>NW_028251536.1:0-622000 GCF_964263255.1 Lissotriton vulgaris
ATCATTTTTGGTAGAGTCCAAAAAATCAATTTTCTGATGAAAAACGATGACCCCGGACCAGTCGAACGTTGAAAAAATGGTCAATATTGATGAAATTTTAACATTTAATCTTTTGACTTTAAATGACGGTTGGATGTGAGTTATTACTTTTTCAACTAAAATGAGTGTGTTTAAAGTCATTTCTGTGCCTGAAATGGTCAAAATTGAAGATTTTGAATAAGCAAAACTCTGTAAAAATGGCAATTTTGGTCACTGTGAGGGTTTAAAAAGTGGTTATTCAACATGAGGCCCGATCCAAATGACATTTTGAATCATTTTTGGTAGAGTCCAAAAAATCAATTTTCTGATGAAAAACGGTGACCCCGGACCAGTCGAACGTTGAAAAAATGGTCAATATTGATGAAATTTTAATATTTAATCTTTTCACTTTAAATGACGGTTGGATGTGAGTTATTACTTTTTCAACTAAAATAAGTGTGTTTAAAGTCATTTCTGTGCCTGAAATTGGTCAAATTGAAGATTTTGAGTAAGCAAAACTCTGTAAAAATGGCAATTTTGGTCACTGTGAGGGTTTAAAAAGTGGTTATTCAACATGAGGCCCGATCCAAATGACATTTTGAATCATTTTTGGTAGAGTCCAAAAAATCAATTTTCTGATGAAAAACGATGACCCCGGACCAGTCGAACGTTCAAAAAATGGTCAATATTGATGAAATTTTAACATTTAATCTTTTGACTTTAAATGACGGTTGGATGTCAGTTATGACTTTTTCAACTAAAATAAGTGTGTTTAAAGTCATTTCTGTGCCTGAAATTGGTCAAAATTGAAGATTTTGAGTAAGCAAAACTCTGTAAAATGGCAATTTTGGTCACTGTGAGGGTTTAAAAAGTGGTTATTCAACATGAGGCCCGATCCAAATGACATTTTGAATCATTTTTGGTAGAGTCCAAAAAATCAATTTTCTGATGAAAAACGATGACCCCGGACCAGTCGAACGTTGAAAAAATGGTCAATATTGATGAAATTTTAATATTTAATCTTTTCACTTTAAATGACGGTTGGATGTGAGTTATTACTTTTTCAACTAAAATAAGTGTGTTTAAAGTCATTTCTGTGCCTGAAATTGGTCAAATTGAAGATTTTGAGTAAGCAAAACTCTGTAAAAATGGCAGCTTTGGTCACTGTGAGGGTTTAAAAAGTGGTTATTCAACATGAGGCCTGATCCAAATGACATTTTGAATCATTTTTGGTAGAGTCCAAAAAATCAATTTTCTGATGAAAAACGATGACCCCGGACAAGTCGAACGTTGAAAAAATGGTCAATATTGATGAAATTTTAACATTTAATCTTTTGACTTTAAATGACGGTTGGATGTGAGTTATTACTTTTTCAACTAAAATAAGTGTGTTTAAAGTCATTTCTGTGCCTGAAATTGGTCAAAATTGAAGATTTTGAGTAAGCAAAACTCTGTAAAAATGGCAGTTTTGGTCACTGTGAGGGTTTAAAAAGTGGTTATTCAACATGAGGCCTGATCCAAATGACATTTTGAATCATTTTTGGTAGAGTCCAAAAAATCCATTTTCTGATGAAAAACGATGACCCCGGACCAGTCGAACGTTGAAAAAATGGTCAATATTGATGAAATTTTAACATTTAATCTTTTGACTTTAAATGACGGTTGGATGTCAGTTATTACTTTTTCAACTAAAATAAGTGTGTTTAAAGTCATTTCTGTGCCTGAAATTGGTCAAAATTGAAGATTTTGAGTAAGCAAAACTCTGTAAAAATTGCAGTTTTGGTCACTGTGAGGGTTTAAAAAGTGGTTATTCAACATGAGGCCCGATCCAAATGACATTTTGAATCATTTTTGGTAGAGTCCAAAAAATCAATTTTCTGATGAAAAACGATGACCCCGGACCAGTCGAACGTTGAAAAAATGGTCAATATTGATGAAATTTTAACATTTAATCTTTTGACTTTAAATGACGGTTGGATGTGAGTTATTACTTTTTCAACTAAAATAAGTGTGTTTAAAGTCATTTCTGTGCCTGAAATTGGTCAAAATTGAAGATTTTGAGTAAGCAAAACTCTGTAAAAATGGCAGCTTTGGTCACTGTGAGGGTTTAAAAAGTGGTTATTCAACATGAGGCCTGATCCAAATGACATTTTGAATCATTTTTGGTAGAGTCCAAAAAATCAATTTTCTGATGAAAAGCGATGACCCCGGACCAGTCGAACGTTGAAAAAATGGTCAATATTGATGAAATTTTAACATTTAATCTTTTGACTTTAAATGACGGTTGGATGTGAGTTATTACTTTTTCAACTAAAATAAGTGTGTTTAAAGTCATTTCTGTGCCTGAAATTGGTCAAAATTGAAGATTTTGAGTAAGCAAAACTCTGTAAAAATGGCAGTTTTGGTCACTGTGAGGGTTTAAAAAGTGGTTATTCAACATGAGGCCTGATCCAAATGACATTTTGAATCATTTTTGGTAGAGTCCAAAAAATCAATTTTCTGATGAAAAACGATGACCCCGGACCAGTCGAACGTTGAAAAAATGGTCAATATTGATGAAATTTTAACATTTAATCTTTTGACTTTAAATGACGGTTGGATGTCAGTTATTACTTTTTCAACTAAAATAAGTGTGTTTAAAGTCATTTCTGTGCCTGAAATTGGTCAAAATTGAAGATTTTGAGTAAGCAAAACTGTAAAAATGGCAGTTTTGGTCACTGTGAGGGTTTAAAACGTGGTTATTCAACATGAGGCCCGATCCAAATGACATTTTGAATCATTTTTGGTAGAGTCCAAAAAATCAATTTTCTGATGAAAAAACAATGACCCCGGACCAGTCGAACGTTGAAAAAATGGTCAATATTGATGAAATTTTAACATTTAATCTTTTGACTTTAAATGACGGTTGGATGTGAGTTATTACTTTTTCAACTAAAATAAGTGTGTTTAAAGTCATTTCTGTGCCTGAAATAGGTCAAAATTGAAGATTTTGAGTAAGCAAAACTCTGTAAAAATGGCAGTTTTGGTCACTGTGAGGGTTTAAAAAGTGGTTATTCAACATGAGGCCTGATCCAAATGACATTTTGAATCATTTTTGGTAGAGTCCAAAAAATCAATTTTCTGATGAAAAACGATAACCCCGGACCAGTCGAACATTGAAAAAATGGTCAATATTGATGAAATTTTAACATTTAATCTTTTGACTTTAAATGACGGTTGGATGTCAGTTATTACTTTTTCAACTAAAATAAGTGTGTTTAAAGTCATTTCTGTGCCTGAAATTGGTCAAAATTGAAGATTTTGAATAAGCAAAACTCTGTAAAAATGGCAATTTTGGTCACTGTGAGGGTTTAAAAAGTGGTTATTCAACATGAGGCCCGATCCAAATGACATTTTGAATCATTTTTGGTAGAGTCCAAAAAATCAATTTTCTGATGAAAAACGGTGACCCCGGACCAGTCGAACGTTGAAAAAATGGTCAATATTGATGAAATTTTAATATTTAATCTTTTCACTTTAAATGACGGTTGGATGTGAGTTATTACTTTTTCAACTAAAATAAGTGTGTTTAAAGTCATTTCTGTGCCTGAAATTGGTCAAATTGAAGATTTTGAGTAAGCAAAACTCTGTAAAAATGGCAATTTTGGTCACTGTGAGGGTTTAAAAAGTGGTTATTCAACATGAGGCCCGATCCAAATGACATTTTGAATCATTTTTGGTAGAGTCCAAAAAATCAATTTTCTGATGAAAAACGATGACCCCGGACCAGTCGAACGTTCAAAAAATGGTCAATATTGATGAAATTTTAACATTTAATCTTTTGACTTTAAATGACGGTTGGATGTCAGTTATGACTTTTTCAACTAAAATAAGTGTGTTTAAAGTCATTTCTGTGCCTGAAATTGGTCAAAATTGAAGATTTTGAGTAAGCAAAACTCTGTAAAATGGCAATTTTGGTCACTGTGAGGGTTTAAAAAGTGGTTATTCAACATGAGGCCCGATCCAAATGACATTTTGAATCATTTTTGGTAGAGTCCAAAAAATCAATTTTCTGATGAAAAACGATGACCCCGGACCAGTCGAACGTTGAAAAAATGGTCAATATTGATGAAATTTTAATATTTAATCTTTTCACTTTAAATGACGGTTGGATGTGAGTTATTACTTTTTCAACTAAAATAAGTGTGTTTAAAGTCATTTCTGTGCCTGAAATTGGTCAAATTGAAGATTTTGAGTAAGCAAAACTCTGTAAAAATGGCAGCTTTGGTCACTGTGAGGGTTTAAAAAGTGGTTATTCAACATGAGGCCTGATCCAAATGACATTTTGAATCATTTTTGGTAGAGTCCAAAAAATCAATTTTCTGATGAAAAACGATGACCCCGGACAAGTCGAACGTTGAAAAAATGGTCAATATTGATGAAATTTTAACATTTAATCTTTTGACTTTAAATGACGGTTGGATGTGAGTTATTACTTTTTCAACTAAAATAAGTGTGTTTAAAGTCATTTCTGTGCCTGAAATTGGTCAAAATTGAAGATTTTGAGTAAGCAAAACTCTGTAAAAATGGCAGTTTTGGTCACTGTGAGGGTTTAAAAAGTGGTTATTCAACATGAGGCCTGATCCAAATGACATTTTGAATCATTTTTGGTAGAGTCCAAAAAATCCATTTTCTGATGAAAAACGATGACCCCGGACCAGTCGAACGTTGAAAAAATGGTCAATATTGATGAAATTTTAACATTTAATCTTTTGACTTTAAATGACGGTTGGATGTCAGTTATTACTTTTTCAACTAAAATAAGTGTGTTTAAAGTCATTTCTGTGCCTGAAATTGGTCAAAATTGAAGATTTTGAGTAAGCAAAACTCTGTAAAAATTGCAGTTTTGGTCACTGTGAGGGTTTAAAAAGTGGTTATTCAACATGAGGCCCGATCCAAATGACATTTTGAATCATTTTTGGTAGAGTTCAAAAAATCAATTTTCTGATGAAAAACGATGACCCCGGACCAGTCGGACGTTGAAAAAATGGTCAATATTGATGAAATTTTAACATTTAATCTTTTGACTTTAAATGACGGTTGGATGTGAGTTATTACTTTTTCAACTAAAATAAGTGTGTTTAAAGTCATTTCTGTGCCTGAAATTGGTCAAAATTGAAGATTTTGAGTAAGCAAAACTCTGTAAAAATGGCAGCTTTGGTCACTGTGAGGGTTTAAAAAGTGGTTATTCAACATGAGGCCTGATCCAAATGACATTTTGAATCATTTTTGGTAGAGTCCAAAAAATCAATTTTCTGATGAAAAGCGATGACCCCGGACCAGTCGAACGTTGAAAAAATGGTCAATATTGATGAAATTTTAACATTTAATCTTTTGACTTTAAATGACGGTTGGATGTGAGTTATTACTTTTTCAACTAAAATAAGTGTGTTTAAAGTCATTTCTGTGCCTGAAATTGGTCAAAATTGAAGATTTTGAGTAAGCAAAACTCTGTAAAAATGGCAGTTTTGGTCACTGTGAGGGTTTAAAAAGTGGTTATTCAACATGAGGCCTGATCCAAATGACATTTTGAATCATTTTTGGTAGAGTCCAAAAAATCCATTTTCTGATGAAAAACGATGACCCCGGACCAGTCGAACGTTGAAAAAATGGTCAATATTGATGAAATTTTAACATTTAATCTTTTGACTTTAAATGACGGTTGGATGTCAGTTATTACTTTTTCAACTAAAATAAGTGTGTTTAAAGTCATTTCTGTGCCTGAAATTGGTCAAAATTGAAGATTTTGAGTAAGCAAAACTCTGTAAAAATGGCAGTTTTGGTCACTGTGAGGGTTTAAAACGTGGTTATTCAACATGAGGCCCGATCCAAATGACATTTTGAATCATTTTTGGTAGAGTCCAAAAAATCAATTTTCTGATGAAAAACAATGACCCCGGACCAGTCGAACGTTGAAAAAATGGTCAATATTGATGAAATTTTAACATTTAATCTTTTGACTTTAAATGACGGTTGGATGTGAGTTATTACTTTTTCAACTAAAATAAGTGTGTTTAAAGTCATTTCTGTGCCTGAAATAGGTCAAAATTGAAGATTTTGAGTAAGCAAAACTCTGTAAAAATGGCAGTTTTGGTCACTGTGAGGGTTTAAAAAGTGGTTATTCAACATGAGGCCTGATCCAAATGACATTTTGAATCATTTTTGGTAGAGTCCAAAAAATCAATTTTCTGATGAAAAACGATAACCCCGGACCAGTCGAACATTGAAAAAATGGTCAATATTGATGAAATTTTAACATTTAATCTTTTGACTTTAAATGACGGTTGGATGTCAGTTATTACTTTTTCAACTAAAATAAGTGTGTTTAAAGTCATTTCTGTGCCTGAAATTGGTCAAAATTGAAGATTTTGAGTAAGCAAAACTCTGTAAAAATGGCAATTTTGGTCACTGTGAGGGTTTAAAAAGTGGTTATTCAACATGAGGCCCGATCCAAATGACATTTTGAATCATTTTTGGTAGAGTCCAAAAAATCCATTTTCTGATGAAAAACGATGACCCCGGACCAGTCGAACGTTGAAAAAATGGTCAATATTGATGAAATTTTAACATTTAATCTTTTGACTTTAAATGACGGTTGGATGTGAGTTATTACTTTTTCAACTAAAATAAGTGTGTTTAAAGTCATTTCTGTGCCTGAAATTGGTCAAAATTGAAGATTTTGAGTAAGCAAAACTCTGTAAAAATGGCAATTTTGGTCACTGTGAGGGTTTAAAAAGTGGTTATTCAACATGAGGCCCGATCCAAATGACATTTTGAATCATTTTTGGTAGAGTCCAAAAAATCAATTTTCTGATGAAAAACGATGACCCCGGACCAGTCGAACGTTGAAAAAATGGTCAATATTGATGAAATTTTAACATTTAATCTTTTGACTTTAAATGATGGTTGGATGTGAGTTATTACTTTTTCAACTAAAATAAGTGTGTTTAAAGTCATTTCTGTGCCTGAAATTGGTCAAATTGAAGATTTTGAGTAAGCAAAACTCTGTAAAAATGGCAGTTTTGGTCACTGTGAGGGTTTAAAAAGTGGTTATTCAACATGAGGCCTGATCCAAATGACATTTTGAATCATTTTTGGTAGAGTCCAAAAAATCAATTTTCTGATGAAAAACGATAACCCCGGACCAGTCGAACGTTGAAAAAATGGTCAATATTGATGAAATTTTAACATTTAATCTTTTGACTTTAAATGACGGTTGGATGTCAGTTATTACTTTTTCAACTAAAATAAGTGTGTTTAAAGTCATTTCTGTGCCTGAAATTGGTCAAAATTGAAGATTTTGAGTAAGCAAAACTCTGTAAAAATGGCAATTTTGGTCAATGTGAGGGTTTAAAAAGTGGTTATTCAACATGAGGCCCGATCCAAATGACATTTTGAATCATTTTTGGTAGAGTCCAAAAAATCCATTTTCTGATGAAAAACGATGACCCCGGACCAGTCGAACGTTGAAAAAATGGTCAATATTGATGAAATTTTAACATTTAATCTTTTGACTTTAAATGACGGTTGGATGTGAGTTATTACTTTTTCAACTAAAATAAGTGTGTTTAAAGTCATTTCTGTGCCTGAAATTGGTCAAAATTGAAGATTTTGAGTAAGCAAAACTCTGTAAAAATGGCAATTTTGGTCACTGTGAGGGTTTAAAAAGTGGTTATTCAACATGAGGCCCGATCCAAATGACATTTTGAATCATTTTTGGTAGAGTCCAAAAAATCAATTTTCTGATGAAAAACGATGACCCCGGACCAGTCGAACGTTGAAAAAATGGTCAATATTGATGAAATTTTAACATTTAATCTTTTGACTTTAAATGACGGTTGGATGTGAGTTATTACTTTTTCAACTAAAATAAGTGTGTTTAAAGTCATTTCTGTGCCTGAAATTGGTCAAAATTGAAGATTTTGAGTAAGCAAAACTCTGTAAAAATGGCAATTTTGGTCACTGTGAGGGTTTAAAAAGTGGTTATTCAACATGAGGCCCGATCCAAATGACATTTTGAATCATTTTTGGTAGAGTCCAAAAAATCAATTTTCTGATGAAAAACGATGACCCCGGACCAGTCGAACGTTGAAAAAATGGTCAATATTGATGAAATTTTAACATTTAATCTTTTGACTTTAAATGATGGTTGGATGTGAGTTATTACTTTTTCAACTAAAATAAGTGTGTTTAAAGTCATTTCTGTGCCTGAAATTGGTCAAATTGAAGATTTTGAGTAAGCAAAACTCTGTAAAAATGGCAGTTTTGGTCACTGTGAGGGTTTAAAAAGTGGTTATTCAACATGAGGCCTGATCCAAATGACATTTTGAATCATTTTTGGTAGAGTCCAAAAAATCAATTTTCTGATGAAAAACGATAACCCCGGACCAGTCGAACGTTGAAAAAATGGTCAATATTGATGAAATTTTAACATTTAATCTTTTGACTTTAAATGACGGTTGGATGTCAGTTATTACTTTTTCAACTAAAATAAGTGTGTTTAAAGTCATTTCTGTGCCTGAAATTGGTCAAAATTGAAGATTTTGAGTAAGCAAAACTCTGTAAAAATGGCAATTTTGGTCAATGTGAGGGTTTAAAAAGTGGTTATTCAACATGAGGCCCGATCCAAATGACATTTTGAATCATTTTTGGTAGAGTCCAAAAAATCCATTTTCTGATGAAAAACGATGACCCCGGACCAGTCGAACGTTGAAAAAATGGTCAATATTGATGAAATTTTAACATTTAATCTTTTGACTTTAAATGACGGTTGGATGTGAGTTATTACTTTTTCAACTAAAATAAGTGTGTTTAAAGTCATTTCTGTGCCTGAAATTGGTCAAAATTGAAGATTTTGAGTAAGCAAAACTCTGTAAAAATGGCAATTTTGGTCACTGTGAGGGTTTAAAAAGTGGTTATTCAACATGAGGCCCGATCCAAATGACATTTTGAATCATTTTTGGTAGAGTCCAAAAAATCAATTTTCTGATGAAAAACGATGACCCCGGACCAGTCGAACGTTGAAAAAATGGTCAATATTGATGAAATTTTAACATTTAATCTTTTGACTTTAAATGACGGTTGGATGTGAGTTATTACTTTTTCAACTAAAATAAGTGTGTTTAAAGTCATTTCTGTGCCTGAAATTGGTCAAAATTGAAGATTTTGAGTAAGCAAAACTCTGTAAAAATGGCAATTTTGGTCACTGTGAGGGTTTAAAAAGTGGTTATTCAACATGAGGCCCGATCCAAATGACATTTTGAATCATTTTTGGTAGAGTCCAAAAAATCAATTTTCTGATGAAAAACGATGACCCCGGACCAGTCGAACGTTGAAAAAATGGTCAATATTGATGAAATTTTAACATTTAATCTTTTGACTTTAAATGATGGTTGGATGTGAGTTATTACTTTTTCAACTAAAATAAGTGTGTTTAAAGTCATTTCTGTGCCTGAAATTGGTCAAATTGAAGATTTTGAGTAAGCAAAACTCTGTAAAAATGGCAGTTTTGGTCACTGTGAGGGTTTAAAAAGTGGTTATTCAACATGAGGCCTGATCCAAATGACATTTTGAATCATTTTTGGTAGAGTCCAAAAAATCCATTTTCTGATGAAAAACGATGACCCCGGACCAGTCGAACGTTGAAAAAATGGTCAATATTGATGAAATTTTAACATTTAATCTTTTGACTTTAAATGACGGTTGGATGTGAGTTATTACTTTTTCAACTAAAATAAGTGTGTTTAAAGTCATTTCTGTGCCTGAAATTGGTCAAAATTGAAGATTTTGAGTAAGCAAAACTCTGTAAAAATGGCAATTTTGGTCACTGTGAGGGTTTAAAAAGTGGTTATTCAACATGAGGCCCGATCCAAATGACATTTTGAATCATTTTTGGTAGAGTCCAAAAAATCAATTTTCTGATGAAAAACGATGACCCCGGACCAGTCGAACGTTGAAAAAATGGTCAATATTGATGAAATTTTAACATTTAATCTTTTGAATTTAAATGATGGTTGGATGTGAGTTATTACTTTTTCAACTAAAATAAGTGTGTTTAAAGTCATTTCTGTGCCTGAAATTGGTCAAATTGAAGATTTTGAGTAAGCAAAACTCTGTAAAAATGGCATTTTGGTCACTGTGAGAGTTTAAAAAGTGGTTATTCAACATGAGGCCCGATCCAAATGACAATTTTGAATCATTTTTGGTAGAGTCCAAAAAATCAATTTTCTGATGAAAAATGATGACCCCGGACCAGTCGAACGTTCAAAAAATGGTCAATATTGATGAAATTTTAACATTTAATCTTTTGACTTTAAATGACGGTTGGATGTGAGTTATTACTTTTTCAACTAAAATAAGTGTATTTAAAGTCATTTCTGTGCCTGAAATTGGTCAAAATTGAAGATTTTGAGTAAGCAAAACTCTGTAAAAATGGCAATTTTGGTCACTGTGAGGGTTTAAAAAGTGGTTATTCAACATGAGGCCCGATCCAAATGACATTTTGAATCATTTTTGGTAGAGTCCAAAAAATCCATTTTCTGATGAAAAACGATGACCCCGGACCAGTCGAACGTTGAAAAAATGGTCAATATTGATGAAATTTTAACATTTAATCTTTTGACTTTAAATGACGGTTGGATGTGAGTTATTACTTTTTCAACTAAAATAAGTGTGTTTAAAGTCATTTCTGTGCCTGAAATTGGTCAAAATTGAAGATTTTGAGTAAGCAAAACTCTGTAAAAATGGCAATTTTGGTCACTGTGAGGGTTTAAAAAGTGGTTATTCAACATGAGGCCCGATCCAAATGACATTTTGAATCATTTTTGGTAGAGTCCAAAAAATCAATTTTCTGATGAAAAACGATGACCCCGGACCAGTCGAACGTTGAAAAAATGGTCAATATTGATGAAATTTTAATATTTAATCTTTTGACTTTAAATGACGGTTGGATGTGAGTTATTACTTTTTCAACTAAAATAAGTGTGTTTAAAGTCATTTCTGTGCCTGAAATTGGTCAAAATTGAAGATTTTGAGTAAGCAAAACTCTGTAAAAATGGCAGTTTTGGTCACTGTGAGGGTTTAAAAAGTGGTTATCAACATGAGGCCCGATCCAAATGACATTTTGAATCATTTTTGGTAGAGTCCAAAAAATCAATTTTCTGATGAAAAACGATGACCCCGGACCAGTCGAACGTTGAAAAAATGGTCAATATTGATGAAATTTTAACATTTAATCTTTTGACTTTAAATGACGGTTGGATGTGAGTTATTACTTTTTCAACTAAAATAAGTGTGTTTAAAGTCATTTCTGTGCCTGAAATTGGTCAAAATTGAAGATTTTGAGTAAGCAAAACTCTGTAAAAATGGCAATTTTGGTCACTGTGAGGGTTTAAAAAGTGGTTATTCAACATGAGGCCCGATCCAAATGACATTTTGAATCATTTTTGGTAGAGTCCAAAAAATTCATTTTCTGATGAAAAACGATGACCCCGGACCAGTCGAACGTTGAAAAAATGGTCAATATTGATGAAATTTTAATATTTAATCTTTTGACTTTAAATGACGGTTGGATGTGAGTTATTACTTTTTCAACTAAAATAAGTGTGTTTAAAGTCATTTCTGTGCCTGAAATTGGTCAAAATTGAAGATTTTGAGTAAGCAAAACTCAGTAAAAATGGCAGTTTTGGTCACTGTGAGGGTTTAAAAAGTGGTTATTCAACATGAGGCCCGATCCAAATGACATTTTGAATTATTTTTGGTAGAGTCCAAAAAATCAATTTTCTGATGAAAAACGATGACCCCGGACCAGTCGAACGTTGAAAAAATGGTCAATATTGATGAAATTTTAACATTTAATCTTTTGACTTTAAATGACGGTTGCATGTGAGTTATTACTTTTTCAACTAAAATAAGTGTGTTTAAAGTCATTTCTGTGCCTGAAATTGGTCAAAATTGAAGATTTTGAGTAAGCAAAACTCTGTAAAAATTGCAGTTTTGGTCACTGTGAGGGTTTAAAAAGTGGTTATCAACATGAGGCCCGATCCAAATGACATTTTGAATCATTTTTGGTAGAGTCCAAAAAATCAATTTTCTGATGAAAAACGATGACCCCGGACCAGTCGAACGTTGAAAAAATGGTCAATATTGATGAAATTTTAACATTTAATCTTTTGACTTTAAATGACGGTTGGATGTGAGTTATTACTTTTTCAACTAAAATGAGTGTGTTTAAAGTCATTTCTGTGCCTGAAATGGTCAAAATTGAAGATTTTGAATAAGCAAAACTCTGTAAAAATGGCAATTTTGGTCACTGTGAGGGTTTAAAAAGTGGTTATTCAACATGAGGCCCGATCCAAATGACATTTTGAATCATTTTTGGTAGAGTCCAAAAAATCAATTTTCTGATGAAAAACGGTGACCCCGGACCAGTCGAACGTTGAAAAAATGGTCAATATTGATGAAATTTTAATATTTAATCTTTTCACTTTAAATGACGGTTGGATGTGAGTTATTACTTTTTCAACTAAAATAAGTGTGTTTAAAGTCATTTCTGTGCCTGAAATTGGTCAAATTGAAGATTTTGAGTAAGCAAAACTCTGTAAAAATGGCAATTTTGGTCACTGTGAGGGTTTAAAAAGTGGTTATTCAACATGAGGCCCGATCCAAATGACATTTTGAATCATTTTTGGTAGAGTCCAAAAAATCAATTTTCTGATGAAAAACGATGACCCCGGACCAGTCGAACGTTCAAAAAATGGTCAATATTGATGAAATTTTAACATTTAATCTTTTGACTTTAAATGACGGTTGGATGTCAGTTATTACTTTTTCAACTAAAATAAGTGTGTTTAAAGTCATTTCTGTGCCTGAAATTGGTCAAAATTGAAGATTTTGAGTAAGCAAAACTCTGTAAAATGGCAATTTTGGTCACTGTGAGGGTTTAAAAAGTGGTTATTCAACATGAGGCCCGATCCAAATGACATTTTGAATCATTTTTGGTAGAGTCCAAAAAATCAATTTTCTGATGAAAAACGATGACCCCGGACCAGTCGAACGTTGAAAAAATTGTCAATATTGATGAAATTTTAACATTTAATCTTTTGACTTTAAATGACGGTTGGATGTGAGTTATTACTTTTTCAACTAAAATGAGTGTATTTAAAGTCATTTCTGTGCCTGAAATTGGTCAAAATTGAAGATTTTGAGTAAGCAAAACTCTGTAAAAATGGCAATTTTGGTCACTGTGAGGGTTTAAAAAGTGGTTATTCAACATGAGGCCCGATCCAAATGACATTTTGAATCATTTTTGGTAGAGTCCAAAAAATCAATTTTCTGATGAAAAACGATGACCCCGGACCAGTCGAACGTTGAAAAAATGGTCAATATTGATGAAATTTTAACATTTAATCTTTTGACTTTAAATGACGGTTGGATGTGAGTTATTACTTTTTCAACTAAAATAAGTGTGTTTAAAGTCATTTCTGTGCCTGAAATTGGTCAAAATTGAAGATTTTGAGTAAGCAAAACTCTGTAAAAATGGCAATTTTGGTCACTGTGAGGGTTTAAAAAGTGGTTATTCAACATGAGGCCCGATCCAAATGACATTTTGAATCATTTTTGGTAGAGTACAAAAAATCAATTTTCTGATGAAAAACGATGACCCCGGACCAGTCGAACGTTGAAAAAATGGTCAATATTGATGAAATTTTAATATTTAATCTTTTGACTTCAAATGACGGTTGGATGTGAGTTATTACTTTTTCAACTAAAATAAGTGTGTTTAAAGTCATTTCTGTGCCTGAAATTGGTCAAAATTGAAGATTTTGAGTAAGCAAAACTCTGTAAAAATTGCAGTTTTGGTCACTGTGAGGGTTTAAAAAGTGGTTATTCAACATGAGGCCCGATCCAAATGACATTTTGAATCATTTTTGGTAGAGTCCAAAAAATCAATTTTCTGATGAAAAACGATGACCCCGGACCAGTCGAACGTTGAAAAAATGGTCAATATTGATGAAATTTTAACATTTAATCTTTTGACTTTAAATGACGGTTGGATGTGAGTTATTACTTTTTCAACTAAAATAAGTGTGTTTAAAGTCATTTCTGTGCCTGAAATTGGTCAAAATTGAAGATTTTGAGTAAGCAAAACTCTGTAAAAATGGCAGCTTTGGTCACTGTGAGGGTTTAAAAAGTGGTTATTCAACATGAGGCCTGATCCAAATGACATTTTGAATCATTTTTGGTAGAGTCCAAAAAACCAATTTTCTGATGAAAAACGATGACCCCGGACAAGTCGAACGTTGAAAAAATGGTCAATATTGATGAAATTTTAACATTTAATCTTTTGACTTTAAATGACGGTTGGATGTGAGTTATTACTTTTTCAACTAAAATAAGTGTGTTTAAAGTCATTTCTGTGCCTGAAATTGGTCAAAATTGAAGATTTTGAGTAAGCAAAACTCTGTAAAAATGGCAGTTTTGGTCACTGTGAGGGTTTAAAAAGTGGTTATTCAACATGAGGCCTGATCCAAATGACATTTTGAATCATTTTTGGTAGAGTCCAAAAAATCCATTTTCTGATGAAAAACGATGACCCCGGACCAGTCGAACGTTGAAAAAATGGTCAATATTGATGAAATTTTAACATTTAATCTTTTGACTTTAAATGACGGTTGGATGTCAGTTATTACTTTTTCAACTAAAATAAGTGTGTTTAAAGTCATTTCTGTGCCTGAAATAGGTCAAAATTGAAGATTTTGAGTAAGCAAAACTCTGTAAAAATGGCAGTTTTGGTCACTGTGAGGGTTTAAAAAGTGGTTATTCAACATGAGGCCTGATCCAAATGACATTTTGAATCATTTTTGGTAGAGTCCAAAAAATCAATTTTCTGATGAAAAACGATAACCCCGGACCAGTCGAACGTTGAAAAAATGGTCAATATTGATGAAATTTTAACATTTAATCTTTTGACTTTAAATGACGGTTGGATGTCAGTTATTACTTTTTCAACTAAAATAAGTGTGTTTAAAGTCATTTCTGTGCCTGAAATTGGTCAAATTGAAGATTTTGAGTAAGCAAAACTCTGTAAAAATGGCATTTTGGTCACTGTGAGAGTTTAAAAAGTGGTTATTCAACATGAGGCCCGATCCAAATGACAATTTTGAATCATTTTTGGTAGAGTCCAAAAAATCAATTTTCTGATGAAAAATGATGACCCCGGACCAGTCGAACGTTCAAAAAATGGTCAATATTGATGAAATTTTAACATTTAATCTTTTGACTTTAAATGACGGTTGGATGTGAGTTATTACTTTTTCAACTAAAATAAGTGTATTTAAAGTCATTTCTGTGCCTGAAATTGGTCAAAATTGAAGATTTTGAGTAAGCAAAACTCTGTAAAAATGGCAATTTTGGTCACTGTGAGGGTTTAAAAAGTGGTTATTCAACATGAGGCCCGATCCAAATGACATTTTGAATCATTTTTGGTAGAGTCCAAAAAATCCATTTTCTGATGAAAAACGATGACCCCGGACCAGTCGAACGTTGAAAAAATGGTCAATATTGATGAAATTTTAACATTTAATCTTTTGACTTTAAATGACGGTTGGATGTGAGTTATTACTTTTTCAACTAAAATAAGTGTGTTTAAAGTCATTTCTGTGCCTGAAATTGGTCAAAATTGAAGATTTTGAGTAAGCAAAACTCTGTAAAAATGGCAATTTTGGTCACTGTGAGGGTTTAAAAAGTGGTTATTCAACATGAGGCCCGATCCAAATGACATTTTGAATCATTTTTGGTAGAGTCCAAAAAATCAATTTTCTGATGAAAAACGATGACCCCGGACCAGTCGAACGTTGAAAAAATGGTCAATATTGATGAAATTTTAATATTTAATCTTTTGACTTTAAATGACGGTTGGATGTGAGTTATTACTTTTTCAACTAAAATAAGTGTGTTTAAAGTCATTTCTGTGCCTGAAATTGGTCAAAATTGAAGATTTTGAGTAAGCAAAACTCTGTAAAAATGGCAGTTTTGGTCACTGTGAGGGTTTAAAAAGTGGTTATCAACATGAGGCCCGATCCAAATGACATTTTGAATCATTTTTGGTAGAGTCCAAAAAATCAATTTTCTGATGAAAAACGATGACCCCGGACCAGTCGAACGTTGAAAAAATGGTCAATATTGATGAAATTTTAACATTTAATCTTTTGACTTTAAATGACGGTTGGATGTGAGTTATTACTTTTTCAACTAAAATAAGTGTGTTTAAAGTCATTTCTGTGCCTGAAATTGGTCAAAATTGAAGATTTTGAGTAAGCAAAACTCTGTAAAAATGGCAATTTTGGTCACTGTGAGGGTTTAAAAAGTGGTTATTCAACATGAGGCCCGATCCAAATGACATTTTGAATCATTTTTGGTAGAGTCCAAAAAATTCATTTTCTGATGAAAAACGATGACCCCGGACCAGTCGAACGTTGAAAAAATGGTCAATATTGATGAAATTTTAATATTTAATCTTTTGACTTTAAATGACGGTTGGATGTGAGTTATTACTTTTTCAACTAAAATAAGTGTGTTTAAAGTCATTTCTGTGCCTGAAATTGGTCAAAATTGAAGATTTTGAGTAAGCAAAACTCAGTAAAAATGGCAGTTTTGGTCACTGTGAGGGTTTAAAAAGTGGTTATTCAACATGAGGCCCGATCCAAATGACATTTTGAATTATTTTTGGTAGAGTCCAAAAAATCAATTTTCTGATGAAAAACGATGACCCCGGACCAGTCGAACGTTGAAAAAATGGTCAATATTGATGAAATTTTAACATTTAATCTTTTGACTTTAAATGACGGTTGCATGTGAGTTATTACTTTTTCAACTAAAATAAGTGTGTTTAAAGTCATTTCTGTGCCTGAAATTGGTCAAAATTGAAGATTTTGAGTAAGCAAAACTCTGTAAAAATTGCAGTTTTGGTCACTGTGAGGGTTTAAAAAGTGGTTATCAACATGAGGCCCGATCCAAATGACATTTTGAATCATTTTTGGTAGAGTCCAAAAAATCAATTTTCTGATGAAAAACGATGACCCCGGACCAGTCGAACGTTGAAAAAATGGTCAATATTGATGAAATTTTAACATTTAATCTTTTGACTTTAAATGACGGTTGGATGTGAGTTATTACTTTTTCAACTAAAATGAGTGTGTTTAAAGTCATTTCTGTGCCTGAAATGGTCAAAATTGAAGATTTTGAATAAGCAAAACTCTGTAAAAATGGCAATTTTGGTCACTGTGAGGGTTTAAAAAGTGGTTATTCAACATGAGGCCCGATCCAAATGACATTTTGAATCATTTTTGGTAGAGTCCAAAAAATCAATTTTCTGATGAAAAACGGTGACCCCGGACCAGTCGAACGTTGAAAAAATGGTCAATATTGATGAAATTTTAATATTTAATCTTTTCACTTTAAATGACGGTTGGATGTGAGTTATTACTTTTTCAACTAAAATAAGTGTGTTTAAAGTCATTTCTGTGCCTGAAATTGGTCAAATTGAAGATTTTGAGTAAGCAAAACTCTGTAAAAATGGCAATTTTGGTCACTGTGAGGGTTTAAAAAGTGGTTATTCAACATGAGGCCCGATCCAAATGACATTTTGAATCATTTTTGGTAGAGTCCAAAAAATCAATTTTCTGATGAAAAACGATGACCCCGGACCAGTCGAACGTTCAAAAAATGGTCAATATTGATGAAATTTTAACATTTAATCTTTTGACTTTAAATGACGGTTGGATGTCAGTTATTACTTTTTCAACTAAAATAAGTGTGTTTAAAGTCATTTCTGTGCCTGAAATTGGTCAAAATTGAAGATTTTGAGTAAGCAAAACTCTGTAAAATGGCAATTTTGGTCACTGTGAGGGTTTAAAAAGTGGTTATTCAACATGAGGCCCGATCCAAATGACATTTTGAATCATTTTTGGTAGAGTCCAAAAAATCAATTTTCTGATGAAAAACGATGACCCCGGACCAGTCGAACGTTGAAAAAATTGTCAATATTGATGAAATTTTAACATTTAATCTTTTGACTTTAAATGACGGTTGGATGTGAGTTATTACTTTTTCAACTAAAATGAGTGTATTTAAAGTCATTTCTGTGCCTGAAATAGGTCAAAATTGAAGATTTTGAGTAAGCAAAACTCTGTAAAAATGGCAGTTTTGGTCACTGTGAGGGTTTAAAAAGTGGTTATTCAACATGAGGCCTGATCCAAATGACATTTTGAATCATTTTTGGTAGAGTCCAAAAAATCAATTTTCTGATGAAAAACGATGACCCCGGACCAGTCGAACGTTGAAAAAATGGTCAATATTGATGAAATTTTAACATTTAATCTTTTGACTTTAAATGACGGTTGGATGTGAGTTATTACTTTTTCAACTAAAATAAGTGTGTTTAAAGTCATTTCTGTGCCTGAAATTGGTCAAAATTGAAGATTTTGAGTAAGCAAAACTCTGTAAAAATGGCAATTTTGGTCACTGTGAGGGTTTAAAAAGTGGTTATTCAACATGAGGCCCGATCCAAATGACATTTTGAATCATTTTTGGTAGAGTACAAAAAATCAATTTTCTGATGAAAAACGATGACCCCGGACCAGTCGAACGTTGAAAAAATGGTCAATATTGATGAAATTTTAATATTTAATCTTTTGACTTCAAATGACGGTTGGATGTGAGTTATTACTTTTTCAACTAAAATAAGTGTGTTTAAAGTCATTTCTGTGCCTGAAATTGGTCAAAATTGAAGATTTTGAGTAAGCAAAACTCTGTAAAAATTGCAGTTTTGGTCACTGTGAGGGTTTAAAAAGTGGTTATTCAACATGAGGCCCGATCCAAATGACATTTTGAATCATTTTTGGTAGAGTCCAAAAAATCAATTTTCTGATGAAAAACGATGACCCCGGACCAGTCGAACGTTGAAAAAATGGTCAATATTGATGAAATTTTAACATTTAATCTTTTGACTTTAAATGACGGTTGGATGTGAGTTATTACTTTTTCAACTAAAATAAGTGTGTTTAAAGTCATTTCTGTGCCTGAAATTGGTCAAAATTGAAGATTTTGAGTAAGCAAAACTCTGTAAAAATGGCAGCTTTGGTCACTGTGAGGGTTTAAAAAGTGGTTATTCAACATGAGGCCTGATCCAAATGACATTTTGAATCATTTTTGGTAGAGTCCAAAAAACCAATTTTCTGATGAAAAACGATGACCCCGGACAAGTCGAACGTTGAAAAAATGGTCAATATTGATGAAATTTTAACATTTAATCTTTTGACTTTAAATGACGGTTGGATGTGAGTTATTACTTTTTCAACTAAAATAAGTGTGTTTAAAGTCATTTCTGTGCCTGAAATTGGTCAAAATTGAAGATTTTGAGTAAGCAAAACTCTGTAAAAATGGCAGTTTTGGTCACTGTGAGGGTTTAAAAAGTGGTTATTCAACATGAGGCCTGATCCAAATGACATTTTGAATCATTTTTGGTAGAGTCCAAAAAATCCATTTTCTGATGAAAAACGATGACCCCGGACCAGTCGAACGTTGAAAAAATGGTCAATATTGATGAAATTTTAACATTTAATCTTTTGACTTTAAATGACGGTTGGATGTCAGTTATTACTTTTTCAACTAAAATAAGTGTGTTTAAAGTCATTTCTGTGCCTGAAATTGGTCAAAATTGAAGATTTTGAGTAAGCAAAACTCTGTAAAAATGGCAGTTTTGGTCACTGTGAGGGTTTAAAACGTGGTTATTCAACATGAGGCCCGATCCAAATGACATTTTGAATCATTTTTGGTAGAGTCCAAAAAATCAATTTTCTGATGAAAAACAATGACCCCGGACCAGTCGAACGTTGAAAAAATGGTCAATATTGATGAAATTTTAACATTTAATCTTTTGACTTTAAATGACGGTTGGATGTGAGTTATTACTTTTTCAACTAAAATAAGTGTGTTTAAAGTCATTTCTGTGCCTGAAATAGGTCAAAATTGAAGATTTTGAGTAAGCAAAACTCTGTAAAAATGGCAGTTTTGGTCACTGTGAGGGTTTAAAAAGTGGTTATTCAACATGAGGCCTGATCCAAATGACATTTTGAATCATTTTTGGTAGAGTCCAAAAAATCAATTTTCTGATGAAAAACGATGACCCCGGACCAGTCGAACGTTGAAAAAATGGTCAATATTGATGAAATTTTAACATTTAATCTTTTGACTTTAAATGACGGTTGGATGTGAGTTATTACTTTTTCAACTAAAATAAGTGTGTTTAAAGTCATTTCTGTGCCTGAAATTGGTCAAAATTGAAGATTTTGAGTAAGCAAAACTCTGTAAAAATGGCAATTTTGGTCACTGTGAGGGTTTAAAAAGTGGTTATTCAACATGAGGCCCGATCCAAATGACATTTTGAATCATTTTTGGTAGAGTACAAAAAATCAATTTTCTGATGAAAAACGATGACCCCGGACCAGTCGAACGTTGAAAAAATGGTCAATATTGATGAAATTTTAATATTTAATCTTTTGACTTCAAATGACGGTTGGATGTGAGTTATTACTTTTTCAACTAAAATAAGTGTGTTTAAAGTCATTTCTGTGCCTGAAATTGGTCAAAATTGAAGATTTTGAGTAAGCAAAACTCTGTAAAAATTGCAGTTTTGGTCACTGTGAGGGTTTAAAAAGTGGTTATTCAACATGAGGCCCGATCCAAATGACATTTTGAATCATTTTTGGTAGAGTCCAAAAAATCAATTTTCTGATGAAAAACGATGACCCCGGACCAGTCGAACGTTGAAAAAATGGTCAATATTGATGAAATTTTAATATTTAATCTTTTGACTTCAAATGACGGTTGGATGTGAGTTATTACTTTTTCAACTAAAATAAGTGTGTTTAAAGTCATTTCTGTGCCTGAAATTGGTCAAAATTGAAGATTTTGAGTAAGCAAAACTCTGTAAAAATTGCAGTTTTGGTCACTGTGAGGGTTTAAAAAGTGGTTATTCAACATGAGGCCCGATCCAAATGACATTTTGAATCATTTTTGGTAGAGTCCAAAAAATCAATTTTCTGATGAAAAACGATGACCCCGGACCAGTCGAACGTTGAAAAAATGGTCAATATTGATGAAATTTTAACATTTAATCTTTTGACTTTAAATGACGGTTGGATGTGAGTTATTACTTTTTCAACTAAAATAAGTGTGTTTAAAGTCATTTCTGTGCCTGAAATTGGTCAAAATTGAAGATTTTGAGTAAGCAAAACTCTGTAAAAATGGCAGCTTTGGTCACTGTGAGGGTTTAAAAAGTGGTTATTCAACATGAGGCCTGATCCAAATGACATTTTGAATCATTTTTGGTAGAGTCCAAAAAACCAATTTTCTGATGAAAAACGATGACCCCGGACAAGTCGAACGTTGAAAAAATGGTCAATATTGATGAAATTTTAACATTTAATCTTTTGACTTTAAATGACGGTTGGATGTGAGTTATTACTTTTTCAACTAAAATAAGTGTGTTTAAAGTCATTTCTGTGCCTGAAATTGGTCAAAATTGAAGATTTTGAGTAAGCAAAACTCTGTAAAAATGGCAGTTTTGGTCACTGTGAGGGTTTAAAAAGTGGTTATTCAACATGAGGCCTGATCCAAATGACATTTTGAATCATTTTTGGTAGAGTCCAAAAAATCCATTTTCTGATGAAAAACGATGACCCCGGACCAGTCGAACGTTGAAAAAATGGTCAATATTGATGAAATTTTAACATTTAATCTTTTGACTTTAAATGACGGTTGGATGTCAGTTATTACTTTTTCAACTAAAATAAGTGTGTTTAAAGTCATTTCTGTGCCTGAAATTGGTCAAAATTGAAGATTTTGAGTAAGCAAAACTCTGTAAAAATGGCAGTTTTGGTCACTGTGAGGGTTTAAAACGTGGTTATTCAACATGAGGCCCGATCCAAATGACATTTTGAATCATTTTTGGTAGAGTCCAAAAAATCAATTTTCTGATGAAAAACAATGACCCCGGACCAGTCGAACGTTGAAAAAATGGTCAATATTGATGAAATTTTAACATTTAATCTTTTGACTTTAAATGACGGTTGGATGTGAGTTATTACTTTTTCAACTAAAATAAGTGTGTTTAAAGTCATTTCTGTGCCTGAAATAGGTCAAAATTGAAGATTTTGAGTAAGCAAAACTCTGTAAAAATGGCAGTTTTGGTCACTGTGAGGGTTTAAAAAGTGGTTATTCAACATGAGGCCTGATCCAAATGACATTTTGAATCATTTTTGGTAGAGTCCAAAAAATCAATTTTCTGATGAAAAACGATAACCCCGGACCAGTCGAACGTTGAAAAAATGGTCAATATTGATGAAATTTTAACATTTAATCTTTTGACTTTAAATGACGGTTGGATGTCAGTTATTACTTTTTCAACTAAAATAAGTGTGTTTAAAGTCATTTCTGTGCCTGAAATTGGTCAAAATTGAAGATTTTGAGTGAGCAAAACTCTGTAAAAATGGCAATTTTGGTCACTGTGAGGGTTTAAAAAGTGGTTATTCAACATGAGGCCCGATCCAAATGACATTTTGAATCATTTTTGGTAGAGTCCAAAAAATCAATTTTCTGATGAAAAACGATGACCCCGGACCAGTCGAACGTTGAAAAAATGGTCAATATTGATGAAATTTTAACATTTAATCTTTTGACTTTAAATGACGGTTGGATGTGAGTTATTACTTTTTCAACTAAAATAAGTGTGTTTAAAGTCATTTCTGTGCCTGAAATTGGTCAAAATTGAAGATTTTGAGTAAGCAAAACTCTGTAAAAATGGCAATTTTGGTCACTGTGAGGGTTTAAAAAGTGGTTATTCAACATGAGGCCCGATCCAAATGACATTTTGAATCATTTTTGGTAGAGTCCAAAAAATCAATTTTCTGATGAAAATCGATGACCCCGGACCAGTCGAACGTTGAAAAAATGGTCAATATTGATGAAATTTTAATATTTAATCTTTTCACTTTAAATGACGGTTGGATGTGAGTTATTACTTTTTCAACTAAAATAAGTGTGTTTAAAGTCATTTCTGTGCCTGAAATTGGTCAAATTGAAGATTTTGAGTAAGCAAAACTCTGTAAAAATGGCAATTTTGGTCACTGTGAGGGTTTAAAAAGTGGTTATTCAACATGAGGCCCGATCCAAATGACAATTTTGAATCATTTTTTGTAGAGTCCAAAAAATCAATTTTCTGATGAAAAACGATGACCCCGGACCAGTCGAACGTTCAAAAAATGGTCAATATTGATGAAATTTTAACATTTAATCTTTTGACTTTAAATGACGGTTGGATGTGAGTTATTACTTTTTCAACTAAAATAAGTGTGTTTAAAGTCATTTCTGTGCCTGAAATTGGTCAAAATTGAAGATTTTGAGTAAGCAAAACTCTGTAAAAATGGCAATTTTGGTCACTGTGAGGGTTTAAAAAGTGGTTATTCAACATGAGGCCCGATCCAAATGACATTTTGAATCATTTTTGGTAGAGTCCAAAAAATCAATTTTCTGATGAAAAACGATGACCCCGGACCAGTCGAACGTTGAAAAAATGGTCAATATTGATGAAATTTTAACATTTAATCTTTTGACTTTAAATGACGGTTGGATGTGAGTTATTACTTTTTCAACTAAAATAAGTGTGTTTAAAGTCATTTCTGTGCCTGAAATTGGTCAAAATTGAAGATTTTGAGTAAGCAAAACTCTGTAAAAATGGCAATTTTGGTCACTGTGAGGGTTTAAAAAGTGGTTATTCAACATGAGGCCCGATCCAAATGACATTTTAAATCATTTTTGGTAGAGTCCAAAAAATCAATTTTCTGATGAAAAACGATGACCCCGGACCAGTCGAACGTTGAAAAAATGGTCTATATTGATGAAATTTTAATATTTAATCTTTTGACTTTAAATGACGGTTGGATGTGAGTTATTACTTTTTCAACTAAAATAAGTGTGTTTAAAGTCATTTCTGTGCCTGAAATTGGTCAAAATTGAAGATTTTGAGTAAGCAAAACTCTGTAAAAATGGCAGTTTTGGTCACTGTGAGGGTTTAAAAAGTGGTTATTCAACATGAGGCCTGATCCAAATGACATTTTGAATCATTTTTGGTAGAGTCCAAAAAATCAATTTTCTGATGAAAAACGATGACCCCGGACCAGTCGAACGTTGAAAAAATGGTCAATATTGATGAAATTTTAACATTTAATCTTTTGACTTTAAATGACGGTTGGATGTGAGTTATTACTTTTTCAACTAAAATAAGTGTGTTTAAAGTCATTTCTGTGCCTGAAATTGGTCAAAATTGAAGATTTTGAGTAAGCAAAACTCTGTAAAAATGGCAATTTTGGTCACTGTGAGGGTTTAAAAAGTGGTTATTCAACATGAGGCCCGATCCAAATGACATTTTGAATCATTTTTGGTAGAGTCCAAAAAATTCATTTTCTGATGAAAAACGATGACCCCGGACCAGTCGAACATTGAAAAAATGGTCAATATTGATGAAATTTTAACATTTAATCTTTTGACTTTAAATGACGGTTGGATGTGAGTTATTACTTTTTCAACTAAAATAAGTGTGTTTAAAGTCATTTCTGTGCCTGAAATTGGTCAAAATTGAAGATTTTGAGTAAGCAAAACTCTGTAAAAATGGCAATTTTGGTCACTGTGAGGGTTTAAAAAGTGGTTATTCAACATGAGGCCCGATCCAAATGACATTTTGAATCATTTTTGGTAGAGTCCAAAAAATCAATTTTCTGATGAAAAACGATGACCCCGGACCAGTCGAACGTTGAAAAAATGGTCAATATTGATGAAATTTTAACATTTAATCTTTTGACTTTAAATGACAGTTGGATGTGAGTTATTACTTTTTCAACTAAAATAAGTGTGTTTAAAGTCATTTCTGTGCCTGAAATTGGTCAAAATTGAAGATTTTGAGTAAGCAAAACTCTGTAAAAATGGCAATTTTGGTCACCGTGAGGGTTTAAAAAGTGGTTATTCAACATGAGGCCCGATCCAAATGACATTTTGAATCATTTTTGGTAGAGTCCAAAAAATCAATTTTCTGATGAAAAACGATGACCCCGGACCAGTCGAACGTTGAAAAAATGGTCAATATTGATGAAATTTTAATATTTAATCTTTTGACTTTAAATTTATTTATTTATTTATTTAGCAACTTGTATAGCGCCTGGTGACCCGAAGGCATCCCCGCGCTGTTAAGCTTGAGTCCTACTGAGGGGAAGGGGTGGAGGGTTTATTTAGGAAACAGAAGGGTTTTAAGTTTTTTCCTGAACGTCAGGTGGTTGGACTCCAGTCTGAGGGAGCGTGGGAGAGAGTTCCAACCAGCAGAGGCTTTTACAGAGAATCGTCGGCCTCCGGTACGTGTTCTCTTGAATTTGGGGATGTTGGCCAGGTGCTCGTTCTCAGACCGTAGGGCCCTCGGTGCAATGTAGGGGGTGACCAAACCGCTGAGGATCGCAGGTCCCGATCCATTGATTAGTTTATGGGCCGTGCACATGGCCTTAAACTCCACCCTTTGGCGGACTGGCAGCCAGTGCAGAGCCTTGATGGCGGGTTTGGCGGATACTCTAGGAGGTATGCTCATGATTAAGCGAGCTGCAGCATTCTGGGTTCTTTGCAGTCTTGCTAAGGTGGCTTCCGGCGCACCTAGGTAGACCAAATTGCTGTAGTCTAGCCGCGACATTATGAGGCCCTGTACTAGTAGTTTCCTGGATACGGGCGGTAGGAGGGGGAGAATTTTGCGGATAGTCCGCAGAAGCCCAAGACAGGTCCCAGCGGTTTTGGCCGCTTGGGTCTTCATTGAGAGGTCGGGTTCTAGCCAGACTCCGAGGGTCTTGATTTCGTGTTTCGGGGAGGGGATTTCCCCGAACACGTCTGGCCAGATCGACGGGGGGATAGTCGCCCATTGTTTGCCCATGAGCATCACCTCGGTTTTGGAACCGTTGAGTTTCAATGACGATTCACACATCCACCCGTGAATTTCGGTGAGACAGTTTGGTAATTTGTCTGGGTGGTCGTCTAGTTGGGAGAGGGAGACGACCAATTGTGTGTCGTCAGCGTAACTCACGATTTTTATTCCGAATGGTGATACCACGTCTTCCAAGGGGGCCATGTATACATTAAAGAGTGTGGGGCTCAGGGAGGAGCCCTGAGGAACCCCGCTGGTGAGAGGAAGTGTGGATGAGCGGAATTCGCCGTCCCAGACCTGGAACGTGCGTCCGGTGAGAAAGGACTCTAACCAGCTGAGTGCCATCCCGGTGAGCCCTGCTGTCTTCAATCGATGGAGGAGGACACGGTGATTAACCGTGTCAAAGGCGGCACTCAGGTCCAGAAGGATCACTGCCACTGATCCTCCTGAGTCTAGAATGCGCCTTGCTTCCTCGATGACGGTGAGCAGGGCGGTGTCTGTACCGTGTCCAGGACGGAACCCGGTTTGGGATTGCCGCAGGATGTTATTAGTCTCGAGAAATCGGGAGAGTTGACTATTCACCAATTTCTCGGTGATCTTGCTGATCCCCGGGAGGAGAGATATGGGCCGATAGTTTGCCATATCAGTTGGATCGAGCTGGGATTTTTTGAGGAGTGCCTTTACCACTGCCTTTTTCCAGCTGTCGGGGACTGATCCTTGAGCGAGTGAGCAGTTGATAAGCTCTGTGATAGTGGGGGTGATAGCGGGGGCCACGTTTTTGAGGAATCTCAAAGGTGCAGGGTCTAGAGGGGATCCGCTTTTGATTTTATTCAGGGTAACTTCCACCTCGTTAGACGTTACTGGCCTGAATGTCTCGAGTTGGGGACGTGTTCCCGTCTGATCGGGGGGCTGAGTAGTGTTTCTCCGGGTGGGGGAGCTGGGGGGAGGGAGGGATGTGAGGATACGGGCGATTTTGTTGTTGAAGTATGCGGCTAGGTCATTGCTTCTGTCTACCTGAGGGGTGGTGGGCAAAGGAGAGATGGGAGCTTTCAATAGCTCCTTCACAATGAGGTAGGATTCCCTGGCGGAGTTAGAGGCTTCCTTTATCCGGGTATCATAATGGGAGGCTTTGGAGAGCTTAATTGCAGTTTTATAGGTTTTGACTGAGGAGTGGTAGGCATCTTTGCTGGCATTATGCCAGTCTTTTCTCCAAAGCCGTTCGGCTCTTTTACAGTTTTTGCGGAGCTGACGAAGTTCTGGGGTGTACCACGGCGCAGAGCCGGTGTTGTTGGTTTTATCTTCGCGCATTCTGAGTGGGAGCACGGAGTCAAGGGAGGTCGTAATCCAATTTCTGAAGTTACTATCGGCGTTGTCCGGGATATCGTCGTGAGTCGGGGTAGTAGATATCAGGGTGTTGGTCCATTCTTTGATGGGAAGTTTGGACCAGGTCCTGCCTCTAGTGAAGGTGGGCAGTTTCTGAGGTTTCTTGAGGGGTCCTGGAAGTTGGAATAGGACCAAGAAGTGGTCCGTCCAAGGAAGGGGGATGGAGTCTATTTCTTGCATCGCGGGGGTGTTAGTGAACACTGGGTCCAGCAGATGGCCTTTGATGTGAGTGGCTCCCGAGTTAAGGAGACGGAGGTCCGAGGCCGCTAGTTCAGTGATCAGGTCGACTACTCCAGGATCTGAAGTGTCTTCAAAGTGGATGTTCAGGTCTCCCACGAAAATAAAATTTGTGACGGAGTGAGCCTGGGTGGCTACAGTGTCTAGGAGGGCATTGGGAAAGGAGCCGGGGTGACCGGGGGGACGGTAGACTAGAATCCCTGAAAGGGAGTTCGTAGGGTCAAGTTTGATTGAGAATTGAAGGCTTTCAGAGTCTGGGATTTGTGCGTCGCTGGCGTTGCAGATGAAAGAGTCTCGGTAGATGATAGCAAGGCCTCCACCTCTGCCTAGTGGTCGAGGGAGAGACTTGATGAGGAATCCCGTTGGAGTGGCTGACACTATGTCCGAGTCAGGGTGTGGGGTGAGCCACGTTTCCGTTAGGAAGAGAATGTCAATCTCGTAGTCTTCTATTAAGTGGTGGATTGGTGTTGCATGTTTAGGGAGAGATCGGCAGTTCAGTGAGGCAAGTTTGAGGGTTGCAGGCTTCAGCACTCGTGTGGAGAGTTGAAGCTGGGCTGGCTGACAGTTTGTGCAGCTGACAAAGGGTCCATCCATGTCGTGGATATATCTGCAAGAAGGGGCAATGGAAGGTCTAAGGCTTAGGAGGTCACGACGGGAATATGTGGTTTTGGCGGAGGCTCTGAGTGCCAGGGGGTCTGGCCCTAGGCCCGGTCGTGCGCGGACGGGACGCAGACGGGCTTGCCTTAGGCGCGCCTTCGGCGCGCAAACGGCGCTCTCGCTGCGCTCGTCCGCTGCGCTGGGTAGGTCGACACATTTATAATGGTCGGTGGGCGTGGCCTCGCAGTGGGCGTGGCTCCGCCTTTTGGCGCGCTGGCGCTGTTGTCGTTCCTGGAGGTGGGGGTCTGAGTGAGCGCGAGGAGCAGCGCTTCACTAACAGGTGAGCAGGAGCGATTTAGAGGTTAAAAACAGGTGATTTGTGACAGTTTTAAAAAAATACAGCTTTAGCAAAACCTCCGGCTTTCCGCCTCAGAGGGGATCAAGAAATGGGGTCGTTGCGCTTTTCGAGCGTTTTATAAGGTAGTCGGTGGGCGTGGCCTCGCAGTGGGCGTGGCTCCGCCTTTTGGCGCGCTGGCGCTGTTGTCGTTCCTGGAGGTGGGGGTCTGAGTGAGCGCGAGGAGCAGCGCTTCACTAACAGGTGAGCAGGAGCGATTTAGAGGTTAAAAACAGGTGATTTGTGACAGTTTTAAAAAAATACAGCTTTAGCAAAACCTCCGGCTTTCCGCCTCAGAGGGGATCAAGAAATGGGGTCGTTGCGCTTTTCGAGCGTTTTATAAGGTAGTCGGTGGGCGTGGCCTCGCAGTGGGCGTGGCTCCGCCTTTTGGCGCGCTGGCGCTGTTGTCGTTCCTGGAGGTGGGGGTCTGAGTGAGCGCGAGGAGCAGCGCTTCACTAACAGGTGAGCAGGAGCGATTTAGAGGTTAAAAACAGGTGATTTGTGACAGTTTTTAAAAAAATACAGCTTTAGCAAAACCTCCGGCTTTCCGCCTCAGAGGGGATCAAGAAATGGGGTCGTTGCGCTTTTCGAGCGTTTTATAAGGTAGTCGGTGGGCGTGGCCTCGCAGTGGGCGTGGCTCCGCCTTTTGGCGCGCTGGCGCTGTTGTCGTTCCTGGAGGTGGGGGTCTGAGTGAGCGCGAGGAGCAGCGCTTCACTAACAGGTGAGCAGGAGCGATTTAGAGGTTAAAAACAGGTGATTTGTGACAGTTTTTAAAAAAATACAGCTTTAGCAAAACCTCCGGCTTTCCGCCTCAGAGGGGATCAAGAAATGGGGTTGTTGCGCTTTTCGAGCGTTTTATAAGGTAGTCGGTGGGCGTGGCCTCACAGTGGGCGTGGCTCCGCCTTTTGGCGCGCTGGCGCTGTTGTCGTTCCTGGAGGTGGGGGTCTGAGTGAGCGCGAGGAGCAGCGCTTCACTAACAGGTGAGCAGGAGCGATTTAGAGGTTAAAAACAGGTGATTTGTGACAGTTTTAAAAAAAATACAGCTTTAGCAAAACCTCCGGCTTTCCGCCTCAGAGGGGATCAAGAAATAGGGTCGTTGCGCTTTTCGAGCGTTTTATAAGGTAGTCGGTGGGCGTGGCCTCGCAGTGGGCGTGGCTCCGCCTTTTGGCGCGCTGGCGCTGTTGTCGTTCCTGGAGGTGGGGGTCTGAGTGAGCGCGAGGAGGAGCAGCGCTTCACTAACAGGTGAGCAGGAGCGATTTAGAGGTTAAAAACAGGTGATTTGTGACAGTTTAAAAAAAATACAGCTTTAGCAAAACCTCCGGCTTTCCGCCTCAGAGGGGATCAAGAAATGGGGTCGTTGCGCTTTTCGAGCGTTTTATAAGGTAGTCGGTGGGCGTGGCCTCGCAGTGGGCGTGGCTCCGCCTTTTGGCGCGCTGGCGCTGTTGTCGTTCCTGGAGGTGGGGGTCTGAGTGAGCGCGAGGAGCAGCGCTTCACTAACAGGTGAGCAGGAGCGATTTAGAGGTTAAAAACAGGTGATTTGTGACAGTTTTGAAAAAAATACAGCTTTAGCAAAACCTCCGGCTTTCCGCCTCAGAGGGGATCAAGAAATGGGGTCGTTGCGCTTTTCGAGCGCTTTATAAGGTAGTCGGTGGGCGTGGCCTCGCAGTGGGCGTGGCTCCGCCTTTTGGCGCGCTGGCGCTGTTGTCGTTCCTGGAGGTGGGGGTCTGAGTGAGCGCGAGGAGCAGCGCTTCACTAACAGGTGAGCAGGAGCGATTTAGAGGTTAAAAACAGGTGATTTGTGACAGTTTTAAAAAAAATACAGCTTTAGCAAAACCTCCGGCTTTCCGCCTCAGAGGGGATCAAGAAATGGGGTCGTTGCGCTTTTCGAGCGTTTTATAAGGTAGTCGGTGGGCGTGGCCTCGCAGTTGGCGTGGCTCCGCCTTTTGGCGCGCTGGCGCTGTTGTCGTTCCTGGAGGTGGGGGTCTGAGTGAGCGCGAGGAGGAGCAGCGCTTCACTAACAGGTGAGCAGGAGCGATTTAGAGGTTAAAAACAGGTGATTTGTGACAGTTTTAAAAAAATACAGCTTTAGCAAAACCTCCGGCTTTCCGCCTCAGAGGGGATCAAGAAATGGGGTCGTTGCGCTTTTCGAGCGTTTTATAAGGTAGTCGGTGGGCGTGGCCTCGCAGTGGGCGTGGCTCCGCCTTTTGGCGCGCTGGCGCTGTTGTCGTTCCTGGAGGTGGGGGTCTGAGTGAGCGCGAGGAGCAGCGCTTCACTAACAGGTGAGCAGGAGCGATTTAGAGGTTAAAAACAGGTGATTTGTGACAGTTTTTAAAAAAAATACAGCTTTAGCAAAACCTCCGGCTTTCCGCCTCAGAGGGGATCAAGAAATGGGGTCGTTGCGCTTTTCGAGCGTTTTATAAGGTAGTCGGTGGGCGTGGCCTCGCAGTGGGCGTGGCTCCGCCTTTTGGCGCGCTGGCGCTGTTGTCGTTCCTGGAGGTGGGGGTCTGAGTGAGCGCGAGGAGCAGTGCTTCACTAACAGGTGAGCAGGAGCGATTTAGAGGTTAAAAACAGGTGATTTGTGACAGTTTTAAAAAAATACAGCTTTAGCAAAACCTCCGGCTTTCCGCCTCAGAGGGGATCAAGAAATGACGGTTGGATGTGAGTTATTACTTTTTCAACTAAAATAAGTGTGTTTAAAGTCATTTCTGTGCCTGAAATTGGTCAAAATTGAAGATTTTGAGTAAGCAAAACTCTGTAAAAATTGCAGTTTTGGTCACTGTGAGGGTTTAAAAAGTGGTTATCAACATGAGGCCCGATCCAAATGACATTTTGAATCATTTTTGGTAGAGTCCAAAAAATTCATTTTCTGATGAAAAACGATGACCCCGGACCAGTCGAACGTTGAAAAAATGGTCAATATTGATGAAATTTTAATATTTAATCTTTTGACTTTAAATGACGGTTGGATGTGAGTTATTACTTTTTCAACTAAAATAAGTGTGTTTAAAGTCATTTCTGTGCCTGAAATTGGTCAAAATTGAAGATTTTGAGTAAGCAAAACTCTGTAAAAATGGCAGTTTTGGTCACTGTGAGGGTTTAAAAAGTGGTTATTCAACATGAGGCCCGATCCAAATGACATTTTGAATTATTTTTGGTAGAGTCCAAAAAATCAATTTTCTGATGAAAAACGATGACCCCGGACCAGTCGAACGTTGAAAAAATGGTCAATATTGATGAAATTTTAACATTTAATCTTTTGACTTTAAATGACGGTTGGATGTGAGTTATTACTTTTTCAACTAAAATAAGTGTGTTTAAAGTCATTTCTGTGCCTGAAATTGGTCAAAATTGAAGATTTTGAGTAAGCAAAACTCTGTAAAAATGGCAATTTTGGTTACTGTGAGGGTTTAAAAAGTGGTTATTCAACATGAGGCCCGATCCAAATGACATTTTGAATCATTTTTGGTAGAGTCCAAAAAATCAATTTTCTGATGAAAAACGATGACCCCGGACCAGTCGAACGTTGAAAAAATGGTCAATATTGATGAAATTTTAATATTTAATCTTTTGACTTTAAATGACGGTTGGATGTGAGTTATTACTTTTTTAACTAAAATAAGTGTGTTTAAAGTCATTTCTGTGCATGAAATTGGTCAAAATTGAAGATTTTGAGTAAGCAAAACTCTGTAAAAATGGCAGTTTTGGTCACTGTGAGGGTTTAAAAAGTGGTTATTCAACATGAGGCCTGATCCAAATGACATTTTGAATCATTTTTGGTAGAGTCCAAAAAATCAATTTTCTGATGAAAAACGATGACCCCGGACCAGTCGAACGTTGAAAAAATGGTCAAAATTGATGAAATTTTAACATTTAATCTTTTGACTTTAAATGACGGTTGGATGTGAGTTATTACTTTTTCAACTAAAATAAGTGTGTTTAAAGTCATTTCTGTGCCTGAAATTGGTCAAAATTGAAGATTTTGAGTAAGCAAAACTCTGTAAAAATGGCAATTTTGGTCACTGTGAGGGTTTAAAAAGTGGTTATTCAACATGAGGCCCGATCCAAATGACATTTTGAATCATTTTTGGTAGAGTCCAAAAAATTCATTTTCTGATGAAAAACGATGACCCCGGACCAGTCGAACGTTGAAAAAATGGTCAATATTGATGAAATTTTAATATTTAATCTTTTGACTTTAAATGACGGTTGGATGTGAGTTATTACTTTTTCAACTAAAATAAGTGTGTTTAAAGTCATTTCTGTGCCTGAAATTGGTCAAAATTGAAGATTTTGAGTAAGCAAAACTCTGTAAAAATGGCAGTTTTGGTCACTGTGAGGGTTTAAAAAGTGGTTATTCAACATGAGGCCCGATCCAAATGACATTTTGAATTATTTTTGGTAGAGTCCAAAAAATCAATTTTCTGATGAAAAACGATGACCCCGGACCAGTCGAACATTGAAAAAATGGTCAATATTGATGAAATTTTAACATTTAATCTTTTGACTTTAAATGACGGTTGGATGTGAGTTATTACTTTTTCAACTAAAATAAGTGTGTTTAAAGTCATTTCTGTGCCTGAAATTGGTCAAAATTGAAGATTTTGAGTAAGCAAAACCCTGTAAAAATGGCAGTTTTGGTCACTGTGAGGGTTTAAAACGTGGTTATTCAACATGAGGCCCGATCCAAATGACATTTTGAATCATTTTTGGTAGAGTCCAAAAAATCAATTTTCTGATGAAAAACAATGACCCCGGACCAGTCGAACGTTGAAAAAATGGTCAATATTGATGAAATTTTAACATTTAATCTTTTGACTTTAAATGACGGTTGGATGTGAGTTATTACTTTTTCAACTAAAATAAGTGTGTTTAAAGTCATTTCTGTGCCTGAAATAGGTCAAAATTGAAGATTTTGAGTAAGCAAAACTCTGTAAAAATGGCAGTTTTGGTCACTGTGAGGGTTTAAAAAGTGGTTATTCAACATGAGGCCTGATCCAAATGACATTTTGAATCATTTTTGGTAGAGTCCAAAAAATCAATTTTCTGATGAAAAACGATAACCCCGGACCAGTCGAACATTGAAAAAATGGTCAATATTGATGAAATTTTAACATTTAATCTTTTGACTTTAAATGACGGTTGGATGTCAGTTATTACTTTTTCAACTAAAATAAGTGTGTTTAAAGTCATTTCTGTGCCTGAAATTGGTCAAAATTGAAGATTTTGAGTGAGCAAAACTCTGTAAAAATGGCAATTTTGGTCACTGTGAGGGTTTAAAAAGTGGTTATTCAACATGAGGCCCGATCCAAATGACATTTTGAATCATTTTTGGTAGAGTCCAAAAAATCCATTTTCTGATGAAAAACGATGACCCCGGACCAGTCGAACGTTGAAAAAATGGTCAATATTGATGAAATTTTAACATTTAATCTTTTGACTTTAAATGACGGTTGGATGTGAGTTATTACTTTTTCAACTAAAATAAGTGTGTTTAAAGTCATTTCTGTGCCTGAAATTGGTCAAAATTGAAGATTTTGAGTAAGCAAAACTCTGTAAAAATGGCAATTTTGGTCACTGTGAGGGTTTAAAAAGTGGTTATTCAACATGAAGCCCGATCCAAATGACATTTTGAATCATTTTTGGTAGAGTCCAAAAAATCAATTTTCTGATGAAAAACGATGACCCCGGACCAGTCGAACGTTGAAAAAATGGTCAATATTGATGAAATTTTAATATTTAATCTTTTCACTTTAAATGACGGTTGGATGTGAGTTATTACTTTTTCAACTAAAATAAGTGTGTTTAAAGTCATTTCTGTGCCTGAAATTGGTCAAATTGAAGATTTTGAGTAAGCAAAACTCTGTAAAAATGGCAATTTTGGTCACTGTGAGGGTTTAAAAAGTGGTTATTCAACATGAGGCCCGATCCAAATGACAATTTTGAATCATTTTTTGTAGAGTCCAAAAAATCAATTTTCTGATGAAAAACGATGACCCCGGACCAGTCGAACGTTCAAAAAATGGTCAATATTGATGAAATTTTAACATTTAATCTTTTGACTTTAAATGACGGTTGGATGTGAGTTATTACTTTTTCAACTAAAATAAGTGTGTTTAAAGTCATTTCTGTGCCTGAAATTGGTCAAAATTGAAGATTTTGAGTAAGCAAAACTCTGTAAAAATGGCAATTTTGGTCACTGTGAGGGTTTAAAAAGTGGTTATTCAACATGAGGCCCGATCCAAATGACATTTTGAATCATTTTTGGTAGAGTCCAAAAAATCCATTTTCTGGTGAAAAACGATGACCCCGGACCAGTCGAACGTTGAAAAAATTGTCAATATTGATGAAATTTTAACATTTAATCTTTTGACTTTAAATGACGGTTGGATGTGAGTTATTACTTTTTCAACTAAAATAAGTGTATTTAAAGTCATTTCTGTGCCTGAAATTGGTCAAAATTGAAGATTTTGAGTAAGCAAAACTCTGTAAAAATGGCAATTTTGGTCACTGTGAGGGTTTAAAAAGTGGTTATTCAACATGAGGCCCGATCCAAATGACATTTTGAATCATTTTTGGTAGGTTCCAAAAAATCAATTTTCTGATGAAAAACGATGACCCCGGACCAGTCGAACGTTGAAAAAATGGTCAATATTGATGAAATGTTAACATTTAATCTTTTGACTTTAAATGACGGTTGGATGTGAGTTATTACTTTTTCAACTAAAATAAGTGTGTTTAAAGTCATTTCTGTGCCTGAAATTGGTCAAAATTGAAGATTTTGAGTAAGCAAAACTCTGTAAAAATGGCAATTTTGGTCACTGTGAGGGTTTAAAAAGTGGTTATTCAACATGAGGCCCGATCCAAATGACATTTTGAATCATTTTTGGTAGAGTCCAAAAAATCAATTTTCTGATGAAAAACGATGACCCCGGACCAGTCGAACGTTGAAAAAATGGTCAATATTGATGAAATTTTAATATTTAATCTTTTGACTTTAAATGACGGTTGGATGTGAGTTATTACTTTTTCAACTAAAATAAGTGTGTTTAAAGTCATTTCTGTGCCTGAAATTGGTCAAAATTGAAGATTTTGAGTAAGCAAAACTCTGTAAAAATTGCAGTTTTGGTCACTGTGATGGTTTAAAAAGTGGTTATCAACATGAGGCCCGATCCAAATGACATTTTGAATCATTTTTGGTAGAGTCCAAAAAATCAATTTTCTGATGAAAAACGATGACCCCGGACCAGTCGAACGAGGAAAAAATGGTCAATATTGATGAAATTTTAACATTTAATCTTTTGACTTTAAATGACGGTTGGATGTGAGTTATTACTTTTTCAACTAAAATAAGTGTGTTTAAAGTCATTTCTGTGCCTGAAATTGGTCAAAATTGAAGATTTTGAGTAAGCAAAACTCTGTAAAAATGGCAGTTTTGGTCACTGTGAGGGTTTAAAAAGTGGTTATTCAACATGAGGCCTGATCCAAATGACATTTTGAATCATTTTTGGTAGAGTCCAAAAAATCAATTTTCTGATGAAAAACGATGACCCCGGACCAGTCGAACGTTGAAAAAATGGTCAATATTGATGAAATTTTAACATTTAATCTTTTGACTTTAAATGACGGTTGGATGTGAGTTATTACTTTTTCAACTAAAATAAGTGTGTTTAAAGTCATTTCTGTGCCTGAAATTGGTCAAAATTGAAGATTTTGAGTAAGCAAAACTCTGTAAAAATGGCAATTTTGGTCACTGTGAGGGTTTAAAAAGTGGTTATTCAACATGAGGCCCGATCCAAATGACATTTTGAATCATTTTTGGTAGAGTCCAAAAAATTCATTTTCTGATGAAAAACGATGACCCCGGACCAGTCGAACGTTGAAAAAATGGTCAATATTGATGAAATTTTAATATTTAATCTTTTGACTTTAAATGACGGTTGGATGTGAGTTATTACTTTTTCAACTAAAATAAGTGTGTTTAAAGTCATTTCTGTGCCTGAAATTGGTCAAAATTGAAGATTTTGAGTAAGCAAAACTCTGTAAAAATGGCAGTTTTGGTCACTGTGAGGGTTTAAAAAGTGGTTATTCAACATGAGGCCCGATCCAAATGACATTTTGAATTATTTTTGGTAGAGTCCAAAAAATCAATTTTCTGATGAAAAACGATGACCCCGGACCAGTCGAACATTGAAAAAATGGTCAATATTGATGAAATTTTAACATTTAATCTTTTGACTTTAAATGACGGTTGGATGTGAGTTATTACTTTTTCAACTAAAATAAGTGTGTTTAAAGTCATTTCTGTGCCTGAAATTGGTCAAAATTGAAGATTTTGAGTAAGCAAAACCCTGTAAAAATGGCAGTTTTGGTCACTGTGAGGGTTTAAAACGTGGTTATTCAACATGAGGCCCGATCCAAATGACATTTTGAATCATTTTTGGTAGAGTCCAAAAAATCAATTTTCTGATGAAAAACAATGACCCCGGACCAGTCGAACGTTGAAAAAATGGTCAATATTGATGAAATTTTAACATTTAATCTTTTGACTTTAAATGACGGTTGGATGTGAGTTATTACTTTTTCAACTAAAATAAGTGTGTTTAAAGTCATTTCTGTGCCTGAAATAGGTCAAAATTGAAGATTTTGAGTAAGCAAAACTCTGTAAAAATGGCAGTTTTGGTCACTGTGAGGGTTTAAAAAGTGGTTATTCAACATGAGGCCTGATCCAAATGACATTTTGAATCATTTTTGGTAGAGTCCAAAAAATCAATTTTCTGATGAAAAACGATAACCCCGGACCAGTCGAACATTGAAAAAATGGTCAATATTGATGAAATTTTAACATTTAATCTTTTGACTTTAAATGACGGTTGGATGTCAGTTATTACTTTTTCAACTAAAATAAGTGTGTTTAAAGTCATTTCTGTGCCTGAAATTGGTCAAAATTGAAGATTTTGAGTGAGCAAAACTCTGTAAAAATGGCAATTTTGGTCACTGTGAGGGTTTAAAAAGTGGTTATTCAACATGAGGCCCGATCCAAATGACATTTTGAATCATTTTTGGTAGAGTCCAAAAAATCCATTTTCTGATGAAAAACGATGACCCCGGACCAGTCGAACGTTGAAAAAATGGTCAATATTGATGAAATTTTAACATTTAATCTTTTGACTTTAAATGACGGTTGGATGTGAGTTATTACTTTTTCAACTAAAATAAGTGTGTTTAAAGTCATTTCTGTGCCTGAAATTGGTCAAAATTGAAGATTTTGAGTAAGCAAAACTCTGTAAAAATGGCAATTTTGGTCACTGTGAGGGTTTAAAAAGTGGTTATTCAACATGAAGCCCGATCCAAATGACATTTTGAATCATTTTTGGTAGAGTCCAAAAAATCAATTTTCTGATGAAAAACGATGACCCCGGACCAGTCGAACGTTGAAAAAATGGTCAATATTGATGAAATTTTAATATTTAATCTTTTCACTTTAAATGACGGTTGGATGTGAGTTATTACTTTTTCAACTAAAATAAGTGTGTTTAAAGTCATTTCTGTGCCTGAAATTGGTCAAATTGAAGATTTTGAGTAAGCAAAACTCTGTAAAAATGGCAATTTTGGTCACTGTGAGGGTTTAAAAAGTGGTTATTCAACATGAGGCCCGATCCAAATGACAATTTTGAATCATTTTTTGTAGAGTCCAAAAAATCAATTTTCTGATGAAAAACGATGACCCCGGACCAGTCGAACGTTCAAAAAATGGTCAATATTGATGAAATTTTAACATTTAATCTTTTGACTTTAAATGACGGTTGGATGTGAGTTATTACTTTTTCAACTAAAATAAGTGTGTTTAAAGTCATTTCTGTGCCTGAAATTGGTCAAAATTGAAGATTTTGAGTAAGCAAAACTCTGTAAAAATGGCAATTTTGGTCACTGTGAGGGTTTAAAAAGTGGTTATTCAACATGAGGCCCGATCCAAATGACATTTTGAATCATTTTTGGTAGAGTCCAAAAAATCCATTTTCTGGTGAAAAACGATGACCCCGGACCAGTCGAACGTTGAAAAAATTGTCAATATTGATGAAATTTTAACATTTAATCTTTTGACTTTAAATGACGGTTGGATGTGAGTTATTACTTTTTCAACTAAAATAAGTGTATTTAAAGTCATTTCTGTGCCTGAAATTGGTCAAAATTGAAGATTTTGAGTAAGCAAAACTCTGTAAAAATGGCAATTTTGGTCACTGTGAGGGTTTAAAAAGTGGTTATTCAACATGAGGCCCGATCCAAATGACATTTTGAATCATTTTTGGTAGGTTCCAAAAAATCAATTTTCTGATGAAAAACGATGACCCCGGACCAGTCGAACGTTGAAAAAATGGTCAATATTGATGAAATGTTAACATTTAATCTTTTGACTTTAAATGACGGTTGGATGTGAGTTATTACTTTTTCAACTAAAATAAGTGTGTTTAAAGTCATTTCTGTGCCTGAAATTGGTCAAAATTGAAGATTTTGAGTAAGCAAAACTCTGTAAAAATGGCAATTTTGGTCACTGTGAGGGTTTAAAAAGTGGTTATTCAACATGAGGCCCGATCCAAATGACATTTTGAATCATTTTTGGTAGAGTCCAAAAAATCAATTTTCTGATGAAAAACGATGACCCCGGACCAGTCGAACGTTGAAAAAATGGTCAATATTGATGAAATTTTAATATTTAATCTTTTGACTTTAAATGACGGTTGGATGTGAGTTATTACTTTTTCAACTAAAATAAGTGTGTTTAAAGTCATTTCTGTGCCTGAAATTGGTCAAAATTGAAGATTTTGAGTAAGCAAAACTCTGTAAAAATTGCAGTTTTGGTCACTGTGATGGTTTAAAAAGTGGTTATCAACATGAGGCCCGATCCAAATGACATTTTGAATCATTTTTGGTAGAGTCCAAAAAATCAATTTTCTGATGAAAAACGATGACCCCGGACCAGTCGAACGAGGAAAAAATGGTCAATATTGATGAAATTTTAACATTTAATCTTTTGACTTTAAATGACGGTTGGATGTGAGTTATTACTTTTTCAACTAAAATAAGTGTGTTTAAAGTCATTTCTGTGCCTGAAATTGGTCAAAATTGAAGATTTTGAGTAAGCAAAACTCTGTAAAAATGGCAGTTTTGGTCACTGTGAGGGTTTAAAAAGTGGTTATTCAACATGAGGCCTGATCCAAATGACATTTTGAATCATTTTTGGTAGAGTCCAAAAAATCAATTTTCTGATGAAAAACGATGACCCCGGACCAGTCGAACGTTGAAAAAATGGTCAATATTGATGAAATTTTAACATTTAATCTTTTGACTTTAAATGACGGTTGGATGTGAGTTATTACTTTTTCAACTAAAATAAGTGTGTTTAAAGTCATTTCTGTGCCTGAAATTGGTCAAAATTGAAGATTTTGAGTAAGCAAAACTCTGTAAAAATGGCAATTTTGGTCACTGTGAGGGTTTAAAAAGTGGTTATTCAACATGAGGCCCGATCCAAATGACATTTTGAATCATTTTTGGTAGAGTCCAAAAAATCCATTTTCTGATGAAAAACGATGACCCCGGACCAGTCGAACGTTGAAAAAATGGTCAATATTGATGAAATTTTAACATTTAATCTTTTGACTTTAAATGACGGTTGGATGTGAGTTATTACTTTTTCAACTAAAATAAGTGTGTTTAAAGTCATTTCTGTGCCTGAAATTGGTCAAAATTGAAGATTTTGAGTAAGCAAAACTCTGTAAAAATGGCAATTTTGGTCACTGTGAGGGTTTAAAAAGTGGTTATTCAACATGAGGCCCGATCCAAATGACATTTTGAATCATTTTTGGTAGAGTCCAAAAAATCAATTTTCTGATGAAAAACGATGACCCCGGACCAGTCGAACGTTGAAAAAATGGTCAATATTGATGAAATTTTAACATTTAATCTTTTGACTTTAAATGATGGTTGGATGTGAGTTATTACTTTTTCAACTAAAATAAGTGTGTTTAAAGTCATTTCTGTGCCTGAAATTGGTCAAATTGAAGATTTTGAGTAAGCAAAACTCTGTAAAAATGGCATTTTGGTCACTGTGAGGGTTTAAAAAGTGGTTATTCAACATGAGGCCCGATCCAAATGACAATTTTGAATCATTTTTGGTAGAGTCCAAAAAATCAATTTTCTGATGAAAAATGATGACCCCGGACCAGTCGAACGTTAAAAAAATGGTCAATATTGATGAAATTTTAACATTTAATCTTTTGACTTTAAATGACGGTTGGATGTGAGTTATTACTTTTTCAACTAAAATAAGTGTATTTAAAGTCATTTCTGTGCCTGAAATTGGTCAAAATTGAAGATTTTGAGTAAGCAAAACTCTGTAAAAATGGCAATTTTGGTCACTGTGAGGGTTTAAAAAGTGGTTATTCAACATGAGGCCCGATCCAAATGACATTTTGAATCATTTTTGGTAGAGTCCAAAAAATCCATTTTCTGATGAAAAACGATGACCCCGGACCAGTCGAACGTTGAAAAAATGGTCAATATTGATGAAATTTTAACATTTAATCTTTTGACTTTAAATGACGGTTGGATGTGAGTTATTACTTTTTCAACTAAAATAAGTGTGTTTAAAGTCATTTCTGTGCCTGAAATTGGTCAAAATTGAAGATTTTGAGTAAGCAAAACTCTGTAAAAATGGTATTTTGGTCACTGTGAGGGTTTAAAAAGTGGTTATTCAACATGAGGCCCGATCCAAATGACATTTTGAATCATTTTTGGTAGAGTCCAAAAAATCAATTTTCTGATGAAAAACGATGACCCCGGACCAGTCGAACGTTGAAAAAATGGTCAATATTGATGAAATTTTAATATTTAATCTTTTGACTTTAAATGACGGTTGGATGTGAGTTATTACTTTTTCAACTAAAATAAGTGTGTTTAAAGTCATTTCTGTGCCTGAAATTGGTCAAAATTGAAGATTTTGAGTAAGCAAAACTCTGTAAAAATGGCAGTTTTGGTCACTGTGAGGGTTTAAAAAGTGGTTATCAACATGAGGCCCGATCCAAATGACATTTTGAATCATTTTTGGTAGAGTCCAAAAAATTAATTTTCTGATGAAAAACGATGACCCCGGACCAGTCGAACGTTGAAAAAATGGTCAATATTGATGAAATTTTAACATTTAATCTTTTGACTTTAAATGACGGTTGAATGTGAGTTATTACTTTTTCTACTAAAATAAGTGTGTTTAAAGTCATTTCTGTGCCTGAAATTGGTCAAAATTGAAGATTTTGAGTAAGCAAAACTCTGTAAAAATGGCAATTTTGGTCACTGTGAGGGTTTAAAAAGTGGTTATTCAACATGAGGCCCGATCCAAATGACATTTTGAATCATTTTTGGTAGAGTCCAAAAAATTCATTTTCTGATGAAAAACGATGACCCCGGACCAGTCGAACGTTGAAAAAATGGTCAATATTGATGACATTTTAATATTTAATCTTTTGACTTTAAATGACGGTTGGATGTGAGTTATTACTTTTTCAACTAAAATAAGTGTGTTTAAAGTCATTTCTGTGCCTGAAATTGGTCAAAATTGAAGATTTTGAGTAAGCAAAACTCAGTAAAAATGGCAGTTTTGGTCACTGTGAGGGTTTAAAAAGTGGTTATTCAACATGAGGCCCGATCCAAATGACATTTTGAATCATTTTTGGTAGAGTCCAAAAAATTCATTTTCTGATGAAAAACGATGACCCCGGACCAGTCGAACGTTGAAAAAATGGTCAATATTGATGAAATTTTAATATTTAATCTTTTGACTTTAAATGACGGTTGGATGTGAGTTATTACTTTTTCAACTAAAATAAGTGTGTTTAAAGTCATTTCTGTGCCTGAAATTGGTCAAAATTGAAGATTTTGAGTAAGCAAAACTCAGTAAAAATGGCAGTTTTGGTCACTGTGAGGGTTTAAAAAGTGGTTATTCAACATGAGGCCCGATCCAAATGACATTTTGAATTATTTTTGGTAGAGTCCAAAAAATCAATTTTCTGATGAAAAACGATGACCCCGGACCAGTCGAACGTTGAAAAAATGGTCAATATTGATGAAATTTTAACATTTAATCTTTTGACTTTAAATGACGGTTGCATGTGAGTTATTACTTTTTCAACTAAAATAAGTGTGTTTAAAGTCATTTCTGTGCCTGAAATTGGTCAAAATTGAAGATTTTGAGTAAGCAAAACTCTGTAAAAATTGCAGTTTTGGTCACTGTGAGGGTTTAAAAAGTGGTTATCAACATGAGGCCCGATCCAAATGACATTTTGAATCATTTTTGGTAGAGTCCAAAAAATCAATTTTCTGATGAAAAACGATGACCCCGGACCAGTCGAACGTTGAAAAAATGGTCAATATTGATGAAATTTTAACATTTAATCTTTTGACTTTAAATGACGGTTGGATGTGAGTTATTACTTTTTCAACTAAAATGAGTGTGTTTAAAGTCATTTCTGTGCCTGAAATGGTCAAAATTGAAGATTTTGAGTAAGCAAAACTCTGTAAAAATGGCAATTTTGGTCACTGTGAGGGTTTAAAAAGTGGTTATTCAACATGAGGCCCGATCCAAATGACATTTTGAATCATTTTTGGTAGAGTCCAAAAAATCAATTTTCTGATGAAAAACGGTGACCCCGGACCAGTCGAACGTTGAAAAAATGGTCAATATTGATGAAATTTTAATATTTAATCTTTTCACTTTAAATGACGGTTGGATGTGAGTTATTACTTTTTCAACTAAAATAAGTGTGTTTAAAGTCATTTCTGTGCCTGAAATTGGTCAAATTGAAGATTTTGAGTAAGCAAAACTCTGTAAAAATGGCAATTTTGGTCACTGTGAGGGTTTAAAAAGTGGTTATTCAACATGAGGCCCGATCCAAATGACATTTTGAATCATTTTTGGTAGAGTCCAAAAAATCAATTTTCTGATGAAAAACGATGACCCCGGACCAGTCGAACGTTCAAAAAATGGTCAATATTGATGAAATTTTAACATTTAATCTTTTGACTTTAAATGACGGTTGGATGTCAGTTATTACTTTTTCAACTAAAATAAGTGTGTTTAAAGTCATTTCTGTGCCTGAAATTGGTCAAAATTGAAGATTTTGAGTAAGCAAAACTCTGTAAAATGGCAATTTTGGTCACTGTGAGGGTTTAAAAAGTGGTTATTCAACATGAGGCCCGATCCAAATGACATTTTGAATCATTTTTGGTAGAGTCCAAAAAATCAATTTTCTGATGAAAAACGATGACCCCGGACCAGTCGAACGTTGAAAAAATGGTCAATATTGATGAAATTTTAATATTTAATCTTTTCACTTTAAATGACGGTTGGATGTGAGTTATTACTTTTTCAACTAAAATAAGTTTGTTTAAAGTCATTTCTGTGCCTGAAATTGGTCAAAATTGAAGATTTTGAGTAAGCAAAACTCTGTAAAAATGGCAATTTTGGTCACTGTGAGGGTTTAAAAAGTGGTTATTCAACATGAGGCCCGATCCAAATGACATTTTGAATCATTTTTGGTAGAGTCCAAAAAATCCATTTTCTGATGAAAAACGATGACCCCGGACCAGTCGAACGTTGAAAAAATTGTCAATATTGATGAAATTTTAACATTTAATCTTTTGACTTTAAATGACGGTTGGATGTGAGTTATTACTTTTTCAACTAAAATGAGTGTATTTAAAGTCATTTCTGTGCCTGAAATTGGTCAAAATTGAAGATTTTGAGTAAGCAAAACTCTGTAAAAATGGCAATTTTGGTCACTGTGAGGGTTTAAAAAGTGGTTATTCAACATGAGGCCCGATCCAAATGACATTTTGAATCATTTTTGGTAGAGTCCAAAAAATCCATTTTCTGATGAAAAACGATGACCCCGGACCAGTCGAACGTTGAAAAAATGGTCAATATTGATGACATTTTAACATTTAATCTTTTGACTTTAAATGACGGTTGGATGTGAGTTATTACTTTTTCAACTAAAATAAGTGTGTTTAAAGTCATTTCTGTGCCTGAAATTGGTCAAAATTGAAGATTTTGAGTAAGCAAAACTCTGTAAAAATGGCAATTTTGGTCACTGTGAGGGTTTAAAAAGTGGTTATTCAACATGAGGCCCGATCCAAATGACATTTTGAATCATTTTTGGTAGAGTACAAAAAATCAATTTTCTGATGAAAAACGATGACCCCGGACCAGTCGAACGTTGAAAAAATGGTCAATATTGATGAAATTTTAATATTTAATCTTTTGACTTCAAATGACGGTTGGATGTGAGTTATTACTTTTTCAACTAAAATAAGTGTGTTTAAAGTCATTTCTGTGCCTGAAATTGGTCAAAATTGAAGATTTTGAGTAAGCAAAACTCTGTAAAAATTGCAGTTTTGGTCACTGTGAGGGTTTAAAAAGTGGTTATTCAACATGAGGCCCGATCCAAATGACATTTTGAATCATTTTTGGTAGAGTCCAAAAAATCAATTTTCTGATGAAAAACGATGACCCCGGACCAGTCGAACGTTGAAAAAATGGTCAATATTGATGAAATTTTAACATTTAATCTTTTGACTTTAAATGACGGTTGGATGTGAGTTATTACTTTTTCAACTAAAATAAGTGTGTTTAAAGTCATTTCTGTGCCTGAAATTGGTCAAAATTGAAGATTTTGAGTAAGCAAAACTCTGTAAAAATGGCAGCTTTGGTCACTGTGAGGGTTTAAAAAGTGGTTATTCAACATGAGGCCTGATCCAAATGACATTTTGAATCATTTTTGGTAGAGTCCAAAAAATCAATTTTCTGATGAAAAACGATGACCCCGGACAAGTCGAACGTTGAAAAAATGGTCAATATTGATGAAATTTTAACATTTAATCTTTTGACTTTAAATGACGGTTGGATGTGAGTTATTACTTTTTCAACTAAAATAAGTGTGTTTAAAGTCATTTCTGTGCCTAAAATTGGTCAAAATTGAAGATTTTGAGTAAGCAAAACTCTGTAAAAATGGCAGTTTTGGTCACTGTGAGGGTTTAAAAAGTGGTTATTCAACATGAGGCCTGATCCAAATGACATTTTGAATCATTTTTGGTAGAGTCCAAAAAATCCATTTTCTGATGAAAAACGATGACCCCGGACCAGTCGAACGTTGAAAAAATGGTCAATATTGATGAAATTTTAACATTTAATCTTTTGACTTTAAATGACGGTTGGATGTCAGTTATTACTTTTTCAACTAAAATAAGTGTGTTTAAAGTCATTTCTGTGCCTGAAATTGGTCAAAATTGAAGATTTTGAGTAAGCAAAACTCTGTAAAAATTGCAGTTTTGGTCACTGTGAGGGTTTAAAAAGTGGTTATTCAACATGAGGCCCGATCCAAATGACATTTTGAATCATTTTTGGTAGAGTCCAAAAAATCCATTTTCTGATGAAAAACGATGACCCCGGACCAGTCGAACGTTGAAAAAATGGTCAATATTGATGAAATTTTAACATTTAATCTTTTGACTTTAAATGACGGTTGGATGTGAGTTATTACTTTTTCAACTAAAATGAGTGTATTTAAAGTCATTTCTGTGCCTGAAATTGGTCAAAATTGAAGATTTTGAGTAAGCAAAACTCTGTAAAAATGGCAATTTTGGTCACTGTGAGGGTTTAAAAAGTGGTTATTCAACATGAGGCCCGATCCAAATGACATTTTGAATCATTTTTGGTAGAGTCCAAAAAATCCATTTTCTGATGAAAAACGATGACCCCGGACCAGTCGAACGTTGAAAAAATGGTCAATATTGATGAAATTTTAACATTTAATCTTTTGACTTTAAATGACGGTTGGATGTCAGTTATTACTTTTTCAACTAAAATAAGTGTGTTTAAAGTCATTTCTGTGCCTGAAATTGGTCAAAATTGAAGATTTTGAGTAAGCAAAACTCTGTAAAAATGGCAGTTTTGGTCACTGTGAGGGTTTAAAACGTGGTTATTCAACATGAGGCCCGATCCAAATGACATTTTGAATCATTTTTGGTAGAGTCCAAAAAATCAATTTTCTGATGAAAAACAATGACCCCGGACCAGTCGAACGTTGAAAAAATGGTCAATATTGATGAAATTTTAACATTTAATCTTTTGACTTTAAATGACGGTTGGATGTGAGTTATTACTTTTTCAACTAAAATAAGTGTGTTTAAAGTCATTTCTGTGCCTGAAATAGGTCAAAATTGAAGATTTTGAGTAAGCAAAACTCTGTAAAAATGGCAGTTTTGGTCACTGTGAGGGTTTAAAAAGTGGTTATTCAACATGAGGCCTGATCCAAATGACATTTTGAATCATTTTTGGTAGAGTCCAAAAAATCAATTTTCTGATGAAAAACGATAACCCCGGACTAGTCGAACATTGAAAAAATGGTCAATATTGATGAAATTTTAACATTTAATCTTTTGACTTTAAATGACGGTTGGATGTGAGTTATTACTTTTTCAACTAAAATAAGTGTATTTAAAGTCATTTCTGTGCCTGAAATTGGTCAAAATTGAAGATTTTGAGTAAGCAAAACTCTGTAAAAATGGCAATTTTGGTCACTGTGAGGGTTTAAAAAGTGGTTATTCAACATGAGGCCCGATCCAAATGACATTTTGAATCATTTTTGGTAGGTTCCAAAAAATCAATTTTCTGATGAAAAACGATGACCCCGGACCAGTCGAACGTTGAAAAAATGGTCAATATTGATGAAATGTTAACATTTAATCTTTTGACTTTAAATGACGGTTGGATGTGAGTTATTACTTTTTCAACTAAAATAAGTGTGTTTAAAGTCATTTCTGTGCCTGAAATTGGTCAAAATTGAAGATTTTGAGTAAGCAAAACTCTGTAAAAATGGCAATTTTGGTCACTGTGAGGGTTTAAAAAGTGGTTATTCAACATGAGGCCCGATCCAAATGACATTTTGAATCATTTTTGGTAGAGTCCAAAAAATCAATTTTCTGATGAAAAACGATGACCCCGGACCAGTCGAACGTTGAAAAAATGGTCAATATTGATGAAATTTTAATATTTAATCTTTTGACTTTAAATGACGGTTGGATGTGAGTTATTACTTTTTCAACTAAAATAAGTGTGTTTAAAGTCATTTCTGTGCCTGAAATTGGTCAAAATTGAAGATTTTGAGTAAGCAAAACTCTGTAAAAATTGCAGTTTTGGTCACTGTGATGGTTTAAAAAGTGGTTATCAACATGAGGCCCGATCCAAATGACATTTTGAATCATTTTTGGTAGAGTCCAAAAAATCAATTTTCTGATGAAAAACGATGACCCCGGACCAGTCGAACGAGGAAAAAATGGTCAATATTGATGAAATTTTAACATTTAATCTTTTGACTTTAAATGACGGTTGGATGTGAGTTATTACTTTTTCAACTAAAATAAGTGTGTTTAAAGTCATTTCTGTGCCTGAAATTGGTCAAAATTGAAGATTTTGAGTAAGCAAAACTCTGTAAAAATGGCAGTTTTGGTCACTGTGAGGGTTTAAAAAGTGGTTATTCAACATGAGGCCTGATCCAAATGACATTTTGAATCATTTTTGGTAGAGTCCAAAAAATCAATTTTCTGATGAAAAACGATGACCCCGGACCAGTCGAACGTTGAAAAAATGGTCAATATTGATGAAATTTTAACATTTAATCTTTTGACTTTAAATGACGGTTGGATGTGAGTTATTACTTTTTCAACTAAAATAAGTGTGTTTAAAGTCATTTCTGTGCCTGAAATTGGTCAAAATTGAAGATTTTGAGTAAGCAAAACTCTGTAAAAATGGCAATTTTGGTCACTGTGAGGGTTTAAAAAGTGGTTATTCAACATGAGGCCCGATCCAAATGACATTTTGAATCATTTTTGGTAGAGTCCAAAAAATTCATTTTCTGATGAAAAACGATGACCCCGGACCAGTCGAACATTGAAAAAATGGTCAATATTGATGAAATTTTAACATTTAATCTTTTGACTTTAAATGACGGTTGGATGTGAGTTATTACTTTTTCAACTAAAATAAGTGTGTTTAAAGTCATTTCTGTGCCTGAAATTGGTCAAAATTGAAGATTTTGAGTAAGCAAAACTCTGTAAAAATGGCAATTTTGGTCACTGTGAGGGTTTAAAAAGTGGTTATTCAACATGAGGCCCGATCCAAATGACATTTTGAATTATTTTTGGTAGAGTCCAAAAAATCAATTTTCTGATGAAAAACGATGACCCCGGACCAGTCGAACGTTGAAAAAATGGTCAATATTGATGAAATTTTAACATTTAATCTTTTGACTTTAAATGACGGTTGGATGTGAGTTATTACTTTTTCAACTAAAATAAGTGTGTTTAAAGTCATTTCTGTGCCTGAAATTGGTCAAAATTGAAGATTTTGAGTAAGCAAAACTCTGTAAAAATGGCAATTTTGGTCACTGTGAGGGTTTAAAAAGTGGTTATTCAACATGAGGCCCGATCCAAATGACATTTTGAATCATTTTTGGTAGAGTCCAAAAAATTCATTTTCTGATGAAAAACGATGACCCCGGACCAGTCGAACGTTGAAAAAATGGTCAATATTGATGAAATTTTAATATTTAATCTTTTGACTTTAAATGACGGTTGGATGTCAGTTATTACTTTTTCAACTAAAATAAGTGTGTTTAAAGTCATTTCCGTGCCTGAAATTGGTCAAAATTGAAGATTTTGAGTAAGCAAAACTCTGTAAAAATGGCAATTTTGGTCACTGTGAGGGTTTAAAAAGTGGTTATTCAACATGAGGCCCGATCCAAATGACATTTTGAATCATTTTTGGTAGAGTCCAAAAAATCCATTTTCTGATGAAAAACGATGACCCCGGACCAGTCGAACGTTGAAAAAATGGTCAATATTGATGAAATTTTAACATTTAATCTTTTGACTTTAAATGACGGTTGGATGTGAGTTATTACTTTTTCAACTAAAATAAGTGTGTTTAAAGTCATTTCTGTGCCTGAAATTGGTCAAAATTGAAGATTTTGAGTAAGCAAAACTCTGTAAAAATGGCAATTTTGGTCACTGTGAGGGTTTAAAAAGTGGTTATTCAACATGAGGCCCGATCCAAATGACATTTTGAATCATTTTTGGTAGAGTCCAAAAAATCAATTTTCTGATGAAAAACGATGACCCCGGACCAGTCGAACGTTGAAAAAATGGTCAATATTGATGAAATTTTAACATTTAATCTTTTGACTTTAAATGATGGTTGGATGTGAGTTATTACTTTTTCAACTAAAATAAGTGTGTTTAAAGTCATTTCTGTGCCTGAAATTGGTCAAATTGAAGATTTTGAGTAAGCAAAACTCTGTAAAAATGGCATTTTGGTCACTGTGAGGGTTTAAAAAGTGGTTATTCAACATGAGGCCCGATCCAAATGACAATTTTGAATCATTTTTGGTAGAGTCCAAAAAATCAATTTTCTGATGAAAAATGATGACCCCGGACCAGTCGAACGTTAAAAAAATGGTCAATATTGATGAAATTTTAACATTTAATCTTTTGACTTTAAATGACGGTTGGATGTGAGTTATTACTTTTTCAACTAAAATAAGTGTATTTAAAGTCATTTCTGTGCCTGAAATTGGTCAAAATTGAAGATTTTGAGTAAGCAAAACTCTGTAAAAATGGCAATTTTGGTCACTGTGAGGGTTTAAAAAGTGGTTATTCAACATGAGGCCCGATCCAAATGACATTTTGAATCATTTTTGGTAGAGTCCAAAAAATCCATTTTCTGATGAAAAACGATGACCCCGGACCAGTCGAACGTTGAAAAAATGGTCAATATTGATGAAATTTTAACATTTAATCTTTTGACTTTAAATGACGGTTGGATGTGAGTTATTACTTTTTCAACTAAAATAAGTGTGTTTAAAGTCATTTCTGTGCCTGAAATTGGTCAAAATTGAAGATTTTGAGTAAGCAAAACTCTGTAAAAATGGTATTTTGGTCACTGTGAGGGTTTAAAAAGTGGTTATTCAACATGAGGCCCGATCCAAATGACATTTTGAATCATTTTTGGTAGAGTCCAAAAAATCAATTTTCTGATGAAAAACGATGACCCCGGACCAGTCGAACGTTGAAAAAATGGTCAATATTGATGAAATTTTAATATTTAATCTTTTGACTTTAAATGACGGTTGGATGTGAGTTATTACTTTTTCAACTAAAATAAGTGTGTTTAAAGTCATTTCTGTGCCTGAAATTGGTCAAAATTGAAGATTTTGAGTAAGCAAAACTCTGTAAAAATGGCAGTTTTGGTCACTGTGAGGGTTTAAAAAGTGGTTATCAACATGAGGCCCGATCCAAATGACATTTTGAATCATTTTTGGTAGAGTCCAAAAAATTAATTTTCTGATGAAAAACGATGACCCCGGACCAGTCGAACGTTGAAAAAATGGTCAATATTGATGAAATTTTAACATTTAATCTTTTGACTTTAAATGACGGTTGAATGTGAGTTATTACTTTTTCTACTAAAATAAGTGTGTTTAAAGTCATTTCTGTGCCTGAAATTGGTCAAAATTGAAGATTTTGAGTAAGCAAAACTCTGTAAAAATGGCAATTTTGGTCACTGTGAGGGTTTAAAAAGTGGTTATTCAACATGAGGCCCGATCCAAATGACATTTTGAATCATTTTTGGTAGAGTCCAAAAAATTCATTTTCTGATGAAAAACGATGACCCCGGACCAGTCGAACGTTGAAAAAATGGTCAATATTGATGACATTTTAATATTTAATCTTTTGACTTTAAATGACGGTTGGATGTGAGTTATTACTTTTTCAACTAAAATAAGTGTGTTTAAAGTCATTTCTGTGCCTGAAATTGGTCAAAATTGAAGATTTTGAGTAAGCAAAACTCAGTAAAAATGGCAGTTTTGGTCACTGTGAGGGTTTAAAAAGTGGTTATTCAACATGAGGCCCGATCCAAATGACATTTTGAATCATTTTTGGTAGAGTCCAAAAAATTCATTTTCTGATGAAAAACGATGACCCCGGACCAGTCGAACGTTGAAAAAATGGTCAATATTGATGAAATTTTAATATTTAATCTTTTGACTTTAAATGACGGTTGGATGTGAGTTATTACTTTTTCAACTAAAATAAGTGTGTTTAAAGTCATTTCTGTGCCTGAAATTGGTCAAAATTGAAGATTTTGAGTAAGCAAAACTCAGTAAAAATGGCAGTTTTGGTCACTGTGAGGGTTTAAAAAGTGGTTATTCAACATGAGGCCCGATCCAAATGACATTTTGAATTATTTTTGGTAGAGTCCAAAAAATCAATTTTCTGATGAAAAACGATGACCCCGGACCAGTCGAACGTTGAAAAAATGGTCAATATTGATGAAATTTTAACATTTAATCTTTTGACTTTAAATGACGGTTGCATGTGAGTTATTACTTTTTCAACTAAAATAAGTGTGTTTAAAGTCATTTCTGTGCCTGAAATTGGTCAAAATTGAAGATTTTGAGTAAGCAAAACTCTGTAAAAATTGCAGTTTTGGTCACTGTGAGGGTTTAAAAAGTGGTTATCAACATGAGGCCCGATCCAAATGACATTTTGAATCATTTTTGGTAGAGTCCAAAAAATCAATTTTCTGATGAAAAACGATGACCCCGGACCAGTCGAACGTTGAAAAAATGGTCAATATTGATGAAATTTTAACATTTAATCTTTTGACTTTAAATGACGGTTGGATGTGAGTTATTACTTTTTCAACTAAAATGAGTGTGTTTAAAGTCATTTCTGTGCCTGAAATGGTCAAAATTGAAGATTTTGAGTAAGCAAAACTCTGTAAAAATGGCAATTTTGGTCACTGTGAGGGTTTAAAAAGTGGTTATTCAACATGAGGCCCGATCCAAATGACATTTTGAATCATTTTTGGTAGAGTCCAAAAAATCAATTTTCTGATGAAAAACGGTGACCCCGGACCAGTCGAACGTTGAAAAAATGGTCAATATTGATGAAATTTTAATATTTAATCTTTTCACTTTAAATGACGGTTGGATGTGAGTTATTACTTTTTCAACTAAAATAAGTGTGTTTAAAGTCATTTCTGTGCCTGAAATTGGTCAAATTGAAGATTTTGAGTAAGCAAAACTCTGTAAAAATGGCAATTTTGGTCACTGTGAGGGTTTAAAAAGTGGTTATTCAACATGAGGCCCGATCCAAATGACATTTTGAATCATTTTTGGTAGAGTCCAAAAAATCAATTTTCTGATGAAAAACGATGACCCCGGACCAGTCGAACGTTCAAAAAATGGTCAATATTGATGAAATTTTAACATTTAATCTTTTGACTTTAAATGACGGTTGGATGTCAGTTATTACTTTTTCAACTAAAATAAGTGTGTTTAAAGTCATTTCTGTGCCTGAAATTGGTCAAAATTGAAGATTTTGAGTAAGCAAAACTCTGTAAAATGGCAATTTTGGTCACTGTGAGGGTTTAAAAAGTGGTTATTCAACATGAGGCCCGATCCAAATGACATTTTGAATCATTTTTGGTAGAGTCCAAAAAATCAATTTTCTGATGAAAAACGATGACCCCGGACCAGTCGAACGTTGAAAAAATGGTCAATATTGATGAAATTTTAATATTTAATCTTTTCACTTTAAATGACGGTTGGATGTGAGTTATTACTTTTTCAACTAAAATAAGTTTGTTTAAAGTCATTTCTGTGCCTGAAATTGGTCAAAATTGAAGATTTTGAGTAAGCAAAACTCTGTAAAAATGGCAATTTTGGTCACTGTGAGGGTTTAAAAAGTGGTTATTCAACATGAGGCCCGATCCAAATGACATTTTGAATCATTTTTGGTAGAGTCCAAAAAATCCATTTTCTGATGAAAAACGATGACCCCGGACCAGTCGAACGTTGAAAAAATTGTCAATATTGATGAAATTTTAACATTTAATCTTTTGACTTTAAATGACGGTTGGATGTGAGTTATTACTTTTTCAACTAAAATGAGTGTATTTAAAGTCATTTCTGTGCCTGAAATTGGTCAAAATTGAAGATTTTGAGTAAGCAAAACTCTGTAAAAATGGCAATTTTGGTCACTGTGAGGGTTTAAAAAGTGGTTATTCAACATGAGGCCCGATCCAAATGACATTTTGAATCATTTTTGGTAGAGTCCAAAAAATCCATTTTCTGATGAAAAACGATGACCCCGGACCAGTCGAACGTTGAAAAAATGGTCAATATTGATGAAATTTTAACATTTAATCTTTTGACTTTAAATGACGGTTGGATGTGAGTTATTACTTTTTCAACTAAAATAAGTGTGTTTAAAGTCATTTCTGTGCCTGAAATTGGTCAAAATTGAAGATTTTGAGTAAGCAAAACTCTGTAAAAATGGCAATTTTGGTCACTGTGAGGGTTTAAAAAGTGGTTATTCAACATGAGGCCCGATCCAAATGACATTTTGAATCATTTTTGGTAGAGTACAAAAAATCAATTTTCTGATGAAAAACGATGACCCCGGACCAGTCGAACGTTGAAAAAATGGTCAATATTGATGAAATTTTAATATTTAATCTTTTGACTTCAAATGACGGTTGGATGTGAGTTATTACTTTTTCAACTAAAATAAGTGTGTTTAAAGTCATTTCTGTGCCTGAAATTGGTCAAAATTGAAGATTTTGAGTAAGCAAAACTCTGTAAAAATTGCAGTTTTGGTCACTGTGAGGGTTTAAAAAGTGGTTATTCAACATGAGGCCCGATCCAAATGACATTTTGAATCATTTTTGGTAGAGTCCAAAAAATCAATTTTCTGATGAAAAACGATGACCCCGGACCAGTCGAACGTTGAAAAAATGGTCAATATTGATGAAATTTTAACATTTAATCTTTTGACTTTAAATGACGGTTGGATGTGAGTTATTACTTTTTCAACTAAAATAAGTGTGTTTAAAGTCATTTCTGTGCCTGAAATTGGTCAAAATTGAAGATTTTGAGTAAGCAAAACTCTGTAAAAATGGCAGCTTTGGTCACTGTGAGGGTTTAAAAAGTGGTTATTCAACATGAGGCCTGATCCAAATGACATTTTGAATCATTTTTGGTAGAGTCCAAAAAATCAATTTTCTGATGAAAAACGATGACCCCGGACAAGTCGAACGTTGAAAAAATGGTCAATATTGATGAAATTTTAACATTTAATCTTTTGACTTTAAATGACGGTTGGATGTGAGTTATTACTTTTTCAACTAAAATAAGTGTGTTTAAAGTCATTTCTGTGCCTGAAATTGGTCAAAATTGAAGATTTTGAGTAAGCAAAACTCTGTAAAAATGGCAGTTTTGGTCACTGTGAGGGTTTAAAAAGTGGTTATTCAACATGAGGCCTGATCCAAATGACATTTTGAATCATTTTTGGTAGAGTCCAAAAAATCCATTTTCTGATGAAAAACGATGACCCCGGACCAGTCGAACGTTGAAAAAATGGTCAATATTGATGAAATTTTAACATTTAATCTTTTGACTTTAAATGACGGTTGGATGTCAGTTATTACTTTTTCAACTAAAATAAGTGTGTTTAAAGTCATTTCTGTGCCTGAAATTGGTCAAAATTGAAGATTTTGAGTAAGCAAAACTCTGTAAAAATTGCAGTTTTGGTCACTGTGAGGGTTTAAAAAGTGGTTATTCAACATGAGGCCCGATCCAAATGACATTTTGAATCATTTTTGGTAGAGTCCAAAAAATCCATTTTCTGATGAAAAACGATGACCCCGGACCAGTCGAACGTTGAAAAAATGGTCAATATTGATGAAATTTTAACATTTAATCTTTTGACTTTAAATGACGGTTGGATGTGAGTTATTACTTTTTCAACTAAAATGAGTGTATTTAAAGTCATTTCTGTGCCTGAAATTGGTCAAAATTGAAGATTTTGAGTAAGCAAAACTCTGTAAAAATGGCAATTTTGGTCACTGTGAGGGTTTAAAAAGTGGTTATTCAACATGAGGCCCGATCCAAATGACATTTTGAATCATTTTTGGTAGAGTCCAAAAAATCCATTTTCTGATGAAAAACGATGACCCCGGACCAGTCGAACGTTGAAAAAATGGTCAATATTGATGAAATTTTAACATTTAATCTTTTGACTTTAAATGACGGTTGGATGTGAGTTATTACTTTTTCAACTAAAATAAGTGTGTTTAAAGTCATTTCTGTGCCTGAAATTGGTCAAAATTGAAGATTTTGAGTAAGCAAAACTCTGTAAAAATGGCAGTTTTGGTCACTGTGAGGGTTTAAAAAGTGGTTATTCAACATGAGGCCTGATCCAAATGACATTTTGAATCATTTTTGGTAGAGTCCAAAAAATCAATTTTCTGATGAAAAACGATAACCCCGGACCAGTCGAACATTGAAAAAATGGTCAATATTGATGAAATTTTAACATTTAATCTTTTGACTTTAAATGACGGTTGGATGTGAGTTATTACTTTTTCAACTAAAATGAGTGTATTTAAAGTCATTTCTGTGCCTGAAATTGGTCAAAATTGAAGATTTTGAGTAAGCAAAACTCTGTAAAAATGGCAATTTTGGTCACTGTGAGGGTTTAAAAAGTGGTTATTCAACATGAGGCCCGATCCAAATGACATTTTGAATCATTTTTGGTAGAGTCCAAAAAATCCATTTTCTGATGAAAAACGATGACCCCGGACCAGTCGAACGTTGAAAAAATGGTCAATATTGATGAAATTTTAACATTTAATCTTTTGACTTTAAATGACGGTTGGATGTGAGTTATTACTTTTTCAACTAAAATAAGTGTGTTTAAAGTCATTTCTGTGCCTGAAATTGGTCAAAATTGAAGATTTTGAGTAAGCAAAACTCTGTAAAAATGGCAGTTTTGGTCACTGTGAGGGTTTAAAAAGTGGTTATTCAACATGAGGCCTGATCCAAATGACATTTTGAATCATTTTTGGTAGAGTCCAAAAAATCAATTTTCTGATGAAAAACGATAACCCCGGACCAGTCGAACATTGAAAAAATGGTCAATATTGATGAAATTTTAACATTTAATCTTTTGACTTTAAATGACGGTTGGATGTCAGTTATTACTTTTTCAACTAAAATAAGTGTGTTTAAAGTCATTTCTGTGCCTGAAATTGGTCAAAATTGAAGATTTTGAGTAAGCAAAACTCTGTAAAAATGGCAATTTTGGTCACTGTGAGGGTTTAAAAAGTGGTTATTCAACATGAGGCCCGATCCAAATGACATTTTGAATCATTTTTGGTAGAGTCCAAAAAATCCATTTTCTGATGAAAAACGATGACCCCGGACCAGTCGAACGTTGAAAAAATGGTCAATATTGATGAAATTTTAACATTTAATCTTTTGACTTTAAATGACGGTTGGATGTGAGTTATTACTTTTTCAACTAAAATAAGTGTGTTTAAAGTCATTTCTGTGCCTGAAATTGGTCAAAATTGAAGATTTTGAGTAAGCAAAACTCTGTAAAAATGGCAATTTTGGTCACTGTGAGGGTTTAAAAAGTGGTTATTCAACATGAGGCCCGATCCAAATGACATTTTGAATCATTTTTGGTAGAGTCCAAAAAATCAATTTTCTGATGAAAAACGATGACCCCGGACCAGTCGAACGTTGAAAAAATGGTCAATATTGATGAAATTTTAACATTTAATCTTTTGACTTTAAATGATGGTTGGATGTGAGTTATTACTTTTTCAACTAAAATAAGTGTGTTTAAAGTCATTTCTGTGCCTGAAATTGGTCAAATTGAAGATTTTGAGTAAGCAAAACTCTGTAAAAATGGCAGTTTTGGTCACTGTGAGGGTTTAAAAAGTGGTTATTCAACATGAGGCCTGATCCAAATGACATTTTGAATCATTTTTGGTAGAGTCCAAAAAATCAATTTTCTGATGAAAAACGATAACCCCGGACCAGTCGAACGTTGAAAAAATGGTCAATATTGATGAAATTTTAACATTTAATCTTTTGACTTTAAATGACGGTTGGATGTCAGTTATTACTTTTTCAACTAAAATAAGTGTGTTTAAAGTCATTTCTGTGCCTGAAATTGGTCAAAATTGAAGATTTTGAGTAAGCAAAACTCTGTAAAAATGGCAATTTTGGTCACTGTGAGGGTTTAAAAAGTGGTTATTCAACATGAGGCCCGATCCAAATGACATTTTGAATCATTTTTGGTAGAGTCCAAAAAATCCATTTTCTGATGAAAAACGATGACCCCGGACCAGTCGAACGTTGAAAAAATGGTCAATATTGATGAAATTTTAACATTTAATCTTTTGACTTTAAATGACGGTTGGATGTGAGTTATTACTTTTTCAACTAAAATAAGTGTGTTTAAAGTCATTTCTGTGCCTGAAATTGGTCAAAATTGAAGATTTTGAGTAAGCAAAACTCTGTAAAAATGGCAATTTTGGTCACTGTGAGGGTTTAAAAAGTGGTTATTCAACATGAGGCCCGATCCAAATGACATTTTGAATCATTTTTGGTAGAGTCCAAAAAATCAATTTTCTGATGAAAAACGATGACCCCGGACCAGTCGAACGTTGAAAAAATGGTCAATATTGATGAAATTTTAACATTTAATCTTTTGACTTTAAATGATGGTTGGATGTGAGTTATTACTTTTTCAACTAAAATAAGTGTGTTTAAAGTCATTTCTGTGCCTGAAATTGGTCAAATTGAAGATTTTGAGTAAGCAAAACTCTGTAAAAATGGCATTTTGGTCACTGTGAGGGTTTAAAAAGTGGTTATTCAACATGAGGCCCGATCCAAATGACAATTTTGAATCATTTTTGGTAGAGTCCAAAAAATCAATTTTCTGATGAAAAATGATGACCCCGGACCAGTCGAACGTTCAAAAAATGGTCAATATTGATGAAATTTTAACATTTAATCTTTTGACTTTAAATGACGGTTGGATGTGAGTTATTACTTTTTCAACTAAAATAAGTGTATTTAAAGTCATTTCTGTGCCTGAAATTGGTCAAAATTGAAGATTTTGAGTAAGCAAAACTCTGTAAAAATGGCAATTTTGGTCACTGTGAGGGTTTAAAAAGTGGTTATTCAACATGAGGCCCGATCCAAATGACATTTTGAATCATTTTTGGTAGAGTCCAAAAAATCCATTTTCTGATGAAAAACGATGACCCCGGACCAGTCGAACGTTGAAAAAATGGTCAATATTGATGAAATTTTAACATTTAATCTTTTGACTTTAAATGACGGTTGGATGTGAGTTATTACTTTTTCAACTAAAATAAGTGTGTTTAAAGTCATTTCTGTGCCTGAAATTGGTCAAAATTGAAGATTTTGAGTAAGCAAAACTCTGTAAAAATGGCAATTTTGGTCACTGTGAGGGTTTAAAAAGTGGTTATTCAACATGAGGCCCGATCCAAATGACATTTTGAATCATTTTTGGTAGAGTCCAAAAAATCAATTTTCTGATGAAAAACGATGACCCCGGACCAGTCGAACGTTGAAAAAATGGTCAATATTGATGAAATTTTAATATTTAATCTTTTGACTTTAAATGACGGTTGGATGTGAGTTATTACTTTTTCAACTAAAATAAGTGTGTTTAAAGTCATTTATGTGCCTGAAATTGGTCAAAATTGAAGATTTTGAGTAAGCAAAACTCTGTAAAAATGGCAGTTTTGGTCACTGTGAGGGTTTAAAAAGTGGTTATCAACATGAGGCCCGATCCAAATGACATTTTGAATCATTTTTGGTAGAGTCCAAAAAATCAATTTTCTGATGAAAAACGATGACCCCGGACCAGTCGAACGTTGAAAAAATGGTCAATATTGATGAAATTTTAACATTTAATCTTTTGACTTTAAATGACGGTTGGATGTGAGTTATTACTTTTTCAACTAAAATAAGTGTGTTTAAAGTCATTTCTGTGCCTGAAATTGGTCAAAATTGAAGATTTTGAGTAAGCAAAACTCTGTAAAAATGGCAATTTTGGTCACTGTGAGGGTTTAAAAAGTGGTTATTCAACATGAGGCCCGATCCAAATGACATTTTGAATCATTTTTGGTAGAGTCCAAAAAATTCATTTTCTGATGAAAAACGATGACCCCGGACCAGTCGAACGTTGAAAAAATGGTCAATATTGATGAAATTTTAATATTTAATCTTTTGACTTTAAATGACGGTTGGATGTGAGTTATTACTTTTTCAACTAAAATAAGTGTGTTTAAAGTCATTTCTGTGCCTGAAATTGGTCAAAATTGAAGATTTTGAGTAAGCAAAACTCAGTAAAAATGGCAGTTTTGGTCACTGTGAGGGTTTAAAAAGTGGTTATTCAACATGAGGCCCGATCCAAATGACATTTTGAATTATTTTTGGTAGAGTCCAAAAAATCAATTTTCTGATGAAAAACGATGACCCCGGACCAGTCGAACGTTGAAAAAATGGTCAATATTGATGATGAAAAACCAGTCGAACGTTGAAAAAATGGTCAATATTGATGAAATTTTAACATTTAATCTTTTGACTTTAAATGATGGTTGGATGTGAGTTATTACTTTTTCAACTAAAATAAGTGTGTTTAAAGTCATTTCTGTGCCTGAAATTGGTCAAATTGAAGATTTTGAGTAAGCAAAACTCTGTAAAAATGGCATTTTGGTCACTGTGAGGGTTTAAAAAGTGGTTATTCAACATGAGGCCCGATCCAAATGACAATTTTGAATCATTTTTGGTAGAGTCCAAAAAATCAATTTTCTGATGAAAAATGATGACCCCGGACCAGTCGAACGTTCAAAAAATGGTCAATATTGATGAAATTTTAACATTTAATCTTTTGACTTTAAATGACGGTTGGATGTGAGTTATTACTTTTTCAACTAAAATAAGTGTATTTAAAGTCATTTCTGTGCCTGAAATTGGTCAAAATTGAAGATTTTGAGTAAGCAAAACTCTGTAAAAATGGCAATTTTGGTCACTGTGAGGGTTTAAAAAGTGGTTATTCAACATGAGGCCCGATCCAAATGACATTTTGAATCATTTTTGGTAGAGTCCAAAAAATCCATTTTCTGATGAAAAACGATGACCCCGGACCAGTCGAACGTTGAAAAAATGGTCAATATTGATGAAATTTTAACATTTAATCTTTTGACTTTAAATGACGGTTGGATGTGAGTTATTACTTTTTCAACTAAAATAAGTGTGTTTAAAGTCATTTCTGTGCCTGAAATTGGTCAAAATTGAAGATTTTGAGTAAGCAAAACTCTGTAAAAATGGCAATTTTGGTCACTGTGAGGGTTTAAAAAGTGGTTATTCAACATGAGGCCCGATCCAAATGACATTTTGAATCATTTTTGGTAGAGTCCAAAAAATCAATTTTCTGATGAAAAACGATGACCCCGGACCAGTCGAACGTTGAAAAAATGGTCAATATTGATGAAATTTTAACATTTAATCTTTTGACTTTAAATGACGGTTGGATGTGAGTTATTACTTTTTCAACTAAAATAAGTGTGTTTAAAGTCATTTCTGTGCCTGAAATTGGTCAAAATTGAAGATTTTGAGTAAGCAAAACTCAGTAAAAATGGCAGTTTTGGTCACTGTGAGGGTTTAAAAAGTGGTTATTCAACATGAGGCCCGATCCAAATGACATTTTGAATTATTTTTGGTAGAGTCCAAAAAATCAATTTTCTGATGAAAAACGATGACCCCGGACCAGTCGAACGTTGAAAAAATGGTCAATATTGATGAAATTTTAACATTTAATCTTTTGACTTTAAATGACGGTTGCATGTGAGTTATTACTTTTTCAACTAAAATAAGTGTGTTTAAAGTCATTTCTGTGCCTGAAATTGGTCAAAATTGAAGATTTTGAGTAAGCAAAACTCTGTAAAAATTGCAGTTTTGGTCACTGTGAGGGTTTAAAAAGTGGTTATCAACATGAGGCCCGATCCAAATGACATTTTGAATCATTTTTGGTAGAGTCCAAAAAATCAATTTTCTGATGAAAAACGATGACCCCGGACCAGTCGAACGTTGAAAAAATGGTCAATATTGAGGAAATTTTAACATTTAATCTTTTGACTTTAAATGATGGTTGGATGTGAGTTATTACTTTTTCAACTAAAATAAGTGTGTTTAAAGTCATTTCTGTGCCTGAAATTGGTCAAATTGAAGATTTTGAGTAAGCAAAACTCTGTAAAAATGGCAGTTTTGGTCACTGTGAGGGTTTAAAAAGTGGTTATTCAACATGAGGCCTGATCCAAATGACATTTTGAATCATTTTTTGTAGAGTCCAAAAAATCAATTTTCTGATGAAAAACGATAACCCCGGACCAGTCGAACGTTGAAAAAATGGTCAATATTGATGAAATTTTAACATTTAATCTTTTGACTTTAAATGACGGTTGGATGTCAGTTATTACTTTTTCAACTAAAATAAGTGTGTTTAAAGTCATTTCTGTGCCTGAAATTGGTCAAAATTGAAGATTTTGAGTAAGCAAAACTCTGTAAAAATGGCAATTTTGGTCACTGTGAGGGTTTAAAAAGTGGTTATTCAACATGAGGCCCGATCCAAATGACATTTTGAATCATTTTTGGTAGAGTCCAAAAAATCCATTTTCTGATGAAAAACGATGACCCCGGACCAGTCGAACGTTGAAAAAATGGTCAATATTGATGAAATTTTAACATTTAATCTTTTGACTTTAAATGACGGTTGGATGTGAGTTATTACTTTTTCAACTAAAATAAGTGTGTTTAAAGTCATTTCTGTGCCTGAAATTGGTCAAAATTGAAGATTTTGAGTAAGCAAAACTCTGTAAAAATGGCAATTTTGGTCACTGTGAGGGTTTAAAAAGTGGTTATTCAACATGAGGCCCGATCCAAATGACATTTTGAATCATTTTTGGTAGAGTCCAAAAAATCAATTTTCTGATGAAAAACGATGACCCCGGACCAGTCGAACGTTGAAAAAATGGTCAATATTGATGAAATTTTAACATTTAATCTTTTGACTTTAAATGATGGTTGGATGTGAGTTATTACTTTTTCAACTAAAATAAGTGTGTTTAAAGTCATTTCTGTGCCTGAAATTGGTCAAATTGAAGATTTTGAGTAAGCAAAACTCTGTAAAAATGGCATTTTGGTCACTGTGAGGGTTTAAAAAGTGGTTATTCAACATGAGGCCCGATCCAAATGACAATTTTGAATCATTTTTGGTAGAGTCCAAAAAATCAATTTTCTGATGAAAAATGATGACCCCGGACCAGTCGAACGTTCAAAAAATGGTCAATATTGATGAAATTTTAACATTTAATCTTTTGACTTTAAATGACGGTTGGATGTGAGTTATTACTTTTTCAACTAAAATAAGTGTATTTAAAGTCATTTCTGTGCCTGAAATTGGTCAAAATTGAAGATTTTGAGTAAGCAAAACTCTGTAAAAATGGCAATTTTGGTCACTGTGAGGGTTTAAAAAGTGGTTATTCAACATGAGGCCCGATCCAAATGACATTTTGAATCATTTTTGGTAGAGTCCAAAAAATCCATTTTCTGATGAAAAACGATGACCCCGGACCAGTCGAACGTTGAAAAAATGGTCAATATTGATGAAATTTTAACATTTAATCTTTTGACTTTAAATGACGGTTGGATGTGAGTTATTACTTTTTCAACTAAAATAAGTGTGTTTAAAGTCATTTCTGTGCCTGAAATTGGTCAAAATTGAAGATTTTGAGTAAGCAAAACTCTGTAAAAATGGCAATTTTGGTCACTGTGAGGGTTTAAAAAGTGGTTATTCAACATGAGGCCCGATCCAAATGACATTTTGAATCATTTTTGGTAGAGTCCAAAAAATCAATTTTCTGATGAAAAACGATGACCCCGGACCAGTCGAACGTTGAAAAAATGGTCAATATTGATGAAATTTTAATATTTAATCTTTTGACTTTAAATGACGGTTGGATGTGAGTTATTACTTTTTCAACTAAAATAAATGTGTTTAAAGTCATTTCTGTGCCTGAAATTGGTCAAAATTGAAGATTTTGAGTAAGCAAAACTCTGTAAAAATGGCAGTTTTGGTCACTGTGAGGGTTTAAAAAGTGGTTATCAACATGAGGCCCGATCCAAATGACATTTTGAATCATTTTTGGTAGAGTCCAAAAAATCAATTTTCTGATGAAAAACGATGACCCCGGACCAGTCGAACGTTGAAAAAATGGTCAATATTGATGAAATTTTAACATTTAATCTTTTGACTTTAAATGACGGTTGGATGTGAGTTATTACTTTTTCAACTAAAATAAGTGTGTTTAAAGTCATTTCTGTGCCTGAAATTGGTCAAAATTGAAGATTTTGAGTAAGCAAAACTCTGTAAAAATGGCAATTTTGGTCACTGTGAGGGTTTAAAAAGTGGTTATTCAACATGAGGCCCGATCCAAATGACATTTTGAATCATTTTTGGTAGAGTCCAAAAAATTCATTTTCTGATGAAAAACGATGACCCCGGACCAGTCGAACGTTGAAAAAATGGTCAATATTGATGAAATTTTAATATTTAATCTTTTGACTTTAAATGACGGTTGGATGTGAGTTATTACTTTTTCAACTAAAATAAGTGTGTTTAAAGTCATTTCTGTGCCTGAAATTGGTCAAAATTGAAGATTTTGAGTAAGCAAAACTCAGTAAAAATGGCAGTTTTGGTCACTGTGAGGGTTTAAAAAGTGGTTATTCAACATGAGGCCCGATCCAAATGACATTTTGAATTATTTTTGGTAGAGTCCAAAAAATCAATTTTCTGATGAAAAACGATGACCCCGGACCAGTCGAACGTTGAAAAAATGGTCAATATTGATGAAATTTTAACATTTAATCTTTTGACTTTAAATGACGGTTGCATGTGAGTTATTACTTTTTCAACTAAAATAAGTGTGTTTAAAGTCATTTCTGTGCCTGAAATTGGTCAAAATTGAAGATTTTGAGTAAGCAAAACTCTGTAAAAATTGCAGTTTTGGTCACTGTGAGGGTTTAAAAAGTGGTTATCAACATGAGGCCCGATCCAAATGACATTTTGAATCATTTTTGGTAGAGTCCAAAAAATCAATTTTCTGATGAAAAACGATGACCCCGGACCAGTCGAACGTTGAAAAAATGGTCAATATTGATGAAATTTTAACATTTAATCTTTTGACTTTAAATGATGGTTGGATGTGAGTTATTACTTTTTCAACTAAAATAATTGTGTTTAAAGTCATTTCTGTGCCTGAAATTGGTCAAATTGAAGATTTTGAGTAAGCAAAACTCTGTAAAAATGGCATTTTGGTCACTGTGAGGGTTTAAAAAGTGGTTATTCAACATGAGGCCCGATCCAAATGACAATTTTGAATCATTTTTGGTAGAGTCCAAAAAATCAATTTTCTGATGAAAAATGATGACCCCGGACCAGTCGAACGTTCAAAAAATGGTCAATATTGATGAAATTTTAACATTTAATCTTTTGACTTTAAATGACGGTTGGATGTGAGTTATTACTTTTTCAACTAAAATAAGTGTATTTAAAGTCATTTCTGTGCCTGAAATTGGTCAAAATTGAAGATTTTGAGTAAGCAAAACTCTGTAAAAATGGCAATTTTGGTCACTGTGAGGGTTTAAAAAGTGGTTATTCAACATGAGGCCCGATCCAAATGACATTTTGAATCATTTTTGGTAGAGTCCAAAAAATCCATTTTCTGATGAAAAACGATGACCCCGGACCAGTCGAACGTTGAAAAAATGGTCAATATTGATGAAATTTTAACATTTAATCTTTTGACTTTAAATGACGGTTGGATGTGAGTTATTACTTTTTCAACTAAAATAAGTGTGTTTAAAGTCATTTCTGTGCCTGAAATTGGTCAAAATTGAAGATTTTGAGTAAGCAAAACTCTGTAAAAATGTCAATTTTGGTCACTGTGAGGGTTTAAAAAGTGGTTATTCAACATGAGGCCCGATCCAAATGACATTTTGAATCATTTTTGGTAGAGTCCAAAAAATTCATTTTCTGATGAAAAACGATGACCCCGGACCAGTCGAACGTTGAAAAAATGGTCAATATTGATGAAATTTTAATATTTAATCTTTTGACTTTAAATGACGGTTGGATGTGAGTTATTACTTTTTCAACTAAAATAAGTGTGTTTAAAGTCATTTCTGTGCCTGAAATTGGTCAAAATTGAAGATTTTGAGTAAGCAAAACTCAGTAAAAATGGCAGTTTTGGTCACTGTGAGGGTTTAAAAAGTGGTTATTCAACATGAGGCCCGATCCAAATGACATTTTGAATTATTTTTGGTAGAGTCCAAAAAATCAATTTTCTGATGAAAAACGATGACCCCGGACCAGTCGAACGTTGAAAAAATGGTCAATATTGATGAAATTTTAACATTTAATCTTTTGACTTTAAATGACGGTTGCATGTGAGTTATTACTTTTTCAACTAAAATAAGTGTGTTTAAAGTCATTTCTGTGCCTGAAATTGGTCAAAATTGAAGATTTTGAGTAAGCAAAACTCTGTAAAAATTGCAGTTTTGGTCACTGTGAGGGTTTAAAAAGTGGTTATCAACATGAGGCCCGATCCAAATGACATTTTGAATCATTTTTGGTAGAGTCCAAAAAATCAATTTTCTGATGAAAAACGATGACCCCGGACCAGTCGAACGTTGAAAAAATGGTCAATATTGATGAAATTTTAACATTTAATCTTTTGACTTTAAATGACGGTTGGATGTGAGTTATTACTTTTTCAACTAAAATGAGTGTGTTTAAAGTCATTTCTGTGCCTGAAATGGTCAAAATTTAAGATTTTGAATAAGCAAAACTCTGTAAAAATGGCAATTTTGGTCACTGTGAGGGTTTAAAAAGTGGTTATTCAACATGAGGCCCGATCCAAATGACATTTTGAATCATTTTTGGTAGAGTCCAAAAAATCAATTTTCTGATGAAAAACGGTGACCCCGGACCAGTCGAACGTTGAAAAAATGGTCAATATTGATGAAATTTTAATATTTAATCTTTTCACTTTAAATGACGGTTGGATGTGAGTTATTACTTTTTCAACTAAAATAAGTGTGTTTAAAGTCATTTCTGTGCCTGAAATTGGTCAAATTGAAGATTTTGAGTAAGCAAAACTCTGTAAAAATGGCAATTTTGGTCACTGTGAGGGTTTAAAAAGTGGTTATTCAACATGAGGCCCGATCCAAATGACATTTTGAATCATTTTTGGTAGAGTCCAAAAAATCAATTTTCTGATGAAAAACGATGACCCCGGACCAGTCGAACGTTCAAAAAATGGTCAATATTGATGAAATTTTAACATTTAATCTTTTGACTTTAAATGACGGTTGGATGTCAGTTATTACTTTTTCAACTAAAATAAGTGTGTTTAAAGTCATTTCTGTGCCTGAAATTGGTCAAAATTGAAGATTTTGAGTAAGCAAAACTCTGTAAAATGGCAATTTTGGTCACTGTGAGGGTTTAAAAAGTGGTTATTCAACATGAGGCCCGATCCAAATGACATTTTGAATCATTTTTGGTAGAGTCCAAAAAATCAATTTTCTGATGAAAAACGATGACCCCGGACCAGTCGAACGTTGAAAAAATGGTCAATATTGATGAAATTTTAATATTTAATCTTTTCACTTTAAATGACGGTTGGATGTGAGTTATTACTTTTTCAACTAAAATAAGTGTGTTTAAAGTCATTTCTGTGCCTGAAATTGGTCAAATTGAAGATTTTGAGTAAGCAAAACTCTGTAAAAATGGCAGCTTTGGTCACTGTGAGGGTTTAAAAAGTGGTTATTCAACATGAGGCCTGATCCAAATGACATTTTGAATCATTTTTGGTAGAGTCCAAAAAATCAATTTTCTGATGAAAAACGATGACCCCGGACAAGTCGAACGTTGAAAAAATGGTCAATATTGATGAAATTTTAACATTTAATCTTTTGACTTTAAATGACGGTTGGATGTGAGTTATTACTTTTTCAACTAAAATAAGTGTGTTTAAAGTCATTTCTGTGCCTGAAATTGGTCAAAATTGAAGATTTTGAGTAAGCAAAACTCTGTAAAAATGGCAGTTTTGGTCACTGTGAGGGTTTAAAAAGTGGTTATTCAACATGAGGCCTGATCCAAATGACATTTTGAATCATTTTTGGTAGAGTCCAAAAAATCCATTTTCTGATGAAAAACGATGACCCCGGACCAGTCGAACGTTCAAAAAATGGTCAATATTGATGAAATTTTAACATTTAATCTTTTGACTTTAAATGACGGTTGGATGTCAGTTATTACTTTTTCAACTAAAATAAGTGTGTTTAAAGTCATTTCTGTGCCTGAAATTGGTCAAAATTGAAGATTTTGAGTAAGCAAAACTCTGTAAAAATTGCAGTTTTGGTCACTGTGAGGGTTTAAAAAGTGGTTATTCAACATGAGGCCCGATCCAAATGACATTTTGAATCATTTTTGGTAGAGTCCAAAAAATCAATTTTCTGATGAAAAACGATGACCCCGGACCAGTCGAACGTTGAAAAAATGGTCAATATTGATGAAATTTTAACATTTAATCTTTTGACTTTAAATGACGGTTGGATGTGAGTTATTACTTTTTCAACTAAAATAAGTGTGTTTAAAGTCATTTCTGTGCCTGAAATTGGTCAAAATTGAAGATTTTGAGTAAGCAAAACTCTGTAAAAATGGCAGCTTTGGTCACTGTGAGGGTTTAAAAAGTGGTTATTCAACATGAGGCCTGATCCAAATGACATTTTGAATCATTTTTGGTAGAGTCCAAAAAATCAATTTTCTGATGAAAAGCGATGACCCCGGACCAGTCGAACGTTGAAAAAATGGTCAATATTGATGAAATTTTAACATTTAATCTTTTGACTTTAAATGACGGTTGGATGTGAGTTATTACTTTTTCAACTAAAATAAGTGTGTTTACAGTCATTTCTGTGCCTGAAATTGGTCAAAATTGAAGATTTTGAGTAAGCAAAACTCTGTAAAAATGGCAGTTTTGGTCACTGTGAGGGTTTAAAAAGTGGTTATTCAACATGAGGCCTGATCCAAATGACATTTTGAATCATTTTTGGTAGAGTCCAAAAAATCCATTTTCTGATGAAAAACGATGACCCCGGACCAGTCGAACGTTGAAAAAATGGTCAATATTGATGAAATTTTAACATTTAATCTTTTGACTTTAAATGACGGTTGGATGTCAGTTATTACTTTTTCAACTAAAATAAGTGTGTTTAAAGTCATTTCTGTGCCTGAAATTGGTCAAAATTGAAGATTTTGAGTAAGCAAAACTCTGTAAAAATGGCAGTTTTGGTCACTGTGAGGGTTTAAAACGTGGTTATTCAACATGAGGCCCGATCCAAATGACATTTTGAATCATTTTTGGTAGAGTCCAAAAAATCAATTTTCTGATGAAAAACAATGACCCCGGACCAGTAGAACGTTGAAAAAATGGTCAATATTGATGAAATTTTAACATTTAATCTTTTGACTTTAAATGACGGTTGGATGTGAGTTATTACTTTTTCAACTAAAATAAGTGTGTTTAAAGTCATTTCTGTGCCTGAAATAGGTCAAAATTGAAGATTTTGAGTAAGCAAAACTCTGTAAAAATGGCAGTTTTGGTCACTGTGAGGGTTTAAAAAGTGGTTATTCAACATGAGGCCTGATCCAAATGACATTTTGAATCATTTTTGGTAGAGTCCAAAAAATCAATTTTCTGATGAAAAACGATAACCCCGGACCAGTCGAACATTGAAAAAATGGTCAATATTGATGAAATTTTAACATTTAATCTTTTGACTTTAAATGACGGTTGGATGTCAGTTATTACTTTTTCAACTAAAATAAGTGTGTTTAAAGTCATTTCTGTGCCTGAAATTGGTCAAAATTGAAGATTTTGAGTAAGCAAAACTCTGTAAAAATGGCAATTTTGGTCACTGTGAGGGTTTAAAAAGTGGTTATTCAACATGAGGCCCGATCCAAATGACATTTTGAATCATTTTTGGTAGAGTCCAAAAAATCCATTTTCTGATGAAAAACGATGACCCCGGACCAGTCGAACGTTGAAAAAATGGTCAATATTGATGAAATTTTAACATTTAATCTTTTGACTTTAAATGACGGTTGGATGTGAGTTATTACTTTTTCAACTAAAATAAGTGTGTTTAAAGTCATTTCTGTGCCTGAAATTGGTCAAATTGAAGATTTTGAGTAAGCAAAACTCTGTAAAAATGGCATTTTGGTCACTGTGAGGGTTTAAAAAGTGGTTATTCAACATGAGGCCCGATCCAAATGACAATTTTGAATCATTTTTGGTAGAGTCCAAAAAATCAATTTTCTGATGAAAAATGATGACCCCGGACCAGTCGAACGTTCAAAAAATGGTCAATATTGATGAAATTTTAACATTTAATCTTTTGACTTTAAATGACGGTTGGATGTGAGTTATTACTTTTTCAACTAAAATAAGTGTATTTAAAGTCATTTCTGTGCCTGAAATTGGTCAAAATTGAAGATTTTGAGTAAGCAAAACTCTGTAAAAATGGCAATTTTGGTCACTGTGAGGGTTTAAAAAGTGGTTATTCAACATGAGGCCCGATCCAAATGACATTTTGAATCATTTTTGGTAGAGTCCAAAAAATCCATTTTCTGATGAAAAACGATGACCCCGGACCAGTCGAACGTTGAAAAAATGGTCAATATTGATGAAATTTTAACATTTAATCTTTTGACTTTAAATGACGGTTGGATGTGAGTTATTACTTTTTCAACTAAAATAAGTGTGTTTACAGTCATTTCTGTGCCTGAAATTGGTCAAAATTGAAGATTTTGAGTAAGCAAAACTCTGTAAAAATGGCAGTTTTGGTCACTGTGAGGGTTTAAAAAGTGGTTATTCAACATGAGGCCTGATCCAAATGACATTTTGAATCATTTTTGGTAGAGTCCAAAAAATCCATTTTCTGATGAAAAACGATGACCCCGGACCAGTCGAACGTTGAAAAAATGGTCAATATTGATGAAATTTTAACATTTAATCTTTTGACTTTAAATGACGGTTGGATGTCAGTTATTACTTTTTCAACTAAAATAAGTGTGTTTAAAGTCATTTCTGTGCCTGAAATTGGTCAAAATTGAAGATTTTGAGTAAGCAAAACTCTGTAAAAATGGCAGTTTTGGTCACTGTGAGGGTTTAAAACGTGGTTATTCAACATGAGGCCCGATCCAAATGACATTTTGAATCATTTTTGGTAGAGTCCAAAAAATCAATTTTCTGATGAAAAACAATGACCCCGGACCAGTAGAACGTTGAAAAAATGGTCAATATTGATGAAATTTTAACATTTAATCTTTTGACTTTAAATGACGGTTGGATGTGAGTTATTACTTTTTCAACTAAAATAAGTGTGTTTAAAGTCATTTCTGTGCCTGAAATAGGTCAAAATTGAAGATTTTGAGTAAGCAAAACTCTGTAAAAATGGCAGTTTTGGTCACTGTGAGGGTTTAAAAAGTGGTTATTCAACATGAGGCCTGATCCAAATGACATTTTGAATCATTTTTGGTAGAGTCCAAAAAATCAATTTTCTGATGAAAAACGATAACCCCGGACCAGTCGAACATTGAAAAAATGGTCAATATTGATGAAATTTTAACATTTAATCTTTTGACTTTAAATGACGGTTGGATGTCAGTTATTACTTTTTCAACTAAAATAAGTGTGTTTAAAGTCATTTCTGTGCCTGAAATTGGTCAAAATTGAAGATTTTGAGTAAGCAAAACTCTGTAAAAATGGCAATTTTGGTCACTGTGAGGGTTTAAAAAGTGGTTATTCAACATGAGGCCCGATCCAAATGACATTTTGAATCATTTTTGGTAGAGTCCAAAAAATCCATTTTCTGATGAAAAACGATGACCCCGGACCAGTCGAACGTTGAAAAAATGGTCAATATTGATGAAATTTTAACATTTAATCTTTTGACTTTAAATGACGGTTGGATGTGAGTTATTACTTTTTCAACTAAAATAAGTGTGTTTAAAGTCATTTCTGTGCCTGAAATTGGTCAAATTGAAGATTTTGAGTAAGCAAAACTCTGTAAAAATGGCATTTTGGTCACTGTGAGGGTTTAAAAAGTGGTTATTCAACATGAGGCCCGATCCAAATGACAATTTTGAATCATTTTTGGTAGAGTCCAAAAAATCAATTTTCTGATGAAAAATGATGACCCCGGACCAGTCGAACGTTCAAAAAATGGTCAATATTGATGAAATTTTAACATTTAATCTTTTGACTTTAAATGACGGTTGGATGTGAGTTATTACTTTTTCAACTAAAATAAGTGTATTTAAAGTCATTTCTGTGCCTGAAATTGGTCAAAATTGAAGATTTTGAGTAAGCAAAACTCTGTAAAAATGGCAATTTTGGTCACTGTGAGGGTTTAAAAAGTGGTTATTCAACATGAGGCCCGATCCAAATGACATTTTGAATCATTTTTGGTAGAGTCCAAAAAATCCATTTTCTGATGAAAAACGATGACCCCGGACCAGTCGAACGTTGAAAAAATGGTCAATATTGATGAAATTTTAACATTTAATCTTTTGACTTTAAATGACGGTTGGATGTGAGTTATTACTTTTTCAACTAAAATAAGTGTGTTTAAAGTCATTTCTGTGCCTGAAATTGGTCAAAATTGAAGATTTTGAGTAAGCAAAACTCTGTAAAAATGGCAATTTTGGTCACTGTGAGGGTTTAAAAAGTGGTTATTCAACATGAGGCCCGATCCAAATGACATTTTGAATCATTTTTGGTAGAGTCCAAAAAATCAATTTTCTGATGAAAAACGATGACCCCGGACCAGTCGAACGTTGAAAAAATGGTCAATATTGATGAAATTTTAATATTTAATCTTTTGACTTTAAATGACGGTTGGATGTGAGTTATTACTTTTTCAACTAAAATAAGTGTGTTTAAAGTCATTTATGTGCCTGAAATTGGTCAAAATTGAAGATTTTGAGTAAGCAAAACTCTGTAAAAATGGCAGTTTTGGTCACTGTGAGGGTTTAAAAAGTGGTTATCAACATGAGGCCCGATCCAAATGACATTTTGAATCATTTTTGGTAGAGTCCAAAAAATCAATTTTCTGATGAAAAACGATGACCCCGGACCAGTCGAACGTTGAAAAAATGGTCAATATTGATGAAATTTTAACATTTAATCTTTTGACTTTAAATGACGGTTGGATGTGAGTTATTACTTTTTCAACTAAAATAAGTGTGTTTAAAGTCATTTCTGTGCCTGAAATTGGTCAAAATTGAAGATTTTGAGTAAGCAAAACTCTGTAAAAATGGCAATTTTGGTCACTGTGAGGGTTTAAAAAGTGGTTATTCAACATGAGGCCCGATCCAAATGACATTTTGAATCATTTTTGGTAGAGTCCAAAAAATTCATTTTCTGATGAAAAACGATGACCCCGGACCAGTCGAACGTTGAAAAAATGGTCAATATTGATGAAATTTTAATATTTAATCTTTTGACTTTAAATGACGGTTGGATGTGAGTTATTACTTTTTCAACTAAAATAAGTGTGTTTAAAGTCATTTCTGTGCCTGAAATTGGTCAAAATTGAAGATTTTGAGTAAGCAAAACTCAGTAAAAATGGCAGTTTTGGTCACTGTGAGGGTTTAAAAAGTGGTTATTCAACATGAGGCCCGATCCAAATGACATTTTGAATTATTTTTGGTAGAGTCCAAAAAATCAATTTTCTGATGAAAAACGATGACCCCGGACCAGTCGAACGTTGAAAAAATGGTCAATATTGATGATGAAAAACCAGTCGAACGTTGAAAAAATGGTCAATATTGATGAAATTTTAACATTTAATCTTTTGACTTTAAATGATGGTTGGATGTGAGTTATTACTTTTTCAACTAAAATAAGTGTGTTTAAAGTCATTTCTGTGCCTGAAATTGGTCAAATTGAAGATTTTGAGTAAGCAAAACTCTGTAAAAATGGCATTTTGGTCACTGTGAGGGTTTAAAAAGTGGTTATTCAACATGAGGCCCGATCCAAATGACAATTTTGAATCATTTTTGGTAGAGTCCAAAAAATCAATTTTCTGATGAAAAATGATGACCCCGGACCAGTCGAACGTTCAAAAAATGGTCAATATTGATGAAATTTTAACATTTAATCTTTTGACTTTAAATGACGGTTGGATGTGAGTTATTACTTTTTCAACTAAAATAAGTGTATTTAAAGTCATTTCTGTGCCTGAAATTGGTCAAAATTGAAGATTTTGAGTAAGCAAAACTCTGTAAAAATGGCAATTTTGGTCACTGTGAGGGTTTAAAAAGTGGTTATTCAACATGAGGCCCGATCCAAATGACATTTTGAATCATTTTTGGTAGAGTCCAAAAAATCCATTTTCTGATGAAAAACGATGACCCCGGACCAGTCGAACGTTGAAAAAATGGTCAATATTGATGAAATTTTAACATTTAATCTTTTGACTTTAAATGACGGTTGGATGTGAGTTATTACTTTTTCAACTAAAATAAGTGTGTTTAAAGTCATTTCTGTGCCTGAAATTGGTCAAAATTGAAGATTTTGAGTAAGCAAAACTCTGTAAAAATGGCAATTTTGGTCACTGTGAGGGTTTAAAAAGTGGTTATTCAACATGAGGCCCGATCCAAATGACATTTTGAATCATTTTTGGTAGAGTCCAAAAAATCAATTTTCTGATGAAAAACGATGACCCCGGACCAGTCGAACGTTGAAAAAATGGTCAATATTGATGAAATTTTAACATTTAATCTTTTGACTTTAAATGACGGTTGGATGTGAGTTATTACTTTTTCAACTAAAATAAGTGTGTTTAAAGTCATTTCTGTGCCTGAAATTGGTCAAAATTGAAGATTTTGAGTAAGCAAAACTCAGTAAAAATGGCAGTTTTGGTCACTGTGAGGGTTTAAAAAGTGGTTATTCAACATGAGGCCCGATCCAAATGACATTTTGAATTATTTTTGGTAGAGTCCAAAAAATCAATTTTCTGATGAAAAACGATGACCCCGGACCAGTCGAACGTTGAAAAAATGGTCAATATTGATGAAATTTTAACATTTAATCTTTTGACTTTAAATGACGGTTGCATGTGAGTTATTACTTTTTCAACTAAAATAAGTGTGTTTAAAGTCATTTCTGTGCCTGAAATTGGTCAAAATTGAAGATTTTGAGTAAGCAAAACTCTGTAAAAATTGCAGTTTTGGTCACTGTGAGTGTTTAAAAAGTGGTTATCAACATGAGGCCCGATCCAAATGACATTTTGAATCATTTTTGGTAGAGTCCAAAAAATCCATTTTCTGATGAAAAACGATGACCCCGGACCAGTCGAACGTTGAAAAAATGGTCAATATTGATGAAATTTTAACATTTAATCTTTTGACTTTAAATGACGGTTGGATGTGAGTTATTACTTTTTCAACTAAAATGAGTGTGTTTAAAGTCATTTCTGTGCCTGAAATGGTCAAAATTGAAGATTTTGAATAAGCAAAACTCTGTAAAAATGGCAATTTTGGTCACTGTGAGGGTTTAAAAAGTGGTTATTCAACATGAGGCCCGATCCAAATGACATTTTGAATCATTTTTGGTAGAGTCCAAAAAATCAATTTTCTGATGAAAAACGGTGACCCCGGACCAGTCGAACGTTGAAAAAATGGTCAATATTGATGAAATTTTAATATTTAATCTTTTCACTTTAAATGACGGTTGGATGTGAGTTATTACTTTTTCAACTAAAATAAGTGTGTTTAAAGTCATTTCTGTGCCTGAAATTGGTCAAATTGAAGATTTTGAGTAAGCAAAACTCTGTAAAAATGGCAATTTTGGTCACTGTGAGGGTTTAAAAAGTGGTTATTCAACATGAGGCCCGATCCAAATGACATTTTGAATCATTTTTGGTAGAGTCCAAAAAATCAATTTTCTGATGAAAAACGATGACCCCGGACCAGTCGAACGTTCAAAAAATGGTCAATATTGATGAAATTTTAACATTTAATCTTTTGACTTTAAATGACGGTTGGATGTGAGTTATTACTTTTTCAACTAAAATAAGTGTGTTTAAAGTCATTTCTGTGCCTGAAATTGGTCAAAATTGAAGATTTTGAGTAAGCAAAACTCTGTAAAAATGGCAGTTTTGGTCACTGTGAGGGTTTAAAAAGTGGTTATTCAACATGAGGCCTGATCCAAATGACATTTTGAATCATTTTTGGTAGAGTCCAAAAAATCCATTTTCTGATGAAAAACGATGACCCCGGACCAGTCGAACGTTCAAAAAATGGTCAATATTGATGAAATTTTAACATTTAATCTTTTGACTTTAAATGACGGTTGGATGTCAGTTATTACTTTTTCAACTAAAATAAGTGTGTTTAAAGTCATTTCTGTGCCTGAAATTGGTCAAAATTGAAGATTTTGAGTAAGCAAAACTCTGTAAAAATTGCAGTTTTGGTCACTGTGAGGGTTTAAAAAGTGGTTATTCAACATGAGGCCCGATCCAAATGACATTTTGAATCATTTTTGGTAGAGTCCAAAAAATCAATTTTCTGATGAAAAACGATGACCCCGGACCAGTCGAACGTTGAAAAAATGGTCAATATTGATGAAATTTTAACATTTAATCTTTTGACTTTAAATGACGGTTGGATGTGAGTTATTACTTTTTCAACTAAAATAAGTGTGTTTAAAGTCATTTCTGTGCCTGAAATTGGTCAAAATTGAAGATTTTGAGTAAGCAAAACTCTGTAAAAATGGCAGCTTTGGTCACTGTGAGGGTTTAAAAAGTGGTTATTCAACATGAGGCCTGATCCAAATGACATTTTGAATCATTTTTGGTAGAGTCCAAAAAATCAATTTTCTGATGAAAAGCGATGACCCCGGACCAGTCGAACGTTGAAAAAATGGTCAATATTGATGAAATTTTAACATTTAATCTTTTGACTTTAAATGACGGTTGGATGTGAGTTATTACTTTTTCAACTAAAATAAGTGTGTTTACAGTCATTTCTGTGCCTGAAATTGGTCAAAATTGAAGATTTTGAGTAAGCAAAACTCTGTAAAAATGGCAGTTTTGGTCACTGTGAGGGTTTAAAAAGTGGTTATTCAACATGAGGCCTGATCCAAATGACATTTTGAATCATTTTTGGTAGAGTCCAAAAAATCCATTTTCTGATGAAAAACGATGACCCCGGACCAGTCGAACGTTGAAAAAATGGTCAATATTGATGAAATTTTAACATTTAATCTTTTGACTTTAAATGACGGTTGGATGTCAGTTATTACTTTTTCAACTAAAATAAGTGTGTTTAAAGTCATTTCTGTGCCTGAAATTGGTCAAAATTGAAGATTTTGAGTAAGCAAAACTCTGTAAAAATGGCAGTTTTGGTCACTGTGAGGGTTTAAAACGTGGTTATTCAACATGAGGCCCGATCCAAATGACATTTTGAATCATTTTTGGTAGAGTCCAAAAAATCAATTTTCTGATGAAAAACAATGACCCCGGACCAGTCGAACGTTGAAAAAATGGTCAATATTGATGAAATTTTAACATTTAATCTTTTGACTTTAAATGACGGTTGGATGTGAGTTATTACTTTTTCAACTAAAATAAGTGTGTTTAAAGTCATTTCTGTGCCTGAAATAGGTCAAAATTGAAGATTTTGAGTAAGCAAAACTCTGTAAAAATGGCAGTTTTGGTCACTGTGAGGGTTTAAAAAGTGGTTATTCAACATGAGGCCTGATCCAAATGACATTTTGAATCATTTTTGGTAGAGTCCAAAAAATCAATTTTCTGATGAAAAACGATAACCCCGGACCAGTCGAACATTGAAAAAATGGTCAATATTGATGAAATTTTAACATTTAATCTTTTGACTTTAAATGACGGTTGGATGTCAGTTATTACTTTTTCAACTAAAATAAGTGTGTTTAAAGTCATTTCTGTGCCTGAAATTGGTCAAAATTGAAGATTTTGAGTAAGCAAAACTCTGTAAAAATGGCAATTTTGGTCACTGTGAGGGTTTAAAAAGTGGTTATTCAACATGAGGCCCGATCCAAATGACATTTTGAATCATTTTTGGTAGAGTCCAAAAAATCCATTTTCTGATGAAAAACGATGACCCCGGACCAGTCGAACGTTGAAAAAATGGTCAATATTGATGAAATTTTAACATTTAATCTTTTGACTTTAAATGACGGTTGGATGTGAGTTATTACTTTTTCAACTAAAATAAGTGTGTTTAAAGTCATTTCTGTGCCTGAAATTGGTCAAAATTGAAGATTTTGAGTAAGCAAAACTCTGTAAAAATGGCAATTTTGGTCACTGTGAGGGTTTAAAAAGTGGTTATTCAACATGAGGCCCGATCCAAATGACATTTTGAATCATTTTTGGTAGAGTCCAAAAAATCAATTTTCTGATGAAAAACGATGACCCCGGACCAGTCGAACGTTGAAAAAATGGTCAATATTGATGAAATTTTAACATTTAATCTTTTGACTTTAAATGATGGTTGGATGTGAGTTATTACTTTTTCAACTAAAATAAGTGTGTTTAAAGTCATTTCTGTGCCTGAAATTGGTCAAATTGAAGATTTTGAGTAAGCAAAACTCTGTAAAAATGGCAGTTTTGGTCACTGTGAGGGTTTAAAAAGTGGTTATTCAACATGAGGCCTGATCCAAATGACATTTTGAATCATTTTTGGTAGAGTCCAAAAAATCAATTTTCTGATGAAAAACGATAACCCCGGACCAGTCGAACGTTGAAAAAATGGTCAATATTGATGAAATTTTAACATTTAATCTTTTGACTTTAAATGACGGTTGGATGTCAGTTATTACTTTTTCAACTAAAATAAGTGTGTTTAAAGTCATTTCTGTGCCTGAAATTGGTCAAAATTGAAGATTTTGAGTAAGCAAAACTCTGTAAAAATGGCAATTTTGGTCACTGTGAGGGTTTAAAAAGTGGTTATTCAACATGAGGCCCGATCCAAATGACATTTTGAATCATTTTTGGTAGAGTCCAAAAAATCCATTTTCTGATGAAAAACGATGACCCCGGACCAGTCGAACGTTGAAAAAATGGTCAATATTGATGAAATTTTAACATTTAATCTTTTGACTTTAAATGACGGTTGGATGTGAGTTATTACTTTTTCAACTAAAATAAGTGTGTTTAAAGTCATTTCTGTGCCTGAAATTGGTCAAAATTGAAGATTTTGAGTAAGCAAAACTCTGTAAAAATGGCAATTTTGGTCACTGTGAGGGTTTAAAAAGTGGTTATTCAACATGAGGCCCGATCCAAATGACATTTTGAATCATTTTTGGTAGAGTCCAAAAAATCAATTTTCTGATGAAAAACGATGACCCCGGACCAGTCGAACGTTGAAAAAATGGTCAATATTGATGAAATTTTAACATTTAATCTTTTGACTTTAAATGATGGTTGGATGTGAGTTATTACTTTTTCAACTAAAATAAGTGTGTTTAAAGTCATTTCTGTGCCTGAAATTGGTCAAATTGAAGATTTTGAGTAAGCAAAACTCTGTAAAAATGGCATTTTGGTCACTGTGAGGGTTTAAAAAGTGGTTATTCAACATGAGGCCCGATCCAAATGACAATTTTGAATCATTTTTGGTAGAGTCCAAAAAATCAATTTTCTGATGAAAAATGATGACCCCGGACCAGTCGAACGTTCAAAAAATGGTCAATATTGATGAAATTTTAACATTTAATCTTTTGACTTTAAATGACGGTTGGATGTGAGTTATTACTTTTTCAACTAAAATAAGTGTATTTAAAGTCATTTCTGTGCCTGAAATTGGTCAAAATTGAAGATTTTGAGTAAGCAAAACTCTGTAAAAATGGCAATTTTGGTCACTGTGAGGGTTTAAAAAGTGGTTATTCAACATGAGGCCCGATCCAAATGACATTTTGAATCATTTTTGGTAGAGTCCAAAAAATCCATTTTCTGATGAAAAACGATGACCCCGGACCAGTCGAACGTTGAAAAAATGGTCAATATTGATGAAATTTTAACATTTAATCTTTTGACTTTAAATGACGGTTGGATGTGAGTTATTACTTTTTCAACTAAAATAAGTGTGTTTAAAGTCATTTCTGTGCCTGAAATTGGTCAAAATTGAAGATTTTGAGTAAGCAAAACTCTGTAAAAATGGCAATTTTGGTCACTGTGAGGGTTTAAAAAGTGGTTATTCAACATGAGGCCCGATCCAAATGACATTTTGAATCATTTTTGGTAGAGTCCAAAAAATCAATTTTCTGATGAAAAACGATGACCCCGGACCAGTCGAACGTTGAAAAAATGGTCAATATTGATGAAATTTTAATATTTAATCTTTTGACTTTAAATGACGGTTGGATGTGAGTTATTACTTTTTCAACTAAAATAAGTGTGTTTAAAGTCATTTCTGTGCCTGAAATTGGTCAAAATTGAAGATTTTGAGTAAGCAAAACTCTGTAAAAATGGCAGTTTTGGTCACTGTGAGGGTTTAAAAAGTGGTTATCAACATGAGGCCCGATCCAAATGACATTTTGAATCATTTTTGGTAGAGTCCAAAAAATCAATTTTCTGATGAAAAACGATGACCCCGGACCAGTCGAACGTTGAAAAAATGGTCAATATTGATGAAATTTTAACATTTAATCTTTTGACTTTAAATGACGGTTGGATGTGAGTTATTACTTTTTCAACTAAAATAAGTGTGTTTAAAGTCATTTCTGTGCCTGAAATTGGTCAAAATTGAAGATTTTGAGTAAGCAAAACTCTGTAAAAATGGCAATTTTGGTCACTGTGAGGGTTTAAAAAGTGGTTATTCAACATGAGGCCCGATCCAAATGACATTTTGAATCATTTTTGGTAGAGTCCAAAAAATTCATTTTCTGATGAAAAACGATGACCCCGGACCAGTCGAACGTTGAAAAAATGGTCAATATTGATGAAATTTTAATATTTAATCTTTTGACTTTAAATGACGGTTGGATGTGAGTTATTACTTTTTCAACTAAAATAAGTGTGTTTAAAGTCATTTCTGTGCCTGAAATTGGTCAAAATTGAAGATTTTGAGTAAGCAAAACTCAGTAAAAATGGCAGTTTTGGTCACTGTGAGGGTTTAAAAAGTGGTTATTCAACATGAGGCCCGATCCAAATGACATTTTGAATTATTTTTGGTAGAGTCCAAAAAATCAATTTTCTGATGAAAAACGATGACCCCGGACCAGTCGAACGTTGAAAAAATGGTCAATATTGATGAAATTTTAACATTTAATCTTTTGACTTTAAATGACGGTTGCATGTGAGTTATTACTTTTTCAACTAAAATAAGTGTGTTTAAAGTCATTTCTGTGCCTGAAATTGGTCAAAATTGAAGATTTTGAGTAAGCAAAACTCTGTAAAAATTGCAGTTTTGGTCACTGTGAGGGTTTAAAAAGTGGTTATCAACATGAGGCCCGATCCAAATGACATTTTGAATCATTTTTGGTAGAGTCCAAAAAATCAATTTTCTGATGAAAAACGATGACCCCGGACCAGTCGAACGTTGAAAAAATGGTCAATATTGATGAAATTTTAACATTTAATCTTTTGACTTTAAATGACGGTTGGATGTGAGTTATTACTTTTTCAACTAAAATGAGTGTGTTTAAAGTCATTTCTGTGCCTGAAATGGTCAAAATTGAAGATTTTGAATAAGCAAAACTCTGTAAAAATGGCAATTTTGGTCACTGTGAGGGTTTAAAAAGTGGTTATTCAACATGAGGCCCGATCCAAATGACATTTTGAATCATTTTTGGTAGAGTCCAAAAAATCAATTTTCTGATGAAAAACGATGACCCCGGACCAGTCGAACGTTCAAAAAATGGTCAATATTGATGAAATTTTAACATTTAATCTTTTGACTTTAAATGACGGTTGGATGTCAGTTATTACTTTTTCAACTAAAATAAGTGTGTTTAAAGTCATTTCTGTGCCTGAAATTGGTCAAAATTGAAGATTTTGAGTAAGCAAAACTCTGTAAAATGGCAATTTTGGTCACTGTGAGGGTTTAAAAAGTGGTTATTCAACATGAGGCCCGATCCAAATGACATTTTGAATCATTTTTGGTAGAGTCCAAAAAATCAATTTTCTGATGAAAAACGATGACCCCGGACCAGTCGAACGTTGAAAAAATGGTCAATATTGATGAAATTTTAATATTTAATCTTTTCACTTTAAATGACGGTTGGATGTGAGTTATTACTTTTTCAACTAAAATAAGTGTGTTTAAAGTCATTTCTGTGCCTGAAATTGGTCAAAATTGAAGATTTTGAGTAAGCAAAACTCTGTAAAAATGGCAATTTTGGTCACTGTGAGGGTTTAAAAAGTGGTTATTCAACATGAGGCCCGATCCAAATGACATTTTGAATCATTTTTGGTAGAGTACAAAAAATCAATTTTCTGATGAAAAACGATGACCCCGGACCAGTCGAACGTTGAAAAAATGGTCAATATTGATGAAATTTTAATATTTAATCTTTTGACTTCAAATGACGGTTGGATGTGAGTTATTACTTTTTCAACTAAAATAAGTGTGTTTAAAGTCATTTCTGTGCCTGAAATTGGTCAAAATTGAAGATTTTGAGTAAGCAAAACTCTGTAAAAATTGCAGTTTTGGTCACTGTGAGGGTTTAAAAAGTGGTTATTCAACATGAGGCCCGATCCAAATGACATTTTGAATCATTTTTGGTAGAGTCCAAAAAACCAATTTTCTGATGAAAAACGATGACCCCGGACAAGTCGAACGTTGAAAAAATGGTCAATATTGATGAAATTTTAACATTTAATCTTTTGACTTTAAATGACGGTTGGATGTGAGTTATTACTTTTTCAACTAAAATAAGTGTGTTTAAAGTCATTTCTGTGCCTGAAATTGGTCAAAATTGAAGATTTTGAGTAAGCAAAACTCTGTAAAAATGGCAGTTTTGGTCACTGTGAGGGTTTAAAAAGTGGTTATTCAACATGAGGCCTGATCCAAATGACATTTTGAATCATTTTTGGTAGAGTCCAAAAAATCCATTTTCTGATGAAAAACGATGACCCCCGGACCAGTCGAACGTTGAAAAAATGGTCAATATTGATGAAATTTTAACATTTAATCTTTTGACTTTAAATGACGGTTGGATGTCAGTTATTACTTTTTCAACTAAAATAAGTGTGTTTAAAGTCATTTCTGTGCCTGAAATTGGTCAAAATTGAAGATTTTGAGTAAGCAAAACTCTGTAAAAATGGCAGTTTTGGTCACTGTGAGGGTTTAAAACGTGGTTATTCAACATGAGGCCCGATCCAAATGACATTTTGAATCATTTTTGGTAGAGTCCAAAAAATCAATTTTCTGATGAAAAACAATGACCCCGGACCAGTCGAACGTTGAAAAAATGGTCAATATTGATGAAATTTTAACATTTAATCTTTTGACTTTAAATGACGGTTGGATGTGAGTTATTACTTTTTCAACTAAAATAAGTGTGTTTAAAGTCATTTCTGTGCCTGAAATAGGTCAAAATTGAAGATTTTGAGTAAGCAAAACTCTGTAAAAATGGCAGTTTTGGTCACTGTGAGGGTTTAAAAAGTGGTTATTCAACATGAGGCCTGATCCAAATGACATTTTGAATCATTTTTGGTAGAGTCCAAAAAATCAATTTTCTGATGAAAAACGATAACCCCGGACCAGTCGAACGTTGAAAAAATGGTCAATATTGATGAAATTTTAACATTTAATCTTTTGACTTTAAATGACGGTTGGATGTCAGTTATTACTTTTTCAACTAAAATAAGTGTGTTTAAAGTCATTTCTGTGGCTGAAATTGGTCAAAATTGAAGATTTTGAGTGAGCAAAACTCTGTAAAAATGGCAATTTTGGTCACTGTGAGGGTTTAAAAAGTGGTTATTCAACATGAGGCCCGATCCAAATGACATTTTGAATCATTTTTGGTAGAGTCCAAAAAATCCATTTTCTGATGAAAAACGATGACCCCGGACCAGTCGAACGTTGAAAAAATGGTCAATATTGATGAAATTTTAACATTTAATCTTTTGACTTTAAATGACGGTTGGATGTGAGTTATTACTTTTTCAACTAAAATAAGTGTGTTTAAAGTCATTTCTGTGCCTGAAATTGGTCAAAATTGAAGATTTTGAGTAAGCAAAACTCTGTAAAAATGGCAGTTTTGGTCACTGTGAGGGTTTAAAAAGTGGTTATCAACATGAGGCCCGATCCAAATGACATTTTGAATCATTTTTGGTAGAGTCCAAAAAATCAATTTTCTGATGAAAAACGATGACCCCGGACCAGTCGAACGTTGAAAAAATGGTCAATATTGATGAAATTTTAACATTTAATCTTTTGACTTTAAATGACGGTTGGATGTGAGTTATTACTTTTTCAACTAAAATAAGTGTGTTTAAAGTCATTTCTGTGCCTGAAATTGGTCAAAATTGAAGATTTTGAGTAAGCAAAACTCTGTAAAAATGGCAATTTTGGTCACTGTGAGGGTTTAAAAAGTGGTTATTCAACATGAGGCCCGATCCAAATGACATTTTGAATCATTTTTGGTAGAGTCCAAAAAATTCATTTTCTGATGAAAAACGATGACCCCGGACCAGTCGAACGTTGAAAAAATGGTCAATATTGATGAAATTTTAATATTTAATCTTTTGACTTTAAATGACGGTTGGATGTGAGTTATTACTTTTTCAACTAAAATAAGTGTGTTTAAAGTCATTTCTGTGCCTGAAATTGGTCAAAATTGAAGATTTTGAGTAAGCAAAACTCAGTAAAAATGGCAGTTTTGGTCACTGTGAGGGTTTAAAAAGTGGTTATTCAACATGAGGCCCGATCCAAATGACATTTTGAATTATTTTTGGTAGAGTCCAAAAAATCAATTTTCTGATGAAAAACGATGACCCCGGACCAGTCGAACGTTGAAAAAATGGTCAATATTGATGAAATTTTAACATTTAATCTTTTGACTTTAAATGACGGTTGCATGTGAGTTATTACTTTTTCAACTAAAATAAGTGTGTTTAAAGTCATTTCTGTGCCTGAAATTGGTCAAAATTGAAGATTTTGAGTAAGCAAAACTCTGTAAAAATTGCAGTTTTGGTCACTGTGAGGGTTTAAAAAGTGGTTATCAACATGAGGCCCGATCCAAATGACATTTTGAATCATTTTTGGTAGAGTCCAAAAAATCAATTTTCTGATGAAAAACGATGACCCCGGACCAGTCGAACGTTGAAAAAATGGTCAATATTGATGAAATTTTAACATTTAATCTTTTGACTTTAAATGACGGTTGGATGTGAGTTATTACTTTTTCAACTAAAATGAGTGTGTTTAAAGTCATTTCTGTGCCTGAAATGGTCAAAATTGAAGATTTTGAATAAGCAAAACTCTGTAAAAATGGCAATTTTGGTCACTGTGAGGGTTTAAAAAGTGGTTATTCAACATGAGGCCCGATCCAAATGACATTTTGAATCATTTTTGGTAGAGTCCAAAAAATCAATTTTCTGATGAAAAACGATGACCCCGGACCAGTCGAACGTTCAAAAAATGGTCAATATTGATGAAATTTTAACATTTAATCTTTTGACTTTAAATGACGGTTGGATGTCAGTTATTACTTTTTCAACTAAAATAAGTGTGTTTAAAGTCATTTCTGTGCCTGAAATTGGTCAAAATTGAAGATTTTGAGTAAGCAAAACTCTGTAAAATGGCAATTTTGGTCACTGTGAGGGTTTAAAAAGTGGTTATTCAACATGAGGCCCGATCCAAATGACATTTTGAATCATTTTTGGTAGAGTCCAAAAAATCAATTTTCTGATGAAAAACGATGACCCCGGACCAGTCGAACGTTGAAAAAATGGTCAATATTGATGAAATTTTAATATTTAATCTTTTCACTTTAAATGACGGTTGGATGTGAGTTATTACTTTTTCAACTAAAATAAGTGTGTTTAAAGTCATTTCTGTGCCTGAAATTGGTCAAATTGAAGATTTTGAGTAAGCAAAACTCTGTAAAAATGGCAATTTTGGTCACTGTGAGGGTTTAAAAAGTGGTTATTCAACATGAGGCCCGATCCAAATGACATTTTGAATCATTTTTGGTAGAGTCCAAAAAATCAATTTTCTGATGAAAAACGATGACCCCGGACCAGTCGAACGTTCAAAAAATGGTCAATATTGATGAAATTTTAACATTTAATCTTTTGACTTTAAATGACGGTTGGATGTGAGTTATTACTTTTTCAACTAAAATAAGTTTGTTTAAAGTCATTTCTGTGCCTGAAATTGGTCAAAATTGAAGATTTTGAGTAAGCAAAACTCTGTAAAAATGGCAATTTTGGTCACTGTGAGGGTTTAAAAAGTGGTTATTCAACATGAGGCCCGATCCAAATGACATTTTGAATCATTTTTGGTAGAGTCCAAAAAATCCATTTTCTGATGAAAAACGATGACCCCGGACCAGTCGAACGTTGAAAAAATTGTCAATATTGATGAAATTTTAACATTTAATCTTTTGACTTTAAATGACGGTTGGATGTGAGTTATTACTTTTTCAACTAAAATGAGTGTATTTAAAGTCATTTCTGTGCCTGAAATTGGTCAAAATTGAAGATTTTGAGTAAGCAAAACTCTGTAAAAATGGCAATTTTGGTCACTGTGAGGGTTTAAAAAGTGGTTATTCAACATGAGGCCCGATCCAAATGACATTTTGAATCATTTTTGGTAGAGTCCAAAAAATCAATTTTCTGATGAAAAACGATGACCCCGGACCAGTCGAACGTTGAAAAAATGGTCAATATTGATGAAATTTTAACATTTAATCTTTTGACTTTAAATGACGGTTGGATGTGAGTTATTACTTTTTCAACTAAAATAAGTGTGTTTAAAGTCATTTCTGTGCCTGAAATTGGTCAAAATTGAAGATTTTGAGTAAGCAAAACTCTGTAAAAATGGCAATTTTGGTCACTGTGAGGGTTTAAAAAGTGGTTATTCAACATGAGGCCCGATCCAAATGACATTTTGAATCATTTTTGGTAGAGTACAAAAAATCAATTTTCTGATGAAAAACGATGACCCCGGACCAGTCGAACGTTGAAAAAATGGTCAATATTGATGAAATTTTAATATTTAATCTTTTGACTTCAAATGACGGTTGGATGTGAGTTATTACTTTTTCAACTAAAATAAGTGTGTTTAAAGTCATTTCTGTGCCTGAAATTGGTCAAAATTGAAGATTTTGAGTAAGCAAAACTCTGTAAAAATTGCAGTTTTGGTCACTGTGAGGGTTTAAAAAGTGGTTATTCAACATGAGGCCCGATCCAAATGACATTTTGAATCATTTTTGGTAGAGTCCAAAAAACCAATTTTCTGATGAAAAACGATGACCCCGGACAAGTCGAACGTTGAAAAAATGGTCAATATTGATGAAATTTTAACATTTAATCTTTTGACTTTAAATGACGGTTGGATGTGAGTTATTACTTTTTCAACTAAAATAAGTGTGTTTAAAGTCATTTCTGTGCCTGAAATTGGTCAAAATTGAAGATTTTGAGTAAGCAAAACTCTGTAAAAATGGCAGTTTTGGTCACTGTGAGGGTTTAAAAAGTGGTTATTCAACATGAGGCCTGATCCAAATGACATTTTGAATCATTTTTGGTAGAGTCCAAAAAATCCATTTTCTGATGAAAAACGATGACCCCGGACCAGTCGAACGTTGAAAAAATGGTCAATATTGATGAAATTTTAACATTTAATCTTTTGACTTTAAATGACGGTTGGATGTCAGTTATTACTTTTTCAACTAAAATAAGTGTGTTTAAAGTCATTTCTGTGCCTGAAATTGGTCAAAATTGAAGATTTTGAGTAAGCAAAACTCTGTAAAAATGGCAGTTTTGGTCACTGTGAGGGTTTAAAACGTGGTTATTCAACATGAGGCCCGATCCAAATGACATTTTGAATCATTTTTGGTAGAGTCCAAAAAATCAATTTTCTGATGAAAAACAATGACCCCGGACCAGTCGAACGTTGAAAAAATGGTCAATATTGATGAAATTTTAACATTTAATCTTTTGACTTTAAATGACGGTTGGATGTGAGTTATTACTTTTTCAACTAAAATAAGTGTGTTTAAAGTCATTTCTGTGCCTGAAATAGGTCAAAATTGAAGATTTTGAGTAAGCAAAACTCTGTAAAAATGGCAGTTTTGGTCACTGTGAGGGTTTAAAAAGTGGTTATTCAACATGAGGCCTGATCCAAATGACATTTTGAATCATTTTTGGTAGAGTCCAAAAAATCAATTTTCTGATGAAAAACGATAACCCCGGACCAGTCGAACGTTGAAAAAATGGTCAATATTGATGAAATTTTAACATTTAATCTTTTGACTTTAAATGACGGTTGGATGTCAGTTATTACTTTTTCAACTAAAATAAGTGTGTTTAAAGTCATTTCTGTGCCTGAAATTGGTCAAAATTGAAGATTTTGAGTGAGCAAAACTCTGTAAAAATGGCAATTTTGGTCACTGTGAGGGTTTAAAAAGTGGTTATTCAACATGAGGCCCGATCCAAATGACATTTTGAATCATTTTTGGTAGAGTCCAAAAAATCCATTTTCTGATGAAAAACGATGACCCCGGACCAGTCGAACGTTGAAAAAATGGTCAATATTGATGAAATTTTAACATTTAATCTTTTGACTTTAAATGACGGTTGGATGTGAGTTATTACTTTTTCAACTAAAATAAGTGTGTTTAAAGTCATTTCTGTGCCTGAAATTGGTCAAAATTGAAGATTTTGAGTAAGCAAAACTCTGTAAAAATGGCAATTTTGGTCACTGTGAGGGTTTAAAAAGTGGTTATTCAACATGAGGCCCGATCCAAATGACATTTTGAATCATTTTTGGTAGAGTCCAAAAAATCAATTTTCTGATGAAAAACGATGACCCCGGACCAGTCGAACGTTGAAAAAATGGTCAATATTGATGAAATTTTAATATTTAATCTTTTCACTTTAAATGACGGTTGGATGTGAGTTATTACTTTTTCAACTAAAATAAGTGTGTTTAAAGTCATTTCTGTGCCTGAAATTGGTCAAATTGAAGATTTTGAGTAAGCAAAACTCTGTAAAAATGGCAATTTTGGTCACTGTGAGGGTTTAAAAAGTGGTTATTCAACATGAGGCCCGATCCAAATGACAATTTTGAATCATTTTTTGTAGAGTCCAAAAAATCAATTTTCTGATGAAAAACGATGACCCCGGACCAGTCGAACGTTCAAAAAATGGTCAATATTGATGAAATTTTAACATTTAATCTTTTGACTTTAAATGACGGTTGGATGTGAGTTATTACTTTTTCAACTAAAATAAGTGTGTTTAAAGTCATTTCTGTGCCTGAAATTGGTCAAAATTGAAGATTTTGAGTAAGCAAAACTCTGTAAAAATGGCAATTTTGGTCACTGTGAGGGTTTAAAAAGTGGTTATTCAACATGAGGCCCGATCCAAATGACATTTTGAATCATTTTTGGTAGAGTCCAAAAAATCCATTTTCTGATGAAAAACGATGACCCCGGACCAGTCGAACGTTGAAAAAATTGTCAATATTGATGAAATTTTAACATTTAATCTTTTGACTTTAAATGACGGTTGGATGTGAGTTATTACTTTCTCAACTAAAATAAGTGTATTTAAAGTCATTTCTGTGCCTGAAATTGGTCAAAATTGAAGATTTTGAGTAAGCAAAACTCTGTAAAAATGGCAATTTTGGTCACTGTGAGGGTTTAAAAAGTGGTTATTCAACATGAGGCCCGATCCAAATGACATTTTGAATCATTTTTGGTAGAGTCCAAAAAATCAATTTTCTGATGAAAAACGATGACCCCGGACCAGTCGAACGTTGAAAAAATGGTCAATATTGATGAAATTTTAATATTTAATCTTTTCACTTTAAATGACGGTTGGATGTGAGTTATTACTTTTTCAACTAAAATAAGTGTGTTTAAAGTCATTTCTGTGCCTGAAATTGGTCAAATTGAAGATTTTGAGTAAGCAAAACTCTGTAAAAATGGCAATTTTGGTCACTGTGAGGGTTTAAAAAGTGGTTATTCAACATGAGGCCCGATCCAAATGACAATTTTGAATCATTTTTTGTAGAGTCCAAAAAATCAATTTTCTGATGAAAAACGATGACCCCGGACCAGTCGAACGTTCAAAAAATGGTCAATATTGATGAAATTTTAACATTTAATCTTTTGACTTTAAATGACGGTTGGATGTGAGTTATTACTTTTTCAACTAAAATAAGTGTGTTTAAAGTCATTTCTGTGCCTGAAATTGGTCAAAATTGAAGATTTTGAGTAAGCAAAACTCTGTAAAAATGGCAATTTTGGTCACTGTGAGGGTTTAAAAAGTGGTTATTCAACATGAGGCCCGATCCAAATGACATTTTGAATCATTTTTGGTAGAGTCCAAAAAATCCATTTTCTGATGAAAAACGATGACCCCGGACCAGTCGAACGTTGAAAAAATTGTCAATATTGATGAAATTTTAACATTTAATCTTTTGACTTTAAATGACGGTTGGATGTGAGTTATTACTTTCTCAACTAAAATAAGTGTATTTAAAGTCATTTCTGTGCCTGAAATTGGTCAAAATTGAAGATTTTGAGTAAGCAAAACTCTGTAAAAATGGCAATTTTGGTCACTGTGAGGGTTTAAAAAGTGGTTATTCAACATGAGGCCCGATCCAAATGACATTTTGAATCATTTTTGGTAGAGTCCAAAAAATCAATTTTCTGATGAAAAACGATGACCCCGGACCAGTCGAACGTTGAAAAAATGGTCAATATTGATGAAATTTTAACATTTAATCTTTTGACTTTAAATGACGGTTGGATGTGAGTTATTACTTTTTCAACTAAAATAAGTGTGTTTAAAGTCATTTCTGTGCCTGAAATTGGTCAAAATTGAAGATTTTGAGTAAGCAAAACTCTGTAAAAATGGCAATTTTGGTCACTGTGAGGGTTTAAAAAGTGGTTATTCAACATGAGGCCCGATCCAAATGACATTTTGAATCATTTTTGGTAGAGTCCAAAAAATCAATTTTCTGATGAAAAACGATGACCCCGGACCAGTCGAACGTTGAAAAAATGGTCAATATTGATGAAATTTTAATATTTAATCTTTTGACTTTAAATGACGGTTGGATGTGAGTTATTACTTTTTCAACTAAAATAAGTGTGTTTAAAGTCATTTCTGTGCCTGAAATTGGTCAAAATTGAAGATTTTGAGTAAGCAAAACTCTGTAAAAATTGCAGTTTTGGTCACTGTGAGGGTTTAAAAAGTGGTTATCAACATGAGGCCCGATCCAAATGACATTTTGAATCATTTTTGGTAGAGTCCAAAAAATCAATTTTCTGATGAAAAACGATGACCCCGGACCAGTCGAACGTTGAAAAAATGGTCAATATTGATGAAATTTTAACATTTAATCTTTTGACTTTAAATGACGGTTGGATGTGAGTTATTACTTTTTCAACTAAAATAAGTGTGTTTACAGTCATTTCTGTGCCTGAAATTGGTCAAAATTGAAGATTTTGAGTAAGCAAAACTCTGTAAAAATGGCAGTTTTGGTCACTGTGAGGGTTTAAAAAGTGGTTATTCAACATGAGGCCTGATCCAAATGACATTTTGAATCATTTTTGGTAGAGTCCAAAAAATCCATTTTCTGATGAAAAACGATGACCCCGGACCAGTCGAACGTTGAAAAAATGGTCAATATTGATGAAATTTTAACATTTAATCTTTTGACTTTAAATGACGGTTGGATGTCAGTTATTACTTTTTCAACTAAAATAAGTGTGTTTAAAGTCATTTCTGTGCCTGAAATTGGTCAAAATTGAAGATTTTGAGTAAGCAAAACTCTGTAAAAATGGCAGTTTTGGTCACTGTGAGGGTTTAAAACGTGGTTATTCAACATGAGGCCCGATCCAAATGACATTTTGAATCATTTTTGGTAGAGTCCAAAAAATCAATTTTCTGATGAAAAACAATGACCCCGGACCAGTCGAACTTTGAAAAAATGGTCAATATTGATGAAATTTTAACATTTAATCTTTTGACTTTAAATGACGGTTGGATGTGAGTTATTACTTTTTCAACTAAAATAAGTGTGTTTAAAGTCATTTCTGTGCCTGAAATAGGTCAAAATTGAAGATTTTGAGTAAGCAAAACTCTGTAAAAATGGCAGTTTTGGTCACTGTGAGGGTTTAAAAAGTGGTTATTCAACATGAGGCCTGATCCAAATGACATTTTGAATCATTTTTGGTAGAGTCCAAAAAATCAATTTTCTGATGAAAAACGATAACCCCGGACCAGTCGAACATTGAAAAAATGGTCAATATTGATGAAATTTTAACATTTAATCTTTTGACTTTAAATGACGGTTGGATGTCAGTTATTACTTTTTCAACTAAAATAAGTGTGTTTAAAGTCATTTCTGTGCCTGAAATTGGTCAAAATTGAAGATTTTGAGTAAGCAAAACTCTGTAAAAATGGCAATTTTGGTCACTGTGAGGGTTTAAAAAGTGGTTATTCAACATGAGGCCCGATCCAAATGACATTTTGAATCATTTTTGGTAGAGTCCAAAAAATCCATTTTCTGATGAAAAACGATGACCCCGGACCAGTCGAACGTTGAAAAAATGGTCAATATTGATGAAATTTTAACATTTAATCTTTTGACTTTAAATGACGGTTGGATGTGAGTTATTACTTTTTCAACTAAAATAAGTGTGTTTAAAGTCATTTCTGTGCCTGAAATTGGTCAAAATTGAAGATTTTGAGTAAGCAAAACTCTGTAAAAATGGCAATTTTGGTCACTGTGAGGGTTTAAAAAGTGGTTATTCAACATGAGGCCCGATCCAAATGACATTTTGAATCATTTTTGGTAGAGTCCAAAAAATCAATTTTCTGATGAAAAACGATGACCCCGGACCAGTCGAACGTTGAAAAAATGGTCAATATTGATGAAATTTTAACATTTAATCTTTTGACTTTAAATGATGGTTGGATGTGAGTTATTACTTTTTCAACTAAAATAAGTGTGTTTAAAGTCATTTCTGTGCCTGAAATTGGTCAAATTGAAGATTTTGAGTAAGCAAAACTCTGTAAAAATGGCAGTTTTGGTCACTGTGAGGGTTTAAAAAGTGGTTATTCAACATGAGGCCTGATCCAAATGACATTTTGAATCATTTTTGGTAGAGTCCAAAAAATCAATTTTCTGATGAAAAACGATAACCCCGGACCAGTCGAACGTTGAAAAAATGGTCAATATTGATGAAATTTTAACATTTAATCTTTTGACTTTAAATGACGGTTGGATGTCAGTTATTACTTTTTCAACTAAAATAAGTGTGTTTAAAGTCATTTCTGTGCCTGAAATTGGTCAAAATTGAAGATTTTGAGTAAGCAAAACTCTGTAAAAATGGCAATTTTGGTCACTGTGAGGGTTTAAAAAGTGGTTATTCAACATGAGGCCCGATCCAAATGACATTTTGAATCATTTTTGGTAGAGTCCAAAAAATCCATTTTCTGATGAAAAACGATGACCCCGGACCAGTCGAACGTTGAAAAAATGGTCAATATTGATGAAATTTTAACATTTAATCTTTTGACTTTAAATGACGGTTGGATGTGAGTTATTACTTTTTCAACTAAAATAAGTGTGTTTAAAGTCATTTCTGTGCCTGAAATTGGTCAAAATTGAAGATTTTGAGTAAGCAAAACTCTGTAAAAATGGCAATTTTGGTCACTGTGAGGGTTTAAAAAGTGGTTATTCAACATGAGGCCCGATCCAAATGACATTTTGAATCATTTTTGGTAGAGTCCAAAAAATCAATTTTCTGATGAAAAACGATGACCCCGGACCAGTCGAACGTTGAAAAAATGGTCAATATTGATGAAATTTTAACATTTAATCTTTTGACTTTAAATGATGGTTGGATGTGAGTTATTACTTTTTCAACTAAAATAAGTGTGTTTAAAGTCATTTCTGTGCCTGAAATTGGTCAAATTGAAGATTTTGAGTAAGCAAAACTCTGTAAAAATGGCATTTTGGTCACTGTGAGGGTTTAAAAAGTGGTTATTCAACATGAGGCCCGATCCAAATGACAATTTTGAATCATTTTTGGTAGAGTCCAAAAAATCAATTTTCTGATGAAAAATGATGACCCCGGACCAGTCGAACGTTCAAAAAATGGTCAATATTGATGAAATTTTAACATTTAATCTTTTGACTTTAAATGACGGTTGGATGTGAGTTATTACTTTTTCAACTAAAATAAGTGTATTTAAAGTCATTTCTGTGCCTGAAATTGGTCAAAATTGAAGATTTTGAGTAAGCAAAACTCTGTAAAAATGGCAATTTTGGTCACTGTGAGGGTTTAAAAAGTGGTTATTCAACATGAGGCCCGATCCAAATGACATTTTGAATCATTTTTGGTAGAGTCCAAAAAATCCATTTTCTGATGAAAAACGATGACCCCGGACCAGTCGAACGTTGAAAAAATGGTCAATATTGATGAAATTTTAACATTTAATCTTTTGACTTTAAATGACGGTTGGATGTGAGTTATTACTTTTTCAACTAAAATAAGTGTGTTTAAAGTCATTTCTGTGCCTGAAATTGGTCAAAATTGAAGATTTTGAGTAAGCAAAACTCTGTAAAAATGGCAATTTTGGTCACTGTGAGGGTTTAAAAAGTGGTTATTCAACATGAGGCCCGATCCAAATGACATTTTGAATCATTTTTGGTAGAGTCCAAAAAATCAATTTTCTGATGAAAAACGATGACCCCGGACCAGTCGAACGTTGAAAAAATGGTCAATATTGATGAAATTTTAATATTTAATCTTTTGACTTTAAATGACGGTTGGATGTGAGTTATTACTTTTTCAACTAAAATAAGTGTGTTTAAAGTCATTTCTGTGCCTGAAATTGGTCAAAATTGAAGATTTTGAGTAAGCAAAACTCTGTAAAAATGGCAGTTTTGGTCACTGTGAGGGTTTAAAAAGTGGTTATCAACATGAGGCCCGATCCAAATGACATTTTGAATCATTTTTGGTAGAGTCCAAAAAATCAATTTTCTGATGAAAAACGATGACCCCGGACCAGTCGAACGTTGAAAAAATGGTCAATATTGATGAAATTTTAACATTTAATCTTTTGACTTTAAATGACGGTTGGATGTGAGTTATTACTTTTTCAACTAAAATAAGTGTGTTTAAAGTCATTTCTGTGCCTGAAATTGGTCAAAATTGAAGATTTTGAGTAAGCAAAACTCTGTAAAAATGGCAATTTTGGTCACTGTGAGGGTTTAAAAAGTGGTTATTCAACATGAGGCCCGATCCAAATGACATTTTGAATCATTTTTGGTAGAGTCCAAAAAATTCATTTTCTGATGAAAAACGATGACCCCGGACCAGTCGAACGTTGAAAAAATGGTCAATATTGATGAAATTTTAATATTTAATCTTTTGACTTTAAATGACGGTTGGATGTGAGTTATTACTTTTTCAACTAAAATAAGTGTGTTTAAAGTCATTTCTGTGCCTGAAATTGGTCAAAATTGAAGATTTTGAGTAAGCAAAACTCAGTAAAAATGGCAGTTTTGGTCACTGTGAGGGTTTAAAAAGTGGTTATTCAACATGAGGCCCGATCCAAATGACATTTTGAATTATTTTTGGTAGAGTCCAAAAAATCAATTTTCTGATGAAAAACGATGACCCCGGACCAGTCGAACGTTGAAAAAATGGTCAATATTGATGAAATTTTAACATTTAATCTTTTGACTTTAAATGACGGTTGCATGTGAGTTATTACTTTTTCAACTAAAATAAGTGTGTTTAAAGTCATTTCTGTGCCTGAAATTGGTCAAAATTGAAGATTTTGAGTAAGCAAAACTCTGTAAAAATTGCAGTTTTGGTCACTGTGAGGGTTTAAAAAGTGGTTATCAACATGAGGCCCGATCCAAATGACATTTTGAATCATTTTTGGTAGAGTCCAAAAAATCAATTTTCTGATGAAAAACGATGACCCCGGACCAGTCGAACGTTGAAAAAATGGTCAATATTGATGAAATTTTAACATTTAATCTTTTGACTTTAAATGACGGTTGGATGTGAGTTATTACTTTTTCAACTAAAATGAGTGTGTTTAAAGTCATTTCTGTGCCTGAAATGGTCAAAATTGAAGATTTTGAATAAGCAAAACTCTGTAAAAATGGCAATTTTGGTCACTGTGAGGGTTTAAAAAGTGGTTATTCAACATGAGGCCCGATCCAAATGACATTTTGAATCATTTTTGGTAGAGTCCAAAAAATCAATTTTCTGATGAAAAACGATGACCCCGGACCAGTCGAACGTTCAAAAAATGGTCAATATTGATGAAATTTTAACATTTAATCTTTTGACTTTAAATGACGGTTGGATGTCAGTTATTACTTTTTCAACTAAAATAAGTGTGTTTAAAGTCATTTCTGTGCCTGAAATTGGTCAAAATTGAAGATTTTGAGTAAGCAAAACTCTGTAAAATGGCAATTTTGGTCACTGTGAGGGTTTAAAAAGTGGTTATTCAACATGAGGCCCGATCCAAATGACATTTTGAATCATTTTTGGTAGAGTCCAAAAAATCAATTTTCTGATGAAAAACGATGACCCCGGACCAGTCGAACGTTGAAAAAATGGTCAATATTGATGAAATTTTAATATTTAATCTTTTCACTTTAAATGACGGTTGGATGTGAGTTATTACTTTTTCAACTAAAATAAGTGTGTTTAAAGTCATTTCTGTGCCTGAAATTGGTCAAATTGAAGATTTTGAGTAAGCAAAACTCTGTAAAAATGGCAATTTTGGTCACTGTGAGGGTTTAAAAAGTGGTTATTCAACATGAGGCCCGATCCAAATGACATTTTGAATCATTTTTGGTAGAGTCCAAAAAATCAATTTTCTGATGAAAAACGATGACCCCGGACCAGTCGAACGTTCAAAAAATGGTCAATATTGATGAAATTTTAACATTTAATCTTTTGACTTTAAATGACGGTTGGATGTGAGTTATTACTTTTTCAACTAAAATAAGTTTGTTTAAAGTCATTTCTGTGCCTGAAATTGGTCAAAATTGAAGATTTTGAGTAAGCAAAACTCTGTAAAAATGGCAATTTTGGTCACTGTGAGGGTTTAAAAAGTGGTTATTCAACATGAGGCCCGATCCAAATGACATTTTGAATCATTTTTGGTAGAGTCCAAAAAATCCATTTTCTGATGAAAAACGATGACCCCGGACCAGTCGAACGTTGAAAAAATTGTCAATATTGATGAAATTTTAACATTTAATCTTTTGACTTTAAATGACGGTTGGATGTGAGTTATTACTTTTTCAACTAAAATAAGTGTGTTTAAAGTCATTTCTGTGCCTGAAATTGGTCAAAATTGAAGATTTTGAGTAAGCAAAACTCTGTAAAAATGGCAATTTTGGTCACTGTGAGGGTTTAAAAAGTGGTTATTCAACATGAGGCCCGATCCAAATGACATTTTGAATCATTTTTGGTAGAGTACAAAAAATCAATTTTCTGATGAAAAACGATGACCCCGGACCAGTCGAACGTTGAAAAAATGGTCAATATTGATGAAATTTTAATATTTAATCTTTTGACTTCAAATGACGGTTGGATGTGAGTTATTACTTTTTCAACTAAAACAAGTGTGTTTAAAGTCATTTCTGTGCCTGAAATTGGTCAAAATTGAAGATTTTGAGTAAGCAAAACTCTGTAAAAATTGCAGTTTTGGTCACTGTGAGGGTTTAAAAAGTGGTTATTCAACATGAGGCCCGATCCAAATGACATTTTGAATCATTTTTGGTAGAGTCCAAAAAACCAATTTTCTGATGAAAAACGATGACCCCGGACAAGTCGAACGTTGAAAAAATGGTCAATATTGATGAAATTTTAACATTTAATCTTTTGACTTTAAATGACGGTTGGATGTGAGTTATTACTTTTTCAACTAAAATAAGTGTGTTTAAAGTCATTTCTGTGCCTGAAATTGGTCAAAATTGAAGATTTTGAGTAAGCAAAACTCTGTAAAAATGGCAGTTTTGGTCACTGTGAGGGTTTAAAAAGTGGTTATTCAACATGAGGCCTGATCCAAATGACATTTTGAATCATTTTTGGTAGAGTCCAAAAAATCCATTTTCTGATGAAAAACGATGACCCCGGACCAGTCGAACGTTGAAAAAATGGTCAATATTGATGAAATTTTAACATTTAATCTTTTGACTTTAAATGACGGTTGGATGTCAGTTATTACTTTTTCAACTAAAATAAGTGTGTTTAAAGTCATTTCTATGCCTGAAATTGGTCAAAATTGAAGATTTTGAGTAAGCAAAACTCTGTAAAAATGGCAGTTTTGGTCACTGTGAGGGTTTAAAACGTGGTTATTCAACATGAGGCCCGATCCAAATGACATTTTGAATCATTTTTGGTAGAGTCCAAAAAATCAATTTTCTGATGAAAAACAATGACCCCGGACCAGTCGAACGTTGAAAAAATGGTCAATATTGATGAAATTTTAACATTTAATCTTTTGACTTTAAATGACGGTTGGATGTGAGTTATTACTTTTTCAACTAAAATAAGTGTGTTTAAAGTCATTTCTGTGCCTGAAATAGGTCAAAATTGAAGATTTTGAGTAAGCAAAACTCTGTAAAAATGGCAGTTTTGGTCACTGTGAGGGTTTAAAAAGTGGTTATTCAACATGAGGCCTGATCCAAATGACATTTTGAATCATTTTTGGTAGAGTCCAAAAAATCAATTTTCTGATGAAAAACGATAACCCCGGACCAGTCGAACGTTGAAAAAATGGTCAATATTGATGAAATTTTAACATTTAATCTTTTGACTTTAAATGACGGTTGGATGTCAGTTATTACTTTTTCAACTAAAATAAGTGTGTTTAAAGTCATTTCTGTGCCTGAAATTGGTCAAAATTGAAGATTTTGAGTGAGCAAAACTCTGTAAAAATGGCAATTTTGGTCACTGTGAGGGTTTAAAAAGTGGTTATTCAACATGAGGCCCGATCCAAATGACATTTTGAATCATTTTTGGTAGAGTCCAAAAAATCCATTTTCTGATGAAAAACGATGACCCCGGACCAGTCGAACGTTGAAAAAATGGTCAATATTGATGAAATTTTAACATTTAATCTTTTGACTTTAAATGACGGTTGGATGTGAGTTATTACTTTTTCAACTAAAATAAGTGTGTTTAAAGTCATTTCTGTGCCTGAAATTGGTCAAAATTGAAGATTTTGAGTAAGCAAAACTCTGTAAAAATGGCAATTTTGGTCACTGTGAGGGTTTAAAAAGTGGTTATTCAACATGAGGCCCGATCCAAATGACATTTTGAATCATTTTTGGTAGAGTCCAAAAAATCAATTTTCTGATGAAAAACGATGACCCCGGACCAGTCGAACGTTGAAAAAATGGTCAATATTGATGAAATTTTAATATTTAATCTTTTCACTTTAAATGACGGTTGGATGTGAGTTATTACTTTTTCAACTAAAATAAGTGTGTTTAAAGTCATTTCTGTGCCTGAAATTGGTCAAATTGAAGATTTTGAGTAAGCAAAACTCTGTAAAAATGGCAATTTTGGTCACTGTGAGGGTTTAAAAAGTGGTTATTCAACATGAGGCCCGATCCAAATGACAATTTTGAATCATTTTTTGTAGAGTCCAAAAAATCAATTTTCTGATGAAAAACGATGACCCCGGACCAGTCGAACGTTCAAAAAATGGTCAATATTGATGAAATTTTAACATTTAATCTTTTGACTTTAAATGACGGTTGGATGTGAGTTATTACTTTTTCAACTAAAATAAGTGTGTTTAAAGTCATTTCTGTGCCTGAAATTGGTCAAAATTGAAGATTTTGAGTAAGCAAAACTCTGTAAAAATGGCAATTTTGGTCACTGTGAGGGTTTAAAAAGTGGTTATTCAACATGAGGCCCGATCCAAATGACATTTTGAATCATTTTTGGTAGAGTCCAAAAAATCCATTTTCTGATGAAAAACGATGACCCCGGACCAGTCGAACGTTGAAAAAATTGTCAATATTGATGAAATTTTAACATTTAATCTTTTGACTTTAAATGACGGTTGGATGTGAGTTATTACTTTCTCAACTAAAATAAGTGTATTTAAAGTCATTTCTGTGCCTGAAATTGGTCAAAATTGAAGATTTTGAGTAAGCAAAACTCTGTAAAAATGGCAATTTTGGTCACTGTGAGGGTTTAAAAAGTGGTTATTCAACATGAGGCCCGATCCAAATGACATTTTGAATCATTTTTGGTAGAGTCCAAAAAATCAATTTTCTGATGAAAAACGATGACCCCGGACCAGTCGAACGTTGAAAAAATGGTCAATATTGATGAAATTTTAACATTTAATCTTTTGACTTTAAATGACGGTTGGATGTGAGTTATTACTTTTTCAACTAAAATAAGTGTGTTTAAAGTCATTTCTGTGCCTGAAATTGGTCAAAATTGAAGATTTTGAGTAAGCAAAACTCTGTAAAAATGGCAATTTTGGTCACTGTGAGGGTTTAAAAAGTGGTTATTCAACATGAGGCCCGATCCAAATGACATTTTGAATCATTTTTGGTAGAGTCCAAAAAATCAATTTTCTGATGAAAAACGATGACCCCGGACCAGTCGAACGTTGAAAAAATGGTCAATATTGATGAAATTTTAATATTTAATCTTTTGACTTTAAATGACGGTTGGATGTGAGTTATTACTTTTTCAACTAAAATAAGTGTGTTTAAAGTCATTTCTGTGCCTGAAATTGGTCAAAATTGAAGATTTTGAGTAAGCAAAACTCTGTAAAAATTGCAGTTTTGGTCACTGTGAGGGTTTAAAAAGTGGTTATCAACATGAGGCCCGATCCAAATGACATTTTGAATCATTTTTGGTAGAGTCCAAAAAATCAATTTTCTGATGAAAAACGATGACCCCGGACCAGTCGAACGTTGAAAAAATGGTCAATATTGATGAAATTTTAACATTTAATCTTTTGACTTTAAATGACGGTTGGATGTGAGTTATTACTTTTTCAACTAAAATAAGTGTGTTTAAAGTCATTTCTGTGCCTGAAATTGGTCAAAATTGAAGATTTTGAGTAAGCAAAACTCTGTAAAAATGGCAGTTTTGGTCACTGTGAGGGTTTAAAAAGTGGTTATTCAACATGAGGCCTGATCCAAATGACATTTTGAATCATTTTTGGTAGAGTCCAAAAAATCAATTTTCTGATGAAAAACGATGACCCCGGACCAGTCGAACGTTGAAAAAATGGTCAATATTGATGACATTTTAACATTTAATCTTTTGACTTTAAATGACGGTTGGATGTGAGTTATTACTTTTTCAACTAAAATAAGTGTGTTTAAAGTCATTTCTGTGCCTGAAATTGGTCAAAATTGAAGATTTTGAGTAAGCAAAACTCTGTAAAAATGGCAATTTTGGTCACTGTGAGGGTTTAAAAAGTGGTTATTCAACATGAGGCCCGATCCAAATGACATTTTGAATCATTTTTGGTAGAGTCCAAAAAATCAATTTTCTGATGAAAAACGATGACCCCGGACCAGTCGAACGTTGAAAAAATGGTCAATATTGATGAAATTTTAATATTTAATCTTTTGACTTTAAATTTATTTATTTATTTATTTAGCAACTTGTATAGCGCCTGGTGACCCGAAGGCATCCCCGCGCTGTTAAGCTTGAGTCCTACTGAGGGGAAGGGGTGGAGGGTTTATTTAGGAAACAGAAGGGTTTTAAGTTTTTTCCTGAACGTCAGGTGGTTGGACTCCAGTCTGAGGGAGCGTGGGAGAGAGTTCCAACCAGCAGAGGCTTTTACAGAGAATCGTCGGCCTCCGGTACGTGTTCTCTTGAATTTGGGGATGTTGGCCAGGTGCTCGTTCTCAGACCGTAGGGCCCTCGGTGCAATGTAGGGGGTGACCAAACCGCTGAGGATCGCAGGTCCCGATCCATTGATTAGTTTATGGGCCGTGCACATGGCCTTAAACTCCACCCTTTGGCGGACTGGCAGCCAGTGCAGAGCCTTGATGGCGGGTTTGGCGGATACTCTAGGAGGTATGCTCGTGATTAAGCGAGCTGCAGCATTCTGGGTTCTTTGCAGTCTTGCTAAGGTGGCTTCCGGCGCACCTAGGTAGACCAAATTGCTGTAGTCTAGCCGCGACATTATGAGGCCCTGTACTAGTAGTTTCCTGGATACGGGCGGTAGGAGGGGGAGAATTTTGCGGATAGTCCGCAGAAGCCCAAGACAGGTCCCAGCGGTTTTGGCCGCTTGGGTCTTCATTGAGAGGTCGGGTTCTAGCCAGACTCCGAGGGTCTTGATTTCGTGTTTCGGGGAGGGGATTTCCCCGAACACGTCTGGCCAGATCGACGGGGGGATAGTCGCCCATTGTTTGCCCATGAGCATCACCTCGGTTTTGGAACCGTTGAGTTTCAATGACGATTCACACATCCACCCGTGAATTTCGGTGAGACAGTTTGGTAATTTGTCTGGGTGGTCGTCTAGTTGGGAGAGGGAGACGACCAATTGTGTGTCGTCAGCGTAACTCACGATTTTTATTCCGAATGGTGATACCACGTCTTCCAAGGGGGCCATGTATACATTAAAGAGTGTGGGGCTCAGGGAGGAGCCCTGAGGAACCCCGCTGGTGAGAGGAAGTGTGGATGAGCGGAATTCGCCGTCCCAGACCTGGAACGTGCGTCCGGTGAGAAAGGACTCTAACCAGCTGAGTGCCATCCCGGTGAGCCCTGCTGTCTTCAATCGATGGAGGAGGACACGGTGATTAACCGTGTCAAAGGCGGCACTCAGGTCCAGAAGGATCACTGCCACTGATCCTCCTGAGTCTAGAATGCGCCTTGCTTCCTCGATGACGGTGAGCAGGGCGGTGTCTGTACCGTGTCCAGGACGGAACCCGGTTTGGGATTGCCGCAGGATGTTATTAGTCTCGAGAAATCGGGAGAGTTGACTATTCACCAATTTCTCGGTGATCTTGCTGATCCCCGGGAGGAGAGATATGGGCCGATAGTTTGCCATATCAGTTGGATCGAGCTGGGATTTTTTGAGGAGTGCCTTTACCACTGCCTTTTTCCAGCTGTCGGGGACTGATCCTTGAGCGAGTGAGCAGTTGATAAGCTCTGTGATAGTGGGGGTGATAGCGGGGGCCACGTTTTTGAGGAATCTCAAAGGTGCAGGGTCTAGAGGGGATCCGCTTTTGATTTTATTCAGGGTAACTTCCACCTCGTTAGACGTTACTGGCCTGAATGTCTCGAGTTGGGGACGTGTTCCCGTCTGATCGGGGGGCTGAGTAGTGTTTCTCCGGGTGGGGGAGCTGGGGGGAGGGAGGGATGTGAGGATACGGGCGATTTTGTTGTTGAAGTATGCGGCTAGGTCATTGCTTCTGTCTACCTGAGGGGTGGTGGGCAAAGGAGAGATGGGAGCTTTCAATAGCTCCTTCACAATGAGGTAGGATTCCCTGGCGGAGTTAGAGGCTTCCTTTATCCGGGTATCATAATGGGAGGCTTTGGAGAGCTTAATTGCAGTTTTATAGGTTTTGACTGAGGAGTGGTAGGCATCTTTGCTGGCATTATGCCAGTCTTTTCTCCAAAGCCGTTCGGCTCTTTTACAGTTTTTGCGGAGCTGACGAAGTTCTGGGGTGTACCACGGCGCAGAGCCGGTGTTGTTGGTTTTATCTTCGCGCATTCTGAGTGGGAGCACGGAGTCAAGGGAGGTCGTAATCCAATTTCTGAAGTTACTATCGGCGTTGTCCGGGATATCGTCGTGAGTCGGGGTAGTAGATATCAGGGTGTTGGTCCATTCTTTGATGGGAAGTTTGGACCAGGTCCTGCCTCTAGTGAAGGTGGGCAGTTTCTGAGGTTTCTTGAGGGGTCCTGGAAGTTGGAATAGGACCAAGAAGTGGTCCGTCCAAGGAAGGGGGATGGAGTCTATTTCTTGCATCGCGGGGGTGTTAGTGAACACTGGGTCCAGCAGATGGCCTTTGATGTGAGTGGCTCCCGAGTTAAGGAGACGGAGGTCCGAGGCCGCTAGTTCAGTGATCAGGTCGACTACTCCAGGATCTGAAGTGTCTTCAAAGTGGATGTTCAGGTCTCCCACGAAAATAAAATTCGTGACGGAGTGAGCCTGGGTGGCTACAGTGTCTAGGAGGGCATTGGGAAAGGAGCCGGGGTGACCGGGGGGACGGTAGACTAGAATCCCTGAAAGGGAGTTCGTAGGGTCAAGTTTGATTGAGAATTGAAGGCTTTCAGAGTCTGGGATTTGTGCGTCGCTGGCGTTGCAGATGAAAGAGTCTCGGTAGATGATAGCAAGGCCTCCACCTCTGCCTAGTGGTCGAGGGAGAGACTTGATGAGGAATCCCGTTGGAGTGGCTGACACTATGTCCGAGTCAGAGTGTGGGGTGAGCCACGTTTCCGTTAGGAAGAGAATGTCAATCTCGTAGTCTTCTATTAAGTGGTGGATTGGTGTTGCATGTTTAGGGAGAGATCGGCAGTTCAGCGAGGCAAGTTTGAGGGTTGCAGGCTTCAGCACTCGTGTGGAGAGTTGAAGCTGGGCTGGCTGACAGTTTGTGCAGCTGACAAAGGGTCCATCCATGTCGTGGATATATCTGCAAGAAGGGGCAATGGAAGGTCTAAGGCTTAGGAGGTCACGACGGGAATATGTGGTTTTGGCGGAGGCTCTGAGTGCCAGGGGGTCTGGCCCTAGGCCCGGTCGTGCGCGGACGGGACGCAGACGGGCTTGCCTTAGGCGCTCCCGCTGCGCTCGTCCGCTGCGCTGGGTAGGTCGACACATTTATAATGGTCGGTGGGCGTGGCCTCGCAGTGGGCGTGGCTCCGCCTTTTGGCGCGCTGGCGCTGTTGTCGTTCCTGGAGGTGGGGGTCTGAGTGAGCGCGAGGAGCAGCGCTTCACTAACAGGTGAGCAGGAGCGATTTAGAGGTTAAAAACAGGTGATTTGTGACAGTTTAAAAAAAATACAGCTTTAGCAAAACCTCCGGCTTTCCGCCTCAGAGGGGATCAAGAAATGGGGTTGTTGCGCTTTTCGAGCGTTTTATAAGGTAGTCGGTGGGCGTGGCCTCGCAGTGGGCGTGGCTCCGCCTTTTGGCGCGCTGGCGCTGTTGTCGTTCCTGGAGGTGGGGGTCTGAGTGAGCGCGAGGAGCAGCGCTTCACTAACAGGTGAGCAGGAGCGATTTAGAGGTTAAAAACAGGTGATTTGTGACAGTTTTAAAAAAATACAGCTTTAGCAAAACCTCCGGCTTTCCGCCTCAGAGGGGATCAAGAAATGGGGTCGTTGCGCTTTTCGAGCGTTTTATAAGGTAGTCGGTGGGCGTGGCCTCGCAGTGGGCGTGGCTCCGCCTTTTGGCGCGCTGGCGCTGTTGTCGTTCCTGGAGGTGGGGGTCTGAGTGAGCGCGAGGAGCAGCGCTTCACTAACAGGTGAGCAGGAGCGATTTAGAGGTTAAAAACAGGTGATTTGTGACAGTTTTTAAAAAAATACAGCTTTAGCAAAACCTCCGGCTTTCCGCCTCAGAGGGGATCAAGAAATGGGGTCGTTGCGCTTTTCGAGCGTTTTATAAGGTAGTCGGTGGGCGTGGCCTCGCAGTGGGCGTGGCTCCGCCTTTTGGCGCGCTGGCGCTGTTGTCGTTCCTGGAGGTGGGGGTCTGAGTGAGCGCGAGGAGCAGCGCTTCACTAACAGGTGAGCAGGAGCGATTTAGAGGTTAAAAACAGGTGATTTGTGACAGTTTTAAAAAAATACAGCTTTAGCAAAACCTCCGGCTTTCCGCCTCAGAGGGGATCAAGAAATGGGGTCGTTGCGCTTTTCGAGCGTTTTATAAGGTAGTCGGTGGGCGTGGCCTCGCAGTGGGCGTGGCTCCGCCTTTTGGCGCGCTGGCGCTGTTGTCGTTCCTGGAGGTGGGGGTCTGAGTGAGCGCGAGGAGCAGCGCTTCACTAACAGGTGAGCAGGAGCGATTTAGAGGTTAAAAACAGGTGATTTGTGACAGTTTTTAAAAAAATACAGCTTTAGCAAAACCTCCGGCTTTCCGCCTCAGAGGGGATCAAGAAATGGGGTCGTTGCGCTTTTCGAGCGTTTTATAAGGTAGTCGGTGGGCGTGGCCTCGCAGTGGGCGTGGCTCCGCCTTTTGGCGCGCTGGCGCTGTTGTCGTTCCTGGAGGTGGGGGTCTGAGTGAGCGCGAGGAGCAGCGCTTCACTAACAGGTGAGCAGGAGCGATTTAGAGGTTAAAAACAGGTGATTTGTGACAGTTTTTAAAAAAATACAGCTTTAGCAAAACCTCCGGCTTTCCGCCTCAGAGGGGATCAAGAAATGGGGTTGTTGCGCTTTTCGAGCGTTTTATAAGGTAGTCGGTGGGCGTGGCCTCACAGTGGGCATGGCTCCGCCTTTTGGCGCGCTGGCGCTGTTGTCGTTCCTGGAGGTGGGGGTCTGAGTGAGCGCGAGGAGCAGCGCTTCACTAACAGGTGAGCAGGAGCGATTTAGAGGTTAAAAACAGGTGATTTGTGACAGTTTTAAAAAAAATACAGCTTTAGCAAAACCTCCGGCTTTCCGCCTCAGAGGGGATCAAGAAATGGGGTCGTTGCGCTTTTCGAGCGTTTTATAAGGTAGTCGGTGGGCGTGGCCTCGCAGTGGGCGTGGCTCCGCCTTTTGGCGCGCTGGCGCTGTTGTCGTTCCTGGAGGTGGGGGTCTGAGTGAGCGCGAGGAGGAGCAGCGCTTCACTAACAGGTGAGCAGGAGCGATTTAGAGGTTAAAAACAGGTGATTTGTGACAGTTTTAAAAAAATACAGCTTTAGCAAAACCTCCGGCTTTCCGCCTCAGAGGGGATCAAGAAATGGGGTCGTTGCGCTTTTCGAGCGTTTTATAAGGTAGTCGGTGGGCGTGGCCTCGCAGTGGGCGTGGCTCCGCCTTTTGGCGCGCTGGCGCTGTTGTCGTTCCTGGAGGTGGGGGTCTGAGTGAGCGCGAGGAGCAGCGCTTCACTAACAGGTGAGCAGGAGCGATTTAGAGGTTAAAAACAGGTGATTTGTGACAGTTTTTAAAAAAATACAGCTTTAGCAAAACCTCCGGCTTTCCGCCTCAGAGGGGATCAAGAAATGGGGTCGTTGCGCTTTTCGAGCGCTTTATAAGGTAGTCGGTGGGCGTGGCCTCGCAGTGGGCGTGGCTCCGCCTTTTGGCGCGCTGGCGCTGTTGTCGTTCCTGGAGGTGGGGGTCTGAGTGAGCGCGAGGAGCAGCGCTTCACTAACAGGTGAGCAGGAGCGATTTAGAGGTTAAAAACAGGTGATTTGTGACAGTTTTAAAAAAAATACAGCTTTAGCAAAACCTCCGGCTTTCCGCCTCAGAGGGGATCAAGAAATGGGGTCGTTGCGCTTTTCGAGCGTTTTATAAGGTAGTCGGTGGGCGTGGCCTCGCAGTGGGCGTGGCTCCGCCTTTTGGCGCGCTGGCGCTGTTGTCGTTCCTGGAGGTGGGGGTCTGAGTGAGCGCGAGGAGGAGCAGCGCTTCACTAACAGGTGAGCAGGAGCGATTTAGAGGTTAAAAACAGGTGATTTGTGACAGTTTTAAAAAAATACAGCTTTAGCAAAACCTCCGGCTTTCCGCCTCAGAGGGGATCAAGAAATGGGGTCGTTGCGCTTTTCGAGCGTTTTATAAGGTAGTCGGTGGGCGTGGCCTCGCAGTGGGCGTGGCTCCGCCTTTTGGCGCGCTGGCGCTGTTGTCGTTCCTGGAGGTGGGGGTCTGAGTGAGCGCGAGGAGCAGCGCTTCACTAACAGGTGAGCAGGAGCGATTTAGAGGTTAAAAACAGGTGATTTGTGACAGTTTTTAAAAAAAATACAGCTTTAGCAAAACCTCCGGCTTTCCGCCTCAGAGGGGATCAAGAAATGGGGTCGTTGCGCTTTTCGAGCGTTTTATAAGGTAGTCGGTGGGCGTGGCCTTGCAGTGGGCGTGGCTCCGCCTTTTGGCACGCTGGCGCTGTTGTCGTTCCTGGAGGTGGGGGTCTGAGTGAGCGCGAGGAGCAGTGCTTCACTAACAGGTGAGCAGGAGCGATTTAGAGGTTAAAAACAGGTGATTTGTGACAGTTTTAAAAAAATACAGCTTTAGCAAAACCTCCGGCTTTCCGCCTCAGAGGGGATCAAGAAATGACGGTTGGATGTGAGTTATTACTTTTTCAACTAAAATAAGTGTGTTTAAAGTCATTTCTGTGCCTGAAATTGGTCAAAATTGAAGATTTTGAGTAAGCAAAACTCTGTAAAAATTGCAGTTTTGGTCACTGTGAGGGTTTAAAAAGTGGTTATCAACATGAGGCCCGATCCAAATGACATTTTGAATCATTTTTGGTAGAGTCCAAAAAATTCATTTTCTGATGAAAAACGATGACCCCGGACCAGTCGAACGTTGAAAAAATGGTCAATATTGATGAAATTTTAATATTTAATCTTTTGACTTTAAATGACGGTTGGATGTGAGTTATTACTTTTTCAACTAAAATAAGTGTGTTTAAAGTCATTTCTGTGCCTGAAATTGGTCAAAATTGAAGATTTTGAGTAAGCAAAACTCTGTAAAAATGGCAGTTTTGGTCACTGTGAGGGTTTAAAAAGTGGTTATTCAACATGAGGCCCGATCCAAATGACATTTTGAATTATTTTTGGTAGAGTCCAAAAAATCAATTTTCTGATGAAAAACGATGATCCCGGACCAGTCGAACGTTGAAAAAATGGTCAATATTGATGAAATTTTAACATTTAATCTTTTGACTTTAAATGACGGTTGGATGTGAGTTATTACTTTTTCAACTAAAATAAGTGTGTTTAAAGTCATTTCTGTGCCTGAAATTGGTCAAAATTGAAGATTTTGAGTAAGCAAAACTCTGTAAAAATGGCAATTTTGGTTACTGTGAGGGTTTAAAAAGTGGTTATTCAACATGAGGCCCGATCCAAATGACATTTTGAATCATTTTTGGTAGAGTCCAAAAAATCAATTTTCTGATGAAAAACGATGACCCCGGACCAGTCGAACGTTGAAAAAATGGTCAATATTGATGAAATTTTAATATTTAATCTTTTGACTTTAAATGACGGTTGGATGTGAGTTATTACTTTTTTAACTAAAATAAGTGTGTTTAAAGTCATTTCTGTGCATGAAATTGGTCAAAATTGAAGATTTTGAGTAAGCAAAACTCTGTAAAAATGGCAGTTTTGGTCACTGTGAGGGTTTAAAAAGTGGTTATTCAACATGAGGCCTGATCCAAATGACATTTTGAATCATTTTTGGTAGAGTCCAAAAAATCAATTTTCTGATGAAAAACGATGACCCCGGACCAGTCGAACGTTGAAAAAATGGTCAAAATTGATGAAATTTTAACATTTAATCTTTTGACTTTAAATGACGGTTGGATGTGAGTTATTACTTTTTCAACTAAAATAAGTGTGTTTAAAGTCATTTCTGTGCCTGAAATTGGTCAAAATTGAAGATTTTGAGTAAGCAAAACTCTGTAAAAATGGCAATTTTGGTCACTGTGAGGGTTTAAAAAGTGGTTATTCAACATGAGGCCCGATCCAAATGACATTTTGAATCATTTTTGGTAGAGTCCAAAAAATTCATTTTCTGATGAAAAACGATGACCCCGGACCAGTCGAACGTTGAAAAAATGGTCAATATTGATGAAATTTTAATATTTAATCTTTTGACTTTAAATGACGGTTGGATGTGAGTTATTACTTTTTCAACTAAAATAAGTGTGTTTAAAGTCATTTCTGTGCCTGAAATTGGTCAAAATTGAAGATTTTGAGTAAGCAAAACTCTGTAAAAATGGCAGTTTTGGTCACTGTGAGGGTTTAAAAAGTGGTTATTCAACATGAGGCCCGATCCAAATGACATTTTGAATTATTTTTGGTAGAGTCCAAAAAATCAATTTTCTGATGAAAAACGATGACCCCGGACCAGTCGAACATTGAAAAAATGGTCAATATTGATGAAATTTTAACATTTAATCTTTTGACTTTAAATGACGGTTGGATGTGAGTTATTACTTTTTCAACTAAAATAAGTGTGTTTAAAGTCATTTCTGTGCCTGAAATTGGTCAAAATTGAAGATTTTGAGTAAGCAAAACTCTGTAAAAATGGCAATTTTGGTCACTGTGAGGGTTTAAAAAGTGGTTATTCAACATGAGGCCCGATCCAAATGACATTTTGAATCATTTTTGGTAGAGTCCAAAAAATCAATTTTCTGATGAAAAACGATGACCCCGGACCAGTCGAACGTTGAAAAAATGGTCAATATTGATGAAATTTTAACATATAATCTTTTGACTTTACATGATGGTTGGATGTGAGTTATTACTTTTTCAACTAAAATAAGTGTGTTTAAAGTCATTTCTGTGCCTGAAATTGGTCAAAATTGAAGATTTTGAGTAAGCAAAACTCTGTAAAAATGGCAGCTTTGGTCACTGTGAGGGTTTAAAAAGTGGTTATTCAACATGAGGCCTGATCCAAATGACATTTTGAATCATTTTTGGTAGAGTCCAAAAAATCAATTTTCTGATGAAAAACGATGACCCCGGACCAGTCGAACGTTGAAAAAATGGTCAATATTGATGAAATTTTAACATTTAATCTTTTGACTTTAAATGACGGTTGGATGTGAGTTATTACTTTTTCAACTAAAATAAGTGTGTTTAAAGTCATTTCTGTGCCTGAAATTGGTCAAAATTGAAGATTTTGAGTAAGCAAAACTCTGTAAAAATGGCAGTTTTGGTCACTGTGAGGGTTTAAAAAGTGGTTATTCAACATGAGGCCTGATCCAAATGACATTTTGAATCATTTTTGGTAGAGTCCAAAAAATCCATTTTCTGATGAAAAACGATGACCCCGGACCAGTCGAACGTTGAAAAAATGGTCAATATTGATGAAATTTTAACATTTAATCTTTTGACTTTAAATGACGGTTGGATGTCAGTTATTACTTTTTCAACTAAAATAAGTGTGTTTAAAGTCATTTCTGTGCCTGAAATTGGTCAAAATTGAAGATTTTGAGTAAGCAAAACTCTGTAAAAATGGCAGTTTTGGTCACTGTGAGGGTTTAAAACGTGGTTATTCAACATGAGGCCCGATCCAAATGACATTTTGAATCATTTTTGGTAGAGTCCAAAAAATCAATTTTCTGATGAAAAACAATGACCCCGGACCAGTCGAACGTTGAAAAAATGGTCAATATTGATGAAATTTTAACATTTAATCTTTTGACTTTAAATGACGGTTGGATGTGAGTTATTACTTTTTCAACTAAAATAAGTGTGTTTAAAGTCATTTCTGTGCCTGAAATAGGTCAAAATTGAAGATTTTGAGTAAGCAAAACTCTGTAAAAATGGCAGTTTTGGTCACTGTGAGGGTTTAAAAAGTGGTTATTCAACATGAGGCCTGATCCAAATGACATTTTGAATCATTTTTGGTAGAGTCCAAAAAATCAATTTTCTGATGAAAAACGATAACCCCGGACCAGTCGAACATTGAAAAAATGGTCAATATTGATGAAATTTTAACATTTAATCTTTTGACTTTAAATGACGGTTGGATGTCAGTTATTACTTTTTCAACTAAAATAAGTGTGTTTAAAGTCATTTCTGTGCCTGAAATTGGTCAAAATTGAAGATTTTGAGTGAGCAAAACTCTGTAAAAATGGCAATTTTGGTCACTGTGAGGGTTTAAAAAGTGGTTATTCAACATGAGGCCCGATCCAAATGACATTTTGAATCATTTTTGGTAGAGTCCAAAAAATCCATTTTCTGATGAAAAACGATGACCCCGGACCAGTCGAACGTTGAAAAAATGGTCAATATTGATGAAATTTTAACATTTAATCTTTTGACTTTAAATGACGGTTGAATGTGAGTTATTACTTTTTCAACTAAAATAAGTGTGTTTAAAGTCATTTCTGTGCCTGAAATTGGTCAAAATTGAAGATTTTGAGTAAGCAAAACTCTGTAAAAATGGCAATTTTGGTCACCGTGAGTGTTTAAAAAGTGGTTATTCAACATGAAGCCCGATCCAAATGACATTTTGAATCATTTTTGGTAGAGTCCAAAAAATCAATTTTCTGATGAAAAACGATGACCCCGGACCAGTCGAACGTTGAAAAAATGGTCAATATTGATGAAATTTTAATATTTAATCTTTTCACTTTAAATGACGGTTGGATGTGAGTTATTACTTTTTCAACTAAAATAAGTGTGTTTAAAGTCATTTCTGTGCCTGAAATTGGTCAAATTGAAGATTTTGAGTAAGCAAAACTCTGTAAAAATGGCAATTTTGGTCACTGTGAGGGTTTAAAAAGTGGTTATTCAACATGAGGCCCGATCCAAATGACAATTTTGAATCATTTTTTGTAGAGTCCAAAAAATCAATTTTCTGATGAAAAACGATGACCCCGGACCAGTCGAACGTTCAAAAAATGGTCAATATTGATGAAATTTTAACATTTAATCTTTTGACTTTAAATGACGGTTGGATGTGAGTTATTACTTTTTCAACTAAAATAAGTGTGTTTAAAGTCATTTCTGTGCCTGAAATTGGTCAAAATTGAAGATTTTGAGTAAGCAAAACTCTGTAAAAATGGCAATTTTGGTCACTGTGAGGGTTTAAAAAGTGGTTATTCAACATGAGGCCCGATCCAAATGACATTTTGAATCATTTTTGGTAGAGTCCAAAAAATCCATTTTCTGATGAAAAACGATGACCCCGGACCAGTCGAACGTTGAAAAAATTGTCAATATTGATGAAATTTTAACATTTAATCTTTTGACTTTAAATGACGGTTGGATGTGAGTTATTACTTTTTCAACTAAAATAAGTGTATTTAAAGTCATTTCTGTGCCTGAAATTGGTCAAAATTGAAGATTTTGAGTAAGCAAAACTCTGTAAAAATGGCAATTTTGGTCACTGTGAGGGTTTAAAAAGTGGTTATTCAACATGAGGCCCGATCCAAATGACATTTTGAATCATTTTTGGTAGAGTCCAAAAAATCAATTTTCTGATGAAAAACGATGACCCCGGACCAGTCGAACGTTGAAAAAATGGTCAATATTGATGAAATTTTAACATTTAATCTTTTGACTTTAAATGACGGTTGGATGTGAGTTATTACTTTTTCAACTAAAATAAGTGTGTTTAAAGTCATTTCTGTGCCTGAAATTGGTCAAAATTGAAGATTTTGAGTAAGCAAAACTCTGTAAAAATGGCAATTTTGGTCACTGTGAGGGTTTAAAAAGTGGTTATTCAACATGAGGCCCGATCCAAATGACATTTTGAATCATTTTTGGTAGAGTCCAAAAAATTCATTTTCTGATGAAAAACGATGACCCCGGACCAGTCGAACGTTGAAAAAATGGTCAATATTGATGAAATTTTAATATTTAATCTTTTGACTTTAAATGACGGTTGGATGTGAGTTATTACTTTTTCAACTAAAATAAGTCTGTTTAAAGTCATTTCTGTGCCTGAAATTGGTCAAAATTGAAGATTTTGAGTAAGCAAAACTCTGTAAAAATGGCAGTTTTGGTCACTGTGAGGGTTTAAAAAGTGGTTATTCAACATGAGGCCCGATCCAAATGACATTTTGAATTATTTTTGGTAGAGTCCAAAAAATCAATTTTCTGATGAAAAACGATGACCCCGGACCAGTCGAACATTGAAAAAATGGTCAATATTGATGAAATTTTAACATTTAATCTTTTGACTTTAAATGACGGTTGGATGTGAGTTATTACTTTTTCAACTAAAATAAGTGTGTTTAAAGTCATTTCTGTGCCTGAAATTGGTCAAAATTGAAGATTTTGAGTAAGCAAAACTCTGTAAAAATGGCAATTTTGGTCACTGTGAGGGTTTAAAAAGTGGTTATTCAACATGAGGCCCGATCCAAATGACATTTTGAATCATTTTTGGTAGAGTCCAAAAAATCAATTTTCTGATGAAAAACGATGACCTCGGACCAGTCGAACGTTGAAAAAATGGTCAATATTGATGAAATTTTAACATATAATCTTTTGACTTTACATGATGGTTGGATGTGAGTTATTACTTTTTCAACTAAAATAAGTGTGTTTAAAGTCATTTCTGTGCCTGAAATTGGTCAAAATTGAAGATTTTGAGTAAGCAAAACTCTGTAAAAATGGCAGCTTTGGTCACTGTGAGGGTTTAAAAAGTGGTTATTCAACATGAGGCCTGATCCAAATGACATTTTGAATCATTTTTGGTAGAGTCCAAAAAATCAATTTTCTGATGAAAAACGATGACCCCGGACCAGTCGAACGTTGAAAAAATGATCAATATTGATGAAATTTTAACATTTAATCTTTTGACTTTAAATGACGGTTGGATGTGAGTTATTACTTTTTCAACTAAAATAAGTGTGTTTAAAGTCATTTCTGTGCCTGAAATTGGTCAAAATTGAAGATTTTGAGTAAGCAAAACTCTGTAAAAATGGCAGTTTTGGTCACTGTGAGGGTTTAAAAAGTGGTTATTCAACATGAGGCCTGATCCAAATGACATTTTGAATCATTTTTGGTAGAGTCCAAAAAATCCATTTTCTGATGAAAAACGATGACCCCGGACCAGTCGAACGTTGAAAAAATGGTCAATATTGATGAAATTTTAACATTTAATCTTTTGACTTTAAATGACGGTTGGATGTCAGTTATTACTTTTTCAACTAAAATAAGTGTGTTTAAAGTCATTTCTGTGCCTGAAATTGGTCAAAATTGAAGATTTTGAGTAAGCAAAACTCTGTAAAAATGGCAGTTTTGGTCACTGTGAGGGTTTAAAACGTTGTTATTCAACATGAGGCCCGATCCAAATGACATTTTAAATCATTTTTGGTAGAGTCCAAAAAATCAATTTTCTGATGAAAAACAATGACCCCGGACCAGTCGAACGTTGAAAAAATGGTCAATATTGATGAAATTTTAACATTTAATCTTTTGACTTTAAATGACGGTTGGATGTGAGTTATTACTTTTTCAACTAAAATAAGTGTGTTTAAAGTCATTTCTGTGCCTGAAATAGGTCAAAATTGAAGATTTTGAGTAAGCAAAACTCTGTAAAAATGGCAGTTTTGGTCACTGTGAGGGTTTAAAAAGTGGTTATTCAACATGAGGCCTGATCCAAATGACATTTTGAATCATTTTTGGTAGAGTCCAAAAAATCAATTTTCTGATGAAAAACGATAACCCCGGACCAGTCGAACGTTGAAAAAATGGTCAATATTGATGAAATTTTAACATTTAATCTTTTGACTTTAAATGACGGTTGGATGTCAGTTATTACTTTTTCAACTAAAATAAGTGTGTTTAAAGTCATTTCTGTGCCTGAAATTGGTCAAAATTGAAGATTTTGAGTGAGCAAAACTCTGTAAAAATGGCAATTTTGGTCACTGTGAGGGTTTAAAAAGTGGTTATTCAACATGAGGCCCGATCCAAATGACATTTTGAATCATTTTTGGTAGAGTCCAAAAAATCCATTTTCTGATGAAAAACGATGACCCCGGACCAGTCGAACGTTGAAAAAATGGTCAATATTGATGAAATTTTAACATTTAATCTTTTGACTTTAAATGACGGTTGGATGTGAGTTATTACTTTTTCAACTAAAATAAGTGTGTTTAAAGTCATTTCTGTGCCTGAAATTGGTCAAAATTGAAGATTTTGAGTAAGCAAAACTCTGTAAAAATGGCAATTTTGGTCACTGTGAGGGTTTAAAAAGTGGTTATTCAACATGAGGCCCGATCCAAATGACATTTTGAATCATTTTTGGTAGAGTCCAAAAAATCAATTTTCTGATGAAAAACGATGACCCCGGACCAGTCGAACGTTGAAAAAATGGTCAATATTGATGAAATTTTAATATTTAATCTTTTCACTTTAAATGACGGTTGGATGTGAGTTATTACTTTTTCAACTAAAATAAGTGTGTTTAAAGTCATTTCTGTGCCTGAAATTGGTCAAATTGAAGATTTTGAGTAAGCAAAACTCTGTAAAAATGGCAATTTTGGTCACTGTGAGGGTTTAAAAAGTGGTTATTCAACATGAGGCCCGATCCAAATGACAATTTTGAATCATTTTTTGTAGAGTCCAAAAAATCAATTTTCTGATGAAAAACGATGACCCCGGACCAGTCGAACGTTCAAAAAATGGTCAATATTGATGAAATTTTAACATTTAATCTTTTGACTTTAAATGACGGTTGGATGTGAGTTATTACTTTTTCAACTAAAATAAGTGTGTTTAAAGTCATTTCTGTGCCTGAAATTGGTCAAAATTGAAGATTTTGAGTAAGCAAAACTCTGTAAAAATGGCAATTTTGGTCACTGTGAGGGTTTAAAAAGTGGTTATTCAACATGAGGCCCGATCCAAATGACATTTTGAATCATTTTTGGTAGAGTCCAAAAAATCCATTTTCTGATGAAAAACGATGACCCCAGACCAGTCGAACGTTGAAATAATTGTCAATATTGATGAAATTTTAACATTTAATCTTTTGACTTTAAATGACGGTTGGATGTGAGTTATTACTTTTTCAACTAAAATAAGTGTATTTAAAGTCATTTCTGTGCCTGAAATTGGTCAAAATTGAAGATTTTGAGTAAGCAAAACTCTGTAAAAATGGCAGTTTTGGTCACTGTGAGGGTTTAAAACGTGGTTATTCAACATGAGGCCCGATCCAAATGACATTTTGAATCATTTTTGGTAGAGTCCAAAAAATCAATTTTCTGATGAAAAACGATAACCCCGGACCAGTCGAACGTTGAAAAAATGGTCAATATTGATGAAATTTTAACATTTAATCTTTTGACTTTAAATGACGGTTGGATGTCAGTTATTACTTTTTCAACTAAAATAAGTGTGTTTAAAGTCATTTCTGTGCCTGAAATTGGTCAAAATTGAAGATTTTGAGTAAGCAAAACTCTGTAAAAATGGCAATTTTGGTCACTGTGAGGGTTTAAAAAGTGGTTATTCAACATGAGGCCCGATCCAAATGACATTTTGAATCATTTTTGGTAGAGTCCAAAAAATCAATTTTCTGATGAAAAACGATGACCCCGGACCAGTCGAACGTTGAAAAAATGGTCAATATTGATGAAATTTTAATATTTAATCTTTTGACTTTAAATGACGGTTGGATGTGAGTTATTACTTTTTCAACTAAAATAAGTGTGTTTAAAGTCATTTCTGTGCCTGAAATTGGTCAAAATTGAAGATTTTGAGTAAGCAAAACTCTGTAAAAATTGCAGTTTTGGTCACTGTGAGGGTTTAAAAAGTGGTTATCAACATGAGGCCCGATCCAAATGACATTTTGAATCATTTTTGGTAGAGTCCAAAAAATCAATTTTCTGATGAAAAACGATGACCCCGGACCAGTCGAACATTGAAAAAATGGTCAATATTGATGAAATTTTAACATTTAATCTTTTGACTTTAAATGACGGTTGGATGTGAGTTATTACTTTTTCAACTAAAATAAGTGTGTTTAAAGTCATTTCTGTGCCTGAAATTGGTCAAAATTGAAGATTTTGAGTAAGCAAAACTCTGTAAAAATGGCAGTTTTGGTCACTGTGAGGGTTTAAAAAGTGGTTATTCAACATGAGGCCTGATCCAAATGACATTTTGAATCATTTTTGGTAGAGTCCAAAAAATCAATTTTCTGATGAAAAACGATGACCCCGGACCAGTCGAACGTTGAAAAAATGGTCAATATTGATGAAATTTTAACATTTAATCTTTTGACTTTAAATGACGGTTGGATGTCAGTTATTACTTTTTCAACTAAAATAAGTGTGTTTAAAGTCATTTCTGTGCCTGAAATTGGTCAAAATTGAAGATTTTGAGTAAGCAAAACTCTGTAAAAATGGCAATTTTGGTCACTGTGAGGGTTTAAAAAGTGGTTATTCAACATGAGGCCCGATCCAAATGACATTTTGAATCATTTTTGGTAGAGTCCAAAAAATAAATTTTCTGATGAAAAACGATGACCCCGGACCAGTCGAACGTTGAAAAAATGGTCAATATTGATGAAATTTTAACATTTAATCTTTTGACTTTAAATGACGGTTGGATGTGAGTTATTACTTTTTTAATTAAAATAAGTGTGTTTAAAGTCATTTCTGTGCATGAAATTGGTCAAAATTGAAGATTTTGAGTAAGCAAAACTCTGTAAAAATGGCAGTTTTGGTCACTGTGAGGGTTTAAAAAGTGGTTATTCAACATGAGGCCTGATCCAAATGACATTTTGAATCATTTTTGGTAGAGTCCAAAAAATCAATTTTCTGATGAAAAACGATGACCCCGGACCAGTCGAACGTTGAAAAAATGGTCAAAATTGATGAAATTTTAACATTTAATCTTTTGACTTTAAATGACGGTTGGATGTGAGTTATTACTTTTTCAACTAAAATAAGTGTGTTTAAAGTCATTTCTGTGCCTGAAATTGGTCAAAATTGAAGATTTTGAGTAAGCAAAACTCTGTAAAAATGGCAATTTTGGTCACTGTGAGGGTTTAAAAAGTGGTTATTCAACATGAGGCCCGATCCAAATGACATTTTGAATCATTTTTGGTAGAGTCCAAAAAATTCATTTTCTGATGAAAAACGATGACCCCGGACCAGTCGAACGTTGAAAAAATGGTCAATATTGATGAAATTTTAATATTTAATCTTTTGACTTTAAATGACGGTTGGATGTGAGTTATTACTTTTTCAACTAAAATAAGTCTGTTTAAAGTCATTTCTGTGCCTGAAATTGGTCAAAATTGAAGATTTTGAGTAAGCAAAACTCTGTAAAAATGGCAGTTTTGGTCACTGTGAGGGTTTAAAAAGTGGTTATTCAACATGAGGCCCGATCCAAATGACATTTTGAATTATTTTTGGTAGAGTCCAAAAAATCAATTTTCTGATGAAAAACGATGACCCCGGACCAGTCGAACATTGAAAAAATGGTCAATATTGATGAAATTTTAACATTTAATCTTTTGACTTTAAATGACGGTTGGATGTGAGTTATTACTTTTTCAACTAAAATAAGTGTGTTTAAAGTCATTTCTGTGCCTGAAATTGGTCAAAATTGAAGATTTTGAGTAAGCAAAACTCTGTAAAAATGGCAATTTTGGTCACTGTGAGGGTTTAAAAAGTGGTTATTCAACATGAGGCCCGATCCAAATGACATTTTGAATCATTTTTGGTAGAGTCCAAAAAATCAATTTTCTGATGAAAAACGATGACCCCGGACCAGTCGAACGTTGAAAAAATGGTCAATATTGATGAAATTTTAACATATAATCTTTTGACTTTACATGATGGTTGGATGTGAGTTATTACTTTTTCAACTAAAATAAGTGTGTTTAAAGTCATTTCTGTGCCTGAAATTGGTCAAAATTGAAGATTTTGAGTAAGCAAAACTCTGTAAAAATGGCAGCTTTGGTCACTGTGAGGGTTTAAAAAGTGGTTATTCAACATGAGGCCTGATCCAAATGACATTTTGAATCATTTTTGGTAGAGTCCAAAAAATCAATTTTCTGATGAAAAACGATGACCCCGGACCAGTCGAACGTTGAAAAAATGGTCAATATTGATGAAATTTTAACATTTAATCTTTTGACTTTAAATGACGGTTGGATGTGAGTTATTACTTTTTCAACTAAAATAAGTGTGTTTAAAGTCATTTCTGTGCCTGAAATTGGTCAAAATTGAAGATTTTGAGTAAGCAAAACTCTTTAAAAATGGCAGTTTTGGTCACTGTGAGGGTTTAAAAAGTGGTTATTCAACATGAGGCCTGATCCAAATGACATTTTGAATCATTTTTGGTAGAGTCCAAAAAATCCATTTTCTGATGAAAAACGATGACCCCGGACCAGTCGAACGTTGAAAAAATGGTCAATATTGATGAAATTTTAACATTTAATCTTTTGACTTTAAATGACGGTTGGATGTCAGTTATTACTTTTTCAACTAAAATAAGTGTGTTTAAAGTCATTTCTGTGCCTGAAATTGGTCAAAATTGAAGATTTTGAGTAAGCAAAACTCTGTAAAAATGGCAGTTTTGGTCACTGTGAGGGTTTAAAACGTGGTTATTCAACATGAGGCCCGATCCAAATGACATTTTGAATCATTTTTGGTAGAGTCCAAAAAATCAATTTTCTGATGAAAAACAATGACCCCGGACCAGTCGAACGTTGAAAAAATGGTCAATATTGATGAAATTTTAACATTTAATCTTTTGACTTTAAATGACGGTTGGATGTGAGTTATTACTTTTTCAACTAAAATAAGTGTGTTTAAAGTCATTTCTGTGCCTGAAATAGGTCAAAATTGAAGATTTTGAGTAAGCAAAACTCTGTAAAAATGGCAGTTTTGGTCACTGTGAGGGTTTAAAAAGTGGTTATTCAACATGAGGCCTGATCCAAATGACATTTTGAATCATTTTTGGTAGAGTCCAAAAAATCAATTTTCTGATGAAAAACGATAACCCCGGACCAGTCGAACGTTGAAAAAATGGTCAATATTGATGAAATTTTAACATTTAATCTTTTGACTTTAAATGACGGTTGGATGTCAGTTATTACTTTTTCAACTAAAATAAGTGTGTTTAAAGTCATTTCTGTGCCTGAAATTGGTCAAAATTGAAGATTTTGAGTGAGCAAAACTCTGTAAAAATGGCAATTTTGGTCACTGTGAGGGTTTAAAAAGTGGTTATTCAACATGAGGCCCGATCCAAATGACATTTTGAATCATTTTTGGTAGAGTCCAAAAAATCCATTTTCTGATGAAAAACGATGACCCCGGACCAGTCGAACGTTGAAAAAATGGTCAATATTGATGAAATTTTAACATTTAATCTTTTGACTTTAAATGACGGTTGGATGTGAGTTATTACTTTTTCAACTAAAATAAGTGTGTTTAAAGTCATTTCTGTGCCTGAAATTGGTCAAAATTGAAGATTTTGAGTAAGCAAAACTCTGTAAAAATGGCAATTTTGGTCACTGTGAGGGTTTAAAAAGTGGTTATTCAACATGAGGCCCGATCCAAATGACATTTTGAATCATTTTTGGTAGAGTCCAAAAAATCAATTTTCTGATGAAAAACGATGACCCCGGACCAGTCGAACGTTGAAAAAATGGTCAATATTGATGAAATTTTAATATTTAATCTTTTCACTTTAAATGACGGTTGGATGTGAGTTATTACTTTTTCAACTAAAATAAGTGTGTTTAAAGTCATTTCTGTGCCTGAAATTGGTCAAATTGAAGATTTTGAGTAAGCAAAACTCTGTAAAAATGGCAATTTTGGTCACTGTGAGGGTTTAAAAAGTGGTTATTCAACATGAGGCCCGATCCAAATGACAATTTTGAATCATTTTTTGTAGAGTCCAAAAAATCAATTTTCTGATGAAAAACGATGACCCCGGACCAGTCGAACGTTCAAAAAATGGTCAATATTGATGAAATTTTAACATTTAATCTTTTGACTTTAAATGACGGTTGGATGTGAGTTATTACTTTTTCAACTAAAATAAGTGTGTTTAAAGTCATTTCTGTGCCTGAAATTGGTCAAAATTGAAGATTTTGAGTAAGCAAAACTCTGTAAAAATGGCAATTTTGGTCACTGTGAGGGTTTAAAAAGTGGTTATTCAACATGAGGCCCGATCCAAATGACATTTTGAATCATTTTTGGTAGAGTCCAAAAAATCCATTTTCTGATGAAAAACGATGACCCCAGACCAGTCGAACGTTGAAATAATTGTCAATATTGATGAAATTTTAACATTTAATCTTTTGACTTTAAATGACGGTTGGATGTGAGTTATTACTTTTTCAACTAAAATAAGTGTATTTAAAGTCATTTCTGTGCCTGAAATTGGTCAAAATTGAAGATTTTGAGTAAGCAAAACTCTGTAAAAATGGCAGTTTTGGTCACTGTGAGGGTTTAAAACGTGGTTATTCAACATGAGGCCCGATCCAAATGACATTTTGAATCATTTTTGGTAGAGTCCAAAAAATCAATTTTCTGATGAAAAACAATGACCCCGGACCAGTCGAACGTTGAAAAAATGGTCAATATTGATGAAATTTTAACATTTAATCTTTTGACTTTAAATGACGGTTGGATGTCAGTTATTACTTTTTCAACTAAAATAAGTGTGTTTAAAGTCATTTCTGTGCCTGAAATTGGTCAAAATTGAAGATTTTGAGTAAGCAAAACTCTGTAAAAATGGCAATTTTGGTCACTGTGAGGGTTTAAAAAGTGGTTATTCAACATGAGGCCCGATCCAAATGACATTTTGAATCATTTTTGGTAGAGTCCAAAAAATAAATTTTCTGATGAAAAACGATGACCCCGGACCAGTCGAACGTTGAAAAAATGGTCAATATTGATGAAATTTTAACATTTAATCTTTTGACTTTAAATGACGGTTGGATGTGAGTTATTACTTTTTTAATTAAAATAAGTGTGTTTAAAGTCATTTCTGTGCATGAAATTGGTCAAAATTGAAGATTTTGAGTAAGCAAAACTCTGTAAAAATGGCAGTTTTGGTCACTGTGAGGGTTTAAAAAGTGGTTATTCAACATGAGGCCTGATCCAAATGACATTTTGAATCATTTTTGGTAGAGTCCAAAAAATCAATTTTCTGATGAAAAACGATGACCCCGGACCAGTCGAACGTTGAAAAAATGGTCAAAATTGATGAAATTTTAACCATTTAATCTTTTGACTTTAAATGACGGTTGGATGTCGAGTTATTACTTTTTCAACTAAAATAAGTGTGTTTAAGTCATTTCTGTGCCTGAAATTGGTCAAAATTGAAGATTTTGAGTAAGGAAAACTCTGTAAAAATGGCAATTTTGGTCACTGTGAGGGTTTAAAAAGTGGTTATTCAACATGAGGCCCGATCCAAATGACATTTTGAATCATTTTTGGTAGAGTCCAAAAAATTCATTTTCTGATGAAAACGATGACCCCGGACCAGTCGAACGTTGAAAAAATGGTCAATATTGATGAAATTTAATATTTAATCTTTTGACTTTAAATGACGGTTGGATGTGAGTTATTACTTTTTCAACTAAAATAAGTCTGTTTAAAGTCATTTCTGTGCCTGAAATTGGTCAAAATTGAAGATTTTGAGTAAGCAAAACTCTGTAAAAATGGCAGTTTTGGTCACTGTGAGGGTTTAAAAAGTGGTTATTCAACATGAGGCCGATCCAAATGACATTTTGAATTATTTTTGGTAGAGTCCAAAAAATCAATTTTCTGATGAAAAACGATGACCCCGGACCAGTCGAACATTGAAAAAATGGTCAATATTGATGAAATTTTAACATTTAATCTTTTGACTTTAAATGACGGTTGGATGTGAGTTATTACTTTTTCAACTAAAATAAGTGTGTTTAAAGTCATTTCTGTGCCTGAAATTGGTCAAAATTGAAGATTTTGAGTAAGCAAAACTCTGTAAAAATGGCAATTTTGGTCACTGTGAGGGTTTTAAAAGTGGTTATTCAACATGAGGCCCGATCCAAATGACATTTGAATCATTTTTGGTAGAGTCCAAAAAATCAATTTTCTGATGAAAAACGATGACCCCGGACCAGTCGAACGTTGAAAAAATGGTCAATATTGATGAAATTTTAACATATAATCTTTTGACTTTACATGATGGTTGGATGTGAGTTATTACTTTTTCAACTAAAATAAGTGTGTTTAAAGTCATTTCTGTGCCTGAAATTGGTCAAAATTGAAGATTTTGAGTAAGCAAAACTCTGTAAAAATGGCAGCTTTGGTCACTGTGAGGGTTTAAAAAGTGGTTATTCAACATGAGGCCTGATCCAAATGACATTTTGAATCATTTTTGGTAGAGTCCAAAAAATCAATTTTCTGATGAAAAACGATGACCCCGGACCAGTCGAACGTTGAAAAAATGGTCAATATTGATGAAATTTTAACATTTAATCTTTTGACTTTAAATGACGGTTGGATGTGAGTTATTACTTTTTCAACTAAAATAAGTGTGTTTAAAGTCATTTCTGTGCCTGAAATTGGTCAAAATTGAAGATTTTGAGTAAGCAAAACTCTTTAAAAATGGCAGTTTTGGTCACTGTGAGGGTTTAAAAAGTGGTTATTCAACATGAGGCCTGATCCAAATGACATTTTGAATCATTTTTGGTAGAGTCCAAAAAATCCATTTTCTGATGAAAAACGATGACCCCGGACCAGTCGAACGTTGAAAAAATGGTCAATATTGATGAAATTTTAACATTTAATCTTTTGACTTTAAATGACGGTTGGATGTCAGTTATTACTTTTTCAACTAAAATAAGTGTGTTTAAAGTCATTTCTGTGCCTGAAATTGGTCAAAATTGAAGATTTTGAGTAAGCAAAACTCTGTAAAAATGGCAGTTTTGGTCACTGTGAGGGTTTAAAACGTGGTTATTCAACATGAGGCCCGATCCAAATGACATTTTGAATCATTTTTGGTAGAGTCCAAAAAATCAATTTTCTGATGAAAAACAATGACCCCGGACCAGTCGAACGTTGAAAAAATGGTCAATATTGATGAAATTTTAACATTTAATCTTTTGACTTTAAATGACGGTTGGATGTGAGTTATTACTTTTTCAACTAAAATAAGTGTGTTTAAAGTCATTTCTGTGCCTGAAATAGGTCAAAATTGAAGATTTTGAGTAAGCAAAACTCTGTAAAAATGGCAGTTTTGGTCACTGTGAGGGTTTAAAAAGTGGTTATTCAACATGAGGCCTGATCCAAATGACATTTTGAATCATTTTTGGTAGAGTCCAAAAAATCAATTTTCTGATGAAAAACGATAACCCCGGACCAGTCGAACGTTGAAAAAATGGTCAATATTGATGAAATTTTAACATTTAATCTTTTGACTTTAAATGACGGTTGGATGTCAGTTATTACTTTTTCAACTAAAATAAGTGTGTTTAAAGTCATTTCTGTGCCTGAAATTGGTCAAAATTGAAGATTTTGAGTGAGCAAAACTCTGTAAAAATGGCAATTTTGGTCACTGTGAGGGTTTAAAAAGTGGTTATTCAACATGAGGCCCGATCCAAATGACATTTTGAATCATTTTTGGTAGAGTCCAAAAAATCCATTTTCTGATGAAAAACGATGACCCCGGACCAGTCGAACGTTGAAAAAATGGTCAATATTGATGAAATTTTAACATTTAATCTTTTGACTTTAAATGACGGTTGGATGTGAGTTATTACTTTTTCAACTAAAATAAGTGTGTTTAAAGTCATTTCTGTGCCTGAAATTGGTCAAAATTGAAGATTTTGAGTAAGCAAAACTCTGTAAAAATGGCAATTTTGGTCACTGTGAGGGTTTAAAAAGTGGTTATTCAACATGAGGCCCGATCCAAATGACATTTTGAATCATTTTTGGTAGAGTCCAAAAAATCAATTTTCTGATGAAAAACGATGACCCCGGACCAGTCGAACGTTGAAAAAATGGTCAATATTGATGAAATTTTAATATTTAATCTTTTCATTTTAAATGACGGTTGGATGTGAGTTATTACTTTTTCAACTAAAATAAGTGTGTTTAAAGTCATTTCTGTGCCTGAAATTGGTCAAATTGAAGATTTTGAGTAAGCAAAACTCTGTAAAAATGGCAATTTTGGTCACTGTGAGGGTTTAAAAAGTGGTTATTCAACATGAGGCCCGATCCAAATGACAATTTTGAATCATTTTTTGTAGAGTCCAAAAAATCAATTTTCTGATGAAAAACGATGACCCCGGACCAGTCGAACGTTCAAAAAATGGTTAATATTGATGAAATTTTAACATTTAATCTTTTGACTTTAAATGACGGTTGGATGTGAGTTATTACTTTTTCAACTAAAATAAGTGTGTTTAAAGTCATTTCTGTGCCTGAAATTGGTCAAAATTGAAGATTTTGAGTAAGCAAAACTCTGTAAAAATGGCAATTTTGGTCACTGTGAGGGTTTAAAAAGTGGTTATTCAACATGAGGCCCGATCCAAATGACATTTTGAATCATTTTTGGTAGAGTCCAAAAAATCCATTTTCTGATGAAAAACGATGACCCCAGACCAGTCGAACGTTGAAATAATTGTCAATATTGATGAAATTTTAACATTTAATCTTTTGACTTTAAATGACGGTTGGATGTGAGTTATTACTTTTTCAACTAAAATAAGTGTATTTAAAGTCATTTCTGTGCCTGAAATTGGTCAAAATTGAAGATTTTGAGTAAGCAAAACTCTGTAAAAATGGCAGTTTTGGTCACTGTGAGGGTTTAAAACGTGGTTATTCAACATGAGGCCCGATCCAAATGACATTTTGAATCATTTTTGGTAGAGTCCAAAAAATCAATTTTCTGATGAAAAACAATGACCCCGGACCAGTCGAACGTTGAAAAAATGGTCAATATTGATGAAATTTTAACATTTAATCTTTTGACTTTAAATGACGGTTGGATGTGAGTTATTACTTTTTCAACTAAAATAAGTGTGTTTAAAGTCATTTCTGTGCCTGAAATAGGTCAAAATTGAAGATTTTGAGTAAGCAAAACTCTGTAAAAATGGCAGTTTTGGTCACTGTGAGGGTTTAAAAAGTGGTTATTCAACATGAGGCCTGATCCAAATGACATTTTGAATCATTTTTTGGTAGAGTCCAAAAAATCAATTTTCTGATGAAAAACGATAACCCCGGACCAGTCGAACGTTGAAAAAATGGTCAATATTGATGAAATTTTAACATTTAATCTTTTGACTTTAAATGACGGTTGGATGTCAGTTATTACTTTTTCAACTAAAATAAGTGTGTTTAAAGTCATTTCTGTGCCTGAAATTGGTCAAAATTGAAGATTTTGAGTGAGCAAAACTCTGTAAAAATGGCAATTTTGGTCACTGTGAGGGTTTAAAAAGTGGTTATTCAACATGAGGCCCGATCCAAATGACATTTTGAATCATTTTTGGTAGAGTCCAAAAAACCCATTTTCTGATGAAAAACGATGACCCCGGACCAGTCGAACGTTGAAAAAATGGTCAATATTGATGAAATTTTAACATTTAATCTTTTGACTTTAAATGACGGTTGGATGTGAGTTATTACTTTTTCAACTAAAATAAGTGTGTTTAAAGTCATTTCTGTGCCTGAAATTGGTCAAAATTGAAGATTTTGAGTAAGCAAAACTCTGTAAAAATGGCAATTTTGGTCACTGTGAGGGTTTAAAAAGTGGTTATTCATCATGAGGCCCGATCCAAATGACATTTTGAATCATTTTTGGTAGAGTCCAAAAAATCAAGTTTCTGATGAAAAACGATGACCCCGGACCAGTCGAACGTTGAAAAAATGGTCAATATTGATGAAATTTTAATATTTAATCTTTTCACTTTAAATGACGGTTGGATGTGAGTTATTACTTTTTCAACTAAAATAAGTGTGTTTAAAGTCATTTCTGTGCCTGAAATTGGTCAAATTGAAGATTTTGAGTAAGCAAAACTCTGTAAAAATGGCAATTTTGGTCACTGTGAGGGTTTAAAAAGTGGTTATTCAACATGAGGCCCGATCCAAATGACAATTTTGAATCATTTTTTGTAGAGTCCAAAAAATCAATTTTCTGATGAAAAACGATGACCCCGGACCAGTCGAACGTTCAAAAAATGGTCAATATTGATGAAATTTTAACATTTAATCTTTTGACTTTAAATGACGGTTGGATGTGAGTTATTACTTTTTCAACTAAAATAAGTGTGTTTAAAGTCATTTCTGTGCCTGAAATTGGTCAAAATTGAAGATTTTGAGTAAGCAAAACTCTGTAAAAATGGCAATTTTGGTCACTGTGAGGGTTTAAAAAGTGGTTATTCAACATGAGGCCCGATCCAAATGACATTTTGAATCATTTTTGGTAGAGTCCAAAAAATCCATTTTCTGATGAAAAACGATGACCCCAGACCAGTCGAACGTTGAAATAATTGTCAATATTGATGAAATTTTAACATTTAATCTTTTGACTTTAAATGACGGTTGGATGTGAGTTATTACTTTTTCAACTAAAATAAGTGTATTTAAAGTCATTTCTGTGCCTGAAATTGGTCAAAATTGAAGATTTTGAGTAAGCAAAACTCTGTAAAAATGGCAATTTTGGTCACTGTGAGGGTTTAAAAAGTGGTTATTCAACATGAGGCCCGATCCAAATGACATTTTGAATCATTTTTGGTCGAGTCCAAAAAATCAATTTTCTGATGAAAAACGATGACCCCGGACCAGTCGAACGTTGAAAAAATGGTCAATATTGATGAAATTTTAACATTTAATCTTTTGACTTTAAATGACGGTTGGATGTGAGTTATTACTTTTTCAACTAAAATAAGTGTGTTTAAAGTCATTTCTGTGCCTGAAATTGGTCAAAATTGAAGATTTTGAGTAAGCAAAACTCTGTAAAAATGGCAATTTTGGTCACTGTGAGGGTTTAAAAAGTGGTTATTCAACATGAGGCCCGATCCAAATGACATTTTGAATCATTTTTGGTAGAGTCCAAAAAATCAATTTTCTGATGAAAAACGATGACCCCGGACCAGTCGAACGTTGAAAAAATGGTCAATATTGATGAAATTTTAATATTTAATCTTTTGACTTTAAATGACGGTTGGATGTGAGTTATTACTTTTTCAACTAAAATAAGTGTGTTTAAAGTCATTTCTGTGCCTGAAATTGGTCAAAATTGAAGATTTTGAGTAAGCAAAACTCTGTAAAAATTGCAGTTTTGGTCACTGTGAGGGTTTAAAAAGTGGTTATCAACATGAGGCCCGATCCAAATGACATTTTGAATCATTTTTGGTAGAGTCCAAAAAATCAATTTTCTGATGAAAAACGATGACCCCGGACCAGTCGAACGTTGAAAAAATGGTCAATATTGATGAAATTTTAACATTTAATCTTTTGACTTTAAATGACGGTTGGATGTGAGTTATTACTTTTTCAACTAAAATAAGTGTGTTTAAAGTCATTTCTGTGCCTGAAATTGGTCAAAATTGAAGATTTTGAGTAAGCAAAACTCTGTAAAAATGGCAATTTTGGTCACTGTGAGGGTTTAAAAAGTGGTTATTCAACATGAGGCCCGATCCAAATGACATTTTGAATCATTTTTGGTAGAGTCCAAAAAATCAATTTTCTGATGAAAAACGATGACCCCGGACCAGTCGAACGTTGAAAAAATGGTCAATATTGATGAAATTTTAACATTTAATCTTTTGACTTTAAATGACGGTTGGATGTGAGTTATTACTTTTTTAATTAAAATAAGTGTGTTTAAAGTCATTTCTGTGCATGAAATTGGTCAAAATTGAAGATTTTGAGTAAGCAAAACTCTGTAAAAATGGCAGTTTTGGTCACTGTGAGGGTTTAAAAAGTGGTTATTCAACATGAGGCCTGATCCAAATGACATTTTGAATCATTTTTGGTAGAGTCCAAAAAATCAATTTTCTGATGAAAAACGATGACCCCGGACCAGTCGAACGTTGAAAAAATGGTCAAAATTGATGAAATTTTAACATTTAATCTTTTGACTTTAAATGACGGTTGGATGTGAGTTATTCCTTTTTCAACTAAAATAAGTGTGTTTAAAGTCATTTCTGTGCCTGAAATTGGTCAAAATTGAAGATTTTGAGTAAGCAAAACTCTGTAAAAATGGCAATTTTGGTCACTGTGAGGGTTTAAAAAGTGGTTATTCAACATGAGGCCCGATCCAAATGACATTTTGAATCATTTTTGGTAGAGTCCAAAAAATTCATTTTCTGATGAAAAACGATGACCCCGGACCAGTCGAACGTTGAAAAAATGGTCAATATTGATGAAATTTTAATATTTAATCTTTTGACTTTAAATGACGGTTGGATGTGAGTTATTACTTTTTCAACTAAAATAAGTGTGTTTAAAGTCATTTCTGTGCCTGAAATTGGTCAAAATTGAAGATTTTGAGTAAGCAAAACTCTGTAAAAATGGCAGTTTTGGTCACTGTGAGGGTTTAAAAAGTGGTTATTCAACATGAGGCCCGATCCAAATGACATTTTGAATTATTTTTGGTAGAGTCCAAAAAATCAATTTTCTGATGAAAAACGATGACCCCGGACCAGTCGAACATTGAAAAAATGGTCAATATTGATGAAATTTTAACATTTAATCTTTTGACTTTAAATGACGGTTGGATGTGAGTTATTACTTTTTCAACTAAAATAAGTGTGTTTAAAGTCATTTCTGTGCCTGAAATTGGTCAAAATTGAAGATTTTGAGTAAGCAAAACTCTGTAAAAATGGCAATTTTGGTCACTGTGAGGGTTTAAAAAGTGGTTATTCAACATGAGGCCCGATCCAAATGACATTTTGAATCATTTTTGGTAGAGTCCAAAAAAATCAATTTTCTGATGAAAAACGATGACCCCGGACCAGTCGAACGTTGAAAAAATGGTCAATATTGATGAAATTTTAATATTTAATCTTTTGACTTTAAATGACGGTTGGATGTGAGTTATTACTTTTTCAACTAAAATAAGTGTGTTTAAAGTCATTTCTGTGCCTGAAATTGGTCAAAATTGAAGATTTTGAGTAAGCAAAACTCTGTAAAAATGGCAATTTTGGTCACTGTGAGGGTTTAAAAAGTGGTTATTCAACATGAGGCCCGATCCAAATGACATTTTGAATCATTTTTGGTAGAGTCCAAAAAATCAATTTTCTGATGAAAAACGATGACCCCGGACCAGTCGAACGTTGAAAAAATGGTCAATATTGATGAAATTTTAATATTTAATCTTTTCACTTTAAATGACGGTTGGATGTGAGTTATTACTTTTTCAACTAAAATAAGTGTGTTTAAAGTCATTTCTGTGCCTGAAATTGGTCAAATTGAAGATTTTGAGTAAGCAAAACTCTGTAAAAATGGCAATTTTGGTCACTGTGAGGGTTTAAAAAGTGGTTATTCAACATGAGGCCCGATCCAAATGACAATTTTGAATCATTTTTTGTAGAGTCCAAAAAATCAATTTTCTGATGAAAAACGATGACCCCGGACCAGTCGAACGTTCAAAAAATGGTCAATATTGATGAAATTTTAACATTTAATCTTTTGACTTTAAATGACGGTTGGATGTGAGTTATTACTTTTTCAACTAAAATAAGTGTGTTTAAAGTCATTTCTGTGCCTGAAATTGGTCAAAATTGAAGATTTTGAGTAAGCAAAACTCTGTAAAAATGGCAATTTTGGTCACTGTGAGGGTTTAAAAAGTGGTTATTCAACATGAGGCCCGATCCAAATGACATTTTGAATCATTTTTGGTAGAGTCCAAAAAATCCATTTTCTGATGAAAAACGATGACCCCAGACCAGTCGAACGTTGAAATAATTGTCAATATTGATGAAATTTTAACATTTAATCTTTTGACTTTAAATGACGGTTGGATGTGAGTTATTACTTTTTCAACTAAAATAAGTGTATTTAAAGTCATTTCTGTGCCTGAAATTGGTCAAAATTGAAGATTTTGAGTAAGCAAAACTCTGTAAAAATGGCAGTTTTGGTCACTGTGAGGGTTTAAAACGTGGTTATTCAACATGAGGCCCGATCCAAATGACATTTTGAATCATTTTTGGTAGAGTCCAAAAAATCAATTTTCTGATGAAAAACAATGACCCCGGACCAGTCGAACGTTGAAAAAATGGTCAATATTGATGAAATTTTAACATTTAATCTTTTGACTTTAAATGACGGTTGGATGTCAGTTATTACTTTTTCAACTAAAATAAGTGTGTTTAAAGTCATTTCTGTGCCTGAAATTGGTCAAAATTGAAGATTTTGAGTAAGCAAAACTCTGTAAAAATGGCAATTTTGGTCACTGTGAGGGTTTAAAAAGTGGTTATTCAACATGAGGCCCGATCCAAATGACATTTTGAATCATTTTTGGTAGAGTCCAAAAAATAAATTTTCTGATGAAAAACGATGACCCCGGACCAGTCGAACGTTGAAAAAATGGTCAATATTGATGAAATTTTAACATTTAATCTTTTGACTTTAAATGACGGTTGGATGTGAGTTATTACTTTTTTAATTAAAATAAGTGTGTTTAAAGTCATTTCTGTGCATGAAATTGGTCAAAATTGAAGATTTTGAGTAAGCAAAACTCTGTAAAAATGGCAGTTTTGGTCACTGTGAGGGTTTAAAAAGTGGTTATTCAACATGAGGCCTGATCCAAATGACATTTTGAATCATTTTTGGTAGAGTCCAAAAAATCAATTTTCTGATGAAAAACGATGACCCCGGACCAGTCGAACGTTGAAAAAATGGTCAAAATTGATGAAATTTTAACATTTAATCTTTTGACTTTAAATGACGGTTGGATGTGAGTTATTACTTTTTCAACTAAAATAAGTGTGTTTAAAGTCATTTCTGTGCCTGAAATTGGTCAAAATTGAAGATTTTGAGTAAGGAAAACTCTGTAAAAATGGCAATTTTGGTCACTGTGAGGGTTTAAAAAGTGGTTATTCAACATGAGGCCCGATCCAAATGACATTTTGAATCATTTTTGGTAGAGTCCAAAAAATTCATTTTCTGATGAAAAACGATGACCCCGGACCAGTCGAACGTTGAAAAAATGGTCAATATTGATGAAATTTTAATATTTAATCTTTTGACTTTAAATGACGGTTGGATGTGAGTTATTACTTTTTCAACTAAAATAAGTCTGTTTAAAGTCATTTCTGTGCCTGAAATTGGTCAAAATTGAAGATTTTGAGTAAGCAAAACTCTGTAAAAATGGCAGTTTTGGTCACTGTGAGGGTTTAAAAAGTGGTTATTCAACATGAGGCCCGATCCAAATGACATTTTGAATTATTTTTGGTAGAGTCCAAAAAATCAATTTTCTGATGAAAAACGATGACCCCGGACCAGTCGAACATTGAAAAAATGGTCAATATTGATGAAATTTTAACATTTAATCTTTTGACTTTAAATGACGGTTGGATGTGAGTTATTACTTTTTCAACTAAAATAAGTGTGTTTAAAGTCATTTCTGTGCCTGAAATTGGTCAAAATTGAAGATTTTGAGTAAGCAAAACTCTGTAAAAATGGCAATTTTGGTCACTGTGAGGGTTTAAAAAGTGGTTATTCAACATGAGGCCCGATCCAAATGACATTTTGAATCATTTTTGGTAGAGTCCAAAAAATCAATTTTCTGATGAAAAACGATGACCCCGGACCAGTCGAACGTTGAAAAAATGGTCAATATTGATGAAATTTTAACATATAATCTTTTGACTTTACATGATGGTTGGATGTGAGTTATTACTTTTTCAACTAAAATAAGTGTGTTTAAAGTCATTTCTGTGCCTGAAATTGGTCAAAATTGAAGATTTTGAGTAAGCAAAACTCTGTAAAAATGGCAGCTTTGGTCACTGTGAGGGTTTAAAAAGTGGTTATTCAACATGAGGCCTGATCCAAATGACATTTTGAATCATTTTTGGTAGAGTCCAAAAAATCAATTTTCTGATGAAAAACGATGACCCCGGACCAGTCGAACGTTGAAAAAATGGTCAATATTGATGAAATTTTAACATTTAATCTTTTGACTTTAAATGACGGTTGGATGTGAGTTATTACTTTTTCAACTAAAATAAGTGTGTTTAAAGTCATTTCTGTGCCTGAAATTGGTCAAAATTGAAGATTTTGAGTAAGCAAAACTCTTTAAAAATGGCAGTTTTGGTCACTGTGAGGGTTTAAAAAGTGGTTATTCAACATGAGGCCTGATCCAAATGACATTTTGAATCATTTTTGGTAGAGTCCAAAAAATCCATTTTCTGATGAAAAACGATGACCCCGGACCAGTCGAACGTTGAAAAAATGGTCAATATTGATGAAATTTTAACATTTAATCTTTTGACTTTAAATGACGGTTGGATGTCAGTTATTACTTTTTCAACTAAAATAAGTGTGTTTAAAGTCATTTCTGTGCCTGAAATTGGTCAAAATTGAAGATTTTGAGTAAGCAAAACTCTGTAAAAATGGCAGTTTTGGTCACTGTGAGGGTTTAAAACGTGGTTATTCAACATGAGGCCCGATCCAAATGACATTTTGAATCATTTTTGGTAGAGTCCAAAAAATCAATTTTCTGATGAAAAACAATGACCCCGGACCAGTCGAACGTTGAAAAAATGGTCAATATTGATGAAATTTTAACATTTAATCTTTTGACTTTAAATGACGGTTGGATGTGAGTTATTACTTTTTCAACTAAAATAAGTGTGTTTAAAGTCATTTCTGTGCCTGAAATAGGTCAAAATTGAAGATTTTGAGTAAGCAAAACTCTGTAAAAATGGCAGTTTTGGTCACTGTGAGGGTTTAAAAAGTGGTTATTCAACATGAGGCCTGATCCAAATGACATTTTGAATCATTTTTGGTAGAGTCCAAAAAATCAATTTTCTGATGAAAAACGATAACCCCGGACCAGTCGAACGTTGAAAAAATGGTCAATATTGATGAAATTTTAACATTTAATCTTTTGACTTTAAATGACGGTTGGATGTCAGTTATTACTTTTTCAACTAAAATAAGTGTGTTTAAAGTCATTTCTGTGCCTGAAATTGGTCAAAATTGAAGATTTTGAGTGAGCAAAACTCTGTAAAAATGGCAATTTTGGTCACTGTGAGGGTTTAAAAAGTGGTTATTCAACATGAGGCCCGATCCAAATGACATTTTGAATCATTTTTGGTAGAGTCCAAAAAATCCATTTTCTGATGAAAAACGATGACCCCGGACCAGTCGAACGTTGAAAAAATGGTCAATATTGATGAAATTTTAACATTTAATCTTTTGACTTTAAATGACGGTTGGATGTGAGTTATTACTTTTTCAACTAAAATAAGTGTGTTTAAAGTCATTTCTGTGCCTGAAATTGGTCAAAATTGAAGATTTTGAGTAAGCAAAACTCTGTAAAAATGGCAATTTTGGTCACTGTGAGGGTTTAAAAAGTGGTTATTCAACATGAGGCCCGATCCAAATGACATTTTGAATCATTTTTGGTAGAGTCCAAAAAATCAATTTTCTGATGAAAAACGATGACCCCGGACCAGTCGAACGTTGAAAAAATGGTCAATATTGATGAAATTTTAATATTTAATCTTTTCATTTTAAATGACGGTTGGATGTGAGTTATTACTTTTTCAACTAAAATAAGTGTGTTTAAAGTCATTTCTGTGCCTGAAATTGGTCAAATTGAAGATTTTGAGTAAGCAAAACTCTGTAAAAATGGCAATTTTGGTCACTGTGAGGGTTTAAAAAGTGGTTATTCAACATGAGGCCCGATCCAAATGACAATTTTGAATCATTTTTTGTAGAGTCCAAAAAATCAATTTTCTGATGAAAAACGATGACCCCGGACCAGTCGAACGTTCAAAAAATGGTTAATATTGATGAAATTTTAACATTTAATCTTTTGACTTTAAATGACGGTTGGATGTGAGTTATTACTTTTTCAACTAAAATAAGTGTGTTTAAAGTCATTTCTGTGCCTGAAATTGGTCAAAATTGAAGATTTTGAGTAAGCAAAACTCTGTAAAAATGGCAATTTTGGTCACTGTGAGGGTTTAAAAAGTGGTTATTCAACATGAGGCCCGATCCAAATGACATTTTGAATCATTTTTGGTAGAGTCCAAAAAATCCATTTTCTGATGAAAAACGATGACCCCAGACCAGTCGAACGTTGAAATAATTGTCAATATTGATGAAATTTTAACATTTAATCTTTTGACTTTAAATGACGGTTGGATGTGAGTTATTACTTTTTCAACTAAAATAAGTGTATTTAAAGTCATTTCTGTGCCTGAAATTGGTCAAAATTGAAGATTTTGAGTAAGCAAAACTCTGTAAAAATGGCAGTTTTGGTCACTGTGAGGGTTTAAAACGTGGTTATTCAACATGAGGCCCGATCCAAATGACATTTTGAATCATTTTTGGTAGAGTCCAAAAAATCAATTTTCTGATGAAAAACAATGACCCCGGACCAGTCGAACGTTGAAAAAATGGTCAATATTGATGAAATTTTAACATTTAATCTTTTGACTTTAAATGACGGTTGGATGTGAGTTATTACTTTTTCAACTAAAATAAGTGTGTTTAAAGTCATTTCTGTGCCTGAAATAGGTCAAAATTGAAGATTTTGAGTAAGCAAAACTCTGTAAAAATGGCAGTTTTGGTCACTGTGAGGGTTTAAAAAGTGGTTATTCAACATGAGGCCTGATCCAAATGACATTTTGAATCATTTTTTGGTAGAGTCCAAAAAATCAATTTTCTGATGAAAAACGATAACCCCGGACCAGTCGAACGTTGAAAAAATGGTCAATATTGATGAAATTTTAACATTTAATCTTTTGACTTTAAATGACGGTTGGATGTCAGTTATTACTTTTTCAACTAAAATAAGTGTGTTTAAAGTCATTTCTGTGCCTGAAATTGGTCAAAATTGAAGATTTTGAGTGAGCAAAACTCTGTAAAAATGGCAATTTTGGTCACTGTGAGGGTTTAAAAAGTGGTTATTCAACATGAGGCCCGATCCAAATGACATTTTGAATCATTTTTGGTAGAGTCCAAAAAACCCATTTTCTGATGAAAAACGATGACCCCGGACCAGTCGAACGTTGAAAAAATGGTCAATATTGATGAAATTTTAACATTTAATCTTTTGACTTTAAATGACGGTTGGATGTGAGTTATTACTTTTTCAACTAAAATAAGTGTGTTTAAAGTCATTTCTGTGCCTGAAATTGGTCAAAATTGAAGATTTTGAGTAAGCAAAACTCTGTAAAAATGGCAATTTTGGTCACTGTGAGGGTTTAAAAAGTGGTTATTCATCATGAGGCCCGATCCAAATGACATTTTGAATCATTTTTGGTAGAGTCCAAAAAATCAAGTTTCTGATGAAAAACGATGACCCCGGACCAGTCGAACGTTGAAAAAATGGTCAATATTGATGAAATTTTAATATTTAATCTTTTCACTTTAAATGACGGTTGGATGTGAGTTATTACTTTTTCAACTAAAATAAGTGTGTTTAAAGTCATTTCTGTGCCTGAAATTGGTCAAATTGAAGATTTTGAGTAAGCAAAACTCTGTAAAAATGGCAATTTTGGTCACTGTGAGGGTTTAAAAAGTGGTTATTCAACATGAGGCCCGATCCAAATGACAATTTTGAATCATTTTTTGTAGAGTCCAAAAAATCAATTTTCTGATGAAAAACGATGACCCCGGACCAGTCGAACGTTCAAAAAATGGTCAATATTGATGAAATTTTAACATTTAATCTTTTGACTTTAAATGACGGTTGGATGTGAGTTATTACTTTTTCAACTAAAATAAGTGTGTTTAAAGTCATTTCTGTGCCTGAAATTGGTCAAAATTGAAGATTTTGAGTAAGCAAAACTCTGTAAAAATGGCAATTTTGGTCACTGTGAGGGTTTAAAAAGTGGTTATTCAACATGAGGCCCGATCCAAATGACATTTTGAATCATTTTTGGTAGAGTCCAAAAAATCCATTTTCTGATGAAAAACGATGACCCCAGACCAGTCGAACGTTGAAATAATTGTCAATATTGATGAAATTTTAACATTTAATCTTTTGACTTTAAATGACGGTTGGATGTGAGTTATTACTTTTTCAACTAAAATAAGTGTATTTAAAGTCATTTCTGTGCCTGAAATTGGTCAAAATTGAAGATTTTGAGTAAGCAAAACTCTGTAAAAATGGCAATTTTGGTCACTGTGAGGGTTTAAAAAGTGGTTATTCAACATGAGGCCCGATCCAAATGACATTTTGAATCATTTTTGGTCGAGTCCAAAAAATCAATTTTCTGATGAAAAACGATGACCCCGGACCAGTCGAACGTTGAAAAAATGGTCAATATTGATGAAATTTTAACATTTAATCTTTTGACTTTAAATGACGGTTGGATGTGAGTTATTACTTTTTCAACTAAAATAAGTGTGTTTAAAGTCATTTCTGTGCCTGAAATTGGTCAAAATTGAAGATTTTGAGTAAGCAAAACTCTGTAAAAATGGCAATTTTGGTCACTGTGAGGGTTTAAAAAGTGGTTATTCAACATGAGGCCCGATCCAAATGACATTTTGAATCATTTTTGGTAGAGTCCAAAAAATCAATTTTCTGATGAAAAACGATGACCCCGGACCAGTCGAACGTTGAAAAAATGGTCAATATTGATGAAATTTTAATATTTAATCTTTTGACTTTAAATGACGGTTGGATGTGAGTTATTACTTTTTCAACTAAAATAAGTGTGTTTAAAGTCATTTCTGTGCCTGAAATTGGTCAAAATTGAAGATTTTGAGTAAGCAAAACTCTGTAAAAATTGCAGTTTTGGTCACTGTGAGGGTTTAAAAAGTGGTTATCAACATGAGGCCCGATCCAAATGACATTTTGAATCATTTTTGGTAGAGTCCAAAAAATCAATTTTCTGATGAAAAACGATGACCCCGGACCAGTCGAACGTTGAAAAAATGGTCAATATTGATGAAATTTTAACATTTAATCTTTTGACTTTAAATGACGGTTGGATGTGAGTTATTACTTTTTCAACTAAAATAAGTGTGTTTAAAGTCATTTCTGTGCCTGAAATTGGTCAAAATTGAAGATTTTGAGTAAGCAAAACTCTGTAAAAATGGCAATTTTGGTCACTGTGAGGGTTTAAAAAGTGGTTATTCAACATGAGGCCCGATCCAAATGACATTTTGAATCATTTTTGGTAGAGTCCAAAAAATCAATTTTCTGATGAAAAACGATGACCCCGGACCAGTCGAACGTTGAAAAAATGGTCAATATTGATGAAATTTTAACATTTAATCTTTTGACTTTAAATGACGGTTGGATGTGAGTTATTACTTTTTTAATTAAAATAAGTGTGTTTAAAGTCATTTCTGTGCATGAAATTGGTCAAAATTGAAGATTTTGAGTAAGCAAAACTCTGTAAAAATGGCAGTTTTGGTCACTGTGAGGGTTTAAAAAGTGGTTATTCAACATGAGGCCTGATCCAAATGACATTTTGAATCATTTTTGGTAGAGTCCAAAAAATCAATTTTCTGATGAAAAACGATGACCCCGGACCAGTCGAACGTTGAAAAAATGGTCAAAATTGATGAAATTTTAACATTTAATCTTTTGACTTTAAATGACGGTTGGATGTGAGTTATTCCTTTTTCAACTAAAATAAGTGTGTTTAAAGTCATTTCTGTGCCTGAAATTGGTCAAAATTGAAGATTTTGAGTAAGCAAAACTCTGTAAAAATGGCAATTTTGGTCACTGTGAGGGTTTAAAAAGTGGTTATTCAACATGAGGCCCGATCCAAATGACATTTTGAATCATTTTTGGTAGAGTCCAAAAAATTCATTTTCTGATGAAAAACGATGACCCCGGACCAGTCGAACGTTGAAAAAATGGTCAATATTGATGAAATTTTAATATTTAATCTTTTGACTTTAAATGACGGTTGGATGTGAGTTATTACTTTTTCAACTAAAATAAGTGTGTTTAAAGTCATTTCTGTGCCTGAAATTGGTCAAAATTGAAGATTTTGAGTAAGCAAAACTCTGTAAAAATGGCAGTTTTGGTCACTGTGAGGGTTTAAAAAGTGGTTATTCAACATGAGGCCCGATCCAAATGACATTTTGAATTATTTTTGGTAGAGTCCAAAAAATCAATTTTCTGATGAAAAACGATGACCCCGGACCAGTCGAACATTGAAAAAATGGTCAATATTGATGAAATTTTAACATTTAATCTTTTGACTTTAAATGACGGTTGGATGTGAGTTATTACTTTTTCAACTAAAATAAGTGTGTTTAAAGTCATTTCTGTGCCTGAAATTGGTCAAAATTGAAGATTTTGAGTAAGCAAAACTCTGTAAAAATGGCAATTTTGGTCACTGTGAGGGTTTAAAAAGTGGTTATTCAACATGAGGCCCGATCCAAATGACATTTTGAATCATTTTTGGTAGAGTCCAAAAAAATCAATTTTCTGATGAAAAACGATGACCCCGGACCAGTCGAACGTTGAAAAAATGGTCAATATTGATGAAATTTTAATATTTAATCTTTTGACTTTAAATGACGGTTGGATGTGAGTTATTACTTTTTTAACTAAAATAAGTGTGTTTAAAGTCATTTCTGTGCATGAAATTGGTCAAAATTGAAGATTTTGAGTAAGCAAAACTCTGTAAAAATGGCAGTTTTGGTCACTGTGAGGGTTTAAAAAGTGGTTATTCAACATGAGGCCTGATCCAAATGACATTTTGAATCATTTTTGGTAGAGTCCAAAAAATCAATTTTCTGATGAAAAACGATGACCCCGGACCAGTCGAACGTTGAAAAAATGGTCAATATTGATGAAATTTTAACATTTAATCTTTTGACTTTAAATGACGGTTGAATGTCAGTTATTACTTTTTCAACTAAAATAAGTGTGTTTAAAGTCATTTCTGTGCCTGAAATTGGTCAAAATTGAAGATTTTGAGTAAGCAAAACTCTGTAAAAATGGCAGTTTTGGTCACTGTGAGGGTTTAAAACGTGGTTATTCAACATGAGGCCCGATCCAAATGACATTTTGAATCATTTTTGGTAGAGTCCAAAAAATCAATTTTCTGATGAAAAACAATGACCCCGGACCAGTCGAACGTTGAAAAAATGGTCAATATTGATGAAATTTTAACATTTAATCTTTTGACTTTAAATGACGGTTGGATGTGAGTTATTACTTTTTCAACTAAAATAAGTGTGTTTAAAGTCATTTCTGTGCCTGAAATAGGTCAAAATTGAAGATTTTGAGTAAGCAAAACTCTGTAAAAATGGCAGTTTTGGTCACTGTGAGGGTTTAAAAAGTGGTTATTCAACATGAGGCCTGATCCAAATGACATTTTGAATCATTTTTGGTAGAGTCCAAAAAATCAATTTTCTGATGAAAAACGATAACCCCGGACCAGTCGAACGTTGAAAAAATGGTCAATATTGATGAAATTTTAACATTTAATCTTTTGACTTTAAATGACGGTTGGATGTCAGTTATTACTTTTTCAACTAAAATAAGTGTGTTTAAAGTCATTTCTGTGCCTGAAATTGGTCAAATTGAAGATTTTGAGTAAGCAAAACTCTGTAAAAATGGCAATTTTGGTCACTGTGAGGGTTTAAAAAGTGGTTATTCAACATGAGGCCCGATCCAAATGACAATTTTGAATCATTTTTTGTAGAGTCCAAAAAATCAATTTTCTGATGAAAAACGATGACCCCGGACCAGTCGAACGTTCAAAAAATGGTCAATATTGATGAAATTTTAACATTTAATCTTTTGACTTTAAATGACGGTTGGATGTGAGTTATTACTTTTTCAACTAAAATAAGTGTGTTTAAAGTCATTTCTGTGCCTGAAATTGGTCAAAATTGAAGATTTTGAGTAAGCAAAACTCTGTAAAAATGGCAATTTTGGTCACTGTGAGGGTTTAAAAAGTGGTTATTCAGCATGAGGCCCGATCCAAATGACATTTTGAATCATTTTTGGTAGAGTCCAAAAAATCAATTTTCTGATGAAAAACGATGACCCCGGACCAGTCGAACGTTGAAAAAATGGTCAATATTGATGAAATTTTAATATTTAATCTTTTGACTTTAAATGACGGTTGGATGTGAGTTATTACTTTTTCAACTAAAATAAGTGTGTTTAAAGTCATTTCTGTGCCTGAAATTGGTCAAAATTGAAGATTTTGAGTAAGCAAAACTCTGTAAAAATTGCAGTTTTGGTCACTGTGAGGGTTTAAAAAGTGGTTATCAACATGAGGCCCGATCCAAATGACATTTTGAATCATTTTTGGTAGAGTCCAAAAAATCAATTTTCTGATGAAAAACGATGACCCCGGACCAGTCGAACGTTGAAAAAATGGTCAATATTGATGAAATTTTAACATTTAATCTTTTGACTTTAAATGACGGTTGGATGTGAGTTATTACTTTTTCAACTAAAATAAGTGTGTTTAAAGTCATTTCTGTGCCTGAAATTGGTCAAAATTGAAGATTTTGAGTAAGCAAAACTCTGTAAAAATGGCAGTTTTGGTCACTGTGAGGGTTTAAAAAGTGGTTATTCAACATGAGGCCTGATCCAAATGACATTTTGAATCATTTTTGGTAGAGTCCAAAAAATCAATTTTCTGATGAAAAACGATGACCCCGGACCAGTCGAACGTTGAAAAAATGGTCAATATTGATGAAATTTTAACATTTAATCTTTTGACTTTAAATGACGGTTGGATGTGAGTTATTACTTTTTCAACTAAAATAAGTGTGTTTAAAGTCATTTCTGTGCCTGAAATTGGTCAAAATTGAAGATTTTGAGTAAGCAAAACTCTGTAAAAATGGCAATTTTGGTCACTGTGAGGGTTTAAAAAGTGGTTATTCAACATGAGGCCCGATCCAAATGACATTTTGAATCATTTTTGGTAGAGTCCAAAAAATTCATTTTCTGATGAAAAACGATGACCCCGGACCAGTCGAACGTTGAAAAAATGGTCAATATTGATGAAATTTTAATATTTAATCTTTTGACTTTAAATGACGGTTGGATGTGAGTTATTACTTTTTCAACTAAAATAAGTGTGTTTAAAGTCATTTCTGTGCCTGAAATTGGTCAAAATTGAAGATTTTGAGTAAGCAAAACTCTGTAAAAATGGCAGTTTTGGTCACTGTGAGGGTTTAAAAAGTGGTTATTCAACATGAGGCCCGATCCAAATGACATTTTGAATTATTTTTGGTAGAGTCCAAAAAATCAATTTTCTGATGAAAAACGATGACCCCGGACCAGTCGAACATTGAAAAAATGGTCAATATTGATGAAATTTTAACATTTAATCTTTTGACTTTAAATGACGGTTGGATGTGAGTTATTACTTTTTCAACTAAAATAAGTGTGTTTAAAGTCATTTCTGTGCCTGAAATTGGTCAAAATTGAAGATTTTGAGTAAGCAAAACTCTGTAAAAATGGCAATTTTGGTCACTGTGAGGGTTTAAAAAGTGGTTATTCAACATGAGGCCCGATCCAAATGACATTTTGAATCATTTTTGGTAGAGTCCAAAAAAATCAATTTTCTGATGAAAAACGATGACCCTGGACCAGTCGAACGTTGAAAAAATGGTCAATATTGATGAAATTTTAATATTTAATCTTTTGACTTTAAATGACGGTTGGATGTGAGTTATTACTTTTTTAACTAAAATAAGTGTGTTTAAAGTCATTTCTGTGCATGAAATTGGTCAAAATTGAAGATTTTGAGTAAGCAAAACTCTGTAAAAATGGCAGTTTTGGTCACTGTGAGGGTTTAAAAAGTGGTTATTCAACATGAGGCCTGATCCAAATGACATTTTGAATCATTTTTGGTAGAGTCCAAAAAATCAATTTTCTGATGAAAAACGATGACCCCGGACCAGTCGAACGTTGAAAAAATGGTCAATATTGATGAAATTTTAACATTTAATCTTTTGACTTTAAATGACGGTTGAATGTCAGTTATTACTTTTTCAACTAAAATAAGTGTGTTTAAAGTCATTTCTGTGCCTGAAATTGGTCAAAATTGAAGATTTTGAGTAAGCAAAACTCTGTAAAAATGGCAGTTTTGGTCACTGTGAGGGTTTAAAACGTGGTTATTCAACATGAGGCCCGATCCAAATGACATTTTGAATCATTTTTGGTAGAGTCCAAAAAATCAATTTTCTGATGAAAAACAATGACCCCGGACCAGTCGAACGTTGAAAAAATGGTCAATATTGATGAAATTTTAACATTTAATCTTTTGACTTTAAATGACGGTTGGATGTGAGTTATTACTTTTTCAACTAAAATAAGTGTGTTTAAAGTCATTTCTGTGCCTGAAATAGGTCAAAATTGAAGATTTTGAGTAAGCAAAACTCTGTAAAAATGGCAGTTTTGGTCACTGTGAGGGTTTAAAAAGTGGTTATTCAACATGAGGCCTGATCCAAATGACATTTTGAATCATTTTTGGTAGAGTCCAAAAAATCAATTTTCTGATGAAAAACGATAACCCCGGACCAGTCGAACGTTGAAAAAATGGTCAATATTGATGAAATTTTAACATTTAATCTTTTGACTTTAAATGACGGTTGGATGTCAGTTATTACTTTTTCAACTAAACTAAGTGTGTTTAAAGTCATTTCTGTGCCTGAAATTGGTCAAATTGAAGATTTTGAGTAAGCAAAACTCTGTAAAAATGGCAATTTTGGTCACTGTGAGGGTTTAAAAAGTGGTTATTCAACATGAGGCCCGATCCAAATGACAATTTTGAATCATTTTTTGTAGAGTCCAAAAAATCAATTTTCTGATGAAAAACGATGACCCCGGACCAGTCGAACGTTCAAAAAATGGTCAATATTGATGAAATTTTAACATTTAATCTTTTGACTTTAAATGACGGTTGGATGTGAGTTATTACTTTTTCAACTAAAATAAGTGTGTTTAAAGTCATTTCTGTGCCTGAAATTGGTCAAAATTGAAGATTTTGAGTAAGCAAAACTCTGTAAAAATGGCAATTTTGGTCACTGTGAGGGTTTAAAAAGTGGTTATTCAACATGAGGCCCGATCCAAATGACATTTTGAATCATTTTTGGTAGAGTCCAAAAAATCAATTTTCTGATGAAAAACGATGACCCCGGACCAGTTGAACGTTGAAAAAATGGTCAATATTGATGAAATTTTAACATTTAATCTTTTGACTTTAAATGACGGTTGGATGTGAGTTATTACTTTTTCAACTAAAATAAGTGTGTTTAAAGTCATTTCTGTGCCTGAAATTGGTCAAAATTGAAGATTTTGAGTAAGCAAAACTCTGTAAAAATGGCAATTTTGGTCACTGTGAGGGTTTAAAAAGTGGTTATTCAACATGAGGCCCGATCCAAATGACATTTTGAATCATTTTTGGTAGAGTCCAAAAAATCAATTTTCTGATGAAAAACGATGACCCCGGACCAGTCGAACGTTGAAAAAATGGTCAATATTGATGAAATTTTAATATTTAATCTTTTGACTTTAAATGACGGTTGGATGTGAGTTATTACGTTTTCAACTAAAATAAGTGTGTTTAAAGTCATTTCTGTGCCTGAAATTGGTCAAAATTGAAGATTTTGAGTAAGCAAAACTCTGTAAAAATTGCAGTTTTGGTCACTGTGAGGGTTTAAAAAGTGGTTATCAACATGAGGCCCGATCCAAATGACATTTTGAATCATTTTTGGTAGAGTCCAAAAAATCAATTTTCTGATGAAAAACGATGACCCCGGACCAGTCGAACGTTGAAAAAATGGTCAATATTGATGAAATTTTAACATTTAATCTTTTGACTTTAAATGACGGTTGGATGTGAGTTATTACTTTTTCAACTAAAATAAGTGTGTTTAAAGTCATTTCTGTGCCTGAAATTGGTCAAAATTGAAGATTTTGAGTAAGCAAAACTCTGTAAAAATGGCAGTTTTGGTCACTGTGAGGGTTTAAAAAGTGGTTATTCAACATGAGGCCTGATCCAAATGACATTTTGAATCATTTTTGGTAGAGTCCAAAAAATCAATTTTCTGATGAAAAACGATGACCCCGGACCAGTCGAACGTTGAAAAAATGGTCAATATTGATGAAATTTTAACATTTAATCTTTTGACTTTAAATGACGGTTGGATGTCAGTTATTACTTTTTCAACTAAAATAAGTGTGTTTAAAGTCATTTCTGTGCCTGAAATTGGTCAAAATTGAAGATTTTGAGTGAGCAAAACTCTGTAAAAATGGCAATTTTGGTCACTGTGAGGGTTTAAAAAGTGGTTATTCAACATGAGGCCCGATCCAAATGACATTTTGAATCATTTTTGGTAGAGTCCAAAAAATCCATTTTCTGATGAAAAACGATGACCCCGGACCAGTCGAACGTTGAAAAAATGGTCAATATTGATGAAATTTTAACATTTAATCTTTTGACTTTAAATGACGGTTGGATGTGAGTTATTACTTTTTCAACTAAAATAAGTGTGTTTAAAGTCATTTCTGTGCCTGAAATTGGTCAAAATTGAAGATTTTGAGTAAGCAAAACTCTGTAAAAATGGCAATTTTGGTCACTGTGAGGGTTTAAAAAGTGGTTATTCAACATGAGGCCCGATCCAAATGACATTTTGAATCATTTTTGGTAGAGTCCAAAAAATCAATTTTCTGATGAAAAACGATGACCCCGGACCAGTCGAACGTTGAAAAAATGGTCAATATTGATGAAATTTTAATATTTAATCTTTTCACTTTAAATGACGGTTGGATGTGAGTTATTACTTTTTCAACTAAAATAAGTGTTTTTAAAGTCATTTCTGTGCCTGAAATTGGTCAAATTGAAGATTTTGAGTAAGCAAAACTCTGTAAAAATGGCAATTTTGGTCACTGTGAGGGTTTAAAAAGTGGTTATTCAACATGAGGCCCGATCCAAATGACAATTTTGAATCATTTTTTGTAGAGTCCAAAAAATCAATTTTCTGATGAAAAACGATGACCCCGGACCAGTCGAACGTTCAAAAAATGGTCAATATTGATGAAATTTTAACATTTAATCTTTTGACTTTAAATGACGGTTGGATGTGAGTTATTACTTTTTCAACTAAAATAAGTGTGTTTAAAGTCATTTCTGTGCCTGAAATTGGTCAAAATTGAAGATTTTGAGTAAGCAAAACTCTGTAAAAATGGCAATTTTGGTCACTGTGAGGGTTTAAAAAGTGGTTATTCAACATGAGGCCCGATCCAAATGACATTTTGAATCATTTTTGGTAGAGTCCAAAAAATCAATTTTCTGATGAAAAACGATGACCCCGGACCAGTCGAACGTTGAAAAAATGGTCAATATTGATGAAATTTTAATATTTAATCTTTTGACTTTAAATGACGGTTGGATGTGAGTTATTACTTTTTCAACTAAAATAAGTGTGTTTAAAGTCATTTCTGTGCCTGAAATTGGTCAAAATTGAAGATTTTGAGTAAGCAAAACTCTGTAAAAATTGCAGTTTTGGTCACTGTGAGGGTTTAAAAAGTGGTTATCAACATGAGGCCCGATCCAAATGACATTTTGAATCATTTTTGGTAGAGTCCAAAAAATCCATTTTCTGATGAAAAACGATGACCCCGGACCAGTCGAACGTTGAAAAAATGGTCAATATTGATGAAATTTTAACATTTAATCTTTTGACTTTAAATGACGGTTGGATGTCAGTTATTACTTTTTCAACTAAAATAAGTGTGTTTAAAGTCATTTCTGTGCCTGAAATTGGTCAAAATTGAAGATTTTGAGTAAGCAAAACTCTGTAAAAATGGCAATTTTGGTCACTGTGAGGGTTTAAAAAGTGGTTATTCAACATGAGGCCCGATCCAAATGACATTTTGAATCATTTTTGGTAGAGTCCAAAAAATTCATTTTCTGATGAAAAACGATGACCCCGGACCAGTCGAACATTGAAAAAATGGTCAATATTGATGAAATTTTAACATTTAATCTTTTGACTTTAAATGACGGTTGGATGTGAGTTATTACTTTTTCAACTAAAATAAGTGTGTTTAAAGTCATTTCTGTGCCTGAAATTGGTCAAAATTGAAGATTTTGAGTAAGCAAAACTCTGTAAAAATGGCAATTTTGGTCACTGTGAGGGTTTAAAAAGTGGTTATTCAACATGAGGCCCGATCCAAATGACATTTTGAATCATTTTTGGTAGAGTCCAAAAAATCCATTTTCTGATGAAAAACGATGACCCCGGACCAGTCGAACGTTGAAAAAATTGTCAATATTGATGAAATTTTAACATTTAATCTTTTGACTTTAAATGACGGTTGGATGTGAGTTATTACTTTTTCAACTAAAATAAGTGTATTTAAAGTCATTTCTGTGCCTGAAATTGGTCAAAATTGAAGATTTTGAGTAAGCAAAACTCTGTAAAAATGGCAATTTTGGTCACTGTGAGGGTTTAAAAAGTGGTTATTCAACATGAGGCCCGATCCAAATGACATTTTGAATCATTTTTGGTAGAGTCCAAAAAACCAATTTTCTGATGAAAAACGATGACCCCGGACCAGTTGAACGTTGAAAAAATGGTCAATATTGATGAAATTTTAACATTTAATCTTTTGACTTTAAATGACGGTTGGATGTGAGTTGTTACTTTTTCAACTAAAATAAGTGTGTTTAAAGTCATTTCTGTGCCTGAAATTGGTCAAAATTGAAGATTTTGAGTAAGCAAAACTCTGTAAAAATGGCAATTTTGGTCACTGTGAGGGTTTAAAAAGTGGTTATTCAACATGAGGCCCGATCCAAATGACATTTTGAATCATTTTTGGTAGAGTCCAAAAAATCAATTTTCTGATGAAAAACGATGACCCCGGACCAGTCGAACGTTGAAAAAATGGTCAATATTGATGAAATTTTAACATTTAATCTTTTGACTTTAAATGACGGTTGGATGTGAGTTATTACTTTTTCAACTAAAATAAGTGTGTTTAAAGTCATTTCTGTGCCTGAAATTGGTCAAAATTGAAGATTTTGAGTAAGCAAAACTCTGTAAAAATGGCAGTTTTGGTCACTGTGAGGGTTTAAAAAGTGGTTATTCAACATGAGGCCTGATCCAAATGACATTTTGAATCATTTTTGGTAGAGTCCAAAAAATCAATTTTCTGATGAAAAACGATGACCCCGGACCAGTCGAACGTTGAAAAAATGGTCAATATTGATGAAATTTTAACATTTAATCTTTTGACTTTAAATGACGGTTGGATGTCAGTTATTACTTTTTCAACTAAAATAAGTGTGTTTAAAGTCATTTCTGTGCCTGAAATTGGTCAAAATTGAAGATTTTGAGTAAGCAAAACTCTGTAAAAATGGCAATTTTGGTCACTGTGAGGGTTTAAAAAGTGGTTATTCAACATGAGGCCCGATCCAAATGACATTTTGAATCATTTTTGGTAGAGTCCAAAAAATCAATTTTCTGATGAAAAACGATGACCCCGGACCAGTCGAACGTTGAAAAAATGGTCAATATTGATGAAATTTTAACATTTAATCTTTTGACTTTAAATGACAGTTGGATGTGAGTTATTACTTTTTCAACTAAAATAAGTGTGTTTAAAGTCATTTCTGTGCCTGAAATTGGTCAAAATTGAAGATTTTGAGTAAGCAAAACTCTGTAAAAATGGCAATTTTGGTCACCGTGAGGGTTTAAAAAGTGGTTATTCAACATGAGGCCCGATCCAAATGACATTTTGAATCATTTTTGGTAGAGTCCAAAAAATCAATTTTCTGATGAAAAACGATGACCCCGGACCAGTCGAACGTTGAAAAAATGGTCAATATTGATGACATTTTAATATTTAATCTTTTGACTTTAAATGGCGGTTGGATGTGAGTTATTACTTTTTCAACTAAAATAAGTGTGTTTAAAGTCATTTCTGTGCCTGAAATTGGTCAAAATTGAAGATTTTGAGTAAGCAAAACTCTGTAAAAATGGCAGTTTTGGTCACTGTGAGGGTTTAAAAAGTGGTTATTCAACATGAGGCCTGATCCAAATGACATTTTGAATCATTTTTGGTAGAGTCCAAAAAATCCATTTTCTGATGAAAAACGATGACCCCGGACCAGTCGAACGTTGAAAAAATGGTCAATATTGATGAAATTTTAACATTTAATCTTTTGACTTTAAATGACGGTTGGATGTGAGTTATTACTTTTTCAACTAAAATAAGTGTGTTTAAAGTCATTTCTGTGCCTGAAATTGGTCAAAATTGAAGATTTTGAGTAAGCAAAACTCTGTAAAAATGGCAGTTTTGGTCACTGTGAGGGTTTAAAAAGTGGTTATTCAACATGAGGCCTGATCCAAATGACATTTTGAATCATTTTTGGTAGAGTCCAAAAAATCAATTTTCTGATGAAAAACGATGACCCCGGACCAGTCGAACGTTGAAAAAATGGTCAATATTGATGAAATTTTAACATTTAATCTTTTGACTTTAAATGACGGTTGGATGTCAGTTATTACTTTTTCAACTAAAATAAGTGTGTTTAAAGTCATTTCTGTGCCTGAAATTGGTCAAAATTGAAGATTTTGAGTAAGCAAAGCTCTGTAAAAATGGCAATTTTGGTCACTGTGAGGGTTTAAAAAGTGGTTATTCAACATGAGGCCCGATCCAAATGACATTTTGAATCATTTTTGGTAGAGTCCAAAAAATCAATTTTCTGATGAAAAACGATGACCCCGGACCAGTCGAACGTTGAAAAAATGGTCAATATTGATGAAATTTTAACATTTAATCTTTTGACTTTAAATGACAGTTGGATGTGAGTTATTACTTTTTCAACTAAAATAAGTGTGTTTAAAGTCATTTCTGTGCCTGAAATTGGTCAAAATTGAAGATTTTGAGTAAGCAAAACTCTGTAAAAATGGCAATTTTGGTCACCGTGAGGGTTTAAAAAGTGGTTATTCAACATGAGGCCCGATCCAAATGACATTTTGAATCATTTTTGGTAGAGTCCAAAAAATCAATTTTCTGATGAAAAACGATGACCCCGGACCAGTCGAACGTTGAAAAAATGGTCAATATTGATGAAATTTTAATATTTAATCTTTTGACTTTAAATGGCGGTTGGATGTGAGTTATTACTTTTTCAACTAAAATAAGTGTGTTTAAAGTCATTTCTGTGCCTGAAATTGGTCAAAATTGAAGATTTTGAGTAAGCAAAACTCTGTAAAAATGGCAGTTTTGGTCACTGTGAGGGTTTAAAAAGTGGTTATTCAACATGAGGCCTGATCCAAATGACATTTTGAATCATTTTTGGTAGAGTCCAAAAAATCCATTTTCTGATGAAAAACGATGACCCCGGACCAGTCGAACGTTGAAAAAATGGTCAATATTGATGAAATTTTAACATTTAATCTTTTGACTTTAAATGACGGTTGGATGTGAGTTATTACTTTTTCAACTAAAATAAGTGTGTTTAAAGTCATTTCTGTGCCTGAAATTGGTCAAAATTGAAGATTTTGAGTAAGCAAAACTCTGTAAAAATGGCAATTTTGGTCACTGTGAGGGTTTAAAAAGTGGTTATTCAACATGAGGCCCGATCCAAATGACATTTTGAATCATTTTTGGTAGAGTCCAAAAAAATCAATTTTCTGATGAAAAACGATGACCCCGGACCAGTCGAACGTTGAAAAAATGGTCAATATTGATGAAATTTTAATATTTAATCTTTTCACTTTAAATGACGGTTGGATGTGAGTTATTACTTTTTCAACTAAAATAAGTGTGTTTAAAGTCATTTCTGTGCCTGAAATTGGTCAAATTGAAGATTTTGAGTAAGCAACACTCTGTAAAAATGGCAATTTTGGTCACTGTGAGGGTTTAAAAAGTGGTTATTCAACATGAGGCCCGATCCAAATGACAATTTTGAATCATTTTTTGTAGAGTCCAAAAAATCAATTTTCTGATGAAAAACGATGACCCCGGACCAGTCGAACGTTCAAAAAATGGTCAATATTGATGAAATTTTAACATTTAATCTTTTGACTTTAAATGACGGTTGGATGTGAGTTATTACTTTTTCAACTAAAATAAGTGTGTTTAAAGTCATTTCTGTGCCTGAAATTGGTCAAAATTGAAGATTTTGAGTAAGCAAAACTCTGTAAAAATGGCAATTTTGGTCACTGTGAGGGTTTAAAAAGTGGTTATTCAACATGAGGCCCGATCCAAATGACATTTTGAATCATTTTTGGTAGAGTCCAAAAAATCAATTTTCTGATGAAAAACGATGACCCCGGACCAGTTGAACGTTGAAAAAATGGTCAATATTGATGAAATTTTAACATTTAATCTTTTGACTTTAAATGACGGTTGGATGTGAGTTATTACTTTTTCAACTAAAATAAGTGTGTTTAAAGTCATTTCTGTGCCTGAAATTGGTCAAAATTGAAGATTTTGAGTAAGCAAAACTCGATAAAAATGGCAATTTTGGTCACTGTGAGGGTTTAAAAAGTGGTTATTCAACATGAGGCCCGATCCAAATGACATTTTGAATCATTTTTGGTAGAGTCCAAAAAATCAATTTTCTGATGAAAAACGATGACCCCGGACCAGTCGAACGTTGAAAAAATGGTCAATATTGATGAAATTTTAATATTTAATCTTTTGACTTGAAATGACGGTTGGATGTGAGTTATTACTTTTTCAACTAAAATAAGTGTGTTTAAAGTCATTTCTGTGCCTGAAATTGGTCAAAATTGAAGATTTTGAGTAAGCAAAACTCTGTAAAAATTGCAGTTTTGGTCACTGTGAGGGTTTAAAAAGTGGTTATCAACATGAGGCCCGATCCAAATGACATTTTGAATCATTTTTGGTAGAGTCCAAAAAATCAATTTTCTGATGAAAAACGATGACCCCGGACCAGTCGAACGTTGAAAAAATGGTCAATATTGATGAAATTTTAACATTTAATCTTTTGACTTTAAATGACGGTTGGATGTGAGTTATTACTTTTTCAACTAAAATAAGTGTGTTTAAAGTCATTTCTGTGCCTGAAATTGGTCAAAATTGAAGATTTTGAGTAAGCAAAACTCTGTAAAAATGGCAGTTTTGGTCACTGTGAGGGTTTAAAAAGTGGTTATTCAACATGAGGCCTGATCCAAATGACATTTTGAATCATTTTTGGTAGAGTCCAAAAAATACATTTTCTGATGAAAAAATATGACCCCGGACCAGTCGAACGTTGAAAAAATGGTCAATATTGATGAAATTTTAACATTTAATCTTTTGACTTTAAATGACGGTTGGATGTCAGTTATTACTTTTTCAACTAAAATAAGTGTGTTTAAAGTCATTTCTGTGCCTGAAATTGGTCAAAATTGAAGATTTTGAGTAAGCAAAACTCTGTAAAAATGGCAATTTTGGTCACTGTGAGGGTTTAAAAAGTGGTTATTCAACATGAGGCCCGATCCAAATGACATTTTGAATCATTTTTGGTAGAGTCCAAAAAATTCATTTTCTGATGAAAAACGATGACCCCGGACCAGTCGAACATTGAAAAAATGGTCAATATTGATGAAATTTTAACATTTAATCTTTTGACTTTAAATGACGGTTGGATGTGAGTTATTACTTTTTCAACTAAAATAAGTGTGTTTAAAGTCATTTCTGTGCCTGAAATTGGTCAAAATTGAAGATTTTGAGTAAGCAAAACTCTGTAAAAATGGCAATTTTGGTCACTGTGAGGGTTTAAAAAGTGGTTATTCAACATGAGGCCCGATCCAAATGACATTTTGAATCATTTTTGGTAGAGTCCAAAAAATCCATTTTCTGATGAAAAACGATGACCCCGGACCAGTCGAACGTTGAAAAAATTGTCAATATTGATGAAATTTTAACATTTAATCTTTTGACTTTAAATGACGGTTGGATGTGAGTTATTACTTTTTCAACTAAAATAAGTGTATTTAAAGTCATTTCTGTGCCTGAAATTGGTCAAAATTGAAGATTTTGAGTAAGCAAAACTCTGTAAAAATGGCAATTTTGGTCACTGTGAGGGTTTAAAAAGTGGTTATTCAACATGAGGCCCGATCCAAATGACATTTTGAATCATTTTTGGTAGAGTCCAAAAAACCAATTTTCTGATGAAAAACGATGACCCCGGACCAGTCGAACGTTGAAAAAATGGTCAATATTGATGAAATTTTAACATTTAATCTTTTGACTTTAAATGACGGTTGGATGTCAGTTATTACTTTTTCAACTAAAATAAGTGTGTTTAAAGTCATTTCTGTGCCTGAAATTGGTCAAAATTGAAGATTTTGAGTAAGCAAAACTCTGTAAAAATGGCAATTTTGGTCACTGTGAGGGTTTAAAAAGTGGTTATTCAACATGAGGCCCGATCCAAATGACATTTTGAATCATTTTTGGTAGAGTCCAAAAAATCAATTTTCTGATGAAAAACGATGACCCCGGACCAGTCGAACGTTGAAAAAATGGTCAATATTGATGAAATTTTAACATTTAATCTTTTGACTTTAAATGACAGTTGGATGTGAGTTATTACTTTTTCAACTAAAATAAGTGTGTTTAAAGTCATTTCTGTGCCTGAAATTGGTCAAAATTGAAGATTTTGAGTAAGCAAAACTCTGTAAAAATGGCAATTTTGGTCACCGTGAGGGTTTAAAAAGTGGTTATTCAACATGAGGCCCGATCCAAATGACATTTTGAATCATTTTTGGTAGAGTCCAAAAAATCAATTTTCTGATGAAAAACGATGACCCCGGACCAGTCGAACGTTGAAAAAATGGTCAATATTGATGAAATTTTAATATTTAATCTTTTGACTTTAAATGGCGGTTGGATGTGAGTTATTACTTTTTCAACTAAAATAAGTGTGTTTAAAGTCATTTCTGTGCCTGAAATTGGTCAAAATTGAAGATTTTGAGTAAGCAAAACTCTGTAAAAATGGCAGTTTTGGTCACTGTGAGGGTTTAAAAAGTGGTTATTCAACATGAGGCCTGATCCAAATGACATTTTGAATCATTTTTGGTAGAGTCCAAAAAATCCATTTTCTGATGAAAAACGATGACCCCGGACCAGTCGAACGTTGAAAAAATGGTCAATATTGATGAAATTTTAACATTTAATCTTTTGACTTTAAATGACGGTTGGATGTGAGTTATTACTTTTTCAACTAAAATAAGTGTGTTTAAAGTCATTTCTGTGCCTGAAATTGGTCAAAATTGAAGATTTTGAGTAAGCAAAACTCTGTAAAAATGGCAATTTTGGTCACTGTGAGGGTTTAAAAAGTGGTTATTCAACATGAGGCCCGATCCAAATGACATTTTGAATCATTTTTGGTAGAGTCCAAAAAATCAATTTTCTGATGAAAAACAATGACCCCGGACCAGTCGAACGTTGAAAAAATGGTCAATATTGATGAAATTTTAACATTTAATCTTTTGACTTTAAATGACGGTTGGATGTGAGTTATTACTTTTTCAACTAAAATAAGTGTGTTTAAAGTCATTTCTGTGCCTGAAATAGGTCAAAATTGAAGATTTTGAGTAAGCAAAACTCTGTAAAAATGGCAGTTTTGGTCACTGTGAGGGTTTAAAAAGTGGTTATTCAACATGAGGCCTGATCCAAATGACATTTTGAATCATTTTTGGTAGAGTCCAAAAAATCAATTTTCTGATGAAAAACGATAACCCCGGACCAGTCGAACGTTGAAAAAATGGTCAATATTGATGAAATTTTAACATTTAATCTTTTGACTTTAAATGACGGTTGGATGTCAGTTATTACTTTTTCAACTAAAATAAGTGTGTTTAAAGTCATTTCTGTGCCTGAAATTGGTCAAAATTGAAGATTTTGAGTAAGCAAAACTCTGTAAAAATGGCAATTTTGGTCACTGTGAGGGTTTAAAAAGTGGTTATTCAACATGAGGCCCGATCCAAATGACATTTTGAATCATTTTTGGTAGAGTCCAAAAAATCCATTTTCTGATGAAAAACGATGACCCCGGACCAGTCGAACGTTGAAAAAATGGTCAATATTGATGAAATTTTAACATTTAATCTTTTGACTTTAAATGACGGTTGGATGTGAGTTATTACTTTTTCAACTAAAATAAGTGTGTTTAAAGTCATTTCTGTGCCTGAAATTGGTCAAAATTGAAGATTTTGAGTAAGCAAAACTCTGTAAAAATGGCAATTTTGGTCACTGTGAGGGTTTAAAAAGTGGTTATTCAACATGAGGCCCGATCCAAATGACATTTTGAATCATTTTTGGTAGAGTCCAAAAAATCAATTTTCTGATGAAAAACGATGACCAGTCGAACGTTGAAAAAATGGTCAATATTGATGAAATTTTTATATTTAATCTTTTCACTTTAAATGACGGTTGGATGTGAGTTATTACTTTTTCAACTAAAATAAGTGTGTTTAAAGTCATTTCTGTGCCTGAAATTGGTCAAATTGAAGATTTTGAGTAAGCAAAACTCTGTAAAAATGGCAATTTTGGTCACTGTGAGGGTTTAAAAAGTGGTTATTCAACATGAGGCCCGATCCAAATGACATTTTGAATCATTTTTGGTAGAGTCCAAAAAATCAATTTTCTGATGAAAACGATGACCCCGGACCAGTCGAACGTTGAAAAAATGGTCAATATTGATGAAATTTTAACATTTAATCTTTTGACTTTAAATGGCGGTTGGATGTGAGTTATTACTTTTTCAACTAAAATAAGTGTGTTTAAAGTCATTTCTGTGCCTGAAATTGGTCAAAATTGAAGATTTTGAGTAAGCAAAACTCTGTAAAAATGGCAGTTTTGGTCACTGTGAGGGTTTAAAAAGTGGTTATTCAACATGAGGCCTGATCCAAATGACATTTTGAATCATTTTTGGTAGAGTCCAAAAAATCCATTTTCTGATGAAAAACGATGACCCCGGACCAGTCGAACGTTGAAAAAATGGTCAATATTGATGAAATTTTAACATTTAATCTTTTGACTTTAAATGACGGTTGGATGTCAGTTATTACTTTTTCAACTAAAATAAGTGTGTTTAAAGTAATTTCTGTGCCTGAAATTGGTCAAAATTGAAGATTTTGAGTAAGCAAAACTCTGTAAAAATGGCAATTTTGGTCACTGTGAGGGTTTAAAAAGTGGTTATTCAACATGAGGCCCGATCCAAATGACATTTTGAATCATTTTTGGTAGAGTCCAAAAAATCAATTTTCTGATGAAAAACGATGACCCCGGACCAGTCGAACGTTGAAAAAATGGTCAATATTGATGACATTTTAATATTTAATCTTTTCACTTTAAATGACGGTTGGATGTGAGTTATTACTTTTTCAACTAAAATAAGTGTGTTTAAAGTCATTTCTGTGCCTGAAATTGGTCAAATTGAAGATTTTGAGTAAGCAAAACTCTGTAAAAATGGCAATTTTGGTCACTGTGAGGGTTTAAAAAGTGGTTATTCAACATGAGGCCCGATCCAAATGACATTTTGAATCATTTTTGGTAGAGTCCAAAAAATCAATTTTCTGATGAAAAACGATGACCCGGACCAGTCGAACGTTCAAAAAATGGTCAATATTGATGAAATTTTAACATTTAATCTTTTGACTTTAAATGACGGTTGGATGTGAGTTATTACTTTTTCAACTAAAATAAGTTTGTTTAAAGTCATTTCTGTGCCTGAAATTGGTCAAAATTGAAGATTTTGAGTAAGCAAAACTCTGTAAAAATGGCAATTTTGGTCACTGTGAGGGTTTAAAAAGTGGTTATTCAACATGAGGCCCGATCCAAATGACATTTTGAATCATTTTTGGTAGAGTCCAAAAAATCCATTTTCTGATGAAAAACGATGACCCCGGACCAGTCGAACGTTGAAAAAATTGTCAATATTGATGAAATTTTAACATTTAATCTTTTGACTTTAAATGACGGTTGGATGTGAGTTATTACTTTTTCAACTAAAATAAGTGTATTTAAAGTCATTTCTGTGCCTGAAATTGGTCAAAATTGAAGATTTTGAGTAAGCAAAACTCTGTAAAAATGGCAATTTTGGTCACTGTGAGGGTTTAAAAAGTGGTTATTCAACATGAGGCCCGATCCAAATGACATTTTGAATCATTTTTGGTAGAGTCCAAAAAATCAATTTTCTGATGAAAAACGATGACCCCGGACCAGTCGAACGTTGAAAAAATGGTCAATATTGATGAAATTTTAACATTTAATCTTTTGACTTTAAATGACGGTTGGATGTGAGTTATTACTTTTTCAACTAAAATAAGTGTGTTTAAAGTCATTTCTGTGCCTGAAATTGGTCAACATTGAAGATTTTGAGTAAGCAAAACTCTGTAAAAATGGCAATTTTGGTCACTGTGAGGGTTTAAAAAGTGGTTATTCAACATGAGGCCCGATCCAAATGACATTTTGAATCATTTTTGGTAGAGTCCAAAAAATCAATTTTCTGATGAAAAACGATGACCCCGGACCAGTCGAACGTTGAAAAAATGGTCAATATTGATGAAATTTTAATATTTAATCTTTTGACTTTAAATGACGGTTGGATGTGAGTTATTACTTTTTCAACTAAAATAAGTGTGTTTAAAGTCATTTCTGTGCCTGAAATTGGTCAAAATTGAAGATTTTGAGTAAGCAAAACTCTGTAAAAATTGCAGTTTTGGTCACTGTGAGGGTTTAAAAAGTGGTTATTCAACATGAGGCCCGATCCAAATGACATTTTGAATCATTTTTGGTAGAGTCCAAAAAACTCAATTTTCTGATGAAAAACGATGACCCCGGACCAGTCGAACGTTGAAAAAATGGTCAATATTGATGAAATTTTAACATTTAATCTTTTGACTTTAAATGACGGTTGGATGTGAGTTATTACTTTTTCAACTAAAATAAGTTTGTTTAAAGTCATTTCTGTGCCTGAAATTGGTCAAAATTGAAGATTTTGAGTAAGCAAAACTCTGTAAAAATGGCAGTTTTGGTCACTGTGAGGGTTTAAAAAGTGGTTATTCAACATGAGGCCTGATCCAAATGACATTTTGAATCATTTTTGGTAGAGTCCAAAAAATCCATTTTCTGATGAAAAACGATGACCCCGGACCAGTCGAACGTTGAAAAAATGGTCAATATTGATGAAATTTTAACATTTAATCTTTTGACTTTAAATGACGGTTGGATGTCAGTTATTACTTTTTCAACTAAAATAAGTGTGTTTAAAGTCATTTCTGTGCCTGAAATTGGTCAAAATTGAAGATTTTGAGTAAGCAAAACTCTGTAAAAATGGCAATTTTGGTCACTGTGAGGGTTTAAAAAGTGGTTATTCAACATGAGGCCCGATCCAAATGACATTTTGAATCATTTTTGGTAGAGTCCAAAAAATCCATTTTCTGATGAAAAACGATGACCCCGGACCAGTCGAACGTTGAAAAAATTGTCAATATTGATGAAATTTTAACATTTAATCTTTTGACTTTAAATGACGGTTGGATGTGAGTTATTACTTTTTCAACTAAAATAAGTGTATTTAAAGTCATTTCTGTGCCTGAAATTGGTCAAAATTGAAGATTTTGAGTAAGCAAAACTCTGTAAAAATGGCAATTTTGGTCACTGTGAGGGTTTAAAAAGTGGTTATTCAACATGAGGCCCGATCCAAATGACATTTTGAATCATTTTTGGTAGAGTCCAAAAAACCAATTTTCTGATGAAAAACGATGACCCCGGACCAGTCGAACGTTGAAAAAATGGTCAATATTGATGAAATTTTAACATTTAATCTTTTGACTTTAAATGACGGTTGGATGTCAGTTATTACTTTTTCAACTAAAATAAGTGTGTTTAAAGTCATTTCTGTGCCTGAAATTGGTCAAAATTGAAGATTTTGAGTAAGCAAAACTCTGTAAAAATGGCAATTTTGGTCACTGTGAGGGTTTAAAAAGTGGTTATTCAACATGAGGCCCGATCCAAATGACATTTTGAATCATTTTTGGTAGAGTCCAAAAAATCAATTTTCTGATGAAAAACGATGACCCCGGACCAGTCGAACGTTGAAAAAATGGTCAATATTGATGAAATTTTAACATTTAATCTTTTGACTTTAAATGACAGTTGGATGTGAGTTATTACTTTTTCAACTAAAATAAGTGTGTTTAAAGTCATTTCTGTGCCTGAAATTGGTCAAAATTGAAGATTTTGAGTAAGCAAAACTCTGTAAAAATGGCAATTTTGGTCACCGTGAGGGTTTAAAAAGTGGTTATTCAACATGAGGCCCGATCCAAATGACATTTTGAATCATTTTTGGTAGAGTCCAAAAAATCAATTTTCTGATGAAAAACGATGACCCCGGACCAGTCGAACGTTGAAAAAATGGTCAATATTGATGAAATTTTAATATTTAATCTTTTGACTTTAAATGGCGGTTGGATGTGAGTTATTACTTTTTCAACTAAAATAAGTGTGTTTAAAGTCATTTCTGTGCCTGAAATTGGTCAAAATTGAAGATTTTGAGTAAGCAAAACTCTGTAAAAATGGCAGTTTTGGTCACTGTGAGGGTTTAAAAAGTGGTTATTCAACATGAGGCCTGATCCAAATGACATTTTGAATCATTTTTGGTAGAGTCCAAAAAATCCATTTTCTGATGAAAAACGATGACCCCGGACCAGTCGAACGTTGAAAAAATGGTCAATATTGATGAAATTTTAACATTTAATCTTTTGACTTTAAATGACGGTTGGATGTGAGTTATTACTTTTTCAACTAAAATAAGTGTGTTTAAAGTCATTTCTGTGCCTGAAATTGGTCAAAATTGAAGATTTTGAGTAAGCAAAACTCTGTAAAAATGGCAATTTTGGTCACTGTGAGGGTTTAAAAAGTGGTTATTCAACATGAGGCCCGATCCAAATGACATTTTGAATCATTTTTGGTAGAGTCCAAAAAATCAATTTTCTGATGAAAAACAATGACCCCGGACCAGTCGAACGTTGAAAAAATGGTCAATATTGATGAAATTTTAACATTTAATCTTTTGACTTTAAATGACGGTTGGATGTGAGTTATTACTTTTTCAACTAAAATAAGTGTGTTTAAAGTCATTTCTGTGCCTGAAATAGGTCAAAATTGAAGATTTTGAGTAAGCAAAACTCTGTAAAAATGGCAGTTTTGGTCACTGTGAGGGTTTAAAAAGTGGTTATTCAACATGAGGCCTGATCCAAATGACATTTTGAATCATTTTTGGTAGAGTCCAAAAAATCAATTTTCTGATGAAAAACGATAACCCCGGACCAGTCGAACGTTGAAAAAATGGTCAATATTGATGAAATTTTAACATTTAATCTTTTGACTTTAAATGACGGTTGGATGTCAGTTATTACTTTTTCAACTAAAATAAGTGTGTTTAAAGTCATTTCTGTGCCTGAAATTGGTCAAAATTGAAGATTTTGAGTAAGCAAAACTCTGTAAAAATGGCAATTTTGGTCACTGTGAGGGTTTAAAAAGTGGTTATTCAACATGAGGCCCGATCCAAATGACATTTTGAATCATTTTTGGTAGAGTCCAAAAAATCCATTTTCTGATGAAAAACGATGACCCCGGACCAGTCGAACGTTGAAAAAATGGTCAATATTGATGAAATTTTAACATTTAATCTTTTGACTTTAAATGACGGTTGGATGTGAGTTATTACTTTTTCAACTAAAATAAGTGTGTTTAAAGTCATTTCTGTGCCTGAAATTGGTCAAAATTGAAGATTTTGAGTAAGCAAAACTCTGTAAAAATGGCAATTTTGGTCACTGTGAGGGTTTAAAAAGTGGTTATTCAACATGAGGCCCGATCCAAATGACATTTTGAATCATTTTTGGTAGAGTCCAAAAAATCAATTTTCTGATGAAAAACGATGACCAGTCGAACGTTGAAAAAATGGTCAATATTGATGAAATTTTTATATTTAATCTTTTCACTTTAAATGACGGTTGGATGTGAGTTATTACTTTTTCAACTAAAATAAGTGTGTTTAAAGTCATTTCTGTGCCTGAAATTGGTCAAATTGAAGATTTTGAGTAAGCAAAACTCTGTAAAAATGGCAATTTTGGTCACTGTGAGGGTTTAAAAAGTGGTTATTCAACATGAGGCCCGATCCAAATGACATTTTGAATCATTTTTGGTAGAGTCCAAAAAATCAATTTTCTGATGAAAACGATGACCCCGGACCAGTCGAACGTTGAAAAAATGGTCAATATTGATGAAATTTTAACATTTAATCTTTTGACTTTAAATGGCGGTTGGATGTGAGTTATTACTTTTTCAACTAAAATAAGTGTGTTTAAAGTCATTTCTGTGCCTGAAATTGGTCAAAATTGAAGATTTTGAGTAAGCAAAACTCTATAAAAATGGCAGTTTTGGTCACTGTGAGGGTTTAAAAAGTGGTTATTCAACATGAGGCCTGATCCAAATGACATTTTGAATCATTTTTGGTAGAGTCCAAAAAATCCATTTTCTGATGAAAAACGATGACCCCGGACCAGTCGAACGTTGAAAAAATGGTCAATATTGATGAAATTTTAACATTTAATCTTTTGACTTTAAATGACGGTTGGATGTCAGTTATTACTTTTTCAACTAAAATAAGTGTGTTTAAAGTAATTTCTGTGCCTGAAATTGGTCAAAATTGAAGATTTTGAGTAAGCAAAACTCTGTAAAAATGGCAATTTTGGTCACTGTGAGGGTTTAAAAAGTGGTTATTCAACACGAGGCCCGATCCAAATGACATTTTGAATCATTTTTGGTAGAGTCCAAAAAATCAATTTTCTGATGAAAAACGATGACCCCGGACCAGTCGAACGTTGAAAAAATGGTCAATATTGATGAAATTTTAATATTTAATCTTTTCACTTTAAATGACGGTTGGATGTGAGTTATTACTTTTTCAACTAAAATAAGTGTGTTTAAAGTCATTTCTGTGCCTGAAATTGGTCAAATTGAAGATTTTGAGTAAGCAAAACTCTGTAAAAATGGCAATTTTGGTCACTGTGAGGGTTTAAAAAGTGGTTATTCAACATGAGGCCCGATCCAAATGACATTTTGAATCATTTTTGGTAGAGTCCAAAAAATCAATTTTCTGATGAAAAACGATGACCCGGACCAGTCGAACGTTCAAAAAATGGTCAATATTGATGAAATTTTAACATTTAATCTTTTGACTTTAAATGACGGTTGGATGTGAGTTATTACTTTTTCAACTAAAATAAGTTTGTTTAAAGTCATTTCTGTGCCTGAAATTGGTCAAAATTGAAGATTTTGAGTAAGCAAAACTCTGTAAAAATGGCAATTTTGGTCACTGTGAGGGTTTAAAAAGTGGTTATTCAACATGAGGCCCGATCCAAATGACATTTTGAATCATTTTTGGTAGAGTCCAAAAAATCCATTTTCTGATGAAAAACGATGACCCCGGACCAGTCGAACGTTGAAAAAATTGTCAATATTGATGAAATTTTAACATTTAATCTTTTGACTTTAAATGACGGTTGGATGTGAGTTATTACTTTTTCAACTAAAATAAGTGTATTTAAAGTCATTTCTGTGCCTGAAATTGGTCAAAATTGAAGATTTTGAGTAAGCAAAACTCTGTAAAAATGGCAATTTTGGTCACTGTGAGGGTTTAAAAAGTGGTTATTCAACATGAGGCCCGATCCAAATGACATTTTGAATCATTTTTGGTAGAGTCCAAAAAATCAATTTTCTGATGAAAAACGATGACCCCGGACCAGTCGAACGTTGAAAAAATGGTCAATATTGATGAAATTTTAACATTTAATCTTTTGACTTTAAATGACGGTTGGATGTGAGTTATTACTTTTTCAACTAAAATAAGTGTGTTTAAAGTCATTTCTGTGCCTGAAATTGGTCAACATTGAAGATTTTGAGTAAGCAAAACTCTGTAAAAATGGCAATTTTGGTCACTGTGAGGGTTTAAAAAGTGGTTATTCAACATGAGGCCCGATCCAAATGACATTTTGAATCATTTTTGGTAGAGTCCAAAAAATCAATTTTCTGATGAAAAACGATGACCCCGGACCAGTCGAACGTTGAAAAAATGGTCAATATTGATGAAATTTTAATATTTAATCTTTTGACTTTAAATGACGGTTGGATGTGAGTTATTACTTTTTCAACTAAAATAAGTGTGTTTAAAGTCATTTCTGTGCCTGAAATTGGTCAAAATTGAAGATTTTGAGTAAGCAAAACTCTGTAAAAATTGCAGTTTTGGTCACTGTGAGGGTTTAAAAAGTGGTTATTCAACATGAGGCCCGATCCAAATGACATTTTGAATCATTTTTGGTAGAGTCCAAAAAACTCAATTTTCTGATGAAAAACGATGACCCCGGACCAGTCGAACGTTGAAAAAATGGTCAATATTGATGAAATTTTAACATTTAATCTTTTGACTTTAAATGACGGTTGGATGTGAGTTATTACTTTTTCAACTAAAATAAGTTTGTTTAAAGTCATTTCTGTGCCTGAAATTGGTCAAAATTGAAGATTTTGAGTAAGCAAAACTCTGTAAAAATGGCAGTTTTGGTCACTGTGAGGGTTTAAAAAGTGGTTATTCAACATGAGGCCTGATCCAAATGACATTTTGAATCATTTTTGGTAGAGTCCAAAAAATCCATTTTCTGATGAAAAACGATGACCCCGGACCAGTCGAACGTTGAAAAAATGGTCAATATTGATGAAATTTTAACATTTAATCTTTTGACTTTAAATGACGGTTGGATGTCAGTTATTACTTTTTCAACTAAAATAAGTGTGTTTAAAGTCATTTCTGTGCCTGAAATTGGTCAAAATTGAAGATTTTGAGTAAGCAAAACTCTGTAAAAATGGCAATTTTGGTCACTGTGAGGGTTTAAAAAGTGGTTATTCAACATGAGGCCCGATCCAAATGACATTTTGAATCATTTTTGGTAGAGTCCAAAAAATCAATTTTCTGATGAAAAACGATGACCAGTCGAACGTTGAAAAAATGGTCAATATTGATGAAATTTTTATATTTAATCTTTTCACTTTAAATGACGGTTGGATGTGAGTTATTACTTTTTCAACTAAAATAAGTGTGTTTAAAGTCATTTCTGTGCCTGAAATTGGTCAAATTGAAGATTTTGAGTAAGCAAAACTCTGTAAAAATGGCAATTTTGGTCACTGTGAGGGTTTAAAAAGTGGTTATTCAACATGAGGCCCGATCCAAATGACATTTTGAATCATTTTTGGTAGAGTCCAAAAAATCAATTTTCTGATGAAAACGATGACCCCGGACCAGTCGAACGTTGAAAAAATGGTCAATATTGATGAAATTTTAACATTTAATCTTTTGACTTTAAATGGCGGTTGGATGTGAGTTATTACTTTTTCAACTAAAATAAGTGTGTTTAAAGTCATTTCTGTGCCTGAAATTGGTCAAAATTGAAGATTTTGAGTAAGCAAAACTCTATAAAAATGGCAGTTTTGGTCACTGTGAGGGTTTAAAAAGTGGTTATTCAACATGAGGCCTGATCCAAATGACATTTTGAATCATTTTTGGTAGAGTCCAAAAAATCCATTTTCTGATGAAAAACGATGACCCCGGACCAGTCGAACGTTGAAAAAATGGTCAATATTGATGAAATTTTAACATTTAATCTTTTGACTTTAAATGACGGTTGGATGTCAGTTATTACTTTTTCAACTAAAATAAGTGTGTTTAAAGTAATTTCTGTGCCTGAAATTGGTCAAAATTGAAGATTTTGAGTAAGCAAAACTCTGTAAAAATGGCAATTTTGGTCACTGTGAGGGTTTAAAAAGTGGTTATTCAACACGAGGCCCGATCCAAATGACATTTTGAATCATTTTTGGTAGAGTCCAAAAAATCAATTTTCTGATGAAAAACGATGACCCCGGACCAGTCGAACGTTGAAAAAATGGTCAATATTGATGAAATTTTAATATTTAATCTTTTCACTTTAAATGACGGTTGGATGTGAGTTATTACTTTTTCAACTAAAATAAGTGTGTTTAAAGTCATTTCTGTGCCTGAAATTGGTCAAATTGAAGATTTTGAGTAAGCAAAACTCTGTAAAAATGGCAATTTTGGTCACTGTGAGGGTTTAAAAAGTGGTTATTCAACATGAGGCCCGATCCAAATGACATTTTGAATCATTTTTGGTAGAGTCCAAAAAATCAATTTTCTGATGAAAAACGATGACCCGGACCAGTCGAACGTTCAAAAAATGGTCAATATTGATGAAATTTTAACATTTAATCTTTTGACTTTAAATGACGGTTGGATGTGAGTTATTACTTTTTCAACTAAAATAAGTTTGTTTAAAGTCATTTCTGTGCCTGAAATTGGTCAAAATTGAAGATTTTGAGTAAGCAAAACTCTGTAAAAATGGCAATTTTGGTCACTGTGAGGGTTTAAAAAGTGGTTATTCAACATGAGGCCCGATCCAAATGACATTTTGAATCATTTTTGGTAGAGTCCAAAAAATCCATTTTCTGATGAAAAACGATGACCCCGGACCAGTCGAACGTTGAAAAAATTGTCAATATTGATGAAATTTTAACATTTAATCTTTTGACTTTAAATGACGGTTGGATGTGAGTTATTACTTTTTCAACTAAAATAAGTGTATTTAAAGTCATTTCTGTGCCTGAAATTGGTCAAAATTGAAGATTTTGAGTAAGCAAAACTCTGTAAAAATGGCAATTTTGGTCACTGTGAGGGTTTAAAAAGTGGTTATTCAACATGAGGCCCGATCCAAATGACATTTTGAATCATTTTTGGTAGAGTCCAAAAAATCAATTTTCTGATGAAAAACGATGACCCCGGACCAGTCGAACGTTGAAAAAATGGTCAATATTGATGAAATTTTAACATTTAATCTTTTGACTTTAAATGACGGTTGGATGTGAGTTATTACTTTTTCAACTAAAATAAGTGTGTTTAAAGTCATTTCTGTGCCTGAAATTGGTCAACATTGAAGATTTTGAGTAAGCAAAACTCTGTAAAAATGGCAATTTTGGTCACTGTGAGGGTTTAAAAAGTGGTTATTCAACATGAGGCCCGATCCAAATGACATTTTGAATCATTTTTGGTAGAGTCCAAAAAATCAATTTTCTGATGAAAAACGATGACCCCGGACCAGTCGAACGTTGAAAAAATGGTCAATATTGATGAAATTTTAATATTTAATCTTTTGACTTTAAATGACGGTTGGATGTGAGTTATTACTTTTTCAACTAAAATAAGTGTGTTTAAAGTCATTTCTGTGCCTGAAATTGGTCAAAATTGAAGATTTTGAGTAAGCAAAACTCTGTAAAAATTGCAGTTTTGGTCACTGTGAGGGTTTAAAAAGTGGTTATTCAACATGAGGCCCGATCCAAATGACATTTTGAATCATTTTTGGTAGAGTCCAAAAAACTCAATTTTCTGATGAAAAACGATGACCCCGGACCAGTCGAACGTTGAAAAAATGGTCAATATTGATGAAATTTTAACATTTAATCTTTTGACTTTAAATGACGGTTGGATGTGAGTTATTACTTTTTCAACTAAAATAAGTTTGTTTAAAGTCATTTCTGTGCCTGAAATTGGTCAAAATTGAAGATTTTGAGTAAGCAAAACTCTGTAAAAATGGCAGTTTTGGTCACTGTGAGGGTTTAAAAAGTGGTTATTCAACATGAGGCCTGATCCAAATGACATTTTGAATCATTTTTGGTAGAGTCCAAAAAATCCATTTTCTGATGAAAAACGATGACCCCGGACCAGTCGAACGTTGAAAAAATGGTCAATATTGATGAAATTTTAACATTTAATCTTTTGACTTTAAATGACGGTTGGATGTCAGTTATTACTTTTTCAACTAAAATAAGTGTGTTTAAAGTCATTTCTGTGCCTGAAATTGGTCAAAATTGAAGATTTTGAGTAAGCAAAACTCTGTAAAAATGGCAGTTTTGGTCACTGTGAGGGTTTAAAACGTGGTTATTCAACATGAGGCCCGATCCAAATGACATTTTGAATCATTTTTGGTAGAGTCCAAAAAATCAATTTTCTGATGAAAAACAATGACCCCGGACCAGTCGAACGTTGAAAAAATGGTCAATATTGATGAAATTTTAACATTTAATCTTTTGACTTTAAATGACGGTTGGATGTGAGTTATTACTTTTTCAACTAAAATAAGTGTGTTTAAAGTCATTTCTGTGCCTGAAATAGGTCAAAATTGAAGATTTTGAGTAAGCAAAACTCTGTAAAAATGGCAGTTTTGGTCACTGTGAGGGTTTAAAAAGTGGTTATTCAACATGAGGCCCGATCCAAATGACATTTTGAATCATTTTTGGTAGAGTCCAAAAAATCAATTTTCTGATGAAAAACGATGACCCCGGACCAGTCGAACGTTGAAAAAATGGTCAATATTGATGAAATTTTAACATTTAATCTTTTGACTTTAAATGACAGTTGGATGTGAGTTATTACTTTTTCAACTAAAATAAGTGTGTTTAAAGTCATTTCTGTGCCTGAAATTGGTCAAAATTGAAGATTTTGAGTAAGCAAAACTCTGTAAAAATGGCAATTTTGGTCACCGTGAGGGTTTAAAAAGTGGTTATTCAACATGAGGCCCGATCCAAATGACATTTTGAATCATTTTTGGTAGAGTCCAAAAAATCAATTATCTGATGAAAAACGATGACCCCGGACCAGTCGAACGTTGAAAAAATGGTCAATATTGATGAAATTTTAATATTTAATCTTTTGACTTTAAATGACGGTTGGATGTGAGTTATTACTTTTTCAACTAAAATAAGTGTGTTTAAAGTCATTTCTGTGCCTGAAATTGGTCAAAATTGAAGATTTTGAGTAAGCAAAACTCTGTAAAAATTGCAGTTTTGGTCACTGTGAGGGTTTAAAAAGTGGTTATCAACATGAGGCCCGATCCAAATGACATTTTGAATCATTTTTTATAGAGTCCAAAAAATTCATTTTCTGATGAAAAATGATGACCCCGGACCAGTCGAACGTTGAAAAAATGGTCAATATTGATGAAATTTTAATATTTAATCTTTTGACTTTAAATGACGGTTGGATGTGAGTTATTACTTTTTCAACTAAAATAAGTGTGTTTAAAGTCATTTCTGTGCCTGAAATTGGTCAAAATTGAAGATTTTGAGTAAGCAAAACTCTGTAAAAAATGGCAGTTTTGGTCACTGTGAGGGTTTAAAAAGTGGTTATTCAACATGAGGCCCGATCCAAATGACATTTTGAATTATTTTTGGTAGAGTCCAAAAAATCAATTTTCTGATGAAAAACGATGACCCCGGACCAGTCGAACGTTGAAAAAATGGTCAATATTGATGAAATTTTAACATTTAATCTTTTGACTTTAAATGACGGTTGGATGTGAGTTATTACTTTTTCAACTAAAATAAGTGTGTTTAAAGTCATTTCTGTGCCTGAAATTGGTCAAAATTGAAGATTTTGAGTAAGCAAAACTCTGTAAAAAATGGCAGTTTTGGTCACTGTGAGGGTTTAAAAAGTGGTTATTCAACATGAGGCCCGATCCAAATGACATTTTGAATCATTTTTGGTAGAGTCCAAAAAATCAATTTTCTGATGAAAAACGATGACCCCGGACCAGTCGAACGTTGAAAAAATGGTCAATATTGATGAAATTTTAATATTTAATCTTTTGACTTTAAATGACGGTTGGATGTGAGTTATTACTTTTTTAACTAAAATAAGTGTGTTTAAAGTCATTTCTGTGCATGAAATTGGTCAAAATTGAAGATTTTGAGTAAGCAAAACTCTGTAAAAATGGCAGTTTTGGTCACTGTGAGGGTTTAAAAAGTGGTTATTCAACATGAGGCCTGATCCAAATGACATTTTGAATCATTTTTGGTAGAGTCCAAAAAATCAATTTTCTGATGAAAAACGATGACCCCGGACCAGTCGAACGTTGAAAAAATGGTCAAAATTGATGAAATTTTAACATTTAATCTTTTGACTTTAAATGACGGTTGGATGTGAGTTATTACTTTTTCAACTAAAATAAGTGTGTTTTAAAGTCATTTCTGTGCCTGAAATTGGTCAAAATTGAAGATTTTGAGTAAGCAAAACTCTGTAAAAATGGCAATTTTGGTCACTGTGAGGGTTTAAAAAGTGGTTATTCAACATGAGGCCCGATCCAAATGACATTTTGAATTATTTTTGGTAGAGTCCAAAAAATCAATTTCTGATGAAAAACGATGACCCCGGACCAGTCGAACGTTGAAAAAATGGTCAATATTGATGAAATTTTAACATTTAATCTTTTGACTTTAAATGACGGTTGGATGTGAGTTATTACTTTTTCAACTAAAATAAGTGTGTTTAAAGTCATTTCTGTGCCTGAAATTGGTCAACATTGAAGATTTTGAGTAAGCAAAACTCTGTAAAAATGGCAATTTTGGTCACTGTGAGGGTTTAAAAAGTGGTTATTCAACATGAGGCCCGATCCAAATGACATTTGAATCATTTTTGGTAGAGTCCAAAAAATCAATTTTCTGATGAAAAACGATGACCCCGGACCAGTCGAACGTTGAAAAAATGGTCAATATTGATGAAATTTTAATATTTAATCTTTTGACTTTAAATGACGGTTGGATGTGAGTTATTACTTTTTCAACTAAAATAAGTGTGTTTAAAGTCATTTCTGTGCCTGAAATTGGTCAAAATTGAAGATTTTGAGTAAGCAAAACTCTGTAAAAATTGCAGTTTTGGTCACTGTGAGGGTTTAAAAAGTGGTTATTCAACATGAGGCCCGATCCAAATGACATTTTGAATCATTTTTGGTAGAGTCCAAAAAACTCAATTTTCTGATGAAAAACGATGACCCCGGACCAGTCGAACGTTGAAAAAATGGTCAATATTGATGAAATTTTAACATTTAATCTTTTGACTTTAAATGACGGTTGGATGTGAGTTATTACTTTTTCAACTAAAATAAGTTTGTTTAAAGTCATTTCTGTGCCTGAAATTGGTCAAAATTGAAGATTTTGAGTAAGCAAAACTCTGTAAAAATGGCAGTTTTGGTCACTGTGAGGGTTTAAAAAGTGGTTATTCAACATGAGGCCTGATCCAAATGACATTTTGAATCATTTTTGGTAGAGTCGAAAAATCCATTTTCTGATGAAAAACGATGACCCCGGACCAGTCGAACGTTGAAAAAATGGTCAATATTGATGAAATTTTAACATTTAATCTTTTGACTTTAAATGACGGTTGGATGTCAGTTATTACTTTTTCAACTAAAATAAGTGTGTTTAAAGTCATTTCTGTGCCTGAAATTGGTCAAAATTGAAGATTTTGAGTAAGCAAAACTCTGTAAAAATGGCAGTTTTGGTCACTGTGAGGGTTTAAAAAGTGGTTATTCAACATGAGGCCCGATCCAAATGACATTTTGAATCATTTTTGGTAGAGTCCAAAAAATCAATTTTCTGATGAAAAACGATGACCCCGGACCAGTCGAACGTTGAAAAAATGGTCAATATTGATGAAATTTTAACATTTAATCTTTTGACTTTAAATGACGGTTGGATGTGAGTTATTACTTTTTCAACTAAAATAAGTGTGTTTAAAGTCATTTCTGTGCCTGAAATAGGTCAAAATTGAAGATTTTGAGTAAGCAAAACTCTGTAAAAATGGCAGTTTTGGTCACTGTGAGGGTTTAAAAAGTGGTTATTCAACATGAGGCCCGATCCAAATGACATTTTGAATCATTTTTGGTAGAGTCCAAAAAATCAATTTTCTGATGAAAAACGATGACCCCGGACCAGTCGAACGTTGAAAAAATGGTCAATATTGATGAAATTTTAACATTTAATCTTTTGACTTTAAATGACAGTTGGATGTGAGTTATTACTTTTTCAACTAAATAAGTGTGTTTAAAGTCATTTCTGTGCCTGAAATTGGTCAAAATTGAAGATTTTGAGTAAGCAAAACTCTGTAAAAATGGCAATTTTGGTCACCGTGAGGGTTTAAAAAGTGGTTATTCAACATGAGGCCCGATCCAAATGACATTTTGAATCATTTTTGGTAGAGTCCAAAAAATCAATTATCTGATGAAAAACGATGACCCCGGACCAGTCGAACGTTGAAAAAATGGTCAATATTGATGAAATTTTAATATTTAATCTTTTGACTTTAAATGACGGTTGGATGTGAGTTATTACTTTTTCAACTAAAATAAGTGTGTTTAAAGTCATTTCTGTGCCTGAAATTGGTCAAAATTGAAGATTTTGAGTAAGCAAAACTCTGTAAAAATTGCAGTTTTGGTCACTGTGAGGGTTAAAAAGTGGTTATCAACATGAGGCCCGATCCAAATGACATTTTGAATCATTTTTTATAGAGTCCAAAAAATTCATTTTCTGATGAAAAATGATGACCCCGGACCAGTCGAACGTTGAAAAAATGGTCAATATTGATGAAATTTTAATATTTAATCTTTTGACTTTAAATGACGGTTGGATGTGAGTTATTACTTTTTCAACTAAAATAAGTGTGTTTAAAGTCATTTCTGTGCCTGAAATTGGTCAAAATTGAAGATTTTGAGTAAGCAAAACTCTGTAAAAAATGGCAGTTTTGGTCACTGTGAGGGTTTAAAAAGTGGTTATTCAACATGAGGCCCGATCCAAATGACATTTTGAATTATTTTTGGTAGAGTCCAAAAAATCAATTTTCTGATGAAAAACGATGACCCCGGACCAGTCGAACGTTGAAAAAATGGTCAATATTGATGAAATTTTAACATTTAATCTTTTGACTTTAAATGACGGTTGGATGTGAGTTATTACTTTTTCAACTAAAATAAGTGTGTTTAAAGTCATTTCTGTGCCTGAAATTGGTCAAAATTGAAGATTTTGAGTAAGCAAAACTCTGTAAAAATGGCAATTTTGGTCACTGTGAGGGTTTAAAAAGTGGTTATTCAACATGAGGCCCGATCCAAATGACATTTTGAATCATTTTTGGTAGAGTCCAAAAAATCAATTTTCTGATGAAAAACGATGACCCCGGACCAGTCGAACGTTGAAAAAATGGTCAATATTGATGAAATTTTAATATTTAATCTTTTGACTTTAAATGACGGTTGGATGTGAGTTATTACTTTTTTAACTAAAATAAGTGTGTTTAAAGTCATTTCTGTGCATGAAATTGGTCAAAATTGAAGATTTTGAGTAAGCAAAACTCTGTAAAAATGGCAGTTTTGGTCACTGTGAGGGTTTAAAAAGTGGTTATTCAACATGAGGCCTGATCCAAATGACATTTTGAATCATTTTTGGTAGAGTCCAAAAAATCAATTTTCTGATGAAAAACGATGACCCCGGACCAGTCGAACGTTGAAAAAATGGTCAAAATTGATGAAATTTTAACATTTAATCTTTTGACTTTAAATGACGGTTGGATGTGAGTTATTACTTTTTCAACTAAAATAAGTGTGTTTAAAGTCATTTCTGTGCCTGAAATTGGTCAAAATTGAAGATTTTGAGTAAGCAAAACTCTGTAAAAATGGCAATTTTGGTCACTGTGAGGGTTTAAAAAGTGGTTATTCAACATGAGGCCCGATCCAAATGACATTTTGAATATTTTTGGTAGAGTCCAAAAAATCAATTTTCTGATGAAAAACGATGACCCCGGACCAGTCGAACGTTGAAAAAATGGTCAATATTGATGAAATTTTAACATTTAATCTTTTGACTTTAAATGACGGTTGGATGTGAGTTATTACTTTTTCAACTAAAATAAGTGTGTTTAAAGTCATTTCTGTGCCTGAAATTGGTCAACATTGAAGATTTTGAGTAAGCAAAACTCTGTAAAAATGGCAATTTTGGTCACTGTGAGGGTTTAAAAAGTGGTTATTCAACATGAGGCCCGATCCAAATGACATTTTGAATCATTTTTGGTAGAGTCCAAAAAATCAATTTTCTGATGAAAAACGATGACCCCGGACCAGTCGAACGTTGAAAAAATGGTCAATATTGATGAAATTTTAATATTTAATCTTTTGACTTTAAATGACGGTTGGATGTGAGTTATTACTTTTTCAACTAAAATAAGTGTGTTTAAAGTCATTTCTGTGCCTGAAATTGGTCAAAATTGAAGATTTTGAGTAAGCAAAACTCTGTAAAAATTGCAGTTTTGGTCACTGTGAGGGTTTAAAAAGTGGTTATTCAACATGAGGCCCGATCCAAATGACATTTTGAATCATTTTTGGTAGAGTCCAAAAAACTCAATTTTCTGATGAAAAACGATGACCCCGGACCAGTCGAACGTTGAAAAAATGGTCAATATTGATGAAATTTTAACATTTAATCTTTTGACTTTAAATGACGGTTGGATGTGAGTTATTACTTTTTCAACTAAAATAAGTTTGTTTAAAGTCATTTCTGTGCCTGAAATTGGTCAAAATTGAAGATTTTGAGTAAGCAAAACTCTGTAAAAATGGCAGTTTTGGTCACTGTGAGGGTTTAAAAAGTGGTTATTCAACATGAGGCCTGATCCAAATGACATTTTGAATCATTTTTGGTAGAGTCGAAAAAATCCATTTTCTGATGAAAAACGATGACCCCGGACCAGTCGAACGTTGAAAAAATGGTCAATATTGATGAAATTTTAACATTTAATCTTTTGACTTTAAATGACGGTTGGATGTCAGTTATTACTTTTTCAACTAAAATAAGTGTGTTTAAAGTCATTTCTGTGCCTGAAATTGGTCAAAATTGAAGATTTTGAGTAAGCAAAACTCTGTAAAAATGGCAGTTTTGGTCACTGTGAGGGTTTAAAACGTGGTTATTCAACATGAGGCCCGATCCAAATGACATTTTGAATCATTTTTGGTAGAGTCCAAAAAATCAATTTTCTGATGAAAAACAATGACCCCGGACCAGTCGAACGTTGAAAAAATGGTCAATATTGATGAAATTTTAACATTTAATCTTTTGACTTTAAATGACGGTTGGATGTGAGTTATTACTTTTTCAACTAAAATAAGTGTGTTTAAAGTCATTTCTGTGCCTGAAATAGGTCAAAATTGAAGATTTTGAGTAAGCAAAACTCTGTAAAAATGGCAGTTTTGGTCACTGTGAGGGTTTAAAAAGTGGTTATTCAACATGAGGCCCGATCCAAATGACATTTTGAATCATTTTTGGTAGAGTCCAAAAAATCAATTTTCTGATGAAAAACGATGACCCCGGACCAGTCGAACGTTGAAAAAATGGTCAATATTGATGAAATTTTAACATTTAATCTTTTGACTTTAAATGACAGTTGGATGTGAGTTATTACTTTTTCAACTAAAATAAGTGTGTTTAAAGTCATTTCTGTGCCTGAAATTGGTCAAAATTGAAGATTTTGAGTAAGCAAAACTCTGTAAAAATGGCAATTTTGGTCACCGTGAGGGTTTAAAAAGTGGTTATTCAACATGAGGCCCGATCCAAATGACATTTTGAATCATTTTTGGTAGAGTCCAAAAATCAAGTTTCTGATGAAAAACGATGACCCCGGACCAGTCGAACGTTGAAAAAATGGTCAATATTGATGAAATTTTAATATTTAATCTTTTGACTTTAAATGACGGTTGGATGTGAGTTATTACTTTTTCAACTAAAATAAGTGTGTTTAAAGTCATTTCTGTGCCTGAAATTGGTCAAAATTGAAGATTTTGAGTAAGCAAAACTCTGTAAAAATTGCAGTTTTGGTCACTGTGAGGGTTTAAAAAGTGGTTATCAACATGAGGCCCGATCCAAATGACATTTTGAATCATTTTTTATAGAGTCCAAAAAATTCATTTTCTGATGAAAAATGATGACCCCGGACCAGTCGAACGTTGAAAAAATGGTCAATATTGATGAAATTTTAACATTTAATCTTTTGACTTTAAATGACGGTTGGATGTGAGTTATTACTTTTTCAACTAAAATAAGTGTGTTTAAAGTCATTTCTGTGCCTGAAATTGGTCAAAATTGAAGATTTTGAGTAAGCAAAACTCTGTAAAAATGGCAATTTTGGTCACTGTGAGGGTTTAAAAAGTGGTTATTCAGCATGAGGCCCGATCCAAATGACATTTTGAATCATTTTTGGTAGAGTCCAAAAAATCAATTTTCTGATGAAAAACGATGACCCCGGACCAGTCGAACGTTGAAAAAATGGTCAATATTGATGAAATTTTAATATTTAATCTTTTGACTTTAAATGACGGTTGGATGTGAGTTATTACTTTTTTAACTAAAATAAGTGTGTTTAAAGTCATTTCTGTGCATGAAATTGGTCAAAATTGAAGATTTTGAGTAAGCAAAACTCTGTAAAAATGGCAGTTTTGGTCACTGTGAGGGTTTAAAAAGTGGTTATTCAACATGAGGCCTGATCCAAATGACATTTTGAATCATTTTTGGTAGAGTCCAAAAAATCAATTTTCTGATGAAAAACGATGACCCCGGACCAGTCGAACGTTGAAAAAATGGTCAAAATTGATGAAATTTTAACATTTAATCTTTTGACTTTAAATGACGGTTGGATGTGAGTTATTACTTTTTCAACTAAAATAAGTGTGTTTAAAGTCATTTCTGTGCCTGAAATTGGTCAAAATTGAAGATTTTGAGTAAGCAAAACTCTGTAAAAATGGCAATTTTGGTCACTGTGAGGGTTTAAAAAGTGGTTATTCAACATGAGGCCCGATCCAAATGACATTTTGAATTATTTTTGGTAGAGTCCAAAAAATCAATTTTCTGATGAAAAACGATGACCCCGGACCAGTCGAACATTGAAAAAATGGTCAATATTGATGAAATTTTAACATTTAATCTTTTGACTTTAAATGACGGTTGGATGTGAGTTATTACTTTTTCAACTAAAATAAGTGTGTTTAAAGTCATTTCTGTGCCTGAAATTGGTCAAAATTGAAGATTTTGAGTAAGCAAAACTCTGTAAAAATGGCAATTTTGGTCACTGTGAGGGTTTAAAAAGTGGTTATTCAACATGAGGCCCGATCCAAATGACATTTTGAATCATTTTTGGTAGAGTCCAAAAAATCAATTTTCTGATGAAAAACGATGACCCCGGACCAGTCGAACGTTGAAAAAATGGTCAATATTGATGAAATTTTAACATATAATCTTTTGACCTTACATGATGGTTGGATGTGAGTTATTACTTTTTCAACTAAAATAAGTGTGTTTAAAGTCATTTCTGTGCCTGAAATTGGTCAAAATTGAAGATTTTGAGTAAGCAAAACTCTGTAAAAATGGCAGTTTTGGTCACTGTGAGGGTTTAAAAAGTGGTTATTCAACATGAGGCCTGATCCAAATGACATTTTGAATCATTTTTGGTAGAGTCCAAAAAATCCATTTTCTGATGAAAAACGATGACCCCGGACCAGTCGAACATTGAAAAAATGGTCAATATTGATGAAATTTTAACATTTAATCTTTTGACTTTAAATGACGGTTGGATGTGAGTTATTACTTTTTCAACTAAAATAAGTGTGTTTAAAGTCATTTCTGTGCCTGAAATTGGTCAAAATTGAAGATTTTGAGTAAGCAAAACTCTGTAAAAATGGCAATTTTGGTCACTGTGAGGGTTTAAAAAGTGGTTATTCAACATGAGGCCCGATCCAAATGACATTTTGAATCATTTTTGGTAGAGTCCAAAAAATCAATTTTCTGATGAAAAACGATGACCCCGGACCAGTCGAACGTTGAAAAAATGGTCAATATTGATGAAATTTTAACATTTAATCTTTTGACTTTAAATGACGGTTGGATGTCAGTTATTACTTTTTCAACTAAAATAAGTGTGTTTAAAGTCATTTCTGTGCCTGAAATTGGTCAAAATTGAAGATTTTGAGTAAGCAAAACTCTGTAAAAATGGCAGTTTTGGTCACTGTGAGGGTTTAAAAAGTGGTTATTCAACATGAGGCCCGATCCAAATGACATTTTGAATCATTTTTGGTAGAGTCCAAAAAATCAATTTTCTGATGAAAAACGATGACCCCGGACCAGTCGAACGTTGAAAAAATGGTCAATATTGATGAAATTTTAACATTTAATCTTTTGACTTTAAATGGCGGTTGGATGTGAGTTATTACTTTTTCAACTAAAATAAGTGTGTTTAAAGTCATTTCTGTGCCTGAAATTGGTCAAAATTGAAGATTTTGAGTAAGCAAAACTCTGTAAAAATGGCAGTTTTGGTCACTGTGAGGGTTTAAAAAGTGGTTATTCAACATGAGGCCCGATCCAAATGACATTTTGAATCATTTTTGGTAGAGTCCAAAAAATCAATTTTCTGATGAAAAACGATGACCCCGGACCAGTCGAACGTTGAAAAAATGGTCAATATTGATGAAATTTTAACATTTAATCTTTTGACTTTAAATGACGGTTGGATGTGAGTTATTACTTTTTCAACTAAAATAAGTGTGTTTAAAGTAATTTCTGTGCCTGAAATTGGTCAAAATTGAAGATTTTGAGTAAGCAAAACTCTGTAAAAATGGCAATTTTGGTCACTGTGAGGGTTTAAAAAGTGGTTATTCAACATGAGGCCCGATCCAAATGACATTTTGAATCATTTTTGGTAGAGTCCAAAAAATCAATTTTCTGATGAAAAACGATGACCCCGGACCAGTCGAACGTTGAAAAAATGGTCAATATTGATATAATTTTAATATTTAATCTTTTCACTTTAAATGACGGTTGGATGTGAGTTATTACTTTTTCAACTAAAATAAGTGTGTTTAAAGTCATTTCTGTGCATGAAATTGGTCAAATTGAAGATTTTGAGTAAGCAAAACTCTGTAAAAATGGCAATTTTGGTCACTGTGAGGGTTTAAAAAGTGGTTATTCAACATGAGGCCCGATCCAAATGACATTTTGAATCATTTTTGGTAGAGTCCAAAAAATCAATTTTCTGATGAAAAACGATGACCCCGGACCAGTCGAACGTTCAAAAAATGGTCAATATTGATGAAATTTTAACATTTAATCTTTTGACTTTAAATGACGGTTGGATGTGAGTTATTACTTTTTCAACTAAAATAAGTTTGTTTAAAGTCATTTCTGTGCCTGAAATTGGTCAAAATTGAAGATTTTGAGTAAGCAAAACTCTGTAAAAATGGCAATTTTGGTCACTGTGAGGGTTTAAAAAGTGGTTATTCAACATGAGGCCCGATCCAAATGACATTTTGAATCATTTTTGGTAGAGTCCAAAAAATCCATTTTCTGATGAAAAACGATGACCCCGGACCAGTCGAACGTTGAAAAAATTGTCAATATTGATGAAATTTTAACATTTAATCTTTTGACTTTAAATGACGGTTGGATGTGAGTTATTACTTTTTCAACTAAAATAAGTGTATTTAAAGTCATTTCTGTGCCTGAAATTGGTCAAAATTAAAGATTTTGAGTAAGCAAAACTCTGTAAAAATGGCAATTTTGGTCACTGTGAGGGTTTAAAAAGTGGTTATTCAACATGAGGCCCGATCCAAATGACATTTTGAATCATTTTTGGTAGAGTCCAAAAAATCAATTTTCTGATGAAAAACGATGACCCCGGACCAGTCGAACGTTGAAAAAATGGTCAATATTGATGAAATTTTAACATTTAATCTTTTGACTTTAAATGACGGTTGGATGTGAGTTATTACTTTTTCAACTAAAATAAGTGTGTTTAAAGTCATTTCTGTGCCTGAAATTGGTCAAAATTGAAGATTTTGAGTAAGCAAAACTCTGTAAAAATGGCAATTTTGGTCACTGTGAGGGTTTAAAAAGTGGTTATTCAACATGAGGCCCGATCCAAATGACATTTTGAATCATTTTTGGTAGAGTCCAAAAAATCAATTTTCTGATGAAAAACGATGACCCCGGACCAGTCGAACGTTGAAAAAATGGTCAATATTGATGAAATTTTAACATTTAATCTTTTGACTTTAAATGACGGTTGGATGTCAGTTATTACTTTTTCAACTAAAATAAGTGTGTTTAAAGTCATTTCTGTGCCTGAAATTGGTCAAAATTGAAGATTTTGAGTAAGCAAAACTCTGTAAAAATGGCAGTTTTGGTCACTGTGAGGGTTTAAAAAGTGGTTATTCAACATGAGGCCCGATCCAAATGACATTTTGAATCATTTTTGGTAGAGTCCAAAAAATCAATTTTCTGATAAAAAACGATGACCCCGGACCAGTCGAACGTTGAAAAAATGGTCAATATTGATGAAATTTTAACATTTAATCTTTTGACTTTAAATGGCGGTTGGATGTGAGTTATTACTTTTTCAACTAAAATAAGTGTGTTTAAAGTCATTTCTGTGCCTGAAATTGGTCAAAATTGAAGATTTTGAGTAAGCAAAACTCTGTAAAAATGGCAGTTTTGGTCACTGTGAGGGTTTAAAAAGTGGTTATTCAACATGAGGCCTGATCCAAATGACATTTTGAATCATTTTTGGTAGAGTCCAAAAAATCCATTTTCTGATGAAAAACGATGACCCCGGACCAGTCGAACATTGAAAAAATGGTCAATATTGATGAAATTTTAACATTTAATCTTTTGACTTTAAATGACGGTTGGATGTGAGTTATTACTTTTTCAACTAAAATAAGTGTGTTTAAAGTCATTTCTGTGCCTGAAATTGGTCAAAATTGAAGATTTTGAGTAAGCAAAACTCTGTAAAAATGGCAATTTTGGTCACTGTGAGGGTTTAAAAAGTGGTTATTCAACATGAGGCCCGATCCAAATGACATTTTGAATCATTTTTGGTAGAGTCCAAAAAATCAATTTTCTGATGAAAAACGATGACCCCGGACCAGTCGAACGTTGAAAAAATGGTCAATATTGATGAAATTTTAACATTTAATCTTTTGACTTTAAATGACGGTTGGATGTCAGTTATTACTTTTTCAACTAAAATAAGTGTGTTTAAAGTCATTTCTGTGCCTGAAATTGGTCAAAATTGAAGATTTTGAGTAAGCAAAACTCTGTAAAAATGGCAGTTTTGGTCACTGTGAGGGTTTAAAAAGTGGTTATTCAACATGAGGCCCGATCCAAATGACATTTTGAATCATTTTTGGTAGAGTCCAAAAAATCAATTTTCTGATGAAAAACGATGACCCCGGACCAGTCGAACGTTGAAAAAATGGTCAATATTGATGAAATTTTAACATTTAATCTTTTGACTTTAAATGGCGGTTGGATGTGAGTTATTACTTTTTCAACTAAAATAAGTGTGTTTAAAGTCATTTCTGTGCCTGAAATTGGTCAAAATTGAAGATTTTGAGTAAGCAAAACTCTGTAAAAATGGCAGTTTTGGTCACTGTGAGGGTTTAAAAAGTGGTTATTCAACATGAGGCCCGATCCAAATGACATTTTGAATCATTTTTGGTAGAGTCCAAAAAATCAATTTTCTGATGAAAAACGATGACCCCGGACCAGTCGAACGTTGAAAAAATGGTCAATATTGATGAAATTTTAATATTTAATCTTTTGACTTTAAATGACGGTTGGATGTGAGTTATTACTTTTTCAACTAAAATAAGTGTGTTTAAAGTCATTTCTGTGCCTGAAATTGGTCAAAATTGAAGATTTTGAGTAAGCAAAACTCTGTAAAAATTGCAGTTTTGGTCACTGTGAGGGTTTAAAAAGTGGTTATTCAACATGAGGCCCGATCCAAATGACATTTTGAATCATTTTTGGTAGAGTCCAAAAAACTCAATTTTCTGATGAAAAACGATGACCCCGGACCAGTCGAACGTTGAAAAAATGGTCAATATTGATGAAATTTTAACATTTAATCTTTTGACTTTAAATGACGGTTGGATGTGAGTTATTACTTTTTCAACTAAAATAAGTGTGTTTAAAGTCATTTCTGTGCCTGAAATTGGTCAAAATTGAAGATTTTGAGTAAGCAAAACTCTGTAAAAATGGCAGCTTTGGTCACTGTGAGGGTTTAAAAAGTGGTTATTCAACATGAGGCCTGATCCAAATGACATTTTGAATCATTTCTGGTAGAGTCCAAAAAATCAATTTTCTGATGAAAAACGATGACCCCGGACCAGTCGAACGTTGAAAAAATGGTCAATATTGATGAAATTTTAACATTTAATCTTTTGACTTTAAATGACGGTTGGATGTGAGTTATTACTTTTTCAACTAAAATAAGTGTGTTTAAAGTCATTTCTGTGCCTGAAATTGGTCAAAATTGAAGATTTTGAGTAAGCAAAACTCTGTAAAAATGGCAGTTTTGGTCACTGTGAGGGTTTAAAAAGTGGTTATTCAACATGAGGCCTGATCCAAATGACATTTTGAATCATTTTTGGTAGAGTCCAAAAAATCCATTTTCTGATGAAAAACGATGACCCCGGACCAGTCGAACGTTGAAAAAATGGTCAATATTGATGAAATTTTAACATTTAATCTTTTGACTTTAAATGACGGTTGGATGTCAGTTATTACTTTTTCAACTAAAATAAGTGTGTTTAAAGTCATTTCTGTGCCTGAAATTGGTCAAAATTGAAGATTTTGAGTAAGCAAAACTCTGTAAAAATGGCAGTTTTGGTCACTGTGAGGGTTTAAAACGTGGTTATTCAACATGAGGCCCGATCCAAATGACATTTTGAATCATTTTTGGTAGAGTCCAAAAAATCAATTTTCTGATGAAAAACAATGACCCCGGACCAGTCGAACGTTGAAAAAATGGTCAATATTGATGAAATTTTAACATTTAATCTTTTGACTTTAAATGACGGTTGGATGTGAGTTATTACTTTTTCAACCAAAATAAGTGTGTTTAAAGTCATTTCTGTGCCTGAAATAGGTCAAAATTGAAGATTTTGAGTAAGCAAAACTCTGTAAAAATGGCAGTTTTGGTCACTGTGAGGGTTTAAAAAGTGGTTATTCAACATGAGGCCTGATCCAAATGACATTTTGAATCATTTTTGGTAGAGTCCAAAAAATCAATTTTCTGATGAAAAACGATAACCCCGGACCAGTCGAACGTTGAAAAAATGGTCAATATTGATGAAATTTTAACATTTAATCTTTTGACTTTAAATGACGGTTGGATGTGAGTTATTACTTTTTCAACTAAAATAAGTGTGTTTAAAGTCATTTCTGTGCCTGAAATTGGTCAAAATTGAAGATTTTGAGTAAGCAAAACTCTGTAAAAATGGCAGTTTTGCTCACTGTGAGGGTTTAAAAAGTGGTTATTCAACATGAGGCCTGATCCAAATGACATTTTGAATCATTTTTGGTAGAGTCCAAAAAATCAATTTTCTGATGAAAAACGATGACCCCGGACCAGTCGAACGTTGAAAAAATGGTCAATATTGATGAAATTTTAACATTTAATCTTTTGACTTTAAATGGCGGTTGGATGTGAGTTATTACTTTTTCAACTAAAATAAGTGTGTTTAAAGTCATTTCTGTGCCTGAAATTGGTCAAAATTGAAGATTTTGAGTAAGCAAAACTCTGTAAAAATGGCAGTTTTGGTCACTGTGAGGGTTTAAAAAGTGGTTATTCAACATGAGGCCTGATCCAAATGACATTTTGAATCATTTTTGGTAGAGTCCAAAAAATCCATTTTCTGATGAAAAACGATGACCCCGGACCAGTCGAACGTTGAAAAAATGGTCAATATTGATGAAATTTTAACATTTAATCTTTTGACTTTAAATGACGGTTGGATGTCAGTTATTACTTTTTCAACTAAAATAAGTGTGTTTAAAGTAATTTCTGTGCCTGAAATTGGTCAAAATTGAAGATTTTGAGTACGCAAAACTCTGTAAAAATGGCAATTTTGGTCACTGTGAGGGTTTAAAAAGTGGTTATTCAACATGAGGCCCGATCCAAATGACATTTTGAATCATTTTTGGTAGAGTCCAAAAAATCAATTTTCTGATGAAAAACGATGACCCCGGACCAGTCGAACGTTGAAAAAATGGTCAATATTGATGAAATTTTAATATTTAATCTTTTCACTTTAAATGATGGTTGGATGTGAGTTATTACTTTTTCAACTAAAATAAGTGTGTTTAAAGTCATTTCTGTGCCTGAAATTGGTCAAATTGAAGATTTTGAGTAAGCAAAACTCTGTAAAAATGGCAATTTTGGTCACTGTGAGGGTTTAAAAAGTGGTTATTCAACATGAGGCCCGATCCAAATGACATTTTGAATCATTTTTGGTAGAGTCCAAAAAATCAATTTTCTGATGAAAAACGATGACCCCGGACCAGTCGAACGTTCAAAAAATGGTCAATATTGATGAAATTTTAACATTTAATCTTTTGACTTTAAATGACGGTTGGATGTGAGTTATTACTTTTTCAACTAAAATAAGTTTGTTTAAAGTCATTTCTGTGCCTGAAATTGGTCAAAATTGAAGATTTTGAGTAAGCAAAACTCTGTAAAAATGGCAATTTTGGTCACTGTGAGGGTTTAAAAAGTGGTTATTCAACATGAGGCCCGATCCAAATGACATTTTGAATAATTTTTGGTAGAGTCCAAAAAATCCATTTTCTGATGAAAAACGATGACCCCGGACCAGTCGAACGTTGAAAAAATTGTCAATATTGATGAAATTTTAACATTTAATCTTTTAACTTTAAATGACGGTTGGATGTGAGTTATTACTTTTTCAACTAAAATAAGTGTATTTAAAGTCATTTCTGTGCCTGAAATTGGTCAAAATTGAAGATTTTGAGTAAGCAAAACTCTGTAAAAATGGCAATTTTGGTCACTGTGAGGGTTTAAAAAGTGGTTATTCAACATGAGGCCCGATCCAAATGACATTTTGAATCATTTTTGGTAGAGTCCAAAAAATCAATTTTCTGATGAAAAACGATGACCCCGGACCAGTCGAACGTTGAAAAAATGGTCAATATTGATGAAATTTTAACATTTAATCTTTTGACTTTAAATGACGGTTGGATGTGAGTTATTACTTTTTCAACTAAAATAAGTGTGTTTAAAGTCATTTCTGTGCCTGAAATTGGTCAACATTGAAGATTTTGAGTAAGCAAAACTCTGTAAAAATGGCAATTTTGGTCACTGTGAGGGTTTAAAAAGTGGTTATTCAACATGAGGCCCGATCCAAATGACATTTTGAATCATTTTTGGTAGAGTCCAAAAAATCAATTTTCTGATGAAAAACGATGACCCCGGACCAGTCGAACGTTGAAAAAATGGTCAATATTGATGAAATTTTAATATTTAATCTTTTGACTTTAAATGACGGTTGGATGTGAGTTATTACTTTTTCAACTAAAATAAGTGTGTTTAAAGTCATTTCTGTGCCTGAAATTGGTCAAAATTGAAGATTTTGAGTAAGCAAAACTCTGTAAAAATTGCAGTTTTGGTCACTGTGAGGGTTTAAAAAGTGGTTATTCAACATGAGGCCCGATCCAAATGACATTTTGAATCATTTTTGGTAGAGTCCAAAAAACTCAATTTTCTGATGAAAAACGATGACCCCGGACCAGTCGAACGTTGAAAAAATGGTCAATATTGATGAAATTTTAACATTTAATCTTTTGACTTTAAATGACGGTTGGATGTGAGTTATTACTTTTTCAACTAAAATAAGTGTGTTTAAAGTCATTTCTGTGCCTGAAATTGGTCAAAATTGAAGATTTTGAGTAAGCAAAACTCTGTAAAAATGGCAGTTTTGGTCACTGTGAGGGTTTAAAAAGTGGTTATTCAACATGAGGCCTGATCCAAATGACATTTTGAATCATTTTTGGTAGAGTCCAAAAAATCCATTTTCTGATGAAAAACGATGACCCCGGACCAGTCGAACGTTGAAAAAATGGTCAATATTGATGAAATTTTAACATTTAATCTTTTGACTTTAAATGACGGTTGGATGTCAGTTATTACTTTTTCAACTAAAATAAGTGTGTTTAAAGTCATTTCTGTGCCTGAAATTGGTCAAAATTGAAGATTTTGAGTAAGCAAAACTCTGTAAAAATGGCAGTTTTGGTCACTGTGAGGGTTTAAAACGTGGTTATTCAACATGAGGCCCGATCCAAATGACATTTTGAATCATTTTTGGTAGAGTCCAAAAAATCAATTTTCTGATGAAAAACAATGACCCCGGACCAGTCGAACGTTGAAAAAATGGTCAATATTGATGAAATTTTAACATTTAATCTTTTGACTTTAAATGACGGTTGGATGTGAGTTATTACTTTTTCAACTAAAATAAGTGTGTTTAAAGTCATTTCTGTGCCTGAAATAGGTCAAAATTGAAGATTTTGAGTAAGCAAAACTCTGTAAAAATGGCAGTTTTGGTCACTGTGAGGGTTTAAAAAGTGGTTATTCAACATGAGGCCTGATCCAAATGACATTTTGAATCATTTTTGGTAGAGTCCAAAAAATCAATTTTCTGATGAAAAACGATAACCCCGGACCAGCCGAACGTTGAAAAAATGGTCAATATTGATGAAATTTTAACATTTAATCTTTTGACTTTAAATGACGGTTGGATGTGAGTTATTACTTTTTCAACTAAAATAAGTGTGTTTAAAGTCATTTCTGTGCCTGAAATTGGTCAAAATTGAAGATTTTGAGTAAGCAAAACTCTGTAAAAATGGCAGTTTTGGTCACTGTGAGGGTTTAAAAAGTGGTTATTCAACATGAGGCCTGATCCAAATGACATTTTGAATCATTTTTGGTAGAGTCCAAAAAATCAATTTTCTGATGAAAAACGATGACCCCGGACCAGTCGAACGTTGAAAAAATGGTCAATATTGATGAAATTTTAACATTTAATCTTTTGACTTTAAATGACGGTTGGATGTGAGTTATTACTTTTTCAACTAAAATAAGTGTGTTTAAAGTCATTTCTGTGCCTGAAATTGGTCAAAATTGAAGATTTTGAGTAAGCAAAACTCTGTAAAAATGGCAATTTTGGTCACTGTGAGGGTTTAAAAAGTGGTTATTCAACATGAGGCCCGATCCAAATGACATTTTGAATCATTTTTGGTAGAGTCCAAAAAATCAATTTTCTGATGAAAAACAATGACCCCGGACCAGTCGAACGTTGAAAAAATGGTCAATATTGATGAAATTTTAACATTTAATCTTTTGACTTTAAATGACGGTTGGATGTGAGTTATTACTTTTTCAACTAAAATAAGTGTGTTTAAAGTCATTTCTGTGCCTGAAATAGGTCAAAATTGAAGATTTTGAGTAAGCAAAACTCTGTAAAAATGGCAGTTTTGGTCACTGTGAGGGTTTAAAAAGTGGTTATTCAACATGAGGCCTGATCCAAATGACATTTTGAATCATTTTTGGTAGAGTCCAAAAAATCAATTTTCTGATGAAAAACGATAACCCCGGACCAGTCGAACTTTTAAAAAATGGTCAATATTGATGAAATTTTAACATTTAATCTTTTGACTTTAAATGACGGTTGGATGTCAGTTATTACTTTTTCAACTAAAATAAGTGTGTTTAAAGTCATTTCTGTGCCTGAAATTGGTCAAAATTGAAGATTTTGAGTAAGCAAAACTCTGTAAAAATGGCAATTTTGGTCACTGTGAGGGTTTAAAAAGTGGTTATTCAACATGAGGCCCGATCCAAATGACATTTTGAATCATTTTTGGTAGAGTCCAAAAAATCAATTTTCTGATGAAAAACGATGACCCCGGACCAGTCGAACGTTCAAAAAATGGTCAATATTGATGAAATTTTAACATTTAATCTTTTGACTTTAAATGACGGTTGGATGTGAGTTATTACTTTTTCAACTAAAATAAGTTTGTTTAAAGTCATTTCTGTGCCTGAAATTGGTCAAAATTGAAGATTTTGAGTAAGCAAAACTCTGTAAAAATGGCAATTTTGGTCACTGTGAGGGTTTAAAAAGTGGTTATTCAACATGAGGCCCGATCCAAATGACATTTTGAATCATTTTTGGTAGAGTCCAAAAAATCCATTTTCTGATGAAAAACGATGACCCCGGACCAGTCGAACGTTGAAAAAATTGTCAATATTGATGAAATTTTAACATTTAATCTTTTGACTTTAAATGACGGTTGGATGTGAGTTATTACTTTTTCAACTAAAATAAGTGTATTTAAAGTCATTTCTGTGCCTGAAATTGTTCAAAATTGAAGATTTTGAGTAAGCAAAACTCTGTAAAAATGGCAATTTTGGTCACTGTGAGGGTTTAAAAAGTGGTTATTCAACATGAGGCCCGATCCAAATGACATTTTGAATCATTTTTGGTAGAGTCCAAAAAATCAATTTTCTGATGAAAAACGATGACCCCGGACCAGTCGAACGTTGAAAAAATGGTCAATATTGATGAAATTTTAACATTTAATCTTTTGACTTTAAATGACGGTTGGATGTGAGTTATTACTTTTTCAACTAAAATAAGTGTGTTTAAAGTCATTTCTGTGCCTGAAATAGGTCAAAATTGAAGATTTTGAGTAAGCAAAACTCTGTAAAAATGGCAGTTTTGGTCACTGTGAGGGTTTAAAAAGTGGTTATTCAACATGAGGCCTGATCCAAATTACATTTTGAATCATTTTTGGTAGAGTCCAAAAAATCAATTTTCTGATGAAAAACGATAACCCCGGACCAGCCGAACGTTGAAAAAATGGTCAATATTGATGAAATTTTAACATTTAATCTTTTGACTTTAAATGACGGTTGGATGTGAGTTATTACTTTTTCAACTAAAATAAGTGTGTTTAAAGTCATTTCTGTGCCTGAAATTGGTCAAAATTGAAGATTTTGAGTAAGCAAAACTCTGTAAAAATGGCAGTTTTGGTCACTGTGAGGGTTTAAAAAGTGGTTATTCAACATGAGGCCTGATCCAAATGACATTTTGAATCATTTTTGGTAGAGTCCAAAAAATCAATTTTCTGATGAAAAACGATGACCCCGGACCAGTCGAACGTTGAAAAAATGGTCAATATTGATGAAATTTTAATATTTAATCTTTTCACTTTAAATGATGGTTGGATGTGAGTTATTACTTTTTCAACTAAAATAAGTGTGTTTAAAGTCATTTCTGTGCCTGAAATTGGTCAAATTGAAGATTTTGAGTAAGCAAAACTCTGTAAAAATGGCAATTTTGGTCACTGTGAGGGTTTAAAAAGTGGTTATTCAACATGAGGCCCGATCCAAATGACATTTTGAATCATTTTTGGTAGAGTCCAAAAAATCAATTTTCTGATGAAAAACGATGACCCCGGACCAGTCGAACGTTCAAAAAATGGTCAATATTGATGAAATTTTAACATTTAATCTTTTGACTTTAAATGACGGTTGGATGTGAGTTATTACTTTTTCAACTAAAATAAGTTTGTTTAAAGTCATTTCTGTGCCTGAAATTGGTCAAAATTGAAGATTTTGAGTAAGCAAAACTCTGTAAAAATGGCAATTTTGGTCACTGTGAGGGTTTAAAAAGTGGTTATTCAACATGAGGCCCGATCCAAATGACATTTTGAATCATTTTTGGTAGAGTCCAAAAAATCCATTTTCTGATGAAAAACGATGACCCCGGACCAGTCGAACGTTGAAAAAATGGTCAATATTGATGAAATTTTAACATTTAATCTTTTGACTTTAAATGACGGTTGGATGTGAGTTATTACTTTTTCAACTAAAATAAGTGTGTTTAAAGTCATTTCTGTGCCTGAAATAGGTCAAAATTGAAGATTTTGAGTAAGCAAAACTCTGTAAAAATGGCAGTTTTGGTCACTGTGAGGGTTTAAAAAGTGGTTATTCAACATGAGGCCTGATCCAAATGACATTTTGAATCATTTTTGGTAGAGTCCAAAAAATCAATTTTCTGATGAAAAACGATAACCCCGGACCAGCCGAACGTTGAAAAAATGGTCAATATTGATGAAATTTTAACATTTAATCTTTTGACTTTAAATGACGGTTGGATGTGAGTTATTACTTTTTCAACTAAAATAAGTGTGTTTAAAGTCATTTCTGTGCCTGAAATTGGTCAAAATTGAAGATTTTGAGTAAGCAAAACTCTGTAAAAATGGCAGTTTTGGTCACTGTGAGGGTTTAAAAAGTGGTTATTCAACATGAGGCCTGATCCAAATGACATTTTGAATCATTTTTGGTAGAGTCCAAAAAATCAATTTTCTGATGAAAAACGATGACCCCGGACCAGTCGAACGTTGAAAAAATGGTCAATATTGATGAAATTTTAACATTTAATCTTTTGACTTTAAATGACGGTTGGATGTGAGTTATTACTTTTTCAACTAAAATAAGTGTGTTTAAAGTCATTTCTGTGCCTGAAATTGGTCAAAATTGAAGATTTTGAGTAAGCAAAACTCTGTAAAAATGGCAATTTTGGTCACTGTGAGGGTTTAAAAAGTGGTTATTCAACATGAGGCCCGATCCAAATGACATTTTGAATCATTTTTGGTAGAGTCCAAAAAATCAATTTTCTGATGAAAAACAATGACCCCGGACCAGTCGAACGTTGAAAAAATGGTCAATATTGATGAAATTTTAACATTTAATCTTTTGACTTTAAATGACGGTTGGATGTGAGTTATTACTTTTTCAACTAAAATAAGTGTGTTTAAAGTCATTTCTGTGCCTGAAATAGGTCAAAATTGAAGATTTTGAGTAAGCAAAACTCTGTAAAAATGGCAGTTTTGGTCACTGTGAGGGTTTAAAAAGTGGTTATTCAACATGAGGCCTGATCCAAATGACATTTTGAATCATTTTTGGTAGAGTCCAAAAAATCAATTTTCTGATGAAAAACGATAACCCCGGACCAGTCGAACTTTGAAAAAATGGTCAATATTGATGAAATTTTAACATTTAATCTTTTGACTTTAAATGACGGTTGGATGTCAGTTATTACTTTTTCAACTAAAATAAGTGTGTTTAAAGTCATTTCTGTGCCTGAAATTGGTCAAAATTGAAGATTTTGAATAAGCAAAACTCTGTAAAAATGGCAATTTTGGTCACTGTGAGGGTTTAAAAAGTGGTTATTCAACATGAGGCCCGATCCAAATGACATTTTGAATCGTTTTTGGTAGAGTCCAAAAAATCAATTTTCTGATGAAAAACGATGACCCCGGACCAGTCGAACGTTGAAAAAATGGTCAATATTGATGAAATTTTAATATTTAATCTTTTCACTTTAAATGACGGTTGGATGTGAGTTATTACTTTTTCAACTAAAATAAGTGTGTTTAAAGTCATTTCTGTGCCTGAAATTGGTCAAATTGAAGATTTTGAGTAAGCAAAACTCTGTAAAAATGGCAATTTTGGTCACTGTGAGGGTTTAAAAAGTGGTTATTCAACATGAGGCCCGATCCAAATGACAATTTTGAATCATTTTTTGTAGAGTCCAAAAAATCAATTTTCTGATGAAAAACGATGACCCCGGACCAGTCGAACGTTCAAAAAATGGTCAATATTGATGAAATTTTAACATTTAATCTTTTGACTTTAAATGACGGTTGGATGTGAGTTATTACTTTTTCAACTAAAATAAGTGTATTTAAAGTCATTTCTGTGCCTGAAATTGGTCAAAATTGAAGATTTTGAGTAAGCAAAACTCTGTAAAAATGGCAATTTTGGTCACTGTGAGGGTTTAAAAAGTGGTTATTCAACATGAGGCCCGATCCAAATGACATTTTGAATCATTTTTGGTAGAGTCCAAAAAATCAATTTTCTGATGAAAAACGATGACCCCGGACCAGTCGAACGTTGAAAAAATGGTCAATATTGATGAAATTTTAATATTTAATCTTTTGACTTTAAATGACGGTTGGATGTGAGTTATTACTTTTTCAACTAAAATAAGTGTGTTTAAAGTCATTTCTGTGCCTGAAATTGGTCAAAATTGAAGATTTTGAGTAAGCAAAACTCTGTAAAAATTGCAGTTTTGGTCACTGTGAGGGTTTAAAAAGTGGTTATCAACATGAGGCCCGATCCAAATGAAATTTTGAATCATTTTTGGTAGAGTCCAAAAAATCAATTTTCTGATGAAAAACGATGACCCCGGACCAGTCGAACGTTGAAAAAATGGTCAATATTGATGAAATTTTAACATTTAATCTTTTGACTTTAAATGATGGTTGGATGTGAGTTATTACTTTTTCAACTAAAATAAGTGTGTTTAAAGTCATTTCTGTGCCTGAAATTGGTCAAAATTGAAGATTTTGAGTAAGCAAAACTCTGTAAAAATTGCAGTTTTGGTCACTGTGAGGGTTTAAAAAGTGGTTATTCAACATGAGGCCTGATCCAAATGAGATTTTGAATCATTTTTGGTAGAGTCCAAAAAATCAATTTTCTGATGAAAAACGATGACCCCGGACCAGTCGAACGTTGAAAAAATGGTCAATATTGATGAAATTTTAACATTTAATCTTTTGACTTTAAATGACGGTTGGATGTGAGTTATTACTTTTTCAACTAAAATAAGTGTGTTTAAAGTCATTTCTGTGCCTGAAATTGGTCAAAATTGAAGATTTTGAGTAAGCAAAACTCTGTAAAAATGGCAATTTTGGTCACTGTGAGGGTTTAAAAAGTGGTTATTCAACATGAGGCCCGATCCAAATGACATTTTGAATCATTTTTGGTAGAGTCCAAAAAATTCATTTTCTGATGAAAAACGATGACCCCGGACCAGTCGAACGTTGAAAAAATGGTCAATATTGATGAAATTTTAATATTTAATCTTTTGACTTTAAATGACGGTTGGATGTGAGTTATTACTTTTTCAACTAAAATAAGTGTGTTTAAAGTCATTTCTGTGCCTGAAATTGGTCAAAATTGAAGATTTTGAGTAAGCAAAACTCTGTAAAAATGGCAGTTTTGGTCACTGTGAGGGTTTAAAAAGTGGTTATTCAACATGAGGACCGATCCAAATGACATTTTGAATTATTTTTGGTAGAGTCCAAAAAATCAATTTTCTGATGAAAAACGATGACCCCGGACCAGTCGAACGTTGAAAAAATGGTCAATATTGATGAAATTTTAACATTTAATCTTTTGACTTTAAATGACGGTTGGATGTGAGTTATTACTTTTTCAACTAAAATAAGTGTGTTTAAAGTCATTTCTGTGCCTGAAATTGGTCAAATTGAAGATTTTGAGTAAGCAAAACTCTGTAAAAATGGCAATTTTGGTCACTGTGAGGGTTTAAAAAGTGGTTATTCAACATGAGGCCCGATCCAAATGACAATTTTGAATCATTTTTTGTAGAGTCCAAAAAATCAATTTTCTGATGAAAAACGATGACCCCGGACCAGTCGAACGTTGAAAAAATTGTCAATATTGATGAAATTTTAACATTTAATCTTTTGACTTTAAATGACGGTTGGATGTGAGTTATTACTTTTTCAACTAAAATAAGTGTATTTAAAGTCATTTCTGTGCCTGAAATTGGTCAAAATTGAAGATTTTGAGTAAGCAAAACTCTGTAAAAATGGCAATTTTGGTCACTGTGAGGGTTTAAAAAGTGGTTATTCAACATGAGGCCCGATCCAAATGACATTTTGAATCATTTTTGGTAGAGTCCAAAAAATCAATTTTCTGATGAAAAACGATGACCCCGGACCAGTCGAACGTTGAAAAAATGGTCAATATTGATGAAATTTTAACATTTAATCTTTTGACTTTAAATGACGGTTGGATGTGAGTTATTACTTTTTCAACTAAAATAAGTGTGTTTAAAGTCATTTCTGTGCCTGAAATTGGTCAAAATTGAAGATTTTGAGTAAGCAAAACTCTGTAAAAATGGCAATTTTGGTCACTGTGAGGGTTTAAAAAGTGGTTATTCAACATGAGGCCCGATCCAAATGACATTTTGAATCATTTTTGGTAGAGTCCAAAAAATCAATTTTCTGATGAAAAACGATGACCCCGGACCAGTCGAACGTTGAAAAAATGGTCAATATTGATGAAATTTTAATATTTAATCTTTTCACTTTAAATGACGGTTGGATGTGAGTTATTACTTTTTCAACTAAAATAAGTGTGTTTAAAGTCATTTCTGTGCCTGAAATTGGTCAAATTGAAGATTTTGAGTAAGCAAAACTCTGTAAAAATGGCAATTTTGGTCACTGTGAGGGTTTAAAAAGTGGTTATTCAACATGAGGCCCGATCCAAATGACATTTTGAATCATTTTTGGTAGAGTCCAAAAAATCAATTTTCTGATGAAAAACGATGACCCCGGACCAGTCGAACGTTCAAAAAATGGTCAATATTGATGAAATTTTAACATTTAATCTTTTGACTTTAAATGACGGTTGGATGTGAGTTATTACTTTTTCAACTAAAATAAGTTTGTTTAAAGTCATTTCTGTGCCTGAAATTCGTCAAAATTGAAGATTTTGAGTAAGCAAAACTCTGTAAAAATGGCAATTTTGGTCACTGTGAGGGTTTAAAAAGTGGTTATTCAACATGAGGCCCGATCCAAATGACATTTTGAATCATTTTTGGTAGAGTCCAAAAAATCCATTTTCTGATGAAAAACGATGACCCCGGACCAGTCGAACGTTGAAAAAATTGTCAATATTGATGAAATTTTAACATTTAATCTTTTGACTTTAAATGACGGTTGGATGTGAGTTATTACTTTTTCAACTAAAATAAGTGTATTTAAAGTCATTTCTGTGCCTGAAATTGGTCAAAATTGAAGATTTTGAGTAAGCAAAACTCTGTAAAAATGGCAATTTTGGTCACTGTGAGGGTTTAAAAAGTGGTTATTCAACATGAGGCCCGATCCAAATGACATTTTGAATCATTTTTGGTAGAGTCCAAAAAATCAATTTTCTGATGAAAAACGATGACCCCGGACCAGTCGAACGTTGAAAAAATGGTCAATATTGATGAAATTTTAACATTTAATCTTTTGACTTTAAATGACGGTTGGATGTGAGTTATTACTTTTTCAACTAAAATAAGTGTGTTTAAAGTCATTTCTGTGCCTGAAATTGGTCAACATTGAAGATTTTGAGTAAGCAAAACTCTGTAAAAATGGCAATTTTGGTCACTGTGAGGGTTTAAAACGTGGTTATTCAACATGAGGCCCGATCCAAATGACATTTTGAATCATTTTTGGTAGAGTCCAAAAAATCAATTTTCTGATGAAAAACAATGACCCCGGACCAGTCGAACGTTGAAAAAATGGTCAATATTGATGAAATTTTAACATTTAATCTTTTGACTTTAAATGACGGTTGGATGTGAGTTATTACTTTTTCAACTAAAATAAGTGTGTTTAAAGTCATTTCTGTGCCTGAAATTGGTCAAAATTGAAGATTTTGAGTAAGCAAAACTCTGTAAAAATGGCAGTTTTGGTCACTGTGAGGGTTTAAAAAGTGGTTATTCAACATGAGGCCTGATCCAAATGACATTTTGAATCATTTTTGGTAGAGTCCAAAAAATCAATTTTCTGATGAAAAACGATGACCCCGGACCAGTCGAACGTTGAAAAAATGGTCAATATTGATGAAATTTTAACATTTAATCTTTTGACTTTAAATGACGGTTGGATGTGAGTTATTACTTTTTCAACTAAAATAAGTGTGTTTAAAGTCATTTCTGTGCCTGAAATTGGTCAAAATTGAAGATTTTGAGTAAGCAAAACTCTGTAAAAATGGCAATTTTGGTCACTGTGAGGGTTTAAAAAGTGGTTATTCAACATGAGGCCCGATCCAAATGACATTTTGAATCATTTTTGGTAGAGTCCAAAAAATCAATTTTCTGATGAAAAACAATGACCCCGGACCAGTCGAACGTTGAAAAAATGGTCAATATTGATGAAATTTTAACATTTAATCTTTTGACTTTAAATGACGGTTGGATGTGAGTTATTACTTTTTCAACTAAAATAAGTGTGTTTAAAGTCATTTCTGTGCCTGAAATAGGTCAAAATTGAAGATTTTGAGTAAGCAAAACTCTGTAAAAATGGCAGTTTTGGTCACTGTGAGGGTTTAAAAAGTGGTTATTCAACATGAGGCCTGATCCAAATGACATTTTGAATCATTTTTGGTAGAGTCCAAAAAATCAATTTTCTGATGAAAAACGATAACCCCGGACCAGTCGAACGTTGAAAAAATGGTCAATATTGATGAAATTTTAACATTTAATCTTTTGACTTTAAATGACGGTTGGATGTCAGTTATTACTTTTTCAACTAAAATAAGTGTGTTTAAAGTCATTTCTGTGCCTGAAATTGGTCAAAATTGAAGATTTTGAGTAAGCAAAACTCTGTAAAAATGGCAATTTTGGTCACTGTGAGGGTTTAAAAAGTGGTTATTCAACATGAGGCCCGATCCAAATGACATTTTGAATCATTTTTGGTAGAGTCCAAAAAATCCATTTTCTGATGAAAAACGATGACCCCGGACCAGTCGAACGTTGAAAAAATGGTCAATATTGATGAAATTTTAACATTTAATCTTTTGACTTTAAATGACGGTTGGATGTGAGTTATTACTTTTTCAACTAAAATAAGTGTGTTTAAAGTCATTTCTGTGCCTGAAATTGGTCAAAATTGAAGATTTTGAGTAAGCAAAACTCTGTAAAAATGGCAATTTTGGTCACTGTGAGGGTTTAAAAAGTGGTTATTCAACATGAGGCCCGATCCAAATGACATTTTGAATCATTTTTGGTAGAGTCCAAAAAATCAATTTTCTGATGAAAAACGATGACCCCGGACCAGTCGAACGTTGAAAAAATGGTCAATATTGATGAAATTTTAATATTTAATCTTTTCACTTTAAATGACGGTTGGATGTGAGTTATTACTTTTTCAACTAAAATAAGTGTGTTTAAAGTCATTTCTGTGCCTGAAATTGGTCAAATTGAAGATTTTGAGTAAGCAAAACTCTGTAAAAATGGCAATTTTGGTCACTGTGAGGGTTTAAAAAGTGGTTATTCAACATGAGGCCCGATCCAAATGACATTTTGAATCATTTTTGGTAGAGTCCAAAAAATCAATTTTCTGATGAAAAACGATGACCCCGGACCAGTCGAACGTTGAAAAAATGGTCAATATTGATGAAATTTTAACATTTAATCTTTTGACTTTAAATGGCGGTTGGATGTGAGTTATTACTTTTTCAACTAAAATAAGTGTGTTTAAAGTCATTTCTGTGCCTGAAATTGGTCAAAATTGAAGATTTTGAGTAAGCAAAACTCTGTAAAAATGGCAGTTTTGGTCACTGTGAGGGTTTAAAAAGTGGTTATTCAACATGAGGCCTGATCCAAATGACATTTTGAATCATTTTTGGTAGAGTCCAAAAAATCCATTTTCTGATGAAAAACGATGACCCCGGACCAGTCGAACGTTGAAAAAATGGTCAATATTGATGAAATTTTAACATTTAATCTTTTGACTTTAAATGACGGTTGGATGTCAGTTATTACTTTTTCAACTAAAATAAGTGTGTTTAAAGTAATTTCTGTGCCTGAAATTGGTCAAAATTGAAGATTTTGAGTAAGCAAAACTCTGTAAAAATGGCAATTTTGGTCACTGTGAGGGTTTAAAAAGTGGTTATTCAACATGAGGCCCGATCCAAATGACATTTTGAATCATTTTTGGTAGAGTCCAAAAAATCAATTTTCTGATGAAAAACGATGACCCCGGACCAGTCGAACGTTGAAAAAATGGTCAATATTGATGAAATTTTAATATTTAATCTTTTCACTTTAAATGACGGTTGGATGTGAGTTATTACTTTTTCAACTAAAATAAGTGTGTTTAAAGTCATTTCTGTGCCTGAAATTGGTCAAATTGAAGATTTTGAGTAAGCAAAACTCTGTAAAAATGGCAATTTTGGTCACTGTGAGGGTTTAAAAAGTGGTTATTCAACATGAGGCCCGATCCAAATGACATTTTGAATCATTTTTGGTAGAGTCCAAAAAATCAATTTTCTGATGAAAAACGATGACCCCGGACCAGTCGAACGTTCAAAAAATGGTCAATATTGATGAAATTTTAACATTTAATCTTTTGACTTTAAATGACGGTTGGATGTGAGTTATTACTTTTTCAACTAAAATAAGTTTGTTTAAAGTCATTTCTGTGCCTGAAATTGGTCAAAATTGAAGATTTTGAGTAAGCAAAACTCTGTAAAAATGGCAATTTTGGTCACTGTGAGGGTTTAAAAAGTGGTTATTCAACATGAGGCCCGATCCAAATGACATTTTGAATCATTTTTGGTAGAGTCCAAAAAATCCATTTTCTGATGAAAAACGATGACCCCGGACCAGTCGAACGTTGAAAAAATTGTCAATATTGATGAAATTTTAACATTTAATCTTTTGACTTTAAATGACGGTTGGATGTGAGTTATTACTTTTTCAACTAAAATAAGTGTATTTAAAGTCATTTCTGTGCCTGAAATTGGTCAAAATTGAAGATTTTGAGTAAGCAAAACTCTGTAAAAATGGCAATTTTGGTCACTGTGAGGGTTTAAAAAGTGGTTATTCAACATGAGGCCCGATCCAAATGACATTTTGAATCATTTTTGGTAGAGTCCAAAAAATCAATTTTCTGATGAAAAACGATGACCCCGGACCAGTCGAACGTTGAAAAAATGGTCAATATTGATGAAATTTTAACATTTAATCTTTTGACTTTAAATGACGGTTGGATGTGAGTTATTACTTTTTCAACTAAAATAAGTGTGTTTAAAGTCATTTCTGTGCCTGAAATTGGTCAACATTGAAGATTTTGAGTAAGCAAAACTCTGTAAAAATGGCAATTTTGGTCACTGTGAGGGTTTAAAAAGTGGTTATTCAACATGAGGCCCGATCCAAATGACATTTTGAATCATTTTTGGTAGAGTCCAAAAAATCTATTTTCTGATGAAAAACGATGACCCCGGACCAGTCGAACGTTGAAAAAATGGTCAATATTGATGAAATTTTAATATTTAATCTTTTGACTTTAAATGACGGTTGGATGTGAGTTATTACTTTTTCAACTAAAATAAGTGTGTTTAAAGTCATTTCTGTGCCTGAAATTGGTCAAAATTGAAGATTTTGAGTAAGCAAAACTCTGTAAAAATTGCAGTTTTGGTCACTGTGAGGGTTTAAAAAGTGGTTATTCAACATGAGGCCCGATCCAAATGACATTTTGAATCATTTTTGGTAGAGTCCAAAAAACTCAATTTTCTGATGAAAAACGATGACCCCGGACCAGTCGAACGTTGAAAAAAGGTCAATATTGATGAAATTTTAACATTTAATCTTTTGACTTTAAATGACGGTTGGATGTGAGTTATTACTTTTTCAACTAAAATAAGTGTGTTTAAAGTCATTTCTGTGCCTGAAATTGGTCAAAATTGAAGATTTTGAGTAAGCAAAACTCTGTAAAAATGGCAGTTTTGGTCACTGTGAGGGTTTAAAAAGTGGTTATTCAACATGAGGCCTGATCCAAATGACATTTTGAATCATTTTTGGTAGAGTCCAAAAAATCAATTTTCTGATGAAAAACGATGACCCCGGACCAGTCGAACGTTGAAAAAATGGTCAATATTGATGAAATTTTAACATTTAATCTTTTGACTTTAAATGACGGTTGGATGTCAGTTATTACTTTTTCAACTAAAATAAGTGTGTTTAAAGTCATTTCTGTGCCTGAAATTGGTCAAAATTGAAGATTTTGAGTAAGCAAAACTCTGTAAAAATGGCAGTTTTGGTCACTGTGAGGGTTTAAAACGTGGTTATTCAACATGAGGCCCGATCCAAATGACATTTTGAATCATTTTTGGTAGAGTCCAAAAAATCAATTTTCTGATGAAAAACAATGACCCCGGACCAGTCGAACGTTGAAAAAATGGTCAATATTGATGAAATTTTAACATTTAATCTTTTGACTTTAAATGACGGTTGGATGTGAGTTATTACTTTTTCAACTAAAATAAGTGTGTTTAAAGTCATTTCTGTGCCTGAAATAGGTCAAAATTGAAGATTTTGAGTAAGCAAAACTCTGTAAAAATGGCAGTTTTGGTCACTGTGAGGGTTTAAAAAGTGGTTATTCAACATGAGGCCTGATCCAAATGACATTTTGAATCATTTTTGGTAGAGTCCAAAAAATCAATTTTCTGATGAAAAACGATAACCCCGGACCAGTCGAACGTTGAAAAAATGGTCAATATTGATGAAATTTTAACATTTAATCTTTTGACTTTAAATGACGGTTGGATGTGAGTTATTACTTTTTCAACTAAAATAAGTGTGTTTAAAGTCATTTCTGTGCCTGAAATTGGTCAAAATTGAAGATTTTGAGTAAGCAAAACTCTGTAAAAATGGCAGTTTTGGTCACTGTGAGGGTTTAAAAAGTGGTTATTCAACATGAGGCCTGATCCAAATGACATTTTGAATCATTTTTGGTAGAGTCCAAAAAATCAATTTTCTGATGAAAAACGATGACCCCGGACCAGTCGAACGTTGAAAAAATGGTCAATATTGATGAAATTTTAACATTTAATCTTTTGACTTTAAATGACGGTTGGATGTGAGTTATTACTTTTTTAACTAAAATAAGTGTGTTTAAAGTCATTTCTGTGCCTGAAATTGGTCAAAATTGAAGATTTTGAGTAAGCAAAACTCTGTAAAAATGGCAATTTTGGTCACTGTGAGGGTTTAAAAAGTGGTTATTCAACATGAGGCCCGATCCAAATGACATTTTGAATCATTTTTGGTAGAGTCCAAAAAATCAATTTTCTGATGAAAAACGATGACCCCGGACCAGTCGAACGTTGAAAAAATGGTCAATATTGATGAAATTTTAATATTTAATCTTTTCACTTTAAATGACGGTTGGATGTGAGTTATTACTTTTTCAACTAAAATAAGTGTGTTTAAAGTCATTTCTGTGCCTGAAATTGGTCAAATTGAAGATTTTGAGTAAGCAAAACTCTGTAAAAATGGCAATTTTGGTCACTGTGAGGGTTTAAAAAGTTTTTATTCAACATGAGGCCCGATCCAAATGACATTTTGAATCATTTTTGGTAGAGTCCAAAAAATCAATTTTCTGATGAAAAACGATGACCCCGGACCAGTCGAACGTTGAAAAAATGGTCAATATTGATGAAATTTTAACATTTAATCTTTTGACTTTAAATGGCGGTTGGATGTGAGTTATTACTTTTTCAACTAAAATAAGTGTGTTTAAAGTCATTTCTGTGCCTGAAATTGGTCAAAATTGAAGATTTTGAGTAAGCAAAACTCTGTAAAAATGGCAATTTTGGTCACTGTGAGGGTTTAAAAAGTGGTTATTCAACATGAGGCCCGATCCAAATGACATTTTGAATCATTTTTGGTAGAGTCCAAAAAATCCATTTTCTGATGAAAAACGATGACCCCGGACCAGTCGAACGTTGAAAAAATGGTCAATATTGATGAAATTTTAACATTTAATCTTTTGACTTTAAATGACGGTTGGATGTGAGTTATTACTTTTTCAACTAAAATAAGTGTGTTTAAAGTCATTTCTGTGCCTGAAATTGGTCAAAATTGAAGATTTTGAGTAAGCAAAACTCTGTAAAAATGGCAATTTTGGTCACTGTGAGGGTTTAAAAAGTGGTTATTCAACATGAGGCCCGATCCAAATGACATTTTGAATCATTTTTGGTAGAGTCCAAAAAATCAATTTTCTGATGAAAAACGATGACCCCGGACCAGTCGAACGTTGAAAAAATGGTCAATATTGATGAAATTTTAATATTTAATCTTTTCACTTTAAATGACGGTTGGATGTGAGTTATTACTTTTTCAACTAAAATAAGTGTGTTTAAAGTCATTTCTGTGCCTGAAATTGGTCAAATTGAAGATTTTGAGTAAGCAAAACTCTGTAAAAATGGCAATTTTGGTCACTGTGAGGGTTTAAAAAGTGGTTATTCAACATGAGGCCCGATCCAAATGACATTTTGAATCATTTTTGGTAGAGTCCAAAAAATCAATTTTCTGATGAAAAACGATGACCCCGGACCAGTCGAACGTTGAAAAAATGGTCAATATTGATGAAATTTTAACATTTAATCTTTTGACTTTAAATGGCGGTTGGATGTGAGTTATTACTTTTTCAACTAAAATAAGTGTGTTTAAAGTCATTTCTGTGCCTGAAATTGGTCAAAATTGAAGATTTTGAGTAAGCAAAACTCTGTAAAAATGGCAGTTTTGGTCACTGTGAGGGTTTAAAAAGTGGTTATTCAACATGAGGCCTGATCCAAATGACATTTTGAATCATTTTTGGTAGAGTCCAAAAAATCCATTTTCTGATGAAAAACGATGACCCCGGACCAGTCGAACGTTGAAAAAATGGTCAATATTGATGAAATTTTAACATTTAATCTTTTGACTTTAAATGACGGTTGGATGTCAGTTATTACTTTTTCAACTAAAATAAGTGTGTTTAAAGTAATTTCTGTGCCTGAAATTGGTCAAAATTGAAGATTTTGAGTAAGCAAAACTCTGTAAAAATGGCAATTTTGGTCACTGTGAGGGTTTAAAAAGTGGTTATTCAACATGAGGCCCGATCCAAATGACATTTTGAATCATTTTTGGTAGAGTCCAAAAAATCAATTTTCTGATGAAAAACGATGACCCCGGACCAGTCGAACGTTGAAAAAATGGTCAATATTGATGAAATTTTAATATTTAATCTTTTCACTTTAAATGACGGTTGGATGTGAGTTATTACTTTTTCAACTAAAATAAGTGTGTTTAAAGTCATTTCTGTGCCTGAAATTGGTCAAATTGAAGATTTTGAGTAAGCAAAACTCTGTAAAAATGGCAATTTTGGTCACTGTGAGGGTTTAAAAAGTGGTTATTCAACATGAGGCCCGATCCAAATGACATTTTGAATCATTTTTGGTAGAGTCCAAAAAATCAATTTTCTGATGAAAAACGATGACCCCGGACCAGTCGAACGTTCAAAAAATGGTCAATATTGATGAAATTTTAACATTTAATCTTTTGACTTTAAATGACGGTTGGATGTGAGTTATTACTTTTTCAACTAAAATAAGTTTGTTTAAAGTCATTTCTGTGCCTGAAATTGGTCAAAATTGAAGATTTTGAGTAAGCAAAACTCTGTAAAAATGGCAATTTTGGTCACTGTGAGGGTTTAAAAAGTGGTTATTCAACATGAGGCCCGATCCAAATGACATTTTGAATCATTTTTGGTAGAGTCCAAAAAATCCATTTTCTGATGAAAAACGATGACCCCGGACCAGTCGAACGTTGAAAAAATTGTCAATATTGATGAAATTTTAACATTTAATCTTTTGACTTTAAATGACGGTTGGATGTGAGTTATTACTTTTTCAACTAAAATAAGTGTATTTAAAGTCATTTCTGTGCCTGAAATTGGTCAAAATTGAAGATTTTGAGTAAGCAAAACTCTGTAAAAATGGCAATTTTGGTCACTGTGAGGGTTTAAAAAGTGGTTATTCAACATGAGGCCCGATCCAAATGACATTTTGAATCATTTTTGGTAGAGTCCAAAAAATCAATTTTCTGATGAAAAACGATGACCCCGGACCAGTCGAACGTTGAAAAAATGGTCAATATTGATGAAATTTTAACATTTAATCTTTTGACTTTAAATGACGGTTGGATGTGAGTTATTACTTTTTCAACTAAAATAAGTGTGTTTAAAGTCATTTCTGTGCCTGAAATTGGTCAACATTGAAGATTTTGAGTAAGCAAAACTCTGTAAAAATGGCAATTTTGGTCACTGTGAGGGTTTAAAAAGTGGTTATTCAACATGAGGCCCGATCCAAATGACATTTTGAATCATTTTTGGTAGAGTCCAAAAAATCTATTTTCTGATGAAAAACGATGACCCCGGACCAGTCGAACGTTGAAAAAATGGTCAATATTGATGAAATTTTAATATTTAATCTTTTGACTTTAAATGACGGTTGGATGTGAGTTATTACTTTTTCAACTAAAATAAGTGTGTTTAAAGTCATTTCTGTGCCTGAAATTGGTCAAAATTGAAGATTTTGAGTAAGCAAAACTCTGTAAAAATTGCAGTTTTGGTCACTGTGAGGGTTTAAAAAGTGGTTATTCAACATGAGGCCCGATCCAAATGACATTTTGAATCATTTTTGGTAGAGTCCAAAAAACTCAATTTTCTGATGAAAAACGATGACCCCGGACCAGTCGAACGTTGAAAAAAGGTCAATATTGATGAAATTTTAACATTTAATCTTTTGACTTTAAATGACGGTTGGATGTGAGTTATTACTTTTTCAACTAAAATAAGTGTGTTTAAAGTCATTTCTGTGCCTGAAATTGGTCAAAATTGAAGATTTTGAGTAAGCAAAACTCTGTAAAAATGGCAGTTTTGGTCACTGTGAGGGTTTAAAAAGTGGTTATTCAACATGAGGCCTGATCCAAATGACATTTTGAATCATTTTTGGTAGAGTCCAAAAAATCAATTTTCTGATGAAAAACGATGACCCCGGACCAGTCGAACGTTGAAAAAATGGTCAATATTGATGAAATTTTAACATTTAATCTTTTGACTTTAAATGACGGTTGGATGTCAGTTATTACTTTTTCAACTAAAATAAGTGTGTTTAAAGTCATTTCTGTGCCTGAAATTGGTCAAAATTGAAGATTTTGAGTAAGCAAAACTCTGTAAAAATGGCAGTTTTGGTCACTGTGAGGGTTTAAAACGTGGTTATTCAACATGAGGCCCGATCCAAATGACATTTTGAATCATTTTTGGTAGAGTCCAAAAAATCAATTTTCTGATGAAAAACAATGACCCCGGACCAGTCGAACGTTGAAAAAATGGTCAATATTGATGAAATTTTAACATTTAATCTTTTGACTTTAAATGACGGTTGGATGTGAGTTATTACTTTTTCAACTAAAATAAGTGTGTTTAAAGTCATTTCTGTGCCTGAAATAGGTCAAAATTGAAGATTTTGAGTAAGCAAAACTCTGTAAAAATGGCAGTTTTGGTCACTGTGAGGGTTTAAAAAGTGGTTATTCAACATGAGGCCTGATCCAAATGACATTTTGAATCATTTTTGGTAGAGTCCAAAAAATCAATTTTCTGATGAAAAACGATAACCCCGGACCAGTCGAACGTTGAAAAAATGGTCAATATTGATGAAATTTTAACATTTAATCTTTTGACTTTAAATGACGGTTGGATGTGAGTTATTACTTTTTCAACTAAAATAAGTGTGTTTAAAGTCATTTCTGTGCCTGAAATTGGTCAAAATTGAAGATTTTGAGTAAGCAAAACTCTGTAAAAATGGCAGTTTTGGTCACTGTGAGGGTTTAAAAAGTGGTTATTCAACATGAGGCCTGATCCAAATGACATTTTGAATCATTTTTGGTAGAGTCCAAAAAATCAATTTTCTGATGAAAAACGATGACCCCGGACCAGTCGAACGTTGAAAAAATGGTCAATATTGATGAAATTTTAACATTTAATCTTTTGACTTTAAATGACGGTTGGATGTGAGTTATTACTTTTTTAACTAAAATAAGTGTGTTTAAAGTCATTTCTGTGCCTGAAATTGGTCAAAATTGAAGATTTTGAGTAAGCAAAACTCTGTAAAAATGGCAATTTTGGTCACTGTGAGGGTTTAAAAAGTGGTTATTCAACATGAGGCCCGATCCAAATGACATTTTGAATCATTTTTGGTAGAGTCCAAAAAATCAATTTTCTGATGAAAAACGATGACCCCGGACCAGTCGAACGTTGAAAAAATGGTCAATATTGATGAAATTTTAATATTTAATCTTTTCACTTTAAATGACGGTTGGATGTGAGTTATTACTTTTTCAACTAAAATAAGTGTGTTTAAAGTCATTTCTGTGCCTGAAATTGGTCAAATTGAAGATTTTGAGTAAGCAAAACTCTGTAAAAATGGCAATTTTGGTCACTGTGAGGGTTTAAAAAGTTTTTATTCAACATGAGGCCCGATCCAAATGACATTTTGAATCATTTTTGGTAGAGTCCAAAAAATCAATTTTCTGATGAAAAACGATGACCCCGGACCAGTCGAACGTTGAAAAAATGGTCAATATTGATGAAATTTTAACATTTAATCTTTTGACTTTAAATGGCGGTTGGATGTGAGTTATTACTTTTTCAACTAAAATAAGTGTGTTTAAAGTCATTTCTGTGCCTGAAATTGGTCAAAATTGAAGATTTTGAGTAAGCAAAACTCTGTAAAAATGGCAGTTTTGGTCACTGTGAGGGTTTAAAAAGTGGTTATTCAACATGAGGCCTGATCCAAATGACATTTTGAATCATTTTTGGTAGAGTCCAAAAAATCCATTTTCTGATGAAAAACGATGACCCCGGACCAGTCGAACGTTGAAAAAATGGTCAATATTGATGAAATTTTAACATTTAATCTTTTGACTTTAAATGACGGTTGGATGTCAGGTATTACTTTTTCAACTAAAATAAGTGTGTTTAAAGTAATTTCTGTGCCTGAAATTGGTCAAAATTGAAGATTTTGAGTAAGCAAAACTCTGTAAAAATGGCAATTTTGGTCACTGTGAGGGTTTAAAAAGTGGTTATTCAACATGAGGCCCGATCCAAATGACATTTTGAATCATTTTTGGTAGAGTCCAAAAAATCAATTTTCTGATGAAAAACGATGACCCCGGACCAGTCGAACGTTGAAAAAATGGTCAATATTGATGAAATTTTAATATTTAATCTTTTCACTTTAAATGACGGTTGGATGTGAGTTATTACTTTTTCAACTAAAATAAGTGTGTTTAAAGTCATTTCTGTGCCTGAAATTGGTCAAATTGAAGATTTTGAGTAAGCAAAACTCTGTAAAAATGGCAATTTTGGTCACTGTGAGGGTTTAAAAAGTGGTTATTCAACATGAGGCCCGATCCAAATGACATTTTGAATCATTTTTGGTAGAGTCCAAAAAATCAATTTTCTGATGAAAAACGATGACCCCGGACCAGTCGAACGTTCAAAAAATGGTCAATATTGATGAAATTTTAACATTTAATCTTTTGACTTTAAATGACGGTTGGATGTGAGTTATTACTTTTTCAACTAAAATAAGTTTGTTTAAAGTCATTTCTGTGCCTGAAATTGGTCAAAATTGAAGATTTTGAGTAAGCAAAACTCTGTAAAAATGGCAATTTTGGTCACTGTGAGGGTTTAAAAAGTGGTTATTCAACATGAGGCCCGATCCAAATGACATTTTGAATCATTTTTGGTAGAGTCCAAAAAATCCATTTTCTGATGAAAAACGATGACCCCGGACCAGTCGAACGTTGAAAAAATTGTCAATATTGATGAAATTTTAACATTTAATCTTTTGACTTTAAATGACGGTTGGATGTGAGTTATTACTTTTTCAACTAAAATAAGTGTATTTAAAGTCATTTCTGTGCCTGAAATTGGTCAAAATTGAAGATTTTGAGTAAGCAAAACTCTGTAAAAATGGCAATTTTGGTCACTGTGAGGGTTTAAAAAGTGGTTATTCAACATGAGGCCCGATCCAAATGACATTTTGAATCATTTTTGGTAGAGTCCAAAAAATCAATTTTCTGATGAAAAACGATGACCCCGGACCAGTCGAACGTTGAAAAAATGGTCAATATTGATGAAATTTTAACATTTAATCTTTTGACTTTAAATGACGGTTGGATGTGAGTTATTACTTTTTCAACTAAAATAAGTGTGTTTAAAGTCATTTCTGTGCCTGAAATTGGTCAACATTGAAGATTTTGAGTAAGCAAAACTCTGTAAAAATGGCAATTTTGGTCACTGTGAGGGTTTAAAAAGTGGTTATTCAACATGAGGCCCGATCCAAATGACATTTTGAATCATTTTTGGTAGAGTCCAAAAAATCAATTTTCTGATGAAAAACGATGACCCCGGACCAGTCGAACGTTGAAAAAATGGTCAATATTGATGAAATTTTAATATTTAATCTTTTGACTTTAAATGACGGTTGGATGTGAGTTATTACTTTTTCAACTAAAATAAGTGTGTTTAAAGTCATTTCTGTGCCTGAAATTGGTCAAAATTGAAGATTTTGAGTAAGCAAAACTCTGTAAAAATTGCAGTTTTGGTCACTGTGAGGGTTTAAAAAGTGGTTATTCAACATGAGGCCCGATCCAAATGACATTTTGAATCATTTTTGGTAGAGTCCAAAAAACTCAATTTTCTGATGAAAAACGATGACCCCGGACCAGTCGAACGTTGAAAAAATGGTCAATATTGATGAAATTTTAACATTTAATCTTTTGACTTTAAATGACGGTTGGATGTGAGTTATTACTTTTTCAACTAAAATAAGTGTGTTTAAAGTCATTTCTGTGCCTGAAATTGGTCAAAATTGAAGATTATGAGTAAGCAAAACTCTGTAAAAATGGCAGTTTTGGTCACTGTGAGGGTTTAAAAAGTGGTTATTCAACATGAGGCCTGATCCAAATGACATTTTGAATCATTTTTGGTAGAGTCCAAAAAATCCATTTTCTGATGAAAAACGATGACCCCGGACCAGTCGAACGTTGAAAAAATGGTCAATATTGATGAAATTTTAACATTTAATCTTTTGACTTTAAATGACGGTTGGATGTCAGTTATTACTTTTTCAACTAAAATAAGTGTGTTTAAAGTCATTTCTGTGCCTGAAATTGGTCAAAATTGAAGATTTTGAGTAAGCAAAACTCTGTAAAAATGGCAGTTTTGGTCACTGTGAGGGTTTAAAAAGTGGTTATTCAACATGAGGCCCGATCCAAATGACAATTTTGAATCATTTTTTGTAGAGTCCAAAAAATCAATTTTCTGATGAAAAACGATGACCCCGGACCAGTCGAACGTTGAAAAAATGGTCAATATTGATGAAATTTTAACATTTAATCTTTTGACTTTAAATGACGGTTGGATGTGAGTTATTACTTTTTCAACTAAAATAAGTGTGTTTAAAGTCATTTCTGTGCCTGAAATTGGTCAAATTGAAGATTTTGAGTAAGCAAAACTCTGTAAAAATGGCAATTTTGGTCACTGTGAGGGTTTAAAAAGTGGTTATTCAACATGAGGCCCGATCCAAATGACAATTTTGAATCATTTTTTGTAGAGTCCAAAAAATCAATTTTCTGATGAAAAACGATGACCCCGGACCAGTCGAACGTTGAAAAAATTGTCAATATTGATGAAATTTTAACATTTAATCTTTTGACTTTAAATGACGGTTGGATGTGAGTTATTACTTTTTCAACTAAAATAAGTGTATTTAAAGTCATTTCTGTGCCTGAAATTGGTCAAAATTGAAGATTTTGAGTAAGCAAAACTCTGTAAAAATGGCAATTTTGGTCACTGTGAGGGTTTAAAAAGTGGTTATTCAACATGAGGCCCGATCCAAATGACATTTTGAATCATTTTTGGTAGAGTCCAAAAAATCAATTTTCTGATGAAAAACGATGACCCCGGACCAGTCGAACGTTGAAAAAATGGTCAATATTGATGAAATTTTAACATTTAATCTTTTGACTTTAAATGACGGTTGGATGTGAGTTATTACTTTTTCAACTAAAATAAGTGTGTTTAAAGTCATTTCTGTGCCTGAAATTGGTCAAAATTGAAGATTTTGAGTAAGCAAAACTCTGTAAAAATGGCAATTTTGGTCACTGTGAGGGTTTAAAAAGTGGTTATTCAACATGAGGCCCGATCCAAATGACATTTTGAATCATTTTTGGTAGAGTCCAAAAAATCAATTTTCTGATGAAAAACGATGACCCCGGACCAGTCGAACGTTGAAAAAATGGTCAATATTGATGAAATTTTAATATTTAATCTTTTCACTTTAAATGACGGTTGGATGTGAGTTATTACTTTTTCAACTAAAATAAGTGTGTTTAAAGTCATTTCTGTGCCTGAAATTGGTCAAATTGAAGATTTTGAGTAAGCAAAACTCTGTAAAAATGGCAATTTTGGTCACTGTGAGGGTTTAAAAAGTGGTTATTCAACATGAGGCCCGATCCAAATGACATTTTGAATCATTTTTGGTAGAGTCCAAAAAATCAATTTTCTGATGAAAAACGATGACCCCGGACCAGTCGAACGTTCAAAAAATGGTCAATATTGATGAAATTTTAACATTTAATCTTTTGACTTTAAATGACGGTTGGATGTGAGTTATTACTTTTTCAACTAAAATAAGTTTGTTTAAAGTCATTTCTGTGCCTGAAATTCGTCAAAATTGAAGATTTTGAGTAAGCAAAACTCTGTAAAAATGGCAATTTTGGTCACTGTGAGGGTTTAAAAAGTGGTTATTCAACATGAGGCCCGATCCAAATGACATTTTGAATCATTTTTGGTAGAGTCCAAAAAATCCATTTTCTGATGAAAAACGATGACCCCGGACCAGTCGAACGTTGAAAAAATTGTCAATATTGATGAAATTTTAACATTTAATCTTTTGACTTTAAATGACGGTTGGATGTGAGTTATTACTTTTTCAACTAAAATAAGTGTATTTAAAGTCATTTCTGTGCCTGAAATTGGTCAAAATTGAAGATTTTGAGTAAGCAAAACTCTGTAAAAATGGCAATTTTGGTCACTGTGAGGGTTTAAAAAGTGGTTATTCAACATGAGGCCCGATCCAAATGACATTTTGAATCATTTTTGGTAGAGTCCAAAAAATCAATTTTCTGATGAAAAACGATGACCCCGGACCAGTCGAACGTTGAAAAAATGGTCAATATTGATGAAATTTTAACATTTAATCTTTTGACTTTAAATGACGGTTGGATGTGAGTTATTACTTTTTCAACTAAAATAAGTGTGTTTAAAGTCATTTCTGTGCCTGAAATTGGTCAACATTGAAGATTTTGAGTAAGCAAAACTCTGTAAAAATGGCAATTTTGGTCACTGTGAGGGTTTAAAACGTGGTTATTCAACATGAGGCCCGATCCAAATGACATTTTGAATCATTTTTGGTAGAGTCCAAAAAATCAATTTTCTGATGAAAAACAATGACCCCGGACCAGTCGAACGTTGAAAAAATGGTCAATATTGATGAAATTTTAACATTTAATCTTTTGACTTTAAATGACGGTTGGATGTGAGTTATTACTTTTTCAACTAAAATAAGTGTGTTTAAAGTCATTTCTGTGCCTGAAATTGGTCAAAATTGAAGATTTTGAGTAAGCAAAACTCTGTAAAAATGGCAGTTTTGGTCACTGTGAGGGTTTAAAAAGTGGTTATTCAACATGAGGCCTGATCCAAATGACATTTTGAATCATTTTTGGTAGAGTCCAAAAAATCAATTTTCTGATGAAAAACGATGACCCCGGACCAGTCGAACGTTGAAAAAATGGTCAATATTGATGAAATTTTAACATTTAATCTTTTGACTTTAAATGACGGTTGGATGTGAGTTATTACTTTTTCAACTAAAATAAGTGTGTTTAAAGTCATTTCTGTGCCTGAAATTGGTCAAAATTGAAGATTTTGAGTAAGCAAAACTCTGTAAAAATGGCAATTTTGGTCACTGTGAGGGTTTAAAAAGTGGTTATTCAACATGAGGCCCGATCCAAATGACATTTTGAATCATTTTTGGTAGAGTCCAAAAAATCAATTTTCTGATGAAAAACAATGACCCCGGACCAGTCGAACGTTGAAAAAATGGTCAATATTGATGAAATTTTAACATTTAATCTTTTGACTTTAAATGACGGTTGGATGTGAGTTATTACTTTTTCAACTAAAATAAGTGTGTTTAAAGTCATTTCTGTGCCTGAAATAGGTCAAAATTGAAGATTTTGAGTAAGCAAAACTCTGTAAAAATGGCAGTTTTGGTCACTGTGAGGGTTTAAAAAGTGGTTATTCAACATGAGGCCTGATCCAAATGACATTTTGAATCATTTTTGGTAGAGTCCAAAAAATCAATTTTCTGATGAAAAACGATAACCCCGGACCAGTCGAACGTTGAAAAAATGGTCAATATTGATGAAATTTTAACATTTAATCTTTTGACTTTAAATGACGGTTGGATGTCAGTTATTACTTTTTCAACTAAAATAAGTGTGTTTAAAGTCATTTCTGTGCCTGAAATTGGTCAAAATTGAAGATTTTGAGTAAGCAAAACTCTGTAAAAATGGCAATTTTGGTCACTGTGAGGGTTTAAAAAGTGGTTATTCAACATGAGGCCCGATCCAAATGACATTTTGAATCATTTTTGGTAGAGTCCAAAAAATCCATTTTCTGATGAAAAACGATGACCCCGGACCAGTCGAACGTTGAAAAAATGGTCAATATTGATGAAATTTTAACATTTAATCTTTTGACTTTAAATGACGGTTGGATGTGAGTTATTACTTTTTCAACTAAAATAAGTGTGTTTAAAGTCATTTCTGTGCCTGAAATTGGTCAAAATTGAAGATTTTGAGTAAGCAAAACTCTGTAAAAATGGCAATTTTGGTCACTGTGAGGGTTTAAAAAGTGGTTATTCAACATGAGGCCCGATCCAAATGACATTTTGAATCATTTTTGGTAGAGTCCAAAAAATCAATTTTCTGATGAAAAACGATGACCCCGGACCAGTCGAACGTTGAAAAAATGGTCAATATTGATGAAATTTTAATATTTAATCTTTTCACTTTAAATGACGGTTGGATGTGAGTTATTACTTTTTCAACTAAAATAAGTGTGTTTAAAGTCATTTCTGTGCCTGAAATTGGTCAAATTGAAGATTTTGAGTAAGCAAAACTCTGTAAAAATGGCAATTTTGGTCACTGTGAGGGTTTAAAAAGTGGTTATTCAACATGAGGCCCGATCCAAATGACATTTTGAATCATTTTTGGTAGAGTCCAAAAAATCAATTTTCTGATGAAAAACGATGACCCCGGACCAGTCGAACGTTGAAAAAATGGTCAATATTGATGAAATTTTAACATTTAATCTTTTGACTTTAAATGGCGGTTGGATGTGAGTTATTACTTTTTCAACTAAAATAAGTGTGTTTAAAGTCATTTCTGTGCCTGAAATTGGTCAAAATTGAAGATTTTGAGTAAGCAAAACTCTGTAAAAATGGCAGTTTTGGTCACTGTGAGGGTTTAAAAAGTGGTTATTCAACATGAGGCCTGATCCAAATGACATTTTGAATCATTTTTGGTAGAGTCCAAAAAATCCATTTTCTGATGAAAAACGATGACCCCGGACCAGTCGAACGTTGAAAAAATGGTCAATATTGATGAAATTTTAACATTTAATCTTTTGACTTTAAATGACGGTTGGATGTCAGTTATTACTTTTTCAACTAAAATAAGTGTGTTTAAAGTAATTTCTGTGCCTGAAATTGGTCAAAATTGAAGATTTTGAGTAAGCAAAACTCTGTAAAAATGGCAATTTTGGTCACTGTGAGGGTTTAAAAAGTGGTTATTCAACATGAGGCCCGATCCAAATGACATTTTGAATCATTTTTGGTAGAGTCCAAAAAATCAATTTTCTGATGAAAAACGATGACCCCGGACCAGTCGAACGTTGAAAAAATGGTCAATATTGATGAAATTTTAATATTTAATCTTTTCACTTTAAATGACGGTTGGATGTGAGTTATTACTTTTTCAACTAAAATAAGTGTGTTTAAAGTCATTTCTGTGCCTGAAATTGGTCAAATTGAAGATTTTGAGTAAGCAAAACTCTGTAAAAATGGCAATTTTGGTCACTGTGAGGGTTTAAAAAGTGGTTATTCAACATGAGGCCCGATCCAAATGACATTTTGAATCATTTTTGGTAGAGTCCAAAAAATCAATTTTCTGATGAAAAACGATGACCCCGGACCAGTCGAACGTTCAAAAAATGGTCAATATTGATGAAATTTTAACATTTAATCTTTTGACTTTAAATGACGGTTGGATGTGAGTTATTACTTTTTCAACTAAAATAAGTTTGTTTAAAGTCATTTCTGTGCCTGAAATTGGTCAAAATTGAAGATTTTGAGTAAGCAAAACTCTGTAAAAATGGCAATTTTGGTCACTGTGAGGGTTTAAAAAGTGGTTATTCAACATGAGGCCCGATCCAAATGACATTTTGAATCATTTTTGGTAGAGTCCAAAAAATCCATTTTCTGATGAAAAACGATGACCCCGGACCAGTCGAACGTTGAAAAAATTGTCAATATTGATGAAATTTTAACATTTAATCTTTTGACTTTAAATGACGGTTGGATGTGAGTTATTACTTTTTCAACTAAAATAAGTGTATTTAAAGTCATTTCTGTGCCTGAAATTGGTCAAAATTGAAGATTTTGAGTAAGCAAAACTCTGTAAAAATGGCAATTTTGGTCACTGTGAGGGTTTAAAAAGTGGTTATTCAACATGAGGCCCGATCCAAATGACATTTTGAATCATTTTTGGTAGAGTCCAAAAAATCAATTTTCTGATGAAAAACGATGACCCCGGACCAGTCGAACGTTGAAAAAATGGTCAATATTGATGAAATTTTAACATTTAATCTTTTGACTTTAAATGACGGTTGGATGTGAGTTATTACTTTTTCAACTAAAATAAGTGTGTTTAAAGTCATTTCTGTGCCTGAAATTGGTCAACATTGAAGATTTTGAGTAAGCAAAACTCTGTAAAAATGGCAATTTTGGTCACTGTGAGGGTTTAAAAAGTGGTTATTCAACATGAGGCCCGATCCAAATGACATTTTGAATCATTTTTGGTAGAGTCCAAAAAATCTATTTTCTGATGAAAAACGATGACCCCGGACCAGTCGAACGTTGAAAAAATGGTCAATATTGATGAAATTTTAATATTTAATCTTTTGACTTTAAATGACGGTTGGATGTGAGTTATTACTTTTTCAACTAAAATAAGTGTGTTTAAAGTCATTTCTGTGCCTGAAATTGGTCAAAATTGAAGATTTTGAGTAAGCAAAACTCTGTAAAAATTGCAGTTTTGGTCACTGTGAGGGTTTAAAAAGTGGTTATTCAACATGAGGCCCGATCCAAATGACATTTTGAATCATTTTTGGTAGAGTCCAAAAAACTCAATTTTCTGATGAAAAACGATGACCCCGGACCAGTCGAACGTTGAAAAAAGGTCAATATTGATGAAATTTTAACATTTAATCTTTTGACTTTAAATGACGGTTGGATGTGAGTTATTACTTTTTCAACTAAAATAAGTGTGTTTAAAGTCATTTCTGTGCCTGAAATTGGTCAAAATTGAAGATTTTGAGTAAGCAAAACTCTGTAAAAATGGCAGTTTTGGTCACTGTGAGGGTTTAAAAAGTGGTTATTCAACATGAGGCCTGATCCAAATGACATTTTGAATCATTTTTGGTAGAGTCCAAAAAATCAATTTTCTGATGAAAAACGATGACCCCGGACCAGTCGAACGTTGAAAAAATGGTCAATATTGATGAAATTTTAACATTTAATCTTTTGACTTTAAATGACGGTTGGATGTCAGTTATTACTTTTTCAACTAAAATAAGTGTGTTTAAAGTCATTTCTGTGCCTGAAATTGGTCAAAATTGAAGATTTTGAGTAAGCAAAACTCTGTAAAAATGGCAGTTTTGGTCACTGTGAGGGTTTAAAACGTGGTTATTCAACATGAGGCCCGATCCAAATGACATTTTGAATCATTTTTGGTAGAGTCCAAAAAATCAATTTTCTGATGAAAAACAATGACCCCGGACCAGTCGAACGTTGAAAAAATGGTCAATATTGATGAAATTTTAACATTTAATCTTTTGACTTTAAATGACGGTTGGATGTGAGTTATTACTTTTTCAACTAAAATAAGTGTGTTTAAAGTCATTTCTGTGCCTGAAATAGGTCAAAATTGAAGATTTTGAGTAAGCAAAACTCTGTAAAAATGGCAGTTTTGGTCACTGTGAGGGTTTAAAAAGTGGTTATTCAACATGAGGCCTGATCCAAATGACATTTTGAATCATTTTTGGTAGAGTCCAAAAAATCAATTTTCTGATGAAAAACGATAACCCCGGACCAGTCGAACGTTGAAAAAATGGTCAATATTGATGAAATTTTAACATTTAATCTTTTGACTTTAAATGACGGTTGGATGTGAGTTATTACTTTTTCAACTAAAATAAGTGTGTTTAAAGTCATTTCTGTGCCTGAAATTGGTCAAAATTGAAGATTTTGAGTAAGCAAAACTCTGTAAAAATGGCAGTTTTGGTCACTGTGAGGGTTTAAAAAGTGGTTATTCAACATGAGGCCTGATCCAAATGACATTTTGAATCATTTTTGGTAGAGTCCAAAAAATCAATTTTCTGATGAAAAACGATGACCCCGGACCAGTCGAACGTTGAAAAAATGGTCAATATTGATGAAATTTTAACATTTAATCTTTTGACTTTAAATGACGGTTGGATGTGAGTTATTACTTTTTTAACTAAAATAAGTGTGTTTAAAGTCATTTCTGTGCCTGAAATTGGTCAAAATTGAAGATTTTGAGTAAGCAAAACTCTGTAAAAATGGCAATTTTGGTCACTGTGAGGGTTTAAAAAGTGGTTATTCAACATGAGGCCCGATCCAAATGACATTTTGAATCATTTTTGGTAGAGTCCAAAAAATCAATTTTCTGATGAAAAACGATGACCCCGGACCAGTCGAACGTTGAAAAAATGGTCAATATTGATGAAATTTTAATATTTAATCTTTTCACTTTAAATGACGGTTGGATGTGAGTTATTACTTTTTCAACTAAAATAAGTGTGTTTAAAGTCATTTCTGTGCCTGAAATTGGTCAAATTGAAGATTTTGAGTAAGCAAAACTCTGTAAAAATGGCAATTTTGGTCACTGTGAGGGTTTAAAAAGTTTTTATTCAACATGAGGCCCGATCCAAATGACATTTTGAATCATTTTTGGTAGAGTCCAAAAAATCAATTTTCTGATGAAAAACGATGACCCCGGACCAGTCGAACGTTGAAAAAATGGTCAATATTGATGAAATTTTAACATTTAATCTTTTGACTTTAAATGGCGGTTGGATGTGAGTTATTACTTTTTCAACTAAAATAAGTGTGTTTAAAGTCATTTCTGTGCCTGAAATTGGTCAAAATTGAAGATTTTGAGTAAGCAAAACTCTGTAAAAATGGCAGTTTTGGTCACTGTGAGGGTTTAAAAAGTGGTTATTCAACATGAGGCCTGATCCAAATGACATTTTGAATCATTTTTGGTAGAGTCCAAAAAATCCATTTTCTGATGAAAAACGATGACCCCGGACCAGTCGAACGTTGAAAAAATGGTCAATATTGATGAAATTTTAACATTTAATCTTTTGACTTTAAATGACGGTTGGATGTCAGGTATTACTTTTTCAACTAAAATAAGTGTGTTTAAAGTAATTTCTGTGCCTGAAATTGGTCAAAATTGAAGATTTTGAGTAAGCAAAACTCTGTAAAAATGGCAATTTTGGTCACTGTGAGGGTTTAAAAAGTGGTTATTCAACATGAGGCCCGATCCAAATGACATTTTGAATCATTTTTGGTAGAGTCCAAAAAATCAATTTTCTGATGAAAAACGATGACCCCGGACCAGTCGAACGTTGAAAAAATGGTCAATATTGATGAAATTTTAATATTTAATCTTTTCACTTTAAATGACGGTTGGATGTGAGTTATTACTTTTTCAACTAAAATAAGTGTGTTTAAAGTCATTTCTGTGCCTGAAATTGGTCAAATTGAAGATTTTGAGTAAGCAAAACTCTGTAAAAATGGCAATTTTGGTCACTGTGAGGGTTTAAAAAGTGGTTATTCAACATGAGGCCCGATCCAAATGACATTTTGAATCATTTTTGGTAGAGTCCAAAAAATCAATTTTCTGATGAAAAACGATGACCCCGGACCAGTCGAACGTTCAAAAAATGGTCAATATTGATGAAATTTTAACATTTAATCTTTTGACTTTAAATGACGGTTGGATGTGAGTTATTACTTTTTCAACTAAAATAAGTTTGTTTAAAGTCATTTCTGTGCCTGAAATTGGTCAAAATTGAAGATTTTGAGTAAGCAAAACTCTGTAAAAATGGCAATTTTGGTCACTGTGAGGGTTTAAAAAGTGGTTATTCAACATGAGGCCCGATCCAAATGACATTTTGAATCATTTTTGGTAGAGTCCAAAAAATCCATTTTCTGATGAAAAACGATGACCCCGGACCAGTCGAACGTTGAAAAAATTGTCAATATTGATGAAATTTTAACATTTAATCTTTTGACTTTAAATGACGGTTGGATGTGAGTTATTACTTTTTCAACTAAAATAAGTGTATTTAAAGTCATTTCTGTGCCTGAAATTGGTCAAAATTGAAGATTTTGAGTAAGCAAAACTCTGTAAAAATGGCAATTTTGGTCACTGTGAGGGTTTAAAAAGTGGTTATTCAACATGAGGCCCGATCCAAATGACATTTTGAATCATTTTTGGTAGAGTCCAAAAAATCAATTTTCTGATGAAAAACGATGACCCCGGACCAGTCGAACGTTGAAAAAATGGTCAATATTGATGAAATTTTAACATTTAATCTTTTGACTTTAAATGACGGTTGGATGTGAGTTATTACTTTTTCAACTAAAATAAGTGTGTTTAAAGTCATTTCTGTGCCTGAAATTGGTCAACATTGAAGATTTTGAGTAAGCAAAACTCTGTAAAAATGGCAATTTTGGTCACTGTGAGGGTTTAAAAAGTGGTTATTCAACATGAGGCCCGATCCAAATGACATTTTGAATCATTTTTGGTAGAGTCCAAAAAATCAATTTTCTGATGAAAAACGATGACCCCGGACCAGTCGAACGTTGAAAAAATGGTCAATATTGATGAAATTTTAATATTTAATCTTTTGACTTTAAATGACGGTTGGATGTGAGTTATTACTTTTTCAACTAAAATAAGTGTGTTTAAAGTCATTTCTGTGCCTGAAATTGGTCAAAATTGAAGATTTTGAGTAAGCAAAACTCTGTAAAAATTGCAGTTTTGGTCACTGTGAGGGTTTAAAAAGTGGTTATTCAACATGAGGCCCGATCCAAATGACATTTTGAATCATTTTTGGTAGAGTCCAAAAAACTCAATTTTCTGATGAAAAACGATGACCCCGGACCAGTCGAACGTTGAAAAAATGGTCAATATTGATGAAATTTTAACATTTAATCTTTTGACTTTAAATGACGGTTGGATGTGAGTTATTACTTTTTCAACTAAAATAAGTGTGTTTAAAGTCATTTCTGTGCCTGAAATTGGTCAAAATTGAAGATTATGAGTAAGCAAAACTCTGTAAAAATGGCAGTTTTGGTCACTGTGAGGGTTTAAAAAGTGGTTATTCAACATGAGGCCTGATCCAAATGACATTTTGAATCATTTTTGGTAGAGTCCAAAAAATCCATTTTCTGATGAAAAACGATGACCCCGGACCAGTCGAACGTTGAAAAAATGGTCAATATTGATGAAATTTTAACATTTAATCTTTTGACTTTAAATGACGGTTGGATGTCAGTTATTACTTTTTCAACTAAAATAAGTGTGTTTAAAGTCATTTCTGTGCCTGAAATTGGTCAAAATTGAAGATTTTGAGTAAGCAAAACTCTGTAAAAATGGCAGTTTTGGTCACTGTGAGGGTTTAAAACGTGGTTATTCAACATGAGGCCCGATCCAAATGACATTTTGAATAATTTTTGGTAGAGTCCAAAAAATCAATTTTCTGATGAAAAACAATGACCCCGGACCAGTCGAACGTTGAAAAAATGGTCAATATTGATGAAATTTTAACATTTAATCTTTTGACTTTAAATGACGGTTGGATGTGAGTTATTACTTTTTCAACTAAAATAAGTGTGTTTAAAGTCATTTCTGTGCCTGAAATAGGTCAAAATTGAAGATTTTGAGTAAGCAAAACTCTGTAAAAATGGCAGTTTTGGTCACTGTGAGGGTTTAAAAAGTGGTTATTCAACATGAGGCCTGATCCAAATGACATTTTGAATCATTTTTGGTAGAGTCCAAAAAATCAATTTTCTGATGAAAAACGATAACCCCGGACCAGTCGAACGTTGAAAAAATGGTCAATATTGATGAAATTTTAACATTTAATCTTTTGACTTTAAATGACGGTTGGATGTGAGTTATTACTTTTTCAACTAAAATAAGTGTGTTTAAAGTCATTTCTGTGCCTGAAATTGGTCAAAATTGAAGATTTTGAGTAAGCAAAACTCTGTAAAAATGGCAGTTTTGGTCACTGTGAGGGTTTAAAAAGTGGTTATTCAACATGAGGCCTGATCCAAATGACATTTTGAATCATTTTTGGTAGAGTCCAAAAAATCAATTTTCTGATGAAAAACGATGACCCCGGACCAGTCGAACGTTGAAAAAATGGTCAATATTGATGAAATTTTAACATTTAATCTTTTGACTTTAAATGACGGTTGGATGTGAGTTATTACTTTTTCAACTAAAATAAGTGTGTTTAAAGTCATTTCTGTGCCTGAAATTGGTCAAAATTGAAGATTTTGAGTAAGCAAAACTCTGTAAAAATGGCAATTTTGGTCACTGTGAGGGTTTAAAAAGTGGTTATTCAACATGAGGCCCGATCCAAATGACATTTTGAATCATTTTTGGTAGAGTCCAAAAAATCAATTTTCTGATGAAAAACAATGACCCCGGACCAGTCGAACGTTGAAAAAATGGTCAATATTGATGAAATTTTAACATTTAATCTTTTGACTTTAAATGACGGTTGGATGTGAGTTATTACTTTTTCAACTAAAATAAGTGTGTTTAAAGTCATTTCTGTGCCTGAAATAGGTCAAAATTGAAGATTTTGAGTAAGCAAAACTCTGTAAAAATGGCAGTTTTGGTCACTGTGAGGGTTTAAAAAGTGGTTATTCAACATGAGGCCTGATCCAAATGACATTTTGAATCATTTTTGGTAGAGTCCAAAAAATCCATTTTCTGATGAAAAACGATGACCCCGGACCAGTCGAACGTTGAAAAAATGGTCAATATTGATGAAATTTTAACATTTAATCTTTTGACTTTAAATGACGGTTGGATGTCAGTTATTACTTTTTCAACTAAAATAAGTGTGTTTAAAGTCATTTCTGTGCCTGAAATTGGTCAAAATTGAAGATTTTGAGTAAGCAAAACTCTGTAAAAATGGCAGTTTTGGTCACTGTGAGGGTTTAAAACGTGGTTATTCAACATGAGGCCCGATCCAAATGACATTTTGAATCATTTTTGGTAGAGTCCAAAAAATCAATTTTCTGATGAAAAACAATGACCCCGGACCAGTCGAACGTTGAAAAAATGGTCAATATTGATGAAATTTTAACATTTAATCTTTTGACTTTAAATGACGGTTGGATGTGAGTTATTACTTTTTCAACTAAAATAAGTGTGTTTAAAGTCATTTCTGTGCCTGAAATAGGTCAAAATTGAAGATTTTGAGTAAGCAAAACTCTGTAAAAATGGCAGTTTTGGTCACTGTGAGGGTTTAAAAAGTGGTTATTCAACATGAGGCCTGATCCAAATGACATTTTGAATCATTTTTGGTAGAGTCCAAAAAATCAATTTTCTGATGAAAAACGATAACCCCGGACCAGTCGAACGTTGAAAAAATGGTCAATATTGATGAAATTTTAACATTTAATCTTTTGACTTTAAATGACGGTTGGATGTGAGTTATTACTTTTTCAACTAAAATAAGTGTGTTTAAAGTCATTTCTGTGCCTGAAATTGGTCAAAATTGAAGATTTTGAGTAAGCAAAACTCTGTAAAAATGGCAGTTTTGGTCACTGTGAGGGTTTAAAAAGTGGTTATTCAACATGAGGCCTGATCCAAATGACATTTTGAATCATTTTTGGTAGAGTCCAAAAAATCAATTTTCTGATGAAAAACGATGACCCCGGACCAGTCGAACGTTGAAAAAATGGTCAATATTGATGAAATTTTAACATTTAATCTTTTGACTTTAAATGACGGTTGGATGTGAGTTATTACTTTTTCAACTAAAATAAGTGTGTTTAAAGTCATTTCTGTGCCTGAAATTGGTCAAAATTGAAGATTTTGAGTAAGCAAAACTCTGTAAAAATGGCAATTTTGGTCACTGTGAGGGTTTAAAAAGTGGTTATTCAACATGAGGCCCGATCCAAATGACATTTTGAATCATTTTTGGTAGAGTCCAAAAAATCAATTTTCTGATGAAAAACAATGACCCCGGACCAGTCGAACGTTGAAAAAATGGTAAATATTGATGAAATTTTAACATTTAATCTTTTGACTTTAAATGACGGTTGGATGTGAGTTATTACTTTTTCAACTAAAATAAGTGTGTTTAAAGTCATTTCTGTGCCTGAAATAGGTCAAAATTGAAGATTTTGAGTAAGCAAAACTCTGTAAAAATGGCAGTTTTGGTCACTGTGAGGGTTTAAAAAGTGGTTATTCAACATGAGGCCTGATCCAAATGACATTTTGAATCATTTTTGGTAGAGTCCAAAAAATCAATTTTCTGATGAAAAACGATAACCCCGGACCAGTCAAACGTTGAAAAAATGGTCAATATTGATGAAATTTTAACATTTAATCTTTTGACTTTAAATGACGGTTGGATGTCAGTTATTACTTTTTCAACTAAAATAAGTGTGTTTAAAGTCATTTCTGTGCCTGAAATTGGTCAAAATTGAAGATTTTGAGTAAGCAAAACTCTGTAAAAATGGCAATTTTGGTCACTGTGAGGGTTTAAAAAGTGGTTATTCAACATGAGGCCCGATCCAAATGACATTTTGAATCATTTTTGGTAGAGTCCAAAAAATCCATTTTCTGATGAAAAACGATGACCCCAGACCAGTCGAACGTTGAAAAAATGGTCAATATTGATGAAATTTTAACATTTAATCTTTTGACTTTAAATGACGGTTGGATGTGAGTTATTACTTTTTCAACTAAAATAAGTGTGTTTAAAGTCATTTCTGTGCCTGAAATTGGTCAAATTGAAGATTTTGAGTAAGCAAAACTCTGTAAAAATGGCAATTTTGGTCACTGTGAGGGTTTAAAAAGTGGTTATTCAACATGAGGCCCGATCCAAATGACAATTTTGAATCATTTTTTGTAGAGTCCAAAAAATCAATTTTCTGATGAAAAACGATGACCCCGGACCAGTCGAACGTTCAAAAAATGGTCAATATTGATGAAATTTTAACATTTAATCTTTTGACTTTAAATGACGGTTGGATGTGAGTTATTACTTTTTCAACTAAAATAAGTGTGTTTAAAGTCATTTCTGTGCCTGAAATTGGTCAAAATTGAAGATTTTGAGTAAGCAAAACTCTGTAAAAATGGCAATTTTGGTCACTGTGAGGGTTTAAAAAGTGGTTATTCAACATGAGGCCCGATCCAAATGATATTTTGAATCATTTTTGGTAGAGTCCAAAAAATCCATTTTCTGATGAAAAACGATGACCCCGGACCAGTCGAACGTTGAAAAAATTGTCAATATTGATGACATTTTAACATTTAATCTTTTGACTTTAAATGACGGTTGGATGTGAGTTATTACTTTTTCAACTAAAATAAGTGTATTTAAAGTCATTTCTGTGCCTGAAATTGGTCAAAATTGAAGATTTTGAGTAAGCAAAACTCTGTAAAAATGGCAATTTTGGTCACTGTAAGGGTTTAAAAAGTGGTTATTCAACATGAGGCCCGATCCAAATGACATTTTGAATCATTTTTGGTAGAGTCCAAAAAATCAATTTTCTGATGAAAAACGATGACCCCGGACCAGTCGAACGTTGAAAAAATGGTCAATATTGATGAAATTTTAACATTTAATCTTTTGACTTTAAATGACGGTTGGATGTGAGTTATTACTTTTTCAACTAAAATAAGTGTGTTTAAAGTCATTTCTGTGCCTGAAATTGGTCAAAATTGAAGATTTTGAGTAAGCAAAACTCTGTAAAAATGGCAATTTTGGTCACTGTGAGGGTTTAAAAAGTGGTTATTCAACATGAGGCCCGATCCAAATGACATTTTGAATCATTTTTGGTAGAGTCCAAAAAATCAATTTTCTGATGAAAAACGATGACCCCGGACCAGTCGAACGTTGAAAAAATGGTCAATATTGATGAAATTTTAATATTTAATCTTTTGACTTTAAATGACGGTTGGATGTGAGTTATTACTTTTTCAACTAAAATAAGTGTGTTTAAAGTCATTTCTGTGCCTGAAATTGGTCAAAATTGAAGATTTTGAGTAAGCAAAACTCTGTAAAAATTGCAGTTTTGGTCACTGTGAGGGTTTAAAAAGTGGTTATCAACATGAGGCCCGATCCAAATGACATTTTGAATCATTTTTGGTAGAGTCCAAAAAATCAATTTTCTGATGAAAAACGATGACCCCGGACCAGTCGAACGTTGAAAAAATGGTCAATATTGATGAAATTTTAACATTTAATCTTTTGACTTTAAATGACGGTTGGATGTGAGTTATTACTTTTTCAACTAAAATAAGTGTGTTTAAAGTCATTTCTGTGCCTGAAATTGGTCAAAATTGAAGATTTTGAGTAAGCAAAACTCTGTAAAAATGGCAATTTTGGTCACTGTGAGGGTTTAAAAAGTGGTTATTCAACATGAGGCCCGATCCAAATGACATTTTGAATCATTTTTGGTAGAGTCCAAAAAATTCATTTTCTGATGAAAAACGATGACCCCGGACCAGTCGAACGTTGAAAAAATGGTCAATATTGATGAAATTTTAATATTTAATCTTTTGACTTTAAATGACGGTTGGATGTGAGTTATTACTTTTTCAACTAAAATAAGTGTGTTTAAAGTCATTTCTGTGCCTGAAATTGGTCAAAATTGAAGATTTTGAGTAAGCAAAACTCTGTAAAAATGGCAGTTTTGGTCACTGTGAGGGTTTAAAAAGTGGTTATTCAACATGAGGCCCGATCCAAATGACATTTTGAATTATTTTTGGTAGAGTCCAAAAAATCAATTTTCTGATGAAAAACGATGACCCCGGACCAGTCGAACGTTGAAAAAATGGTCAATATTGATGAAATTTTAACATTTAATCTTTTGACTTTAAATGACGGTTGGATGTGAGTTATTACTTTTTCAACTAAAATAAGTGTGTTTAAAGTCATTTCTGTGCCTGAAATTGGTCAAATTGAAGATTTTGAGTAAGCAAAACTCTGTAAAAATGGCAATTTTGGTCACTGTGAGGGTTTAAAAAGTGGTTATTCAACATGAGGCCCGATCCAAATGACAATTTTGAATCATTTTTTGTAGAGTCCAAAAAATCAATTTTCTGATGAAAAACGATGACCCCGGACCAGTCGAACGTTGAAAAAATTGTCAATATTGATGAAATTTTAACATTTAATCTTTTGACTTTAAATGACGGTTGGATGTGAGTTATTACTTTTTCAACTAAAATAAGTGTGTTTAAAGTCATTTCTGTGCCTGAAATGTGTCAAAATTGAAGATTTTGAGTAAGCAAAACTCTGTAAAAATGGCAGTTTTGGTCACTGTGAGGGTTTAAAAAGTGGTTATTCAACATGAGGCCTGATCCAAATGACATTTTGAATCATTTTTGGTAGAGTCCAAAAAATCAATTTTCTGATGAAAAACGATGACCCCGGACCAGTCGAACGTTGAAAAAATGGTCAATATTGATGAAATTTTAACATTTAATCTTTTGACTTTAAATGACGGTTGGATGTGAGTTATTACTTTTTCAACTAAAATAAGTGTGTTTAAAGTCATTTCTGTGCCTGAAATTGGTCAAAATTGAAGATTTTGAGTAAGCAAAACTCTGTAAAAATGGCAATTTTGGTCACTGTGAGGGTTTAAAAAGTGGTTATTCAACATGAGGCCCGATCCAAATGACATTTTGAATCATTTTTGGTAGAGTCCAAAAAATTCATTTTCTGATGAAAAACGATGACCCCGGACCAGTCGAACGTTGAAAAAATGGTCAATATTGATGAAATTTTAATATTTAATCTTTTGACTTTAAATGACGGTTGGATGTGAGTTATTACTTTTTCAACTAAAATAAGTGTGTTTAAAGTCATTTCTGTGCCTGAAATTGGTCAAAATTGAAGATTTTGAGTAAGCAAAACTCTGTAAAAATGGCAGTTTTGGTCACTGTGAGGGTTTAAAAAGTGGTTATTCAACATGAGGCCCGATCCAAATGACATTTTGAATTATTTTTGGTAGAGTCCAAAAAATCAATTTTCTGATGAAAAACGATGACCCCGGACCAGTCGAACGTTGAAAAAATGCTCAATATTGATGAAATTTTAACATTTAATCTTTTGACTTTAAATGACGGTTGGATGTGAGTTATTACTTTTTCAACTAAAATAAGTGTGTTTAAAGTCATTTCTGTGCCTGAAATTGGTCAAATTGAAGATTTTGAGTAAGCAAAACTCTGTAAAAATGGCAATTTTGGTCACTGTGAGGGTTTAAAAAGTGGTTATTCAACATGAGGCCCGATCCAAATGACAATTTTGAATCATTTTTTGTAGAGTCCAAAAAATCAATTTTCTGATGAAAAACAATGACCCCGGACCAGTCGAACGTTGAAAAAATTGTCAATATTGATGAAATTTTAACATTTAATCTTTTGACTTTAAATGACGGTTGGATGTGAGTTATTACTTTTTCAACTAAAATAAGTGTATTTAAAGTCATTTCTGTGCCTGAAATTGGTCAAAATTGAAGATTTTGAGTAAGCAAAACTCTGTAAAAATGGCAATTTTGGTCACTGTGAGGGTTTAAAAAGTGGTTATTCAACATGAAGCCCGATCCAAATGACATTTTGAATCATTTTTGGTAGAGTCCAAAAAATCAATTTTCTGATGAAAAACGATGACCCCGGACCAGTCGAACGTTGAAAAAATGGTCAATATTGATGAAATTTTAACATTTAATCTTTTGACTTTAAACGACGGTTGGATGTGAGTTATTACTTTTTCAACTAAAATAAGTGTGTTTAAAGTCATTTCTGTGCCTGAAATTGGTCAAAATTGAAGATTTTGAGTAAGCAAAACTCTGTAAAAATGGCAATTTTGGTCACTGTGAGGGTTTAAAAAGTGGTTATTCAACATGAGGCCCGATCCAAATGACATTTTGAATCATTTTTGGTAGAGTCCAAAAAATCAATTTTCTGATGAAAAACGATGACCCCGGACCAGTCGAACGTTGAAAAAATGGTCAATATTGATGAAATTTTAATATTTAATCTTTTCACTTTAAATGACGGTTGGATGTGAGTTATTACTTTTTCAACTAAAATAAGTGTGTTTAAAGTCATTTCTGTGCCTGAAATTGGTCAAATTGAAGATTTTGAGTAAGCAAAACTCTGTAAAAATGGCAATTTTGGTCACTGTGAGGGTTTAAAAAGTGGTTATTCAACATGAGGCCCGATCCAAATGACATTTTGAATCATTTTTGGTAGAGTCCAAAAAATCAATTTTCTGATGAAAAACGATGACCCCGGACCAGTCGAACGTTCAAAAAATGGTCAATATTGATGAAATTTTAACATTTAATCTTTTGACTTTAAATGACGGTTGGATGTGAGTTATTACTTTTTCAACTAAAATAAGTTTGTTTAAAGTCATTTCTGTGCCTGAAATTGGTCAAAATTGAAGATTTTGAGTAAGCAAAACTCTGTAAAAATGGCAATTTTGGTCACTGTGAGGGTTTAAAAAGTGGTTATTCAACATGAGGCCCGATCCAAATGACATTTTGAATCATTTTTGGTAGAGTCCAAAAAATCCATTTTCTGATGAAAAACGATGACCCCGGACCAGTCGAACGTTGCAAAAATTGTCAATATTGATGAAATTTTAACATTTAATCTTTTGACTTTAAATGACGGTTGGATGTGAGTTATTACTTTTTCAACTAAAATAAGTGTATTTAAAGTCATTTCTGTGCCTGAAATTGGTCAAAATTGAAGATTTTGAGTAAGCAAAACTCTGTAAAAATGGCAATTTTGGTCACTGTGAGGGTTTAAAAAGTGGTTATTCAACATGAGGCCCGATCCAAATGACATTTTGAATCATTTTTGGTAGAGTCCAAAAAATCAATTTTCTGATGAAAAACGATGACCCCGGACCAGTCGAACGTTGAAAAAATGGTCAATATTGATGAAATTTTAACATTTAATCTTTTGACTTTAAATGACGGTTGGATGTGAGTTATTACTTTTTCAACTAAAATAAGTGTGTTTAAAGTCATTTCTGTGCCTGAAATTGGTCAACATTAAAGATTTTGAGTAAGCAAAACTCTGTAAAAATGGCAATTTTGGTCACTGTGAGGGTTTAAAAAGTGGTTATTCAACATGAGGCCCGATCCAAATGACATTTTGAATCATTTTTGGTAGAGTCCAAAAAATCAATTTTCTGATGAAAAACGATGACCCCGGACCAGTCGAACGTTGAAAAAATGGTCAATATTGATGAAATTTTAATATTTAATCTTTTGACTTTAAATGACGGTTGGATGTGAGTTATTACTTTTTCAACTAAAATAAGTGTGTTTAAAGTCATTTCTGTGCCTGAAATTGGTCAAAATTGAAGATTTTGAGTAAGCAAAACTCTGTAAAAATTGCAGTTTTGGTCACTGTGAGGGTTTAAAAAGTGGTTATTCAACATGAGGCCCGATCCAAATGACATTTTGAATCATTTTTGGTAGAGTCCAAAAAACTAAATTTTCTGATGAAAAACGATGACCCCGGACCAGTCGAACGTTGAAAAAATGGTCAATATTGATGAAATTTTAACATTTAATCTTTTGACTTTAAATGACGGTTGGATGTGAGTTATTACTCTTTCAACTAAAATAAGTGTGTTTAAAGTCATTTCTGTGCCTGAAATTGGTCAAAATTGAAGATTTTGAGTAAGCAAAACTCTGTAAAAATGGCAATTTTGGTCACTGTGAGGGTTTAAAAAGTGGTTATTCAACATGAGGCCTGATCCAAATGACATTTTGAATCATTTTTGGTAGAGTCCAAAAAATCCATTTTCTGATGAAAAACGATGACCCCGGACCAGTCGAACGTTGAAAAAATGGTCAATATTGATGAAATTTTAACATTTAATCTTTTGACTTTAAATGACGGTTGGATGTCAGTTATTACTTTTTCAACTAAAATAAGTGTGTTTAAAGTCATTTCTGTGCCTGAAATTGGTCAAAATTGAAGATTTTGAGTAAGCAAAACTCTGTAAAAATGGCAGTTTTGGTCACTGTGAGGGTTTAAAACGTGGTTATTCAACATGAGGCCCGATCCAAATGACATTTTGAATCATTTTTGGTAGAGTCCAAAAAATCAATTTTCTGATGAAAAACAATGACCCCGGACCAGTCGAACGTTGAAAAAATGGTCAATATTGATGAAATTTTAACATTTAATCTTTTGACTTTAAATGACGGTTGGATGTGAGTTATTACTTTTTCAACTAAAATAAGTGTGTTTAAAGTCATTTCTGTGCCTGAAATTGGTCAAAATTGAAGATTTTGAGTAAGCAAAACTCTGTAAAAATGGCAGTTTTGGTCACTGTGAGGGTTTAAAAAGTGGTTATTCAACATGAGGCCTGATCCAAATGACATTTTGAATCATTTTTGGTAGAGTCCAAAAAATCAATTTTCTGATGAAAAACGATGACCCCGGACCAGTCGAACGTTGAAAAAATGGTCAATATTGATGAAATTTTAACATTTAATCTTTTGACTTTAAATGACGGTTGGATGTGAGTTATTACTTTTTCAACTAAAATAAGTGTGTTTAAAGTCATTTCTGTGCCTGAAATTGGTCAAAATTGAAGATTTTGAGTAAGCAAAACTCTGTAAAAATGGCAATTTTGGTCACTGTGAGGGTTTAAAAAGTGGTTATTCAACATGAGGCCCGATCCAAATGACATTTTGAATCATTTTTGGTAGAGTCCAAAAAATCAATTTTCTGATGAAAAACAATGACCCCGGACCAGTCGAACGTTGAAAAAATGGTCAATATTGATGAAATTTTAACATTTAATCTTTTGACTTTAAATGACGGTTGGATGTGAGTTATTACTTTTTCAACTAAAATAAGTGTGTTTAAAGTCATTTCTGTGCCTGAAATAGGTCAAAATTGAAGATTTTGAGTAAGCAAAACTCTGTAAAAATGGCAGTTTTGGTCACTGTGAGGGTTTAAAAAGTGGTTATTCAACATGAGGCCTGATCCAAATGACATTTTGAATCATTTTTGGTAGAGTCCAAAAAATCAATTTTCTGATGAAAAACGATAACCCCGGACCAGTCGAACGTTGAAAAAATGGTCAATATTGATGAAATTTTAACATTTATTCTTTTGACTTTAAATGACGGTTGGATGTGAGTTATTACTTTTTCAACTAAAATAAGTGTGTTTAAAGTCATTTCTGTGCCTGAAATTGGTCAAAATTGAAGATTTTGAGTAAGCAAAACTCTGTAAAAATGGCAATTTTGGTCACTGTGAGGGTTTAAAAAGTGGTTATTCAACATGAGGCCCGATCCAAATGACATTTTGAATCATTTTTGGTAGAGTCCAAAAAATCAATTTTCTGATGAAAAACGATGACCCCGGACCAGTCGAACGTTGAAAAAATGGTCAATATTGATGAAATTTTAATATTTAATCTTTTCACTTTAAATGACGGTTGGATGTGAGTTATTACTTTTTCAACTAAAATAAGTGTGTTTAAAGTCATTTCTGTGCCTAAAATTGGTCAAATTGAAGATTTTGAGTAAGCAAAACTCTGTAAAAATGGCAATTTTGGTCACTGTGAGGGTTTAAAAAGTGGTTATTCAACATGAGGCCCGATCCAAATGACAATTTTGAATCATTTTTTGTAGAGTCCAAAAAATCAATTTTCTGATGAAAAACGATGACCCCGGACCAGTCGAACGTTCAAAAAATGGTCAATATTGATGAAATTTTAACATTTAATCTTTTGACTTTAAATGACGGTTGGATGTGAGTTATTACTTTTTCAACTAAAATAAGTGTGTTTAAAGTCATTTCTGTGCCTGAAATTGGTCAAAATTGAAGATTTTGAGTAAGCAAAACTCTGTAAAAATGGCAATTTTGGTCACTGTGAGGGTTTAAAAAGTGGTTATTCAACATGAGGCCCGATCCAAATGACATTTTGAATCATTTTTGGTAGAGTCCAAAAAATCAATTTTCTGATGAAAAACGATGACCCCGGACCAGTCGAACGTTGAAAAAATGGTCAATATTGATGACATTTTAATATTTAATCTTTTCACTTTAAATGACGGTTGGATGTGAGTTATTACTTTTTCAACTAAAATAAGTGTGTTTAAAGTCATTTCTGTGCCTGAAATTGGTCAAATTGAAGATTTTGAGTAAGCAAAACTCTGTAAAAATGGCAATTTTGGTCACTGTGAGGGTTTAAAAAGTGGTTATTCAACATGAGGCCCGATCCAAATGACATTTTGAATCATTTTTGGTAGAGTCCAAAAAATCAATTTTCTGATGAAAAACGATGACCCCGGACCAGTCGAACGTTGAAAAAATGGTCAATATTGATGAAATTTTAACATTTAATCTTTTGACTTTAAATGGCGGTTGGATGTGAGTTATTACTTTTTCAACTAAAATAAGTGTGTTTAAAGTCATTTCTGTGCCTGAAATTGGTCAAAATTGAAGATTTTGAGTAAGCAAAACTCTGTAAAAATGGCAGTTTTGGTCACTGTGAGGGTTTAAAAAGTGGTTATTCAACATGAGGCCTGATCCAAATGACATTTTGAATCATTTTTGGTAGAGTCCAAAAAATCCATTTTCTGATGAAAAACGATGACCCCGGACCAGTCGAACGTTGAAAAAATGGTCAATATTGATGAAATTTTAACATTTAATCTTTTGACTTTAAATGACGGTTGGATGTCAGTTAATACTTTTTCAACTAAAATAAGTGTGTTTAAAGTAATTTCTGTGCCTGAAATTGGTCAAAATTGAAGATTTTGAGTAAGCAAAACTCTGTAAAAATGGCAATTTTGGTCACTGTGAGGGTTTAAAAAGTGGTTATTCAACATGAGGCCCGATCCAAATGACATTTTGAATCATTTTTGGTAGAGTCCAAAAAATCAATTTTCTGATGAAAAACGATGTCCCCGGACCAGTCGAACGTTGAAAAAATGGTCAATATTGATGAAATTTTAATATTTAATCTTTTCACTTTAAATGACGGTTGGATGTGAGTTATTACTTTTTCAACTAAAATAAGTGTGTTTAAAGTCATTTCTGTGCCTGAAATTAGTCAAATTGAAGATTTTGTGTAAGCAAAACTCTGTAAAAATGGCAATTTTGGTCACTGTGAGGGTTTAAAAAGTGGTTATTCAACATGAGGCCCGATCCAAATGACATTTTGAATCATTTTTGGTAGAGTCCAAAAAATCAATTTTCTGATGAAAAACGATTACCCCGGACCAGTCGAACGTTCAAAAAATGGTCAATATTGATGAAATTTTAACATTTAATCTTTTTTACTTTAAATGACGGTTGGATGTGAGTTATTACTTTTTCAACTAAAATAAGTTTGTTTAAAGTCATTTCTGTGCCTGAAATTGGTCAAAATTGAAGATTTTGAGTAAGCAAAACTCTGTAAAAATGGCAATTTTGGTCACTGTGAGGGTTTAAAAAGTGGTTATTCAACATGAGGCCCGATCCAAATGACATTTTGAATCATTTTTGGTAGAGTCCAAAAAATCCATTTTCTGATGAAAAACGATGACCCCGGACCAGTCGAACGTTGAAAAAATTGTCAATATTGATGAAATTTTAACATTTAATCTTTTGACTTTAAATGACGGTTGGATGTGAGTTATTACTTTTTCAACTAAAATAAGTGTATTTAAAGTCATTTCTGTGCCTGAAATTGGTCAAAATTGAAGATTTTGAGTAAGCAAAACTCTGTAAAAATGGCAATTTTGGTCACTGTGAGGGTTTAAAAAGTGGTTATTCAACATGAGGCCCGATCCAAATGACATTTTGAATCATTTTTGGTAGAGTCCAAAAAATCAATTTTCTGATGAAAAACGATGACCCCGGACCAGTCGAACGTTGAAAAAATGGTCAATATTGATGAAATTTTAACATTTAATCTTTTGACTTTAAATGACTGTTGGATGTGAGTTATTACTTTTTCAACTAAAATAAGTGTGTTTAAAGTCATTTCTGTGCCTGAAATTGGTCAACATTGAAGATTTTGAGTAAGCAAAACTCTGTAAAAATGGCAATTTTGGTCACTGTGAGGGTTTAAAAAGTGGTTATTCAACATGAGGCCCGATCCAAATGACATTTTGAATCATTTTTGGTAGAGTCCAAAAAATCAATTTTCTGATGAAAAACGATGACCCCGGACCAGTCGAACGTTGAAAAAATGGTCAATATTGATGAAATTTTAATATTTAATCTTTTGACTTTAAATGACGGTTGGATGTGAGTTATTACTTTTTCAACTAAAATAAGTGTGTTTAAAGTCATTTCTGTGCCTGAAATTGGTCAAAATTGAAGATTTTGAGTAAGCAAAACTCTGTAAAAGTTGCAGTTTTGGTCACTGTGAGGGTTTAAAAAGTGGTTATTCAACATGAGGCCCGATCCAAATGACATTTTGAATCATTTTTGGTAGAGTCCAAAAAACTCAATTTTCTGATGAAAAACGATGACCCCGGACCAGTCGAACGTTGAAAAAATGGTCAATATTGATGAATTTTTAACATTTAATCTTTTGACTTTAAATGACGGTTGGATGTGAGTTATTACTTTTTCAACTAAAATAAGTGTGTTTAAAGTCATTTCTGTGCCTGAAATTGGTCAAAATTGAAGATTTTGAGTAAGCAAAACTCTGTAAAAATGGCAGTTTTGGTCACTGTGAGGGTTTAAAAAGTGGTTATTCAACATGAGGCCTGATCCAAATGACATTTTGAATCATTTTTGGTAGAGTCCAAAAAATCCATTTTCTGATGAAAAACGATGACCCCGGACCAGTCGAACGTTGAAAAAATGGTCAATATTGATGAAATTTTAACATTTAATCTTTTGACTTTAAATGACGGTTGGATGTCAGTTATTACTTTTTCAACTAAAATAAGTGTGTTTAAAGTCATTTCTGTGCCTGAAATTGGTCAAAATTGAAGATTTTGAGTAAGCAAAACTCTGTAAAAATGGCAGTTTTGGTCACTGTGAGGGTTTAAAACGTGGTTATTCAACATGAGGCCCGATCCAAATGACATTTTGAATCATTTTTGGTAGAGTCCAAAAAATCAATTTTCTGATGAAAAACAATGACCCCGGACCAGTCGAACGTTGAAAAAATGGTCAATATTGATGAAATTTTAACATTTAATCTTTTGACTTTAAATGACGGTTGGATGTGAGTTATTACTTTTTCAACTAAAATAAGTGTGTTTAAAGTCATTTCTGTGCCTGAAATAGGTAAAAATTGAAGATTTTGAGTAAGCAAAACTCTGTAAAAATGGCAGTTTTGGTCACTGTGAGGGTTTAAAAAGTGGTTATTCAACATGAGGCCTGATCCAAATGACATTTTGAATCATTTTTGGTAGAGTCCAAAAAATCAATTTTCTGATGAAAAACGATAACCCCGGACCAGTCGAACGTTGAAAAAATGGTCAATATTGATGAAATTTTAACATTTAATCTTTTGACTTTAAATGACGGTTGGATGTGAGTTATTACTTTTTCAACTAAAATAAGTGTGTTTAAAGTCATTTCTGTGCCTGAAATTGGTCAAAATTGAAGATTTTGAGTAAGCAAAACTCTGTAAAAATGGCAATTTTGGTCACTGTGAGGGTTTAAAAAGTGGTTATTCAACATGAGGCCCGATCCAAATGACATTTTGAATCATTTTTGGTAGAGTCCAAAAAATCAATTTTCTGATGAAAAACAATGACCCCGGACCAGTCGAACGTTGAAAAAATGGTCAATATTGATGAAATTTTAACATTTAATCTTTTGACTTTAAATGACGGTTGGATGTGAGTTATTACTTTTTCAACTAAAATAAGTGTGTTTAAAGTCATTTCTGTGCCTGAAATAGGTCAAAATTGAAGATTTTGAGTAAGCAAAACTCTGTAAAAATGGCAGTTTTGGTCACTGTGAGGGTTTAAAAAGTGGTTATTCAACATGAGGCCTGATCCAAATGACATTTTGAATCATTTTTGGTAGAGTCCAAAAAATCAATTTTCTGATGAAAAACGATAACCCCGGACCAGTCGAACGTTGAAAAAATGGTCAATATTGATGAAATTTTAACATTTAATCTTTTGACTTTAAATGACGGTTGGATGTCAGTTATTACTTTTTCAACTAAAATAAGTGTGTTTAAAGTCATTTCTGTGCCTGAAATTGGTCAAAATTGAAGATTTTGAGTAAGCAAAACTCTGTAAAAATGGCAATTTTGGTCACTGTGAGGGTTTAAAAAGTGGTTATTCAACATGAGGCCCGATCCAAATGACATTTTGAATCATTTTTGGTAGAGTCCAAAAAATCCATTTTCTGATGAAAAACGATGACCCCGGACCAGTCGAACGTTGAAAAAATGGTCAATATTGATGAAATTTTAACATTTAATCTTTTGACTTTAAATGACGGTTGGATGTGAGTTATTACTTTTTCAACTAAAATAAGTGTGTTTAAAGTCATTTCTGTGCCTGAAATTGGTCAAAATTCAAGATTTTGAGTAAGCAAAACTCTGTAAAAATGGCAATTTTGGTCACTGTGAGGGTTTAAAAAGTGGTTATTCAACATGAGGCCCGATCCAAATGACATTTTGAATCATTTTTGGTAGAGTCCAAAAAATCAATTTTCTGATGAAAAACGATGACCCCGGACCAGTCGAACGTTGAAAAAATGGTCAATATTGATGAAATTTTAATATTTAATCTTTTCACTTTAAATGACGGTTGGATGTGAGTTATTACTTTTTCAACTAAAATAAGTGTGTTTAAAGTCATTTCTGTGCCTGAAATTGGTCAAATTGAAGATTTTGAGTAAGCAAAACTCTGTAAAAATGGCAATTTTGGTCACTGTGAGGGTTTAAAAAGTGGTTATTCAACATGAGGCCTGATCCAAATGACAATTTTGAATCATTTTTTGTAGAGTCCAAAAAATCAATTTTCTGATGAAAAACGATGACCCCGGACCAGTCGAACGTTCAAAAAATGGTCAATATTGATGAAATTTTAACATTTAATCTTTTGACTTTAAATGACGGTTGGATGTGAGTTATTACTTTTTCAACTAAAATAAGTGTGTTTAAAGTCATTTCTGTGCCTGAAATTGGTCAAAATTGAAGATTTTGAGTAAGCAAAACTCTGTAAAAATGGCAATTTTGGTCACTGTGAGGGTTTAAAAAGTGGTTATTCAACATGAGGCCCGATCCAAATGACATTTTGAATCATTTTTGGTAGAGTCCAAAAAATCCATTTTCTGATGAAAAACGATGACCCCGGACCAGTCGAACGTTGAAAAAATTGTCAATATTGATGACATTTTAACATTTAATCTTTTGACTTTAAATGACGGTTGGATGTGAGTTATTACTTTTTCAACTAAAATAAGTGTATTTAAAGTCATTTCTGTGCCTGAAATTGGTCAAAATTGAAGATTTTGAGTAAGCAAAACTCTGTAAAAATGGCAATTTTGGTCACTGTGAGGGTTTAAAAAGTGGTTATTCAACATGAGGCCCGATCCAAATGACATTTTGAATCATTTTTGGTAGAGTCCAAAAAATCAATTTTCTGATGAAAAACGATGACCCCGGACCAGTCGAACGTTGAAAAAATGGTCAATATTGATGAAATTTTAACATTTAATCTTTTGACTTTAAATGACGGTTGGATGTGAGTTATTACTTTTTCAACTAAAATAAGTGTGTTTAAAGTCATTTCTGTGCCTGAAATTGGTCAAAATTGAAGATTTTGAGTAAGCAAAACTCTGTAAAAATGGCAATTTTGGTCACTGTGAGGGTTTAAAAAGTGGTTATTCAACATGAGGCCCGATCCAAATGACATTTTGAATCATTTTTGGTAGAGTCCAAAAAATCAATTTTCTGATGAAAAACGATGACCCCGGACCAGTCGAACGTTGAAAAAATGGTCAATATTGATGAAATTTTAATATTTAATCTTTTGACTTTAAATGACGGTTGGATGTGAGTTATTACTTTTTCAACTAAAATAAGTGTGTTTAAAGTCATTTCTGTGCCTGAAATTGGTCAAAATTGAAGATTTTGAGTAAGCAAAAGTCTGTAAAAATTGCAGTTTTGGTCACTGTGAGGGTTTAAAAAGTGGTTATCAACATGAGGCCCGATCCAAATGACATTTTGAATCATTTTTGGTAGAGTCCAAAAAATCAATTTTCTGATGAAAAACGATGACCCCGGACCAGTCGAACGTTGAAAAAATGGTCAATATTGATGAAATTTTAACATTTAATCTTTTGACTTTAAATGACGGTTGGATGTGAGTTATTACTTTTTCAACTAAAATAAGTGTGTTTAAAGTCATTTCTGTGCCTGAAATTGGTCAAAATTGAAGATTTTGAGTAAGCAAAACTCTGTAAAAATGGCAGTTTTGGTCACTGTGAGGGTTTAAAAAGTGGTTATTCAACATGAGGCCTGATCCAAATGACATTTTGAATCATTTTTGGTAGAGTCCAAAAAATCAATTTTCTGATGAAAAACGATGACCCCGGACCAGTCGAACGTTGAAAAAATGGTCAATATTGATGAAATTTTAACATTTAATCTTTTGACTTTAAATGACGGTTGGATGTGAGTTATTACTTTTTCAACTAAAATAAGTGTGTTTAAAGTCATTTCTGTGCCTGAAATTGGTCAAAATTGAAGATTTTGAGTAAGCAAAACTCTGTAAAAATGGCAATTTTGGTCACTGTGAGGGTTTAAAAAGTGGTTATTCAACATGAGGCCCGATCCAAATGACATTTTGAATCATTTTTGGTAGAGTCCAAAAAATTCATTTTCTGATGAAAAACGATGACCCCGGACCAGTCGAACGTTGAAAAAATGGTCAATATTGATGAAATTTTAATATTTAATCTTTTGACTTTAAATGACGGTTGGATGTGAGTTATTACTTTTTCAACTAAAATAAGTGTGTTTAAAGTCATTTCTGTGCCTGAAATTGGTCAAAATTGAACATTTTGAGTAAGCAAAACTCTGTAAAAATGGCAGTTTTGGTCACTGTGAGGGTTTAAAAAGTGGTTATTCAACATGAGGCCCGATCCAAATGACATTTTGAATTATTTTTGGTAGAGTCCAAAAAATCAATTTTCTGATGAAAAACGATGACCCCGGACCAGTCGAACGTTGAAAAAATGGTCAATATTGATGAAATTTTAACATTTAATCTTTTGACTTTAAATGACGGTTGGATGTGAGTTATTACTTTTTCAACTAAAATAAGTGTGTTTAAAGTCATTTCTGTGCCTGAAATTGGTCAAATTGAAGATTTTGAGTAAGCAAAACTCTGTAAAAATGGCAATTTTGGTCACTGTGAGGGTTTAAAAAGTGGTTATTCAACATGAGGCCCGATCCAAATGACAATTTTGAATCATTTTTTGTAGAGTCCAAAAAAATCAATTTTCTGATGAAAAACGATGACCCCGGACCAGTCGAACGTTGAAAAAATTGTCAATATTGATGACATTTTAACATTTAATCTTTTGACTTTAAATGACGGTTGGATGTGAGTTATTACTTTTTCAACTAAAATAAGTGTATTTAAAGTCATTTCTGTGCCTGAAATTGGTCAAAATTGAAGATTTTGAGTAAGCAAAACTCTGTAAAAATGGCAATTTTGGTCACTGTGAGGGTTTAAAAAGTGGTTATTCAACATGAGGCCCGATCCAAATGACATTTTGAATCATTTTTGGTAGAGTCCAAAAAATCAATTTTCTGATGAAAAACGATGACCCCGGACCAGTCGAACGTTGAAAAAATGGTCAATATTGATGAAATTTTAACATTTAATCTTTTGACTTTAAATGACGGTTGGATGTGAGTTATTACTTTTTCAACTAAAATAAGTGTGTTTAAAGTCATTTCTGTGCCTGAAATTGGTCAAAATTGAAGATTTTGAGTAAGCAAAACTCTGTAAAAATGGCAATTTTGGTCACTGTGAGGGTTTAAAAAGTGGTTATTCAACATGAGGCCCGATCCAAATGACATTTTGAATCATTTTTGGTAGAGTCCAAAAAATCAATTTTCTGATGAAAAACGATGACCCCGGACCAGTCGAACGTTGAAAAAATGGTCAATATTGATGAAATTTTAATATTTAATCTTTTCACTTTAAATGACGGTTGGATGTGAGTTATTACTTTTTCAACTAAAATAAGTGTGTTTAAAGTCATTTCTGTGCCTGAAATTGGTCAAATTAAAGATTTTGAGTAAGCAAAACTCTGTAAAAATGGCAATTTTGGTCACTGTGAGGGTTTAAAAAGTGGTTATTCAACATGAGGCCCAATCCAAATGACATTTTGAATCATTTTTGGTAGAGTCCAAAAAATCAATTTTCTGATGAAAAACGATGACCCCGGACCAGTCGAACGTTCAAAAAATGGTCAATATTGATGAAATTTTATCATTTAATCTTTTGACTTTAAATGACGGTTGGATGTGAGTTATTACTTTTTCAACTAAAATAAGTTTGTTTAAAGTCTTTTCTGTGCCTGAAATTGGTCAAAATTGAAGATTTTGAGTAAGCAAAACTCTGTAAAAATGGCAGTTTTGGTCACTGTGAGGGTTTAAAACGTGGTTATTCAACATGAGGCCCGATCCAAATGACATTTTGAATCATTTTTGGTAGAGTCCAAAAAATCAATTTTCTGATGAAAAACAATGACCCCGGACCAGTCGAACGTTGAAAAAATGGTCAATATTGATGAAATTTTAACATTTAATCTTTTGACTTTAAATGACGGTTGGATGTGAGTTATTACTTTTTCAACTAAAATAAGTGTGTTTAAAGTCATTTCTGTGCCTGAAATAGGTCAAAATTGAAGATTTTGAGTAAGCAAAACTCTGTAAAAATGGCAGTTTTTGTCACTGTGAGGGTTTAAAAAGTGGTTATTCAACATGAGGCCTGATCCAAATGACATTTTGAATCATTTTTGGTAGAGTCCAAAAAATCAATTTTCTGATGAAAAACGATAACCCCGGACCAGTCGAACGTTGAAAAAATGGTCAATATTGATGAAATTTTAACATTTAATCTTTTGACTTTAAATGACGGTTGGATGTGAGTTATTACTTTTTCAACTAAAATAAGTGTGTTTAAAGTCATTTCTGTGCCTGAAATTGGTCAAAATTGAAGATTTTGAGTAAGCAAAACTCTGTAAAAATGGCAATTTTGGTCACTGTGAGGGTTTAAAAAGTGGTTATTCAACATGAGGCCCGATCCAAATGACATTTTGAATCATTTTTGGTAGAGTCCAAAAAATCCATTTTCTGATGAAAAACGATGACCCCGGACCAGTCGAACGTTGAAAAAATGGTCAATATTGATGAAATTTTAACATTTAATCTTTTGACTTTAAATGACGGTTGGATGTGAGTTATTACTTTTTCAACTAAAATAAGTGTGTTTAAAGTCATTTCTGTGCCTGAAATTGGTCAAAATTGAAGATTTTGAGTAAGCAAAACTCTGTAAAAATGGCAATTTTGGTCACTGTGAGGGTTTAAAAAGTGGTTATTCAACATGAGGCCCGATCCAAATGACATTTTGAATCATTTTTGGTAGAGTCCAAAAAATCAATTTTCTGATGAAAAACGATGACCCCGGACCAGTCGAACGTTGAAAAAATGGTCAATATTGATGAAATTTTAATATTTAATCTTTTCACTTTAAATGACGGTTGGATGTGAGTTATTACTTTTTCAACTAAAATAAGTGTGTTTAAAGTCATTTCTGTGCCTGAAATTGGTCAAATTGAAGATTTTGAGTAAGCAAAACTCTGTAAAAATGGCAATTTTGGTCACTGTGAGGGTTTAAAAAGTGGTTATTCAACATGAGGCCCGATCCAAATGACAATTTTGAATCATTTTTTGTAGAGTCCAAAAAATCAATTTTCTGATGAAAAACGATGACCCCGGACCAGTCGAACGTTCAAAAAATGGTGAATATTGATGAAATTTTAACATTTAATCTTTTGACTTTAAATGACGGTTGGATGTGAGTTATTACTTTTTCAACTAAAATAAGTGTGTTTAAAGTCATTTCTGTGCCTGAAATTGGTCAAAATTGAAGATTTTGAGTAAGCAAAACTCTGTAAAAATGGCAATTTTGGTCACTGTGAGGGTTTAAAAAGTGGTTATTCAACATGAGGCCCGATCCAAATGACATTTTGAATCATTTTTGGTAGAGTCCAAAAAATCCATTTTCTGATGAAAAACGATGACCCCGGACCAGTCGAACGTTGAAAAAATTGTCAATATTGATGACATTTTAACATTTAATCTTTTGACTTTAAATGACGGTTGGATGTGAGTTATTACTTTTTCAACTAAAATAAGTGTATTTAAAGTCATTTCTGTGCCTGAAATTGGTCAAAATTGAAGATTTTGAGTAAGCAAAACTCTGTAAAAATGGCAATTTTGGTCACTGTGAGGGTTTAAAAAGTGGTTATTCAACATGAGGCCCGATCCAAATGACATTTTGAATCATTTTTGGTAGAGTCCAAAAAATCAATTTTCTGATGAAAAACGATGACCCCGGACCAGTCGAACGTTCAAAAAATGGTCAATATTGATGAAATTTTAACATTTAATCTTTTGACTTTAAATGACGGTTGGATGTGAGTTATTACTTTTTCAACTAAAATAAGTGTGTTTAAAGTCATTTCTGTGCCTGAAATTGGTCAAAATTGAAGATTTTGAGTAAGCAAAACTCTGTAAAAATGGCAATTTTGGTCACTGTGAGGGTTTAAAAAGGGGTTATTCAACATGAGGCCCGATCCAAATGACATTTTGAATCATTTTTGGTAGAGTCCAAAAAATTCATTTTCTGATGAAAAACGATGACCCCGGACCAGTCGAACGTTGAAAAAATGGTCAATATTGATGAAATTTTAATATTTAATCTTTTGACTTTAAATGACGGTTGGATGTGAGTTATTACTTTTTCAACTAAAATAAGTGTGTTTAAAGTCATTTCTGTGCCTGAAATTGGTCAAAATTGAAGATTTTGAGTAAGCAAAACTCTGTAAAAATGGCAGTTTTGGTCACTGTGAGGGTTTAAAAAGTGGTTATTCAACATGAGGCCCGATCCAAATGACATTTTGAATTATTTTTGGTAGAGTCCAAAAAATCAATTTTCTGATGAAAAACGATGACCCCGGACCAGTCGAACGTTGAAAAAATGGTCAATATTGATGAAATTTTAACATTTAATCTTTTGACTTTAAATGACGGTTGGATGTGAGTTATTACTTTTTCAACTAAAATAAGTGTGTTTAAAGTCATTTCTGTGCCTGAAATTGGTCAAATTGAAGATTTTGAGTAAGCAAAACTCTGTAAAAATGGCAATTTTGGTCACTGTGAGGGTTTAAAAAGTGGTTATTCAACATGAGGCCCGATCCAAATGACAATTTTGAATCATTTTTTGTAGAGTCCAAAAAATCAATTTTCTGATGAAAAACGATGACCCCGGACCAGTCGAACGTTGAAAAAATTGTCAATATTGATGACATTTTAACATTTAATCTTTTGACTTTAAATGACGGTTGGATGTGAGTTATTACTTTTTCAACTAAAATAAGTGTATTTAAAGTCATTTCTGTGCCTGAAATTGGTCAAAATTGAAGATTTTGAGTAAGCAAAACTCTGTAAAAATGGCAATTTTGGTCACTGTGAGGGTTTAAAAAGTGGTTATTCAACATGAGGCCCGATCCAAATGACATTTTGAATCATTTTTGGTAGAGTCCAAAAAATCAATTTTCTAATGAAAAACGATGACCCCGGACCAGTCGAACGTTGAAAAAATGGTCAATATTGATGAAATTTTAACATTTAATCTTTTGACTTTAAATGACGGTTGGATGTGAGTTATTACTTTTTCAACTAAAATAAGTGTGTTTAAAGTCATTTCTGTGCCTGAAATTGGTCAAAATTGAAGATTTTGAGTAAGCAAAACTCTGTAAAAATGGCAATTTTGGTCACTGTGAGGGTTTAAAAAGTGGTTATTCAACATGAGGCCCGATCCAAATGACATTTTGAATCATTTTTGGTAGAGTCCAAAAAATCAATTTTCTGATGAAAAACGATGACCCCGGACCAGTCGAACGTTGAAAAAATGGTCAATATTGATGAAATTTTAATATTTAATCTTTTCACTTTAAATGACGGTTGGATGTGAGTTATTACTTTTTCAACTAAAATAAGTGTGTTTAAAGTCATTTCTGTGCCTGAAATTGGTCAAATTGAAGATTTTGAGTAAGCAAAACTCTGTAAAAATGGCAATTTTGGTCACTGTGAGGGTTTAAAAAGTGGTTATTCAACATGAGGCCCGATCCAAATGACATTTTGAATCATTTTTGGTAGAGTCCAAAAAATCAATTTTCTGATGAAAAACGATGACCCCGGACCAGTCGAACGTTCAAAAAATGGTCAATATTGATGAAATTTTATCATTTAATCTTTTGACTTTAAATGACGGTTGGATGTGAGTTATTACTTTTTCAACTAAAATAAGTTTGTTTAAAGTCTTTTCTGTGCCTGAAATTGGTCAAAATTGAAGATTTTGAGTAAGCAAAACTCTGTAAAAATGGCAGTTTTGGTCACTGTGAGGGTTTAAAACGTGGTTATTCAACATGAGGCCCGATCCAAATGACATTTTGAATCATTTTTGGTAGAGTCCAAAAAATCAATTTTCTGATGAAAAACAATGACCCCGGACCAGTCGAACGTTGAAAAAATGGTCAATATTGATGAAATTTTAACATTTAATCTTTTGACTTTAAATGACGGTTGGATGTGAGTTATTACTTTTTCAACTAAAATAAGTGTGTTTAAAGTCATTTCTGTGCCTGAAATAGGTCAAAATTGAAGATTTTGAGTAAGCAGAACTCTGTAAAAATGGCAGTTTTTGTCACTGTGAGGGTTTAAAAAGTGATTATTCAACATGAGGCCTGATCCAAATGACATTTTGAATCATTTTTGGTAGAGTCCAAAAAATCAATTTTCTGATGAAAAACGATAACCCCGGACCAGTCGAACGTTGAAAAAATGGTCAATATTGATGAAATTTTAACATTTAATCTTTTGACTTTAAATGACGGTTGGATGTGAGTTATTACTTTTTCAACTAAAATAAGTGTGTTTAAAGTCATTTCTGTGCCTGAAATTGGTCAAAATTGAAGATTTTGAGTAAGCAAAACTCTGTAAAAATGGCAGTTTTGGTCACTGTGAGGGTTTAAAAAGTGGTTATTCAACATGAGGCCTGATCCAAATGACATTTTGAATCATTTTTGGTAGAGTCCAAAAAATCAATTTTCTGATGAAAAACGATGACCCCGGACCAGTCGAACGTTGAAAAAATGGTCAATATTGATGAAATTTTAACATTTAATCTTTTGACTTTAAATGACGGTTGGATGTGAGTTATTACTTTTTCAACTAAAATAAGTGTGTTTAAAGTCATTTCTGTGCCTGAAATAGGTCAAAATTGAAGATTTTGAGTAAGCAAAACTCTGTAAAAATGGCAGTTTTGGTCACTGTGAGGGTTTAAAAAGTGGTTATTCAACATGAGGCTTGATCCAAATGACATTTTGAACCATTTTTGGTAGAGTCCAAAAAATCAATTTTCTGATGAAAAACGATAACCCCGGACCAGTCGAACGTTGAAAAAATGGTCAATATTGATGAAATTTTAACATTTAATCTTTTGACTTTAAATGACGGTTGGATGTCAGTTATTACTTTTTCAACTAAAATAAGTGTGTTTAAAGTCATTTCTGTGCCTGAAATTGGTCAAAATTGAAGATTTTGAGTAAGCAAAACTCTGTAAAAATGGCAATTTTGGTCACTGTGAGGGTTTAAAAAGTGGTTATTCAACATGAGGCCCGATCCAAATGACATTTTGAATCATTTTTGGTAGAGTCCAAAAAATCCATTTTCTGATGAAAAACGATGACCCCGGACCAGTCGAACGTTGGAAAAATGGTCAATATTGATGAAATTTTAACATTTAATCTTTTGACTTTAAATGACGGTTGGATGTGAGTTATTACTTTTTCAACTAAAATAAGTGTGTTTAAAGTCATTTCTGTGCCTGAAATTGGTCAAAATTGAAGATTTTGAGTAAGCAAAACTCTGTAAAAATGGCAATTTTGGTCACTGTGAGGGTTTAAAAAGTGGTTATTCAACATGAGGCCCGATCCAAATGACATTTTGAATCATTTTTGGTAGAGTCCAAAAAATCAATTTTCTGATGAAAAACGATGACCCCGGACCAGTCGAACGTTGAAAAAATGGTCAATATTGATGAAATTTTAATATTTAATCTTTTCACTTTAAATGACGATTGGATGTGAGTTATTACTTTTTCAACTAAAATAAGTGTGTTTAAAGTCATTTCTGTGCCTGAAATTGGTCAAATTGAAGATTTTGAGTAAGCAAAACTCTGTAAAAATGGCAATTTTGGTCACTGTGAGGGTTTAAAAAGTGGTTATTCAACATGAGGCCCGATCCAAATGACAATTTTGAATCATTTTTTGTAGAGTCCAAAAAATCAATTTTCTGATGAAAAACGATGACCCCGGACCAGTCGAACGTTCAAAAAATGGTCAATATTGATGAAATTTTAACATTTAATCTTTTGACTTTAAATGACGGTTGGATGTGAGTTATTACTTTTTCAACTAAAATAAGTGTGTTTAAAGTCATTTCTGTGCCTGAAATTGGTCAAAATTGAAGATTTTGAGTAAGCAAAACTCTGTAAAAATGGCAATTTTGGTCACTGTGAGGGTTTAAAAAGTGGTTATTCAACATGAGGCCCGATCCAAATGACATTTTGAATCATTTTTGGTAGAGTCCAAAAAATCCATTTTCTGATGAAAAACGATGACCCCGGACCAGTCGAACGTTGAAAAAATTGTCAATATTGATGACATTTTAACATTTAATCTTTTGACTTTAAATGACGGTTGGATGTGAGTTATTACTTTTTCAACTAAAATAAGTGTATTTAAAGTCATTTCTGTGCCTGAAATTGGTCAAAATTGAAGATTTTGAGTAAGCAAAACTCTGTAAAAATGGCAATTTTGGTCACTGTGAGGGTTTAAAAAGTGGTTATTCAACATGAGGCCCGATCCAAATGACATTTTGAATCATTTTTGGTAGAGTCCAAAAAATCAATTTTCTGATGAAAAACGATGACCCCGGACCAGTCGAACGTTGAAAAAATTGGTCAATATTGATGAAATTTTAACATTTAATCTTTTGACTTTAAATGACGGTTGGATGTGAGTTATTACTTTTTCAACTAAAATAAGTGTGTTTAAAGTCATTTCTGTGCCTGAAATTGGTCAAAATTGAAGATTTTGAGTAAGCAAAACTCTGTAAAAATGGCAATTTTGGTCACTGTGAGGGTTTAAAAAGTGGTTATTCAACATGAGGCCCGATCCAAATGACATTTTGAATCATTTTTGGTAGAGTCCAAAAAATCAATTTTCTGATGAAAAACGATGACCCCGGACCAGTCGAACGTTGAAAAAATGGTCAATATTGATGAAATTTTAATATTTAATCTTTTGACTTTAAATGACGGTTGGATGTGAGTTATTACTTTTTCAACTTAAATAAGTGTGTTTAAAGTCATTTCTGTGCCTGAAATTGGTCAAAATTGAAGATTTTGAGTAAGCAAAACTCTGTAAAAATGGCAATTTTGGTCACTGTGAGGGTTTAAAAAGTGGTTATTCAACATGAGGCCCGATCCAAATGACATTTTGAATCATTTTTGGTAGAGTCCAAAAAATTCATTTTCTGATGAAAAACGATGACCCCGGACCAGTCGAACGTTGAAAAAATGGTCAATATTGATGAAATTTTAATATTTAATCTTTTGACTTTAAATGACGGTTGGATGTCAGTTATTACTTTTTCAACTAAAATAAGTGTGTTTAAAGTCATTTCTGTGCCTGAAATTGGTCAAAATTGAAGATTTTGAGTAAGCAAAACTCTGTAAAAATGGCAGTTTTGGTCACTGTGAGGGTTTAAAAAGTGGTTATTCAACATGAGGCCCGATCCAAATGACATTTTGAATTATTTTTGGTAGAGTCCAAAAAATCAATTTTCTGATGAAAAACGATGACCCCGGACCAGTCGAACGTTGAAAAAATGGTCAATATTGATGAAATTTTAACATTTAATCTTTTGACTTTAAATGACGGTTGGATGTGAGTTATTACTTTTTCAACTAAAATAAGTGTGTTTAAAGTCATTTCTGTGCCTGAAATTGGTCAAATTGAAGATTTTGAGTAAGCAAAACTCTGTAAAAATGGCAATTTTGGTCACTGTGAGGGTTTAAAAAGTGGTTATTCAACATGAGGCCCGATCCAAATGACAATTTGAATCATTTTTGGTAGAGTCCAAAAAATCAATTTTCTGATGAAAAACGATGACCCCGGACCAGTCGAACGTTGAAAAAATGGTCAATATTGATGAAATTTTAACATTTAATCTTTTGACTTTAAATGACGGTTGGATGTGAGTTATTACTTTTTCAACTAAAATAAGTGTATTTAAAGTCATTTCTGTGCCTGAAATTGGTAAAAATTGAAGATTTTGAGTAAGCAAAACTCTGTAAAAATGGCAATTTTGGTCACTGTGAGGGTTTAAAAAGTGGTTATTCAACATGAGGCCCGATCCAAATGACATTTTGAATCATTTTTGGTAGAGTCCAAAAAACTAAATTTTCTGATGAAAAACGATGACCCCGGACCAGTCGAACGTTGAAAAAATGGTCAATATTGATGAAATTTTAACATTTAATCTTTTGACTTTAAATGACGGTTGGATGTGAGTTATTACTTTTTCAACTAAAATAAGTGTGTTTAAAGTCATTTCTGTGCCTGAAATTGGTCAAAATTGAAGATTTTGAGTAAGCAAAGCTCTGTAAAAATGGCAATTTTGGTCACTGTGAGGGTTTAAAAAGTGGTTATTCAACATGAGGCCTGATCCAAATGACATTTTGAATCATTTTTGGTAGAGTCCAAAAAATCCATTTTCTGATGAAAAACGATGACCCCGGACCAGTCGAACGTTGAAAAAATGGTCAATATTGATGAAATTTTAACATTTAATCTTTTGACTTTAAATGACGGTTGGATGTCAGTTATTACTTTTTCAACTAAAATAAGTGTGTTTAAAGTCATTTCTGTGCCTGAAATTGGTCAAAATTAAAGATTTTGAGTAAGCAAAACTCTGTAAAAATGGCAATTTTGGTCACTGTGAGGGTTTAAAAAGTGGTTATTCAACATGAGGCCCGATCCAAATGACATTTTGAATCATTTTTGGTAGAGTCCAAAAAATCAATTTTCTAATGAAAAACGATGACCCCGGACCAGTCGAACGTTGAAAAAATGGTCAATATTGATGAAATTTTAACATTTAATCTTTTGACTTTAAATGACGGTTGGATGTGAGTTATTACTTTTTCAACTAAAATAAGTGTGTTTAAAGTCATTTCTGTGCCTGAAATTGGTCAAAATTGAAGATTTTGAGTAAGCAAAACTCTGTAAAAATGGCAATTTTGGTCACTGTGAGGGTTTAAAAAGTGGTTATTCAACATGAGGCCCGATCCAAATGACATTTTGAATCATTTTTGGTAGAGTCCAAAAAATCAATTTTCTGATGAAAAACGATGACCCCGGACCAGTCGAACGTTGAAAAAATGGTCAATATTGATGAAATTTTAATATTTAATCTTTTCACTTTAAATGACGGTTGGATGTGAGTTATTACTTTTTCAACTAAAATAAGTGTGTTTAAAGTCATTTCTGTGCCTGAAATTGGTCAAATTGAAGATTTTGAGTAAGCAAAACTCTGTAAAAATGGCAATTTTGGTCACTGTGAGGGTTTAAAAAGTGGTTATTCAACATGAGGCCCGATCCAAATGACATTTTGAATCATTTTTGGTAGAGTCCAAAAAATCAATTTTCTGATGAAAAACGATGACCCCGGACCAGTCGAACGTTCAAAAAATGGTCAATATTGATGAAATTTTATCATTTAATCTTTTGACTTTAAATGACGGTTGGATGTGAGTTATTACTTTTTCAACTAAAATAAGTTTGTTTAAAGTCTTTTCTGTGCCTGAAATTGGTCAAAATTGAAGATTTTGAGTAAGCAAAACTCTGTAAAAATGGCAGTTTTGGTCACTGTGAGGGTTTAAAACGTGGTTATTCAACATGAGGCCCGATCCAAATGACATTTTGAATCATTTTTGGTAGAGTCCAAAAAATCAATTTTCTGATGAAAAACAATGACCCCGGACCAGTCGAACGTTGAAAAAATGGTCAATATTGATGAAATTTTAACATTTAATCTTTTGACTTTAAATGACGGTTGGATGTGAGTTATTACTTTTTCAACTAAAATAAGTGTGTTTAAAGTCATTTCTGTGCCTGAAATAGGTCAAAATTGAAGATTTTGAGTAAGCAGAACTCTGTAAAAATGGCAGTTTTTGTCACTGTGAGGGTTTAAAAAGTGGTTATTCAACATGAGGCCTGATCCAAATGACATTTTGAATCATTTTTGGTAGAGTCCAAAAAATCAATTTTCTGATGAAAAACGATAACCCCGGACCAGTCGAACGTTGAAAAAATGGTCAATATTGATGAAATTTTAACATTTAATCTTTTGACTTTAAATGACGGTTGGATGTGAGTTATTACTTTTTCAACTAAAATAAGTGTGTTTAAAGTCATTTCTGTGCCTGAAATTGGTCAAAATTGAAGATTTTGAGTAAGCAAAACTCTGTAAAAATGGCAGTTTTGGTCACTGTGAGGGTTTAAAAAGTGGTTATTCAACATGAGGCCTGATCCAAATGACATTTTGAATCATTTTTGGTAGAGTCCAAAAAATCAATTTTCTGATGAAAAACGATGACCCCGGACCAGTCGAACGTTGAAAAAATGGTCAATATTGATGAAATTTTAACATTTAATCTTTTGACTTTAAATGACGGTTGGATGTGAGTTATTACTTTTTCAACTAAAATAAGTGTGTTTAAAGTCATTTCTGTGCCTGAAATAGGTCAAAATTGAAGATTTTGAGTAAGCAAAACTCTGTAAAAATGGCAGTTTTGGTCACTGTGAGGGTTTAAAAAGTGGTTATTCAACATGAGGCTTGATCCAAATGACATTTTGAACCATTTTTGGTAGAGTCCAAAAAATCAATTTTCTGATGAAAAACGATAACCCCGGACCAGTCGAACGTTGAAAAAATGGTCAATATTGATGAAATTTTAACATTTAATCTTTTGACTTTAAATGACGGTTGGATGTCAGTTATTACTTTTTCAACTAAAATAAGTGTGTTTAAAGTCATTTCTGTGCCTGAAATTGGTCAAAATTGAAGATTTTGAGTAAGCAAAACTCTGTAAAAATGGCAATTTTGGTCACTGTGAGGGTTTAAAAAGTGGTTATTCAACATGAGGCCCGATCCAAATGACATTTTGAATCATTTTTGGTAGAGTCCAAAAAATCCATTTTCTGATGAAAAACGATGACCCCGGACCAGTCGAACGTTGGAAAAATGGTCAATATTGATGAAATTTTAACATTTAATCTTTTGACTTTAAATGACGGTTGGATGTGAGTTATTACTTTTTCAACTAAAATAAGTGTGTTTAAAGTCATTTCTGTGCCTGAAATTGGTCAAAATTGAAGATTTTGAGTAAGCAAAACTCTGTAAAAATGGCAATTTTGGTCACTGTGAGGGTTTAAAAAGTGGTTATTCAACATGAGGCCCGATCCAAATGACATTTTGAATCATTTTTGGTAGAGTCCAAAAAATCAATTTTCTGATGAAAAACGATGACCCCGGACCAGTCGAACGTTGAAAAAATGGTCAATATTGATGAAATTTTAATATTTAATCTTTTCACTTTAAATGACGATTGGATGTGAGTTATTACTTTTTCAACTAAAATAAGTGTGTTTAAAGTCATTTCTGTGCCTGAAATTGGTCAAATTGAAGATTTTGAGTAAGCAAAACTCTGTAAAAATGGCAATTTTGGTCACTGTGAGGGTTTAAAAAGTGGTTATTCAACATGAGGCCCGATCCAAATGACAATTTTGAATCATTTTTTGTAGAGTCCAAAAAATCAATTTTCTGATGAAAAACGATGACCCCGGACCAGTCGAACGTTCAAAAAATGGTCAATATTGATGAAATTTTAACATTTAATCTTTTGACTTTAAATGACGGTTGGATGTGAGTTATTACTTTTTCAACTAAAATAAGTGTGTTTAAAGTCATTTCTGTGCCTGAAATTGGTCAAAATTGAAGATTTTGAGTAAGCAAAACTCTGTAAAAATGGCAATTTTGGTCACTGTGAGGGTTTAAAAAGTGGTTATTCAACATGAGGCCCGATCCAAATGACATTTTGAATCATTTTTGGTAGAGTCCAAAAAATCCATTTTCTGATGAAAAACGATGACCCCGGACCAGTCGAACGTTGAAAAAATTGTCAATATTGATGACATTTTAACATTTAATCTTTTGACTTTAAATGACGGTTGGATGTGAGTTATTACTTTTTCAACTAAAATAAGTGTATTTAAAGTCATTTCTGTGCCTGAAATTGGTCAAAATTGAAGATTTTGAGTAAGCAAAACTCTGTAAAAATGGCAATTTTGGTCACTGTGAGGGTTTAAAAAGTGGTTATTCAACATGAGGCCCGATCCAAATGACATTTTGAATCATTTTTGGTAGAGTCCAAAAAATCAATTTTCTGATGAAAAACGATGACCCCGGACCAGTCGAACGTTGAAAAAATTGGTCAATATTGATGAAATTTTAACATTTAATCTTTTGACTTTAAATGACGGTTGGATGTGAGTTATTACTTTTTCAACTAAAATAAGTGTGTTTAAAGTCATTTCTGTGCCTGAAATTGGTCAAAATTGAAGATTTTGAGTAAGCAAAACTCTGTAAAAATGGCAATTTTGGTCACTGTGAGGGTTTAAAAAGTGGTTATTCAACATGAGGCCCGATCCAAATGACATTTTGAATCATTTTTGGTAGAGTCCAAAAAATCAATTTTCTGATGAAAAACGATGACCCCGGACCAGTCGAACGTTGAAAAAATGGTCAATATTGATGAAATTTTAATATTTAATCTTTTGACTTTAAATGACGGTTGGATGTGAGTTATTACTTTTTCAACTTAAATAAGTGTGTTTAAAGTCATTTCTGTGCCTGAAATTGGTCAAAATTGAAGATTTTGAGTAAGCAAAACTCTGTAAAAATTGCAGTTTTGGTCATTGTGAGGGTTTAAAAAGTGGTTATCAACATGAGGCCCGATCCAAATGACATTTTGAATCATTTTTGGTAGAGTCTAAAAAATCAATTTTCTGATGAAAAACGATGACCCCGGACCAGTCGAACGTTGAAAAAATGGTCAATATTGATGAAATTTTAACATTTAATCTTTTGACTTTAAATGACGGTTGGATGTGAGTTATTACTTTTTCAACTAAAATAAGTGTGTTTAAAGTCATTTCTGTGCCTGAAATTGGTCAAAATTGAAGATTTTGAGTAAGCAAAACTCTGTAAAAATGGCAATTTTGGTCACTGTGAGGGTTTAAAAAGTGGTTATTCAACATGAGGCCCGATCCAAATGACATTTTGAATCATTTTTGGTAGAGTCCAAAAAATTCATTTTCTGATGAAAAACGATGACCCCGGACCAGTCGAACGTTGAAAAAATGGTCAATATTGATGAAATTTTAATATTTAATCTTTTGACTTTAAATGACGGTTGGATGTGAGGTTATTACTTTTTCAACTAAAATAAGTGTGTTTAAAGTCATTTCTGTGCCTGAAATTGGTCAAAATTGAAGATTTTGAGTAAGCAAAACTCTGTAAAAATGGCAGTTTTGGTCACTGTGAGGGTTTAAAAAGTGGTTATTCAACATGAGGCCCGATCCAAATGACATTTTGAATTATTTTTGGTAGAGTCCAAAAAATCAATTTTCTGATGAAAAACGATGACCCCGGACCAGTCGAACGTTGAAAAAATGGTCAATATTGATGAAATTTTAACATTTAATCTTTTGACTTTAAATGACGGTTGGATGTGAGTTATTACTTTTTCAACTAAAATAAGTGTGTTTAAAGTCATTTCTGTGCCTGAAATTGGTCAAATTGAAGATTTTGAGTAAGCAAAACTCTGTAAAAATGGCAATTTTGGTCACTGTGAGGGTTTAAAAAGTGGTTATTCAACATGAGGCCCGATCCAAATGACATTTTGAATCATTTTTTGTAGAGTCCAAAAAATCAATTTTCTGATGAAAAACGATGACCCCGGACCAGTCGAACGTTGAAAAAATGGTCAATATTGATGAAATTTTAACATTTAATCTTTTGACTTTAAATGACGGTTGGATGTGAGTTATTACTTTTTCAACTAAAATAAGTGTATTTAAAGTCATTTCTGTGCCTGAAATTGGTAAAAATTGAAGATTTTGAGTAAGCAAAACTCTGTAAAAATGGCAATTTTGGTCACTGTGAGGGTTTAAAAAGTGGTTATTCAACATGAGGCCCGATCCAAATGACATTTTGAATCATTTTTGGTAGAGTCCAAAAAACTAAATTTTCTGATGAAAAACGATGACCCCGGACCAGTCGAACGTTGAAAAAATGGTCAATATTGATGAAATTTTAACATTTAATCTTTTGACTTTAAATGACGGTTGGATGTGAGTTATTACTTTTTCAACTAAAATAAGTGTGTTTAAAGTCATTTCTGTGCCTGAAATTGGTCAAAATTGAAGATTTTGAGTAAGCAAAGCTCTGTAAAAATGGCAATTTTGGTCACTGTGAGGGTTTAAAAAGTGGTTATTCAACATGAGGCCTGATCCAAATGACATTTTGAATCATTTTTGGTAGAGTCCAAAAAATCCATTTTCTGATGAAAAACGATGACCCCGGACCAGTCGAACGTTGAAAAAATGGTCAATATTGATGAAATTTTAACATTTAATCTTTTGACTTTAAATGACGGTTGGATGTCAGTTATTACTTTTTCAACTAAAATAAGTGTGTTTAAAGTCATTTCTGTGCCTGAAATTGGTCAAAATTGAAGATTTTGAGTAAGCAAAACTCTGTAAAAATGGCAGTTTTGGTCACTGTGAGGGTTTAAAACGTGGTTATTCAACATGAGGCCCGATCCAAATGACATTTTGAATCATTTTTGGTAGAGTCCAAAAAATCAATTTTCTGATGAAAAACAATGACCCCGGACCAGTCGAACGTTGAAAAAATGGTCAATATTGATGAAATTTTAACATTTAATCTTTTGACTTTAAATGACGGTTGGATGTGAGTTATTACTTTTTCAACTAAAATAAGTGTGTTTAAAGTCATTTCTGTGCCTGAAATTGGTCAAAATTGAAGATTTTGAGTAAGCAAAACTCTGTAAAAATGGCAGTTTTGGTCACTGTGAGGGTTTAAAAAGTGGTTATTCAACATGAGGCCTGATCCAAATGACATTTTGAATCATTTTTGGTAGAGTCCAAAAAATCAATTTTCTGATGAAAAACGATAACCCCGGACCAGTTGAACGTTGAAAAAATGGTCAATATTGATGAAATTTTAACATTTAATCTTTTGACTTTAAATGATGGTTGGATGTGAGTTATTACTTTTTCAACTAAAATAAGTGTGTTTAAAGTCATTTCTGTGCCTGAAATGTGTCAAAATTGAAGATTTTGAGTAAGCAAAACTCTGTAAAAATGGCAGTTTTGGTCACTGTGAGGGTTTAAAAAGTGGTTATTCAACATGAGGCCTGATCCAAATGACATTTTGAATCATTTTTGGTAGAGTCCAAAAAATCAATTTTCTGATGAAAAACGATGACCCCGGACCAGTCGAACGTTGAAAAAATGGTCAATATTGATGAAATTTTAACATTTAATCTTTTGACTTTAAATGACGGTTGGATGTGAGTTATTACTTTTTTAACTAAAATAAGTGTGTTTAAAGTCATTTCTGTGCCTGAAATTGGTCAAAATTGAAGATTTTGAGTAAGCAAAACTCTGTAAAAATGGTAATTTTGGTCACTGTGAGGGTTTAAAAAGTGGTTATTCAACATGAGGCCCGATCCAAATGACATTTTGAATCATTTTTGGTAGAGTCCAAAAAATCAATTTTCTGATGAAAAACGATAACCCCGGACCAGTCGAACGTTGAAAAAATGGTCAATATTGATGAAATTTTAACATTTAATCTTTTGACTTTAAATGACGGTTGGATGTCAGTTATTACTTTTTCAACTAAAATAAGTGTGTTTAAAGTCATTTCTGTGCCTGAAATTGGTCAAAATTGAAGATTTTGAGTAAGCAAAACTCTGTAAAAATGGCAATTTTGGTCACTGTGAGGGTTTAAAAAGTGGTTATTCAACATGAGGCCCGATCCAAATGACATTTTGAATCATTTTTGGTAGAGTCCAAAAAATCCATTTTCTGATGAAAAACGATGACCCCGGACCAGTCGAACGTTGAAAAAATGGTCAATATTGATGAAATTTTAACATTTAATCTTTTGACTTTAAATGACGGTTGGATGTGAGTTATTACTTTTTCAACTAAAATAAGTGTGTTTAAAGTCATTTCTGTGCCTGAAATTGGTCAAAATTGAAGATTTTGAGTAAGCAAAACTCTGTAAAAATACCAATTTTGGTCACTGTGAGGGTTTAAAAAGTGGTTATTCAACATGAGGCCCGATCCAAATGACATTTTGAATCATTTTTGGTAGAGTCCAAAAAATCAATTTTCTGATGAAAAACGATGACCCCGGACCAGTCGAACGTTGAAAAAATGGTCAATATTGATGAAATTTTAACATTTAATCTTTTGACTTTAAATGACGGTTGGATGTGAGTTATTACTTTTTCAACTAAAATAAGTGTGTTTAAAGTCATTTCTGTGCCTGAAATTGGTCAAAATTGAAGATTTTGAGTAAGCAAAACTCTGTAAAAATGGCAATTTTGGTCACTGTGAGGGTTTAAAAAGTGGTTATTCAACATGAGGCCCGATCCAAATGACATTTTGAATCATTTTTGGTAGAGTCCAAAAAATCCATTTTCTGATGAAAAACGATGACCCCGGACCAGTCGAACGTTGAAAAAATTGTCAATATTGATGACATTTTAACATTTAATCTTTTGACTTTAAATGACGGTTGGATGTGAGTTATTACTTTTTCAACTAAAATAAGTGTATTTAAAGTCATTTCTGTGCCTGAAATTGGTCAAAATTGAAGATTTTGAGTAAGCAAAACTCTGTAAAAATGGCAATTTTGGTCACTGTGAGGGTTTAAAAAGTGGTTATTCAACATGAGGCCCGATCCAAATGACATTTTGAATCATTTTTGGTAGAGTCCAAAAATCAATTTTCTGATGAAAAACGATGACCCCGGACCAGTCGAACGTTGAAAAAATGGTCAATATTGATGAAATTTTAACATTTAATCTTTTGACTTTAAATGACGGTTGGATGTGAGTTATTACTTTTTCAACTAAAATAAGTGTGTTTAAAGTCATTTCTGTGCCTGAAATTGGTCAAAATTGAAGATTTTGAGTAAGCAAAACTCTGTAAAAATGGCAATTTTGGTCACTGTGAGGGTTTAAAAAGTGGTTATTCAACATGAGGCCCGATCCAAATGACATTTTGAATCATTTTTGGTAGAGTCCAAAAAATCAATTTTCTGATGAAAAACGATGACCCCGGACCAGTCGAACGTTGAAAAAATGGTCAATATTGATGAAATTTTAATATTTAATCTTTTGACTTTAAATGACGGTTGGATGTGAGTTATTACTTTTTCAACTAAAATAAGTGTGTTTAAAGTCATTTCTGTGCCTGAAATTGGTCAAAATTGAAGATTTTGAGTAAGCAAAACTCTGTAAAAACTGCAGTTTTGGTCACTGTGAGGGTTTAAAAAGTGGTTATCAACATGAGGCCCGATCCAAATGACATTTTGAATCATTTTTGGTAGAGTCCAAAAAATCAATTTTCTGATGAAAAACGATGACCCCGGACCAGTCGAACGTTGAAAAAATGGTCAATATTGATGAAATTTTTACATTTAATCTTTTGACTTTAAATGACGGTTGGATGTGAGTTATTACTTTTTCAACTAAAATAAGTGTGTTTAAAGTCATTTCTGTGCCTGAAATTGGTCAAAATTGAAGATTTTGAGTAAGCAAAACTCTGTAAAAATGGCAGTTTTGGTCACTGTGAGGGTTTAAAAAGTGGTTATTCAACATGAGGCCTGATCCAAATGACATTTTGAATCATTTTTGGTAGAGTCCAAAAAATCAATTTTCTGATGAAAAACGATGACCCCGGACCAGTCGAACGTTGAAAAAATGGTCAATATTGATGAAATTTTAACATTTAATCTTTTGACTTTAAATGACGGTTGGATGTGAGTTATTACTTTTTCAACTAAAATAAGTGTGTTTAAAGTCATTTCTGTGCCTGAAATTGGTCAAAATTGAAGATTTTGAGTAAGCAAAACTCTGTAAAAATGGCAATTTTGGTCACTGTGAGGGTTTAAAAAGTGGTTATTCAACATGAGGCCCGATCCAAATGACATTTTGAATCATTTTTGGTAGAGTCCAAAAAATTCATTTTCTGATGAAAAACGATGACCCCGGACCAGTCGAACGTTGAAAAAATGGTCAATATTGATGAAATTTTAATATTTAATCTTTTGACTTTAAATGACGGTTGGATGTGAGTTATTACTTTTTCAACTAAAATAAGTGTGTTTAAAGTCATTTCTGTGCCTGAAATTGGTCAAAATTGAAGATTTTGAGTAAGCAAAACTCTGTAAAAATGGCAGTTTTGGTCACTGTGAGGGTTTAAAAAGTGGTTATTCAACATGAGGCCCGATCCAAATGACATTTTGAATTATTTTTGGTAGAGTCCAAAAAATCAATTTTCTGATGAAAAACGATGACCCCGGACCAGTCGAACGTTGAAAAAATGGTCAATATTGATGAAATTTTAACATTTAATCTTTTGACTTTAAATGACGGTTGGATGTGAGTTATTACTTTTTCAACTAAAATAAGTGTGTTTAAAGTCATTTCTGTGCCTGAAATTGGTCAAAATTGAAGATTTTGAGTAAGCAAAACTCTGTAAAAATGGCAATTTTGGTCACTGTGAGGGTTTAAAAAGTGGTTATTCAACATGAGGCCCGATCCAAATGACATTTTGAATCATTTTTGGTAGAGTCCAAAAAATCAATTTTCTGATGAAAAACAATGACCCCGGACCAGTCGAACGTTGAAAAAATGGTCAATATTGATGAAATTTTAACATTTAATCTTTTGACTTTAAATGACGGTTGGATGTGAGTTATTACTTTTTCAACTAAAATAAGTGTGTTTAAAGTCATTTCTGTGCCTGAAATAGGTCAAAATTGAAGATTTTGAGTAAGCAAAACTCTGTAAAAATGGCAGTTTTGGTCACTGTGAGGGTTTAAAAAGTGGTTATTCAACATGAGGCCTGATCCAAATGACATTTTGAATCATTTTTGGTAGAGTCCAAAAAATCAATTTTCTGATGAAAAACGATAACCCCGGACCAGTCGAACGTTGAAAAAATGGTCAATATTGATGAAATTTTAACATTTAATCTTTTGACTTTAAATGACGGTTGGATGTCAGTTATTACTTTTTCAACTAAAATAAGTGTGTTTAAAGTCATTTCTGTGCCTGAAATTGGTCAAAATTGAAGATTTTGAGTAAGCAAAACTCTGTAAAAATGGCAATTTTGGTCACTGTGAGGGTTTAAAAAGTGGTTATTCAACATGAGGCCCGATCCAAATGACATTTTGAATCATTTTTGGTAGAGTCCAAAAAATCCATTTTCTGATGAAAAACGATGACCCCGGACCAGTCGAACGTTAAAAAAATGGTCAATATTGATGAAATTTTAACATTTAATCTTTTGACTTTAAATGACGGTTGGATGTGAGTTATTACTTTTTCAACTAAAATAAGTGTGTTTAAAGTCATTTCTGTGCCTGAAATTGGTCAAAATTCAAGATTTTGAGTAAGCAAAACTCTGTAAAAATGGCAATTTTGGTCACTGTGAGGGTTTAAAAAGTGGTTATTCAACATGAGGCCCGATCCAAATGACATTTTGAATCATTTTTGGTAGAGTCCAAAAAATCATTTTTCTGATGAAAAACGATGACCCCGGACCAGTCGAACGTTGAAAAAATGGTCAATATTGATGAAATTTTAATATTTAATCTTTTCACTTTAAATGACGGTTGGATGTGAGTTATTACTTTTTCAACTAAAATAAGTGTGTTTAAAGTCATTTCTGTGCCTGAAATTGGTCAAATTGAAGATTTTGAGTAAGCAAAACTCTGTAAAAATGGCAATTTTGGTCACTGTGAGGGTTTAAAAAGTGGTTATTCAACATGAGGCCTGATCCAAATGACAATTTTGAATCATTTTTTGTAGAGTCCAAAAAATCAATTTTCTGATGAAAAACGATGACCCCGGACCAGTCGAACGTTCAAAAAATGGTCAATATTGATGAAATTTTAACATTTAATCTTTTGACTTTAAATGACGGTTGGATGTGAGTTATTACTTTTTCAACTAAAATAAGTGTGTTTAAAGTCATTTCTGTGCCTGAAATTGGTCAAAATTGAAGATTTTGAGTAAGCAAAACTCTGTAAAAATGGCAATTTTGGTCACTGTGAGGGTTTAAAAAGTGGTTATTCAACATGAGGCCCGATCCAAATGACATTTTGAATCATTTTTGGTAGAGTCCAAAAAATCCATTTTCTGATGAAAAACGATGACCCCGGACCAGTCGAACGTTGAAAAAATTGTCAATATTGATGACATTTTAACATTTAATCTTTTGACTTTAAATGACGGTTGGATGTGAGTTATTACTTTTTCAACTAAAATAAGTGTATTTAAAGTCATTTCTGTGCCTGAAATTGGTCAAAATTGAAGATTTTGAGTAAGCAAAACTCTGTAAAAATGGCAATTTTGGTCACTGTGAGGGTTTAAAAAGTGGTTATTCAACATGAGGGCCGATCCAAATGACATTTTGAATCATTTTTGGTAGAGTCCAAAAAATCAATTTTCTGATGAAAAACGATGACCCCGGACCAGTCGAACGTTGAAAAAATGGTCAATATTGATGAAATTTTAACATTTAATCTTTTGACTTTAAATGACGGTTGGATGTGAGTTATTACTTTTTCAACTAAAATAAGTGTGTTTAAAGTCATTTCTGTGCCTGAAATTGGTCAAAATTGAAGATTTTGAGTAAGCAAAACTCTGTAAAAATGGCAATTTTGGTCACTGTGAGGGTTTAAAAAGTGGTTATTCAACATGAGGCCCGATCCAAATGACATTTTGAATCATTTTTGGTAGAGTCCAAAAAATCAATTTTCTGATGAAAAACGATGACCCCGGACCAGTCGAACGTTGAAAAAATGGTCAATATTGATGAAATTTTAATATTTAATCTTTTGACTTTAAATGACGGTTGGATGTGAGTTATTACTTTTTCAACTAAAATAAGTGTGTTTAAAGTCATTTCTGTGCCTGAAATTGGTCAAAATTGAAGATTTTGAGTAAGCAAAACTCTGTAAAAATTGCAGTTTTGGTCACTGTGAGGGTTTAAAAAGTGGTTATCAACATGAGGCCCGATCCAAATGACATTTTGAATCATTTTTGGTAGAGTCCAAAAAATCAATTTTCTGATGAAAAACGATGACCCCGGACCAGTCGAACGTTGAAAAAATGGTCAATATTGATGAAATTTTAACATTTAATCTTTTGACTTTAAATGACGGTTGGATGTGAGTTATTACTTTTTCAACTAAAATAAGTGTGTTTAAAGTCATTTCTGTGCCTGAAATTGGTCAAAATTGAAGATTTTGAGTAAGCAAAACTCTGTAAAAATGGCAATTTTGGTCACTGTGAGGGTTTAAAAAGTGGTTATTCAACATGAGGCCCGATCCAAATGACATTTTGAATCATTTTTGGTAGAGTCCAAAAAATTCATTTTCTGATGAAAAACGATGACCCCGGACCAGTCGAACGTTGAAAAAATGGTCAATATTGATGAAATTTTAATATTTAATCTTTTGACTTTAAATGACGGTTGGATGTGAGTTATTACTTTTTCAACTAAAATAAGTGTGTTTAAAGTCATTTCTGTGCCTGAAATTGGTCAAAATTGAACATTTTGAGTAAGCAAAACTCTGTAAAAATGGCAGTTTTGGTCACTGTGAGGGTTTAAAAAGTGGTTATTCAACATGAGGCCCGATCCAAATGACATTTTGAATTATTTTTGGTAGAGTCCAAAAAATCAATTTTCTGATGAAAAACGATGACCCCGGACCAGTCGAACGTTGAAAAAATGGTCAATATTGATGAAATTTTAACATTTAATCTTTTGACTTTAAATGACGGTTGGATGTGAGTTATTACTTTTTCAACTAAAATAAGTGTGTTTAAAGTCATTTCTGTGCCTGAAATTGGTCAAATTGAAGATTTTGAGTAAGCAAAACTCTGTAAAAATGGCAATTTTGGTCACTGTGAGGGTTTAAAAAGTGGTTATTCAACATGAGGCCCGATCCAAATGACAATTTTGAATCATTTTTTGTAGAGTCCAAAAAAATCAATTTTCTGATGAAAAACGATGACCCCGGACCAGTCGAACGTTGAAAAAATTGTCAATATTGATGACATTTTAACATTTAATCTTTTGACTTTAAATGACGGTTGGATGTGAGTTATTACTTTTTCAACTAAAATAAGTGTATTTAAAGTCATTTCTGTGCCTGAAATTGGTCAAAATTGAAGATTTTGAGTAAGCAAAACTCTGTAAAAATGGCAATTTTGGTCACTGTGAGGGTTTAAAAAGTGGTTATTCAACATGAGGCCCGATCCAAATGACATTTTGAATCATTTTTGGTAGAGTCCAAAAAATCAATTTTCTGATGAAAAACGATGACCCCGGACCAGTCAAACGTTGAAAAAATGGTCAATATTGATGAAATTTTAACATTTAATCTTTTGACTTTAAATGACGGTTGGATGTGAGTTATTACTTTTTCAACTAAAATAAGTGTGTTTAAAGTCATTTCTGTGCCTGAAATTGGTCAAAATTGAAGATTTTGAGTAAGGAAAACTCTGTAAAAATGGCAATTTTGGTCACTGTGAGGGTTTAAAAAGTGGTTATTCAACATGAGGCCCGATCCAAATGACATTTTGAATCATTTTTGGTAGAGTCCAAAAAATCAATTTTCTGATGAAAAACGATGACCCCGGACCAGTCGAACGTTGAAAAAATGGTCAATATTGATGAAATTTTAATATTTAATCTTTTCACTTTAAATGACGGTTGGATGTGAGTTATTACTTTTTCAACTAAAATAAGTGTGTTTAAAGTCATTTCTGTGCCTGAAATTGGTCAAATTGAAGATTTTGAGTAAGCAAAACTCTGTAAAAATGGCAATTTTGGTCACTGTGAGGGTTTAAAAAGTGGTTATTCAACATGAGGCCCGATCCAAATGACATTTTGAATCATTTTTGGTAGAGTCCAAAAAATCAATTTTCTGATGAAAAACGATGACCCCGGACCAGTCGAACGTTCAAAAAATGGTCAATATTGATGAAATTTTATCATTTAATCTTTTGACTTTAAATGACGGTTGGATGTGAGTTATTACTTTTTCAACTAAAATAAGTTTGTTTAAAGTCTTTTCTGTGCCTGAAATTGGTCAAAATTGAAGATTTTGAGTAAGCAAAACTCTGTAAAAATGGCAGTTTTGGTCACTGTGAGGGTTTAAAACGTGGTTATTCAACATGAGGCCCGATCCAAATGACATTTTGAATCATTTTTGGTAGAGTCCAAAAAATCAATTTTCTGATGAAAAACAATGACCCCGGACCAGTCGAACGTTGAAAAAATGGTCAATATTGATGAAATTTTAACATTTAATCTTTTGACTTTAAATGACGGTTGGATGTGAGTTATTACTTTTTCAACTAAAATAAGTGTGTTTAAAGTCATTTCTGTGCCTGAAATAGGTCAAAATTGAAGATTTTGAGTAAGCAAAACTCTGTAAAAATGGCAGTTTTTGTCACTGTGAGGGTTTAAAAAGTGGTTATTCAACATGAGGCCTGATCCAAATGACATTTTGAATCATTTTTGGTAGAGTCCAAAAAATCAATTTTCTGATGAAAAACGATAACCCCGGACCAGTCGAACGTTGAAAAAATGGTCAATATTGATGAAATTTTAACATTTAATCTTTTGACTTTAAATGACGGTTGGATGTGAGTTATTACTTTTTCAACTAAAATAAGTGTGTTTAACGTCATTTCTGTGCCTGAAATTGGTCAAAATTGAAGATTTTGAGTAAGCAAAACTCTGTAAAAATGGCAATTTTGGTCACTGTGAGGGTTTAAAAAGTGGTTATTCAACATGAGGCCCGATCCAAATGACATTTTGAATCATTTTTGGTAGAGTCCCAAAAATCCATTTTCTGATGAAAAACGATGACCCCGGACCAGTCGAACGTTGAAAAAATGGTCAATATTGATGAAATTTTAACATTTAATCTTTTGACTTTAAATGACGGTTGGATGTGAGTTATTACTTTTTCAACTAAAATAAGTGTGTTTAAAGTCATTTCTGTGCCTGAAATTGGTCAAAATTGAAGATTTTGAGTAAGCAAAACTCTGTAAAAATGGCAATTTTGGTCACTGTGAGGGTTTAAAAAGTGGTTATTCAACATGAGGCCCGATCCAAATGACATTTTGAATCATTTTTGGTAGAGTCCAAAAAATCAATTTTCTGATGAAAAACGATGACCCCGGACCAGTCGAACGTTGAAAAAATGGTCAATATTGATGAAATTTTAATATTTAATCTTTTCACTTTAAATGACGGTTGGATGTGAGTTATTACTTTTTCAACTAAAATAAGTGTGTTTAAAGTCATTTCTGTGCCTGAAATTGGTCAAATTGAAGATTTTGAGTAAGCAAAACTCTGTAAAAATGGCAATTTTGGTCACTGTGAGGGTTTAAAAAGTGGTTATTCAACATGAGGCCCGATCCAAATGACAATTTTGAATCATTTTTTGTAGAGTCCAAAAAATCAATTTTCTGATGAAAAACGATGACCCCGGACCAGTCGAACGTTCAAAAAATGGTCAATATTGATGAAATTTTAACATTTAATCTTTTGACTTTAAATGACGGTTGGATGTGAGTTATTACTTTTTCAACTAAAATAAGTGTGTTTAAAGTCATTTCTGTGCCTGAAATTGGTCAAAATTGAAGATTTTGAGTAAGCAAAACTCTGTAAAAATGGCAATTTTGGTCACTGTGAGGGTTTAAAAAGTGGTTATTCAACATGAGGCCCGATCCAAATGACATTTTGAATCATTTTTGGTAGAGTCCAAAAAATCCATTTTCTGATGAAAAACGATGACCCCGGACCAGTCGAACGTTGAAAAAATTGTCAATATTGATGACATTTTAACATTTAATCTTTTGACTTTAAATGACGGTTGGATGTGAGTTATTACTTTTTCAACTAAAATAAGTGTATTTAAAGTCATTTCTGTGCCTGAAATTGGTCAAAATTGAAGATTTTGAGTAAGCAAAACTCTGTAAAAAAAATGGCAATTTTGGTCACTGTGAGGGTTTAAAAAGTGGTTATTCAACATGAGGCCCGATCCAAATGACATTTTGAATCATTTTTGGTAGAGTCCAAAAAATCAATTTTCTGATGAAAAACGATGACCCCGGACCAGTCGAACGTTCAAAAAATGGTCAATATTGATGAAATTTTAACATTTAATCTTTTGACTTTAAATGACGGTTGGATGTGAGTTATTACTTTTTCAACTAAAATAAGTGTGTTTAAAGTCATTTCTGTGCCTGAAATTGGTCAAAATTGAAGATTTTGAGTAAGCAAAACTCTGTAAAAATGGCAATTTTGGTCACTGTGAGGGTTTAAAAAGGGGTTATTCAACATGAGGCCCGATCCAAATGACATTTTGAATCATTTTTGGTAGAGTCCAAAAAATTCATTTTCTGATGAAAAACGATGACCCCGGACCAGTCGAACGTTGAAAAAATGGTCAATATTGATGAAATTTTAATATTTAATCTTTTGACTTTAAATGACGGTTGGATGTGAGTTATTACTTTTTCAACTAAAATAAGTGTGTTTAAAGTCATTTCTGTGCCTGAAATTGGTCAAAATTGAAGATTTTGAGTAAGCAAAACTCTGTAAAAATGGCAGTTTTGGTCACTGTGAGGGTTTAAAAAGTGGTTATTCAACATGAGGCCCGATCCAAATGACATTTTGAATTATTTTTGGTAGAGTCCAAAAAATCAATTTTCTGATGAAAAACGATGACCCCGGACCAGTCGAACGTTGAAAAAATGGTCAATATTGATGAAATTTTAACATTTAATCTTTTGACTTTAAATGACGGTTGGATGTGAGTTATTACTTTTTCAACTAAAATAAGTGTGTTTAAAGTCATTTCTGTGCCTGAAATTGGTCAAATTGAAGATTTTGAGTAAGCAAAACTCTGTAAAAATGGCAATTTTGGTCACTGTGAGGGTTTAAAAAGTGGTTATTCAACATGAGGCCCGATCCAAATGACAATTTTGAATCATTTTTTGTAGAGTCCAAAAAATCAATTTTCTGATGAAAAACGATGACCCCGGACCAGTCGAACGTTGAAAAAATTGTCAATATTGATGACATTTTAACATTTAATCTTTTGACTTTAAATGACGGTTGGATGTGAGTTATTACTTTTTCAACTAAAATAAGTGTATTTAAAGTCATTTCTGTGCCTGAAATTGGTCAAAATTGAAGATTTTGAGTAAGCAAAACTCTGTAAAAATGGCAATTTTGGTCACTGTGAGTGTTTAAAAAGTGGTTATTCAACATGAGGCCCGATCCAAATGACATTTTGAATCATTTTTGGTAGAGTCCAAAAAATCAATTTTCTAATGAAAAACGATGACCCCGGACCAGTCGAACGTTGAAAAAATGGTCAATATTGATGAAATTTTAACATTTAATCTTTTGACTTTAAATGACGGTTGGATGTGAGTTATTACTTTTTCAACTAAAATAAGTGTGTTTAAAGTCATTTCTGTGCCTGAAATTGGTCAAAATTGAAGATTTTGAGTAAGCAAAACTCTGTAAAAATGGCAATTTTGGTCACTGTGAGGGTTTAAAAAGTGGTTATTCAACATGAGGCCCGATCCAAATGACATTTTGAATCATTTTTGGTAGAGTCCAAAAAATCAATTTTCTGATGAAAAACGATGACCCCGGACCAGTCGAACGTTCAAAAAATGGTCAATATTGATGAAATTTTATCATTTAATCTTTTGACTTTAAATGACGGTTGGATGTGAGTTATTACTTTTTCAACTAAAATAAGTTTGTTTAAAGTCTTTTCTGTGCCTGAAATTGGTCAAAATTGAAAATTTTGAGTAAGCAAAACTCTGTAAAAATGGCAGTTTTGGTCACTGTGAGGGTTTAAAACGTGGTTATTCAACATGAGGCCCGATCCAAATGACATTTTGAATCATTTTTGGTAGAGTCCAAAAAATCAATTTTCTGATGAAAAACAATGACCCCGGACCAGTCGAACGTTGAAAAAATGGTCAATATTGATGAAATTTTAACATTTAATCTTTTGACTTTAAATGACGGTTGGATGTGAGTTATTACTTTTTCAACTAAAATAAGTGTGTTTAAAGTCATTTCTGTGCCTGAAATAGGTCAAAATTGAAGATTTTGAGTAAGCAGAACTCTGTAAAAATGGCAGTTTTTGTCACTGTGAGGGTTTAACAAGTGGTTATTCAACATGAGGCCTGATCCAAATGACATTTTGAATCATTTTTGGTAGAGTCCAAAAAATCAATTTTCTGATGAAAAACGATAACCCCGGACCAGTCGAACGTTGAAAAAATGGTCAATATTGATGAAATTTTAACATTTAATCTTTTGACTTTAAATGACGGTTGGATGTGAGTTATTACTTTTTCAACTAAAATAAGTGTGTTTAAAGTCATTTCTGTGCCTGAAATTGGTAAAAATTGAAGATTTTGAGTAAGCAAAACTCTGTAAAAATGGCAGTTTTGGTCACTGTGAGGGTTTAAAAAGTGGTTATTCAACATGAGGCCTGATCCAAATGACATTTTGAATCATTTTTGGTAGAGTCCAAAAAATCAATTTTCTGATGAAAAACGATGACCCCGGACCAGTCGAACGTTGAAAAAATGGTCAATATTGATGAAATTTTAACATTTAATCTTTTGACTTTAAATGACGGTTGGATGTGAGTTATTACTTTTTCAACTAAAATAAGTGTGTTTAAAGTCATTTCTGTGCCTGAAATAGGTCAAAATTGAAGATTTTGAGTAAGCAAAACTCTGTAAAAATGGCAGTTTTGGTCACTGTGAGGGTTTAAAAAGTGGTTATTCAACATGAGGCTTGATCCAAATGACATTTTGAACCATTTTTGGTAGAGTCCAAAAAATCAATTTTCTGATGAAAAACGATAACCCCGGACCAGTCGAACGTTGAAAAAATGGTCAATATTGATGAAATTTTAACATTTAATCTTTTGACTTTAAATGACGGTTGGATGTCAGTTATTACTTTTTCAACTAAAATAAGTGTGTTTAAAGTCATTTCTGTGCCTGAAATTGGTCAAAATTGAAGATTTTGAGTAAGCAAAACTCTGTAAAAATGGCAATTTTGGTCACTGTGAGGGTTTAAAAAGTGGTTATTCAACATGAGGCCCGATCCAAATGACATTTTGAATCATTTTTGGTAGAGTCCAAAAAATCAATTTTCTAATGAAAAACGATGACCCCGGACCAGTCGAACGTTGAAAAAATGGTCAATATTGATGAAATTTTAACATTTAATCTTTTGACTTTAAATGACGGTTGGATGTGAGTTATTACTTTTTCAACTAAAATAAGTGTGTTTAAAGTCATTTCTGTGCCTGAAATTGGTCAAAATTGAAGATTTTGAGTAAGCAAAACTCTGTAAAAATGGCAATTTTGGTCACTGTGAGGGTTTAAAAAGTGGTTATTCAACATGAGGCCCGATCCAAATGACATTTTGAATCATTTTTGGTAGAGTCCAAAAAATCAATTTTCTGATGAAAAACGATGACCCCGGACCAGTCGAACGTTGAAAAAATGGTCAATATTGATGAAATTTTAATATTTAATCTTTTCACTTTAAATGACGGTTGGATGTGAGTTATTACTTTTTCAACTAAAATAAGTGTGTTTAAAGTCATTTCTGTGCCTGAAATTGGTCAAATTGAAGATTTTGAGTAAGCAAAACTCTGTAAAAATGGCAATTTTGGTCACTGTGAGGGTTTAAAAAGTGGTTATTCAACATGAGGCCCGATCCAAATAACATTTTGAATCATTTTTGGTAGAGTCCAAAAAATCAATTTTCTGATGAAAAACAATGACCCCGGACCAGTCGAACGTTGAAAAAATGGTCAATATTGATGAAATTTTAACATTTAATCTTTTGACTTTAAATGACGGTTGGATGTGAGTTATTACTTTTTCAACTAAAATAAGTGTGTTTAAAGTCATTTCTGTGCCTGAAATAGGTCAAAATTGAAGATTTTGAGTAAGCAGAACTCTGTAAAAATGGCAGTTTTTGTCACTGTGAGGGTTTAAAAAGTGGTTATTCAACATGAGGCCTGATCCAAATGACATTTTGAATCATTTTTGGTAGAGTCCAAAAAATCAATTTTCTGATGAAAAACGATAACCCCGGACCAGTCGAACGTTGAAAAAATGGTCAATATTGATGAAATTTTAACATTTAATCTTTTGACTTTAAATGACGGTTGGATGTGAGTTATTACTTTTTCAACTAAAATAAGTGTGTTTAAAGTCATTTCTGTGCCTGAAATTGGTCAAAATTGAAGATTTTGAGTAAGCAAAACTCTGTAAAAATGGCAGTTTTGGTCACTGTGAGGGTTTAAAAAGTGGTTATTCAACATGAGGCCTGATCCAAATGACATTTTGAATCATTTTTGGTAGAGTCCAAAAAATTCATTTTCTGATGAAAAACGATGACCCCGGACCAGTCGAACGTTGAAAAAATGGTCAATATTGATGAAATTTTAATATTTAATCTTTTGACTTTAAATGACGGTTGGATGTGAGTTATTACTTTTTCAACTAAAATAAGTGTGTTTAAAGTCATTTCTGTGCCTGAAATTGGTCAAAATTGAACATTTTGAGTAAGCAAAACTCTGTAAAAATGGCAGTTTTGGTCACTGTGAGGGTTTAAAAAGTGGTTATTCAACATGAGGCCCGATCCAAATGACATTTTGAATTATTTTTGGTAGAGTCCAAAAAATCAATTTTCTGATGAAAAACGATGACCCCGGACCAGTCGAACGTTGAAAAAATGGTCAATATTGATGAAATTTTAACATTTAATCTTTTGACTTTAAATGACGGTTGGATGTGAGTTATTACTTTTTCAACTAAAATAAGTGTGTTTAAAGTCATTTCTGTGCCTGAAATTGGTCAAATTGAAGATTTTGAGTAAGCAAAACTCTGTAAAAATGGCAATTTTGGTCACTGTGAGGGTTTAAAAAGTGGTTATTCAACATGAGGCCCGATCCAAATGACAATTTTGAATCATTTTTTGTAGAGTCCAAAAAAATCAATTTTCTGATGAAAAACGATGACCCCGGACCAGTCGAACGTTGAAAAAATTGTCAATATTGATGACATTTTAACATTTAATCTTTTGACTTTAAATGACGGTTGGATGTGAGTTATTACTTTTTCAACTAAAATAAGTGTATTTAAAGTCATTTCTGTGCCTGAAATTGGTCAAAATTGAAGATTTTGAGTAAGCAAAACTCTGTAAAAATGGCAATTTTGGTCACTGTGAGGGTTTAAAAAGTGGTTATTCAACATGAGGCCCGATCCAAATGACATTTTGAATCATTTTTGGTAGAGTCCAAAAAATCAATTTTCTGATGAAAAACGATGACCCCGGACCAGTCAAACGTTGAAAAAATGGTCAATATTGATGAAATTTTAACATTTAATCTTTTGACTTTAAATGACGGTTGGATGTGAGTTATTACTTTTTCAACTAAAATAAGTGTGTTTAAAGTCATTTCTGTGCCTGAAATTGGTCAAAATTGAAGATTTTGAGTAAGGAAAACTCTGTAAAAATGGCAATTTTGGTCACTGTGAGGGTTTAAAAAGTGGTTATTCAACATGAGGCCCGATCCAAATGACATTTTGAATCATTTTTGGTAGAGTCCAAAAAATCAATTTTCTGATGAAAAACGATGACCCCGGACCAGTCGAACGTTGAAAAAATGGTCAATATTGATGAAATTTTAATATTTAATCTTTTCACTTTAAATGACGGTTGGATGTGAGTTATTACTTTTTCAACTAAAATAAGTGTGTTTAAAGTCATTTCTGTGCCTGAAATTGGTCAAATTGAAGATTTTGAGTAAGCAAAACTCTGTAAAAATGGCAATTTTGGTCACTGTGAGGGTTTAAAAAGTGGTTATTCAACATGAGGCCCGATCCAAATGACATTTTGAATCATTTTTGGTAGAGTCCAAAAAATCAATTTTCTGATGAAAAACGATGACCCCGGACCAGTCGAACGTTCAAAAAATGGTCAATATTGATGAAATTTTATCATTTAATCTTTTGACTTTAAATGACGGTTGGATGTGAGTTATTACTTTTTCAACTAAAATAAGTTTGTTTAAAGTCTTTTCTGTGCCTGAAATTGGTCAAAATTGAAGATTTTGAGTAAGCAAAACTCTGTAAAAATGGCAGTTTTGGTCACTGTGAGGGTTTAAAACGTGGTTATTCAACATGAGGCCCGATCCAAATGACATTTTGAATCATTTTTGGTAGAGTCCAAAAAATCAATTTTCTGATGAAAAACAATGACCCCGGACCAGTCGAACGTTGAAAAAATGGTCAATATTGATGAAATTTTAACATTTAATCTTTTGACTTTAAATGACGGTTGGATGTGAGTTATTACTTTTTCAACTAAAATAAGTGTGTTTAAAGTCATTTCTGTGCCTGAAATAGGTCAAAATTGAAGATTTTGAGTAAGCAAAACTCTGTAAAAATGGCAGTTTTTGTCACTGTGAGGGTTTAAAAAGTGGTTATTCAACATGAGGCCTGATCCAAATGACATTTTGAATCATTTTTGGTAGAGTCCAAAAAATCAATTTTCTGATGAAAAACGATAACCCCGGACCAGTCGAACGTTGAAAAAATGGTCAATATTGATGAAATTTTAACATTTAATCTTTTGACTTTAAATGACGGTTGGATGTGAGTTATTACTTTTTCAACTAAAATAAGTGTGTTTAACGTCATTTCTGTGCCTGAAATTGGTCAAAATTGAAGATTTTGAGTAAGCAAAACTCTGTAAAAATGGCAATTTTGGTCACTGTGAGGGTTTAAAAAGTGGTTATTCAACATGAGGCCCGATCCAAATGACATTTTGAATCATTTTTGGTAGAGTCCAAAAAATCCATTTTCTGATGAAAAACGATGACCCCGGACCAGTCGAACGTTGAAAAAATGGTCAATATTGATGAAATTTTAACATTTAATCTTTTGACTTTAAATGACGGTTGGATGTGAGTTATTACTTTTTCAACTAAAATAAGTGTGTTTAAAGTCATTTCTGTGCCTGAAATTGGTCAAAATTGAAGATTTTGAGTAAGCAAAACTCTGTAAAAATGGCAATTTTGGTCACTGTGAGGGTTTAAAAAGTGGTTATTCAACATGAGGCCCGATCCAAATGACATTTTGAATCATTTTTGGTAGAGTCCAAAAAATCAATTTTCTGATGAAAAACGATGACCCCGGACCAGTCGAACGTTGAAAAAATGGTCAATATTGATGAAATTTTAATATTTAATCTTTTCACTTTAAATGACGGTTGGATGTGAGTTATTACTTTTTCAACTAAAATAAGTGTGTTTAAAGTCATTTCTGTGCCTGAAATTGGTCAAATTGAAGATTTTGAGTAAGCAAAACTCTGTAAAAATGGCAATTTTGGTCACTGTGAGGGTTTAAAAAGTGGTTATTCAACATGAGGCCCGATCCAAATGACAATTTTGAATCATTTTTTGTAGAGTCCAAAAAATCAATTTTCTGATGAAAAACGATGACCCCGGACCAGTCGAACGTTCAAAAAATGGTCAATATTGATGAAATTTTAACATTTAATCTTTTGACTTTAAATGACGGTTGGATGTGAGTTATTACTTTTTCAACTAAAATAAGTGTGTTTAAAGTCATTTCTGTGCCTGAAATTGGTCAAAATTGAAGATTTTGAGTAAGCAAAACTCTGTAAAAATGGCAATTTTGGTCACTGTGAGGGTTTAAAAAGTGGTTATTCAACATGAGGCCCGATCCAAATGACATTTTGAATCATTTTTGGTAGAGTCCAAAAAATCCATTTTCTGATGAAAAACGATGACCCCGGACCAGTCGAACGTTGAAAAAATTGTCAATATTGATGACATTTTAACATTTAATCTTTTGACTTTAAATGACGGTTGGATGTGAGTTATTACTTTTTCAACTAAAATAAGTGTATTTAAAGTCATTTCTGTGCCTGAAATTGGTCAAAATTGAAGATTTTGAGTAAGCAAAACTCTGTAAAAAAAATGGCAATTTTGGTCACTGTGAGGGTTTAAAAAGTGGTTATTCAACATGAGGCCCGATCCAAATGACATTTTGAATCATTTTTGGTAGAGTCCAAAAAATCAATTTTCTGATGAAAAACGATGACCCCGGACCAGTCGAACGTTCAAAAAATGGTCAATATTGATGAAATTTTAACATTTAATCTTTTGACTTTAAATGACGGTTGGATGTGAGTTATTACTTTTTCAACTAAAATAAGTGTGTTTAAAGTCATTTCTGTGCCTGAAATTGGTCAAAATTGAAGATTTTGAGTAAGCAAAACTCTGTAAAAATGGCAATTTTGGTCACTGTGAGGGTTTAAAAAGGGGTTATTCAACATGAGGCCCGATCCAAATGACATTTTGAATCATTTTTGGTAGAGTCCAAAAAATTCATTTTCTGATGAAAAACGATGACCCCGGACCAGTCGAACGTTGAAAAAATGGTCAATATTGATGAAATTTTAATATTTAATCTTTTGACTTTAAATGACGGTTGGATGTGAGTTATTACTTTTTCAACTAAAATAAGTGTGTTTAAAGTCATTTCTGTGCCTGAAATTGGTCAAAATTGAAGATTTTGAGTAAGCAAAACTCTGTAAAAATGGCAGTTTTGGTCACTGTGAGGGTTTAAAAAGTGGTTATTCAACATGAGGCCCGATCCAAATGACATTTTGAATTATTTTTGGTAGAGTCCAAAAAATCAATTTTCTGATGAAAAACGATGACCCCGGACCAGTCGAACGTTGAAAAAATGGTCAATATTGATGAAATTTTAACATTTAATCTTTTGACTTTAAATGACGGTTGGATGTGAGTTATTACTTTTTCAACTAAAATAAGTGTGTTTAAAGTCATTTCTGTGCCTGAAATTGGTCAAATTGAAGATTTTGAGTAAGCAAAACTCTGTAAAAATGGCAATTTTGGTCACTGTGAGGGTTTAAAAAGTGGTTATTCAACATGAGGCCCGATCCAAATGACAATTTTGAATCATTTTTTGTAGAGTCCAAAAAATCAATTTTCTGATGAAAAACGATGACCCCGGACCAGTCGAACGTTGAAAAAATTGTCAATATTGATGACATTTTAACATTTAATCTTTTGACTTTAAATGACGGTTGGATGTGAGTTATTACTTTTTCAACTAAAATAAGTGTATTTAAAGTCATTTCTGTGCCTGAAATTGGTCAAAATTGAAGATTTTGAGTAAGCAAAACTCTGTAAAAATGGCAATTTTGGTCACTGTGAGTGTTTAAAAAGTGGTTATTCAACATGAGGCCCGATCCAAATGACATTTTGAATCATTTTTGGTAGAGTCCAAAAAATCAATTTTCTAATGAAAAACGATGACCCCGGACCAGTCGAACGTTGAAAAAATGGTCAATATTGATGAAATTTTAACATTTAATCTTTTGACTTTAAATGACGGTTGGATGTGAGTTATTACTTTTTCAACTAAAATAAGTGTGTTTAAAGTCATTTCTGTGCCTGAAATTGGTCAAAATTGAAGATTTTGAGTAAGCAAAACTCTGTAAAAATGGCAATTTTGGTCACTGTGAGGGTTTAAAAAGTGGTTATTCAACATGAGGCCCGATCCAAATGACATTTTGAATCATTTTTGGTAGAGTCCAAAAAATCAATTTTCTGATGAAAAACGATGACCCCGGACCAGTCGAACGTTCAAAAAATGGTCAATATTGATGAAATTTTATCATTTAATCTTTTGACTTTAAATGACGGTTGGATGTGAGTTATTACTTTTTCAACTAAAATAAGTTTGTTTAAAGTCTTTTCTGTGCCTGAAATTGGTCAAAATTGAAAATTTTGAGTAAGCAAAACTCTGTAAAAATGGCAGTTTTGGTCACTGTGAGGGTTTAAAACGTGGTTATTCAACATGAGGCCCGATCCAAATGACATTTTGAATCATTTTTGGTAGAGTCCAAAAAATCAATTTTCTGATGAAAAACAATGACCCCGGACCAGTCGAACGTTGAAAAAATGGTCAATATTGATGAAATTTTAACATTTAATCTTTTGACTTTAAATGACGGTTGGATGTGAGTTATTACTTTTTCAACTAAAATAAGTGTGTTTAAAGTCATTTCTGTGCCTGAAATAGGTCAAAATTGAAGATTTTGAGTAAGCAGAACTCTGTAAAAATGGCAGTTTTTGTCACTGTGAGGGTTTAACAAGTGGTTATTCAACATGAGGCCTGATCCAAATGACATTTTGAATCATTTTTGGTAGAGTCCAAAAAATCAATTTTCTGATGAAAAACGATAACCCCGGACCAGTCGAACGTTGAAAAAATGGTCAATATTGATGAAATTTTAACATTTAATCTTTTGACTTTAAATGACGGTTGGATGTGAGTTATTACTTTTTCAACTAAAATAAGTGTGTTTAAAGTCATTTCTGTGCCTGAAATTGGTCAAAATTGAAGATTTTGAGTAAGCAAAACTCTGTAAAAATGGCAGTTTTGGTCACTGTGAGGGTTTAAAAAGTGGTTATTCAACATGAGGCCTGATCCAAATGACATTTTGAATCATTTTTGGTAGAGTCCAAAAAATCAATTTTCTGATGAAAAACGATGACCCCGGACCAGTCGAACGTTGAAAAAATGGTCAATATTGATGAAATTTTAACATTTAATCTTTTGACTTTAAATGACGGTTGGATGTGAGTTATTACTTTTTCAACTAAAATAAGTGTGTTTAAAGTCATTTCTGTGCCTGAAATAGGTCAAAATTGAAGATTTTGAGTAAGCAAAACTCTGTAAAAATGGCAGTTTTGGTCACTGTGAGGGTTTAAAAAGTGGTTATTCAACATGAGGCTTGATCCAAATGACATTTTGAACCATTTTTGGTAGAGTCCAAAAAATCAATTTTCTGATGAAAAACGATAACCCCGGACCAGTCGAACGTTGAAAAAATGGTCAATATTGATGAAATTTTAACATTTAATCTTTTGACTTTAAATGACGGTTGGATGTCAGTTATTACTTTTTCAACTAAAATAAGTGTGTTTAAAGTCATTTCTGTGCCTGAAATTGGTCAAAATTGAAGATTTTGAGTAAGCAAAACTCTGTAAAAATGGCAATTTTGGTCACTGTGAGGGTTTAAAAAGTGGTTATTCAACATGAGGCCCGATCCAAATGACATTTTGAATCATTTTTGGTAGAGTCCAAAAAATCAATTTTCTAATGAAAAACGATGACCCCGGACCAGTCGAACGTTGAAAAAATGGTCAATATTGATGAAATTTTAACATTTAATCTTTTGACTTTAAATGACGGTTGGATGTGAGTTATTACTTTTTCAACTAAAATAAGTGTGTTTAAAGTCATTTCTGTGCCTGAAATTGGTCAAAATTGAAGATTTTGAGTAAGCAAAACTCTGTAAAAATGGCAATTTTGGTCACTGTGAGGGTTTAAAAAGTGGTTATTCAACATGAGGCCCGATCCAAATGACATTTTGAATCATTTTTGGTAGAGTCCAAAAAATCAATTTTCTGATGAAAAACGATGACCCCGGACCAGTCGAACGTTGAAAAAATGGTCAATATTGATGAAATTTTAATATTTAATCTTTTCACTTTAAATGACGGTTGGATGTGAGTTATTACTTTTTCAACTAAAATAAGTGTGTTTAAAGTCATTTCTGTGCCTGAAATTGGTCAAATTGAAGATTTTGAGTAAGCAAAACTCTGTAAAAATGGCAATTTTGGTCACTGTGAGGGTTTAAAAAGTGGTTATTCAACATGAGGCCCGATCCAAATGACATTTTGAATCATTTTTGGTAGAGTCCAAAAAATCAATTTTCTGATGAAAAACGATGACCCCGGACCAGTCGAACGTTCAAAAAATGGTCAATATTGATGAAATTTTATCATTTAATCTTTTGACTTTAAATGACGGTTGGATGTGAGTTATTACTTTTTCAACTAAAATAAGTTTGTTTAAAGTCTTTTCTGTGCCTGAAATTGGTCAAAATTGAAAATTTTGAGTAAGCAAAACTCTGTAAAAATGGCAGTTTTGGTCACTGTGAGGGTTTAAAACGTGGTTATTCAACATGAGGCCCGATCCAAATGACATTTTGAATCATTTTTGGTAGAGTCCAAAAAATCAATTTTCTGATGAAAAACAATGACCCCGGACCAGTCGAACGTTGAAAAAATGGTCAATATTGATGAAATTTTAACATTTAATCTTTTGACTTTAAATGACGGTTGGATGTGAGTTATTACTTTTTCAACTAAAATAAGTGTTTAAAGTCATTTCTGTGCCTGAAATAGGTCAAAATTGAAGATTTTGAGTAAGCAGAACTCTGTAAAAATGGCAGTTTTTGTCACTGTGAGGGTTTAAAAAGTGGTTATTCAACATGAGGCCTGATCCAAATGACATTTTGAATCATTTTTGGTAGAGTCCAAAAAATCAATTTTCTGATGAAAAACGATAACCCCGGACCAGTCGAACGTTGAAAAAATGGTCAATATTGATGAAATTTTAACATTTAATCTTTTGACTTTAAATGACGGTTGGATGTGAGTTATTACTTTTTCAACTAAAATAAGTGTGTTTAAAGTCATTTCTGTGCCTGAAATTGGTCAAAATTGAAGATTTTGAGTAAGCAAAACTCTGTAAAAATGGCAGTTTTGGTCACTGTGAGGGTTTAAAAAGTGGTTATTCAACATGAGGCCTGATCCAAATGACATTTTGAATCATTTTTGGTAGAGTCCAAAAAATCAATTTTCTGATGAAAAACGATGACCCCGGACCAGTCGAACGTTGAAAAAATGGTCAATATTGATGAAATTTTAACATTTAATCTTTTGACTTTAAATGACGGTTGGATGTGAGTTATTACTTTTTCAACTAAAATAAGTGTGTTTAAAGTCATTTCTGTGCCTGAAATAGGTCAAAATTGAAGATTTTGAGTAAGCAAAACTCTGTAAAAATGGCAGTTTTTGTCACTGTGAGGGTTTAAAAAGTGGTTATTCAACATGAGGCTTGATCCAAATGACATTTTGAACCATTTTTGGTAGAGTCCAAAAAATCAATTTTCTGATGAAAAACGATAACCCCGGACCAGTCGAACGTTGAAAAAATGGTCAATATTGATGAAATTTTAACATTTAATCTTTTGACTTTAAATGACGGTTGGATGTCAGTTATTACTTTTTCAACTAAAATAAGTGTGTTTAAAGTCATTTCTGTGCCTGAAATTGGTCAAAATTGAAGATTTTGAGTAAGCAAAACTCTGTAAAAATGGCAATTTTGGTCACTGTGAGGGTTTAAAAAGTGGTTATTCAACATGAGGCCCGATCCAAATGACATTTTGAATCATTTTTGGTAGAGTCCAAAAAATCCATTTTCTGATGAAAAACGATGACCCCGGACCAGTCGAACGTTGGAAAAATGGTCAATATTGATGACATTTTAACATTTAATCTTTTGACTTTAAATGACGGTTGGATGTGAGTTATTACTTTTTCAACTAAAATAAGTGTGTTTAAAGTCATTTCTGTGCCTGAAATTGGTCAAAATTGAAGATTTTGAGTAAGCAAAACTCTGTAAAAATGGCAATTTTGGTCACTGTGAGGGTTTAAAAAGTGGTTATTCAACATGAGGCCCGATCCAAATGACATTTTGAATCATTTTTGGTAGAGTCCAAAAAATCAATTTTCTGATGAAAAACGATGACCCCGGACCAGTCGAACGTTGAAAAAATGGTCAATATTGATGAAATTTTAATATTTAATCTTTTCACTTTAAATGACGATTGGATGTGAGTTATTACTTTTTCAACTAAAATAAGTGTGTTTAAAGTCATTTCTGTGCCTGAAATTGGTCAAATTGAAGATTTTGAGTAAGCAAAACTCTGTAAAAATGGCAATTTTGGTCACTGTGAGGGTTTAAAAAGTGGTTATTCAACATGAGGCCCGATCCAAATGACAATTTTGAATCATTTTTTGTAGAGTCCAAAAAATCAATTTTCTGATGAAAAACGATGACCCCGGACCAGTCGAACGTTCAAAAAATGGTCAATATTGATGAAATTTTAACATTTAATCTTTTGACTTTAAATGACGGTTGGATGTGAGTTATTACTTTTTCAACTAAAATAAGTGTGTTTAAAGTCATTTCTGTGCCTGAAATTGGTCAAAATTGAAGATTTTGAGTAAGCAAAACTCTGTAAAAATGGCAATTTTGGTCACTGTGAGGGTTTAAAAAGTGGTTATTCAACATGAGGCCCGATCCAAATGACATTTTGAATCATTTTTGGTAGAGTCCAAAAAATCCATTTTCTGATGAAAAACGATGACCCCGGACCAGTCGAACGTTGAAAAAATTGTCAATATTGATGACATTTTAACATTTAATCTTTTGACTTTAAATGACGGTTGGATGTGAGTTATTACTTTTTCAACTAAAATAAGTGTATTTAAAGTCATTTCTGTGCCTGAAATTGGTCAAAATTGAAGATTTTGAGTAAGCAAAACTCTGTAAAAATGGCAATTTTGGTCACTGTGAGGGTTTAAAAAGTGGTTATTCAACATGAGGCCCGATCCAAATGACATTTTGAATAATTTTTGGTAGAGTCCAAAAAATCAATTTTCTGATGAAAAACAATGACCCCGGACCAGTCGAACGTTGAAAAAATGGTCAATATTGATGAAATTTTAACAATTAATCTTTTGACTTTAAATGACGGTTGGATATGAGGTATTACTTTTTCAACTAAAATAAATGTGTTTAAAGTCATTTCTGTGCCTGAAATTGGTCAAAATTGAAGATTTTGAGTTAGCAAAACTCTGTAAAAATGGCAATTTTGGTCACTGTGAGGGTTTAAAAAGTGGTTATTCAACATGAGGCCCGATCCAAATGACATTTTGAATCATTTTTGGTAGAGTCCAAAAAATAAATTTTCTGATGAAAAACGATGACCCCGGACCAGTCGAACGTTGAAAAAATGGTCAATATTGATGACATTTTAACATTTAATCTTTTGACTTTAAATGACGGTTGGATGTGAGTTATTACTTTTTCAACTGAAATAAGTGTGTTTAAAGTCATTTCTGTGCCTGAAATTGGTCAAAATTGAAGATTCTGAGTAAGCAAAACTCTGTAAAAATGGCAATTTTGGTCACTGTGAGGGTTTAAAAAGTGGTTATTCAACATGAGGCCCGATCCAAATGACATTTTGAATCATTTTTGGTAGAGTCCAAAAAATCAATTTTCTAATGAAAAACGATGACCCCGGACCAGTCGAACGTTGAAAAAATGGTCAATATTGATGAAATTTTAACATTTAATCTTTTGACTTTAAATGACGGTTGGATGTGAGTTATTACTTTTTCAACTAAAATAAGTGTGTTTAAAGTCATTTCTGTGCCTGAAATTGGTCAAAATTGAAGATTTTGAGTAAGCAAAACTCTGTAAAAATGGCAATTTTGGTCACTGTGAGGGTTTAAAAAGTGGTTATTCAACATGAGGCCCGATCCAAATGACATTTTGAATCATTTTTGGTAGAGTCCAAAAAATCAATTTTCTGATGAAAAACGATGACCCCGGACCAGTCGAACGTTCAAAAAATGGTCAATATTGATGAAATTTTATCATTTAATCTTTTGACTTTAAATGACGGTTGGATGTGAGTTATTACTTTTTCAACTAAAATAAGTTTGTTTAAAGTCTTTTCTGTGCCTGAAATTGGTCAAAATTGAAAATTTTGAGTAAGCAAAACTCTGTAAAAATGGCAGTTTTGGTCACTGTGAGGGTTTAAAACGTGGTTATTCAACATGAGGCCCGATCCAAATGACATTTTGAATCATTTTTGGTAGAGTCCAAAAAATCAATTTTCTGATGAAAAACAATGACCCCGGACCAGTCGAACGTTGAAAAAATGGTCAATATTGATGAAATTTTAACATTTAATCTTTTGACTTTAAATGACGGTTGGATGTGAGTTATTACTTTTTCAACTAAAATAAGTGTGTTTAAAGTCATTTCTGTGCCTGAAATAGGTCAAAATTGAAGATTTTGAGTAAGCAGAACTCTGTAAAAATGGCAGTTTTTGTCACTGTGAGGGTTTAACAAGTGGTTATTCAACATGAGGCCTGATCCAAATGACATTTTGAATCATTTTTGGTAGAGTCCAAAAAATCAATTTTCTGATGAAAAACGATAACCCCGGACCAGTCGAACGTTGAAAAAATGGTCAATATTGATGAAATTTTAACATTTAATCTTTTGACTTTAAATGACGGTTGGATGTGAGTTATTACTTTTTCAACTAAAATAAGTGTGTTTAAAGTCATTTCTGTGCCTGAAATTGGTCAAAATTGAAGATTTTGAGTAAGCAAAACTCTGTAAAAATGGCAGTTTTGGTCACTGTGAGGGTTTAAAAAGTGGTTATTCAACATGAGGCCTGATCCAAATGACATTTTGAATCATTTTTGGTAGAGTCCAAAAAATCAATTTTCTGATGAAAAACGATGACCCCGGACCAGTCGAACGTTGAAAAAATGGTCAATATTGATGAAATTTTAACATTTAATCTTTTGACTTTAAATGACGGTTGGATGTGAGTTATTACTTTTTCAACTAAAATAAGTGTGTTTAAAGTCATTTCTGTGCCTGAAATAGGTCAAAATTGAAGATTTTGAGTAAGCAAAACTCTGTAAAAATGGCAGTTTTGGTCACTGTGAGGGTTTAAAAAGTGGTTATTCAACATGAGGCTTGATCCAAATGACATTTTGAACCATTTTTGGTAGAGTCCAAAAAATCAATTTTCTGATGAAAAACGATAACCCCGGACCAGTCGAACGTTGAAAAAATGGTCAATATTGATGAAATTTTAACATTTAATCTTTTGACTTTAAATGACGGTTGGATGTCAGTTATTACTTTTTCAACTAAAATAAGTGTGTTTAAAGTCATTTCTGTGCCTGAAATTGGTCAAAATTGAAGATTTTGAGTAAGCAAAACTCTGTAAAAATGGCAATTTTGGTCACTGTGAGGGTTTAAAAAGTGGTTATTCAACATGAGGCCCGATCCAAATGACATTTTGAATCATTTTTGGTAGAGTCCAAAAAATCAATTTTCTAATGAAAAACGATGACCCCGGACCAGTCGAACGTTGAAAAAATGGTCAATATTGATGAAATTTTAACATTTAATCTTTTGACTTTAAATGACGGTTGGATGTGAGTTATTACTTTTTCAACTAAAATAAGTGTGTTTAAAGTCATTTCTGTGCCTGAAATTGGTCAAAATTGAAGATTTTGAGTAAGCAAAACTCTGTAAAAATGGCAATTTTGGTCACTGTGAGGGTTTAAAAAGTGGTTATTCAACATGAGGCCCGATCCAAATGACATTTTGAATCATTTTTGGTAGAGTCCAAAAAATCAATTTTCTGATGAAAAACGATGACCCCGGACCAGTCGAACGTTGAAAAAATGGTCAATATTGATGAAATTTTAATATTTAATCTTTTCACTTTAAATGACGGTTGGATGTGAGTTATTACTTTTTCAACTAAAATAAGTGTGTTTAAAGTCATTTCTGTGCCTGAAATTGGTCAAATTGAAGATTTTGAGTAAGCAAAACTCTGTAAAAATGGCAATTTTGGTCACTGTGAGGGTTTAAAAAGTGGTTATTCAACATGAGGCCCGATCCAAATGACATTTTGAATCATTTTTGGTAGAGTCCAAAAAATCAATTTTCTGATGAAAAACGATGACCCCGGACCAGTCGAACGTTCAAAAAATGGTCAATATTGATGAAATTTTATCATTTAATCTTTTGACTTTAAATGACGGTTGGATGTGAGTTATTACTTTTTCAACTAAAATAAGTTTGTTTAAAGTCTTTTCTGTGCCTGAAATTGGTCAAAATTGAAAATTTTGAGTAAGCAAAACTCTGTAAAAATGGCAGTTTTGGTCACTGTGAGGGTTTAAAACGTGGTTATTCAACATGAGGCCCGATCCAAATGACATTTTGAATCATTTTTGGTAGAGTCCAAAAAATCAATTTTCTGATGAAAAACAATGACCCCGGACCAGTCGAACGTTGAAAAAATGGTCAATATTGATGAAATTTTAACATTTAATCTTTTGACTTTAAATGACGGTTGGATGTGAGTTATTACTTTTTCAACTAAAATAAGTGTGTTTAAAGTCATTTCTGTGCCTGAAATAGGTCAAAATTGAAGATTTTGAGTAAGCAGAACTCTGTAAAAATGGCAGTTTTTGTCACTGTGAGGGTTTAAAAAGTGGTTATTCAACATGAGGCCTGATCCAAATGACATTTTGAATCATTTTTGGTAGAGTCCAAAAAATCAATTTTCTGATGAAAAACGATAACCCCGGACCAGTCGAACGTTGAAAAAATGGTCAATATTGATGAAATTTTAACATTTAATCTTTTGACTTTAAATGACGGTTGGATGTGAGTTATTACTTTTTCAACTAAAATAAGTGTGTTTAAAGTCATTTCTGTGCCTGAAATTGGTCAAAATTGAAGATTTTGAGTAAGCAAAACTCTGTAAAAATGGCAGTTTTGGTCACTGTGAGGGTTTAAAAAGTGGTTATTCAACATGAGGCCTGATCCAAATGACATTTTGAATCATTTTTGGTAGAGTCCAAAAAATCAATTTTCTGATGAAAAACGATGACCCCGGACCAGTCGAACGTTGAAAAAATGGTCAATATTGATGAAATTTTAACATTTAATCTTTTGACTTTAAATGACGGTTGGATGTGAGTTATTACTTTTTCAACTAAAATAAGTGTGTTTAAAGTCATTTCTGTGCCTGAAATAGGTCAAAATTGAAGATTTTGAGTAAGCAAAACTCTGTAAAAATGGCAGTTTTTGTCACTGTGAGGGTTTAAAAAGTGGTTATTCAACATGAGGCTTGATCCAAATGACATTTTGAACCATTTTTGGTAGAGTCCAAAAAATCAATTTTCTGATGAAAAACGATAACCCCGGACCAGTCGAACGTTGAAAAAATGGTCAATATTGATGAAATTTTAACATTTAATCTTTTGACTTTAAATGACGGTTGGATGTCAGTTATTACTTTTTCAACTAAAATAAGTGTGTTTAAAGTCATTTCTGTGCCTGAAATTGGTCAAAATTGAAGATTTTGAGTAAGCAAAACTCTGTAAAAATGGCAATTTTGGTCACTGTGAGGGTTTAAAAAGTGGTTATTCAACATGAGGCCCGATCCAAATGACATTTTGAATCATTTTTGGTAGAGTCCAAAAAATCCATTTTCTGATGAAAAACGATGACCCCGGACCAGTCGAACGTTGGAAAAATGGTCAATATTGATGACATTTTAACATTTAATCTTTTGACTTTAAATGACGGTTGGATGTGAGTTATTACTTTTTCAACTAAAATAAGTGTGTTTAAAGTCATTTCTGTGCCTGAAATTGGTCAAAATTGAAGATTTTGAGTAAGCAAAACTCTGTAAAAATGGCAATTTTGGTCACTGTGAGGGTTTAAAAAGTGGTTATTCAACATGAGGCCCGATCCAAATGACATTTTGAATCATTTTTGGTAGAGTCCAAAAAATCAATTTTCTGATGAAAAACGATGACCCCGGACCAGTCGAACGTTGAAAAAATGGTCAATATTGATGAAATTTTAATATTTAATCTTTTCACTTTAAATGACGATTGGATGTGAGTTATTACTTTTTCAACTAAAATAAGTGTGTTTAAAGTCATTTCTGTGCCTGAAATTGGTCAAATTGAAGATTTTGAGTAAGCAAAACTCTGTAAAAATGGCAATTTTGGTCACTGTGAGGGTTTAAAAAGTGGTTATTCAACATGAGGCCCGATCCAAATGACAATTTTGAATCATTTTTTGTAGAGTCCAAAAAATCAATTTTCTGATGAAAAACGATGACCCCGGACCAGTCGAACGTTCAAAAAATGGTCAATATTGATGAAATTTTAACATTTAATCTTTTGACTTTAAATGACGGTTGGATGTGAGTTATTACTTTTTCAACTAAAATAAGTGTGTTTAAAGTCATTTCTGTGCCTGAAATTGGTCAAAATTGAAGATTTTGAGTAAGCAAAACTCTGTAAAAATGGCAATTTTGGTCACTGTGAGGGTTTAAAAAGTGGTTATTCAACATGAGGCCCGATCCAAATGACATTTTGAATCATTTTTGGTAGAGTCCAAAAAATCCATTTTCTGATGAAAAACGATGACCCCGGACCAGTCGAACGTTGAAAAAATTGTCAATATTGATGACATTTTAACATTTAATCTTTTGACTTTAAATGACGGTTGGATGTGAGTTATTACTTTTTCAACTAAAATAAGTGTATTTAAAGTCATTTCTGTGCCTGAAATTGGTCAAAATTGAAGATTTTGAGTAAGCAAAACTCTGTAAAAATGGCAATTTTGGTCACTGTGAGGGTTTAAAAAGTGGTTATTCAACATGAGGCCCGATCCAAATGACATTTTGAATCATTTTTGGTAGAGTCCAAAAAATCAATTTTCTGATGAAAAACGATGACCCCGGACCAGTCGAACGTTGAAAAAATTGGTCAATATTGATGAAATTTTAACATTTAATCTTTTGACTTTAAATGACGGTTGGATGTGAGTTATTACTTTTTCAACTAAAATAAGTGTGTTTAAAGTCATTTCTGTGCCTGAAATTGGTCAAAATTGAAGATTTTGAGTAAGCAAAACTCTGTAAAAATGGCAATTTTGGTCACTGTGAGGGTTTAAAAAGTGGTTATTCAACATGAGGCCCGATCCAAATGACATTTTGAATCATTTTTGGTAGAGTCCAAAAAATCAATTTTCTGATGAAAAACGATGACCCTGGACCAGTCGAACGTTGAAAAAATGGTCAATATTGATGAAATTTTAATATTTAATCTTTTGACTTTAAATGACGGTTGGATGTGAGTTATTACTTTTTCAACTTAAATAAGTGTGTTTAAAGTCATTTCTGTGCCTGAAATTGGTCAAAATTGAAGATTTTGAGTAAGCAAAACTCTGTAAAAATTGCAGTTTTGGTCACTGTGAGGGTTTAAAAAGTGGTTATCAACATGAGGCCCGATCCAAATGACATTTTGAATCATTTTTGGTAGAGTCCAAAAAATCAATTTTCTGATGAAAAACGATGACCCCGGACCAGTCGAACGTTGAAAAAATGGTCAATATTGATGAAATTTTAACATTTAATCTTTTGACTTTAAATGACGGTTGGATGTGAGTTATTACTTTTTCAACTAAAATAAGTGTGTTTAAAGTCATTTCTGTGCCTGAAATTGGTCAAAATTGAAGATTTTGAGTAAGCAAAACTCTGTAAAAATGGCAGTTTTGGTCACTGTGAGGGTTTAAAAAGTGGTTATTCAACATGAGGCCTGATCCAAATGACATTTTGAATCATTTTTGGTAGAGTCCAAAAAATCAATTTTCTGATGAAAAACGATGACCCCGGACCAGTCGAACGTTGAAAAAATGGTCAATATTGATGAAATTTTAACATTTAATCTTTTGACTTTAAATGACGGTTGGATGTGAGTTATTACTTTTTCAACTAAAATAAGTGTGTTTAAAGTCATTTCTGTGCCTGAAATTGGTCAAAATTGAAGATTTTGAGTAAGCAAAACTCTGTAAAAATGGCAATTTTGGTCACTGTGAGGGTTTAAAAAGTGGTTATTCAACATGAGGCCCGATCCAAATGACATTTTGAATCATTTTTGGTAGAGTCCAAAAAATTCATTTTCTGATGAAAAACGATGACCCCGGACCAGTCGAACGTTGAAAAAATGGTCAATATTGATGAAATTTTAATATTTAATCTTTTGACTTTAAATGACGGTTGGATGTGAGTTATTACTTTTTCAACTAAAATAAGTGTGTTTAAAGTCATTTCTGTGCCTGAAATTGGTCAAAATTGAAGATTTTGAGTAAGCAAAACTCTGTAAAAATGGCAGTTTTGGTCACTGTGAGGGTTTAAAAAGTGGTTATTCAACATGAGGCCCGATCCAAATGACATTTTGAATTATTTTTGGTAGAGTCCAAAAAATCAATTTTCTGATGAAAAACGATGACCCCGGACCAGTCGAACGTTGAAAAAATGGTCAATATTGATGAAATTTTAACATTTAATCTTTTGACTTTAAATGACGGTTGGATGTGAGTTATTACTTTTTCAACTAAAATAAGTGTGTTTAAAGTCATTTCTGTGCCTGAAATTGGTCAAATTGAAGATTTTGAGTAAGCAAAACTCTGTAAAAATGGCAATTTTGGTCACTGTGAGGGTTTAAAAAGTGGTTATTCAACATGAGGCCCGATCCAAATGACAATTTTGAATCATTTTTTGTAGAGTCCAAAAAATCAATTTTCTGATGAAAAACGATGACCCCGGACCAGTCGAACGTTGAAAAAATGGTCAATATTGATGAAATTTTAACATTTAATCTTTTGACTTTAAATGACGGTTGGATGTGAGTTATTACTTTTTCAACTAAAATAAGTGTATTTAAAGTCATTTCTGTGCCTGAAATTGGTAAAAATTGAAGATTTTGAGTAAGCAAAACTCTGTAAAAATGGCAATTTTGGTCACTGTGAGGGTTTAAAAAGTGGTTATTCAACATGAGGCCCGATCCAAATGACATTTTGAATCATTTTTGGTAGAGTCCAAAAAACTAAATTTTCTGATGAAAAACGATGACCCCGGACCAGTCGAACGTTGAAAAAATGGTCAATATTGATGAAATTTTAACATTTAATCTTTTGACTTTAAATGACGGTTGGATGTGAGTTATTACTTTTTCAACTAAAATAAGTGTGTTTAAAGTCATTTCTGTGCCTGAAATTGGTCAAAATTGAAGATTTTGAGTAAGCAAAGCTCTGTAAAAATGGCAATTTTGGTCACTGTGAGGGTTTAAAAAGTGGTTATTCAACATGAGGCCTGATCCAAATGACATTTTGAATCATTTTTGGTAGAGTCCAAAAAATCCATTTTCTGATGAAAAACGATGACCCCGGACCAGTCGAACGTTGAAAAAATGGTCAATATTGATGAAATTTTAACATTTAATCTTTTGACTTTAAATGACGGTTGGATGTCAGTTATTACTTTTTCAACTAAAATAAGTGTGTTTAAAGTCATTTCTGTGCCTGAAATTGGTCAAAATTGAAGATTTTGAGTAAGCAAAACTCTGTAAAAATGGCAGTTTTGGTCACTGTGAGGGTTTAAAACGTGGTTATTCAACATGAGGCCCGATCCAAATGACATTTTGAATCATTTTTGGTAGAGTCCAAAAAATCAATTTTCTGATGAAAAACAATGACCCCGGACCAGTCGAACGTTGAAAAAATGGTCAATATTGATGAAATTTTAACATTTAATCTTTTGACTTTAAATGACGGTTGGATGTGAGTTATTACTTTTTCAACTAAAATAAGTGTGTTTAAAGTCATTTCTGTGCCTGAAATGTGTCAAAATTGAAGATTTTGAGTAAGCAAAACTCTGTAAAAATGGCAGTTTTGGTCACTGTGAGGGTTTAAAAAGTGGTTATTCAACATGAGGCCTGATCCAAATGACATTTTGAATCATTTTTGGTAGAGTCCAAAAAATCAATTTTCTGATGAAAAACGATGACCCCGGACCAGTCGAACGTTGAAAAAATGGTCAATATTGATGAAATTTTAACATTTAATCTTTTGAGTTTAAATGACGGTTGGATGTGAGTTATTACTTTTTTAACTAAAATAAGTGTGTTTAAAGTCATTTCTGTGCCTGAAATTGGTCAAAATTGAAGATTTTGAGTAAGCAAAACTCTGTAAAAATGGTAATTTTGGTCACTGTGAGGGTTTAAAAAGTGGTTATTCAACATGAGGCCCGATCCAAATGACATTTTGAATCATTTTTGGTAGAGTCCAAAAAATCAATTTTCTGATGAAAAACAATGACCCCGGACCAGTCGAACGTTGAAAAAATGGTCAATATTGATGAAATTTTAACATTTAATCTTTTGACTTTAAATGACGGTTGGATGTGAGTTATTACTTTTTCAACTAAAATAAGTGTGTTTAAAGTCATTTCTGTGCCTGAAATAGGTCAAAATTGAAGATTTTGAGTAAGCAAAACTCTGTAAAAATGGCAGTTTTGGTCACTGTGAGGGTTTAAAAAGTGGTTATTCAACATGAGGCCTGATCCAAATGACATTTTGAATCATTTTTGGTAGAGTCCAAAAAATCAATTTTCTGATGAAAAACGATAACCCCGGACCAGTCGAACGTTGAAAAAATGGTCAATATTGATGAAATTTTAACATTTAATCTTTTGACTTTAAATGACGGTTGGATGTCAGTTATTACTTTTTCAACTAAAATAAGTGTGTTTAAAGTCATTTCTGTGCCTGAAATTGGTCAAAATTGAAGATTTTGAGTAAGCAAAACTCTGTAAAAATGGCAATTTTGGTCACTGTGAGGGTTTAAAAAGTGGTTATTCAACATGAGGCCCGATCCAAATGACATTTTGAATCATTTTTGGTAGAGTCCAAAAAATCCATTTTCTGATGAAAAACGATGACCCCGGACCAGTCGAACGTTGAAAAAATGGTCAATATTGATGAAATTTTAACATTTAATCTTTTGACTTTAAATGACGGTTGGATGTGAGTTATTACTTTTTCAACTAAAATAAGTGTGTTTAAAGTCATTTCTGTGCCTGAAATTGGTCAAAATTGAAGATTTTGAGTAAGCAAAACTCTGTAAAAATGGCAATTTTGGTCACTGTGAGGGTTTAAAAAGTGGTTATTCAACATGAGGCCCGATCCAAATGACATTTTGAATCATTTTTGGTAGAGTCCAAAAAATCAATTTTCTGATGAAAAACGATGACCCCGGACCAGTCGAACGTTGAAAAAATGGTCAATATTGATGAAATTTTAACATTTAATCTTTTGACTTTAAATGACGGTTGGATGTGAGTTATTACTTTTTCAACTAAAATAAGTGTGTTTAAAGTCATTTCTGTGCCTGAAATTGGTCAAAATTGAAGATTTTGAGTAAGCAAAACTCTGTAAAAATGGCAATTTTGGTCACTGTGAGGGTTTAAAAAGTGGTTATTCAACATGAGGCCCGATCCAAATGACATTTTGAATCATTTTTGGTAGAGTCCAAAAAATCCATTTTCTGATGAAAAACGATGACCCCGGACCAGTCGAACGTTGAAAAAATTGTCAATATTGATGACATTTTAACATTTAATCTTTTGACTTTAAATGACGGTTGGATGTGAGTTATTACTTTTTCAACTAAAATAAGTGTATTTAAAGTCATTTCTGTGCCTGAAATTGGTCAAAATTGAAGATTTTGAGTAAGCAAAACTCTGTAAAAATGGCAATTTTGGTCACTGTGAGGGTTTAAAAAGTGGTTATTCAACATGAGGCCCGATCCAAATGACATTTTGAATCATTTTTGGTAGAGTCCAAAAAATCAATTTTCTGATGAAAAACGATGACCCCGGACCAGTCGAACGTTGAAAAAATGGTCAATATTGATGAAATTTTAACATTTAATCTTTTGACTTTAAATGACGGTTGGATGTGAGTTATTACTTTTTCAACTAAAATAAGTGTGTTTAAAGTCATTTCTGTGCCTGAAATTGGTCAAAATTGAAGATTTTGAGTAAGCAAAACTCTGTAAAAATGGCAATTTTGGTCACTGTGAGGGTTTAAAAAGTGGTTATTCAACATGAGGCCCGATCCAAATGACATTTTGAATCATTTTTGGTAGAGTCCAAAAAATCAATTTTCTGATGAAAAACGATGACCCCGGACCAGTCGAACGTTGAAAAAATGGTCAATATTGATGAAATTTTAATATTTAATCTTTTGACTTTAAATGACGGTTGGATGTGAGTTATTACTTTTTCAACTAAAATAAGTGTGTTTAAAGTCATTTCTGTGCCTGAAATTGGTCAAAATTGAAGATTTTGAGTAAGCAAAACTCTGTAAAAATTGCAGTTTTGGTCACTGTGAGGGTTTAAAAAGTGGTTATCAACATGAGGCCCGATCCAAATGACATTTTGAATCATTTTTGGTAGAGTCCAAAAAATCAATTTTCTGATGAAAAACGATGACCCCGGACCAGTCGAACGTTGAAAAAATGGTCAATATTGATGAAATTTTTACATTTAATCTTTTGACTTTAAATGACGGTTGGATGTGAGTTATTACTTTTTCAACTAAAATAAGTGTGTTTAAAGTCATTTCTGTGCCTGAAATTGGTCAAAATTGAAGATTTTGAGTAAGCAAAACTCTGTAAAAATGGCAGTTTTGGTCACTGTGAGGGTTTAAAAAGTGGTTATTCAACATGAGGCCTGATCCAAATGACATTTTGAATCATTTTTGGTAGAGTCCAAAAAATCAATTTTCTGATGAAAAACGATGACCCCGGACCAGTCGAACGTTGAAAAAATGGTCAATATTGATGAAATTTTAACATTTAATCTTTTGACTTTAAATGACGGTTGGATGTGAGTTATTACTTTTTCAACTAAAATAAGTGTGTTTAAAGTCATTTCTGTGCCTGAAATTGGTCAAAATTGAAGATTTTGAGTAAGCAAAACTCTGTAAAAATGGCAATTTTGGTCACTGTGAGGGTTTAAAAAGTGGTTATTCAACATGAGGCCCGATCCAAATGACATTTTGAATCATTTTTGGTAGAGTCCAAAAAATTCATTTTCTGATGAAAAACGATGACCCCGGACCAGTCGAACGTTGAAAAAATGGTCAATATTGATGAAATTTTAATATTTAATCTTTTGACTTTAAATGACGGTTGGATGTGAGTTATTACTTTTTCAACTAAAATAAGTGTGTTTAAAGTCATTTCTGTGCCTGAAATTGGTCAAAATTGAAGATTTTGAGTAAGCAAAACTCTGTAAAAATGGCAGTTTTGGTCACTGTGAGGGTTTAAAAAGTGGTTATTCAACATGAGGCCCGATCCAAATGACATTTTGAATTATTTTTGGTAGAGTCCAAAAAATCAATTTTCTGATGAAAAACGATGACCCCGGACCAGTCGAACGTTGAAAAAATGGTCAATATTGATGAAATTTTAACATTTAATCTTTTGACTTTAAATGACGGTTGGATGTGAGTTATTACTTTTTCAACTAAAATAAGTGTGTTTAAAGTCATTTCTGTGCCTGAAATTGGTCAAATTGAAGATTTTGAGTAAGCAAAACTCTGTAAAAATGGCAATTTTGGTCACTATGAGGGTTTAAAAAGTGGTTATTCAACATGAGGCCCGATCCAAATGACAATTTTGAATCATTTTTTGTAGAGTCCAAAAAATCAATTTTCTGATGAAAAACGATGACCCCGGACCAGTCGAACGTTGAAAAAATTGTCAATATTGATGAAATTTTAACATTTAATCTTTTGACTTTAAATGACGGTTGGATGTGAGTTATTACTTTTTCAACTAAAATAAGTGTATTTAAAGTCATTTCTGTGCCTGAAATTGGTCAAAATTGAAGATTTTGAGTAAGCAAAACTCTGTAAAAATGGCAATTTTGGTCACTGTGAGGGTTTAAAAAGTGGTTATTCAACATGAGGCCCGATCCAAATGACATTTTGAATCATTTTTGGTAGAGTCCAAAAAATCAATTTTCTGATGAAAAACGATGACCCCGGACCAGTCGAACGTTGAAAAAATGGTCAATATTGATGAAATTTTAACATTTAATCTTTTGACTTTAAATGACGGTTGGATGTGAGTTATTACTTTTTCAACTAAAATAAGTGTGTTTAAAGTCATTTCTGTGCCTGAAATTGGTCAAAATTGAAGATTTTGAGTAAGCAAAACTCTGTAAAAATGGCAATTTTGGTCACTGTGAGGGTTTAAAAAGTGGTTATCAACATGAGGCCCGATCCAAATGACATTTTGAATTATTTTTGGTAGAGTCCAAAAAATCAATTTTCTGATGAAAAACGATGACCCCGGACCAGTCGAACGTTGAAAAAATGGTCAATATTGATGAAATTTTAATATTTAATCTTTTGACTTTAAATGACGGTTGGATGTGAGTTATTACTTTTTCAACTAAAATAAGTGTGTTTAAAGTCATTTCTGTGCCTGAAATTGGTCAAAATTGAAGATTTTGAGTAAGCAAAACTCTGTAAAAATGGCAGTTTTGGTCACTGTGAGGGTTTAAAAAGTGGTTATTCAACATGAGGCCCGATCCAAATGACATTTTGAATTATTTTTGGTAGAGTCCAAAAAATCAATTTTCTGATGAAAAACGATGACCCCGGACCAGTCGAACGTTGAAAAAATGGTCAATATTGATGAAATTTTAACATTTAATCTTTCGACTTTAAATGACGGTTGGATGTGAGTTATTACTTTTTCAACTAAAATAAGTGTGTTTAAAGTCATTTCTGTGCCTGAAATTGGTCAAATTGAAGATTTTGAGTAAGCAAAACTCTGTAAAAATGGCAATTTTGGTCACTGTGAGGGTTTAAAAAGTGGTTATTCAACATGAGGCCCGATCCAAATGACAATTTTGAATCATTTTTTGTAGAGTCCAAAAAATCAATTTTCTGATGAAAAACGATGACCCCGGACCAGTCGAACGTTGAAAAAATGGTCAATATTGATGAAATTTTAACATTTAATCTTTTGACTTTAAATGACGGTTGAATGTGAGTTATTACTTTTTCAACTAAAATAAGTGTGTTTAAAGTCATTTCTGTGCCTGAAATTGGTCAAAATTGAAGATTTTGAGTAAGCAAAACTCTGTAAAAATGGCAGTTTTGGTCACTGTGAGGGTTTAAAAAGTGGTTATTCAACATGAGGCCTGATCCAAATGACATTTTGAATCATTTTTGGTAGAGTCCAAAAAATCAATTTTCTGATGAAAAACGATGACCCCGGACCAGTCGAACGTTGAAAAAATGGTCAATATTGATGAAATTTTAACATTTAATCTTTTGACTTTAAATGACGGTTGGATGTGAGTTATTACTTTTTCAACTAAAATAAGTGTGTTTAAAGTCATTTCTGTGCCTGAAATAGGTCAAAATTGAAGATTTTGAGTAAGCAAAACTCTGTAAAAATGGCAGTTTTGGTCACTGTGAGGGTTTAAAAAGTGGTTATTCAACATGAGGCTTGATCCAAATGACATTTTGAACCATTTTTGGTAGAGTCCAAAAAATCAATTTTCTGATGAAAAACGATAACCCCGGACCAGTCGAACGTTGAAAAAATGGTCAATATTGATGAAATTTTAACATTTAATCTTTTGACTTTAAATGACGGTTGGATGTCAGTTATTACTTTTTCAACTAAAATAAGTGTGTTTAAAGTCATTTCTGTGCCTGAAATTGGTCAAAATTGAAGATTTTGAGTAAGCAAAACTCTGTAAAAATGGCAATTTTGGTCACTGTGAGGGTTTAAAAAGTGGTTATTCAACATGAGGCCCGATCCAAATGACATTTTGAATCATTTTTGGTAGAGTCCAAAAAATCCATTTTCTGATGAAAAACGATGACCCCGGACCAGTCGAACGTTGGAAAAATGGTCAATATTGATGACATTTTAACATTTAATCTTTTGACTTTAAATGACGGTTGGATGTGAGTTATTACTTTTTCAACTAAAATAAGTGTGTTTAAAGTCATTTCTGTGCCTGAAATTGGTCAAAATTGAAGATTTTGAGTAAGCAAAACTCTGTAAAAATGGCAATTTTGGTCACTGTGAGGGTTTAAAAAGTGGTTATTCAACATGAGGCCCGATCCAAATGACATTTTGAATCATTTTTGGTAGAGTCCAAAAAATCAATTTTCTGATGAAAAACGATGACCCCGGACCAGTCGAACGTTGAAAAAATGGTCAATATTGATGAAATTTTAATATTTAATCTTTTCACTTTAAATGACGATTGGATGTGAGTTATTACTTTTTCAACTAAAATAAGTGTGTTTAAAGTCATTTCTGTGCCTGAAATTGGTCAAATTGAAGATTTTGAGTAAGCAAAACTCTGTAAAAATGGCAATTTTGGTCACTGTGAGGGTTTAAAAAGTGGTTATTCAACATGAGGCCCGATCCAAATGACAATTTTGAATCATTTTTTGTAGAGTCCAAAAAATCAATTTTCTGATGAAAAACGATGACCCCGGACCAGTCGAACGTTCAAAAAATGGTCAATATTGATGAAATTTTAACATTTAATCTTTTGACTTTAAATGACGGTTGGATGTGAGTTATTACTTTTTCAACTAAAATAAGTGTGTTTAAAGTCATTTCTGTGCCTGAAATTGGTCAAAATTGAAGATTTTGAGTAAGCAAAACTCTGTAAAAATGGCAATTTTGGTCACTGTGAGGGTTTAAAAAGTGGTTATTCAACATGAGGCCCGATCCAAATGACATTTTGAATCATTTTTGGTAGAGTCCAAAAAATCAATTTTCTGATGAAAAACGATGACCCCGGACCAGTCGAACGTTGAAAAAATTGTCAATATTGATGACATTTTAACATTTAATCTTTTGACTTTAAATGACGGTTGGATGTGAGTTATTACTTTTTCAACTAGAATAAGTGTATTTAAAGTCATTTCTGTGCCTGAAATTGGTCAAAATTGAAGATTTTGAGTAAGCAAAACTCTGTAAAAATGGCAATTTTGGTCACTGTGAGGGTTTAAAAAGTGGTTATTCAACATGAGGCCCGATCCAAATGACATTTTGAATCATTTTTGGTAGAGTCCAAAAAATCAATTTTCTGATGAAAAACGATGACCCCGGACCAGTCGAACGTTGAAAAAATTGGTCAATATTGATGAAATTTTAACATTTAATCTTTTGACTTTAAATGACGGTTGGATGTGAGTTATTACTTTTTCAACTAAAATAAGTGTGTTTAAAGTCATTTCTGTGCCTGAAATTGGTCAAAATTGAAGATTTTGAGTAAGCAAAACTCTGTAAAAATGGCAATTTTGGTCACTGTGAGGGTTTAAAAAGTGGTTATTCAACATGAGGCCCGATCCAAATGACATTTTGAATCATTTTTGGTAGAGTCCAAAAAATCAATTTTCTGATGAAAAACGATGACCCCGGACCAGTCGAACGTTGAAAAAATGGTCAATATTGATGAAATTTTAATATTTAATCTTTTGACTTTAAATGACGGTTGGATGTGAGTTATTACTTTTTCAACTTAAATAAGTGTGTTTAAAGTCATTTCTGTGCCTGAAATTGGTCAAAATTGAAGATTTTGAGTAAGCAAAACTCTGTAAAAATTGCAGTTTTGGTCACTGTGAGGGTTTAAAAAGTGGTTATCAACATGAGGCCCGATCCAAATGACATTTTGAATCATTTTTGGTAGAGTCCAAAAAATCAATTTTCTGATGAAAAACGATGACCCCGGACCAGTCGAACGTTGAAAAAATGGTCAATATTGATGAAATTTTAACATTTAATCTTTTGACTTTAAATGACGGTTGGATGTGAGTTATTACTTTTTCAACTAAAATAAGTGTGTTTAAAGTCATTTCTGTGCCTGAAATTGGTCAAAATTGAAGATTTTGAGTAAGCAAAACTCTGTAAAAATGGCAGTTTTGGTCACTGTGAGGGTTTAAAAAGTGGTTATTCAACATGAGGCCTGATCCAAATGACATTTTGAATCATTTTTGGTAGAGTCCAAAAAATCAATTTTCTGATGAAAAACGATGACCCCGGACCAGTCGAACGTTGAAAAAATGGTCAATATTGATGAAATTTTAACATTTAATCTTTTGACTTTAAATGACGGTTGGATGTGAGTTATTACTTTTTCAACTAAAATAAGTGTGTTTAAAGTCATTTCTGTGCCTGAAATTGGTCAAAATTGAAGATTTTGAGTAAGCAAAACTCTGTAAAAATGGCAATTTTGGTCACTGTGAGGGTTTAAAAAGTGGTTATTCAACATGAGGCCCGATCCAAATGACATTTTGAATCATTTTTGGTAGAGTCCAAAAAATTCATTTTCTGATGAAAAACGATGACCCCGGACCAGTCGAACGTTGAAAAAATGGTCAATATTGATGAAATTTTAATATTTAATCTTTTGACTTTAAATGACGGTTGGATGTGAGTTATTACTTTTTCAACTAAAATAAGTGTGTTTAAAGTCATTTCTGTGCCTGAAATTGGTCAAAATTGAAGATTTTGAGTAAGCAAAACTCTGTAAAAATGGCAGTTTTGGTCACTGTGAGGGTTTAAAAAGTGGTTATTCAACATGAGGCCCGATCCAAATGACATTTTGAATTATTTTTGGTAGAGTCCAAAAAATCAATTTTCTGATGAAAAACGATGACCCCGGACCAGTCGAACGTTGAAAAAATGGTCAATATTGATGAAATTTTAACATTTAATCTTTTGACTTTAAATGACGGTTGGATGTGAGTTATTACTTTTTCAACTAAAATAAGTGTGTTTAAAGTCATTTCTGTGCCTGAAATTGGTCAAATTGAAGATTTTGAGTAAGCAAAACTCTGTAAAAATGGCAATTTTGGTCACTGTGAGGGTTTAAAAAGTGGTTATTCAACATGAGGCCCGATCCAAATGACAATTTTGAATCATTTTTTGTAGAGTCCAAAAAATCAATTTTCTGATGAAAAACGATGACCCCGGACCAGTCGAACGTTGAAAAAATGGTCAATATTGATGAAATTTTAACATTTAATCTTTTGACTTTAAATGACGGTTGGATGTGAGTTATTACTTTTTCAACTAAAATAAGTGTATTTAAAGTCATTTCTGTGCCTGAAATTGGTAAAAATTGAAGATTTTGAGTAAGCAAAACTCTGTAAAAATGGCAATTTTGGTCACTGTGAGGGTTTAAAAAGTGGTTATTCAACATGAGGCCCGATCCAAATGACATTTTGAATCATTTTTGGTAGAGTCCAAAAAACTAAATTTTCTGATGAAAAACGATGACCCCGGACCAGTCGAACGTTGAAAAAATGGTCAATATTGATGAAATTTTAACATTTAATCTTTTGACTTTAAATGACGGTTGGATGTGAGTTATTACTTTTTCAACTAAAATAAGTGTGTTTAAAGTCATTTCTGTGCCTGAAATTGGTCAAAATTGAAGATTTTGAGTAAGCAAAGCTCTGTAAAAATGGCAATTTTGGTCACTGTGAGGGTTTAAAAAGTGGTTATTCAACATGAGGCCTGATCCAAATGACATTTTGAATCATTTTTGGTAGAGTCCAAAAAATCCATTTTCTGATGAAAAACGATGACCCCGGACCAGTCGAACGTTGAAAAAATGGTCAATATTGATGAAATTTTAACATTTAATCTTTTGACTTTAAATGACGGTTGGATGTCAGTTATTACTTTTTCAACTAAAATAAGTGTGTTTAAAGTCATTTCTGTGCCTGAAATTGGTCAAAATTGAAGATTTTGAGTAAGCAAAACTCTGTAAAAATGGCAGTTTTGGTCACTGTGAGGGTTTAAAACGTGGTTATTCATCATGAGGCCCGATCCAAATGACATTTTGAATCATTTTTGGTAGAGTCCAAAAAATCAATTTTCTGATGAAAAACAATGACCCCGGACCAGTCGAACGTTGAAAAAATGGTCAATATTGATGAAATTTTAACATTTAATCTTTTGACTTTAAATGACGGTTGGATGTGAGTTATTACTTTTTCAACTAAAATAAGTGTGTTTAAAGTCATTTCTGTGCCTGAAATGTGTCAAAATTGAAGATTTTGAGTAAGCAAAACTCTGTAAAAATGGCAGTTTTGGTCACTGTGAGGGTTTAAAAAGTGGTTATTCAACATGAGGCCTGATCCAAATGACATTTTGAATCATTTTTGGTAGAGTCCAAAAAATCAATTTTCTGATGAAAAACGATAACCCCGGACCAGTCGAACGTTGAAAAAATGGTCAATATTGATGAAATTTTAACATTTAATCTTTTGACTTTAAATGACGGTTGGATGTCAGTTATTACTTTTTCAACTAAAATAAGTGTGTTTAAAGTCATTTCTGTGCCTGAAATTGGTCAAAATTGAAGATTTTGAGTAAGCAAAACTCTGTAAAAATGGCAATTTTGGTCACTGTGAGGGTTTAAAAAGTGGTTATTCAACATGAGGCCCGATCCAAATGACATTTTGAATCATTTTTGGTAGAGTCCAAAAAATCCATTTTCTGATGAAAAACGATGACCCCGGACCAGTCGAACGTTGAAAAAATGGTCAATATTGATGAAATTTTAACATTTAATCTTTTGACTTTAAATGACGGTTGGATGTGAGTTATTACTTTTTCAACTAAAATAAGTGTGTTTAAAGTCATTTCTGTGCCTGAAATTGGTCAAAATTGAAGATTTTGAGTAAGCAAAACTCTGTAAAAATGGCAATTTTGGTCACTGTGAGGGTTTAAAAAGTGGTTATTCAACATGAGGCCCGATCCAAATGACATTTTGAATCATTTTTGGTAGAGTCCAAAAAATCCATTTTCTGATGAAAAACGATGACCCCGGACCAGTCGAACGTTGAAAAAATTGTCAATATTGATGACATTTTAACATTTAATCTTTTGACTTTAAATGACGGTTGGATGTGAGTTATTACTTTTTCAACTAAAATAAGTGTATTTAAAGTCATTTCTGTGCCTGAAATTGGTCAAAATTGAAGATTTTGAGTAAGCAAAACTCTGTAAAAATGGCAATTTTGGTCACTGTGAGGGTTTAAAAAGTGGTTATTCAACATGAGGCCCGATCCAAATGACATTTTGAATCATTTTTGGTAGAGTCCAAAAAATCAATTTTCTGATGAAAAACGATGACCCCGGACCAGTCGAACGTTGAAAAAATGGTCAATATTGATGAAATTTTAACATTTAATCTTTTGACTTTAAATGACGGTTGGATGTGAGTTATTACTTTTTCAACTAAAATAAGTGTGTTTAAAGTCATTTCTGTGCCTGAAATTGGTCAAAATTGAAGATTTTGAGTAAGCAAAACTCTGTAAAAATTGCAGTTTTGGTCACTGTGAGGGTTTAAAAAGTGGTTATCAACATGAGGCCCGATCCAAATGACATTTTGAATCATTTTTGGTAGAGTCCAAAAAATCAATTTTCTGATGAAAAACGATGACCCCGGACCAGTCGAACGTTGAAAAAATGGTCAATATTGATGAAATTTTTACATTTAATCTTTTGACTTTAAATGACGGTTGGATGTGAGTTATTACTTTTTCAACTAAAATAAGTGTGTTTAAAGTCATTTCTGTGCCTGAAATTGGTCAAAATTGAAGATTTTGAGTAAGCAAAACTCTGTAAAAATGGCAGTTTTGGTCACTGTGAGGGTTTAAAAAGTGGTTATTCAACATGAGGCCTGATCCAAATGACATTTTGAATCATTTTTGGTAGAGTCCAAAAAATCAATTTTCTGATGAAAAACGATGACCCCGGACCAGTCGAACGTTGAAAAAATGGTCAATATTGATGAAATTTTAACATTTAATCTTTTGACTTTAAATGACGGTTGGATGTGAGTTATTACTTTTTCAACTAAAATAAGTGTGTTTAAAGTCATTTCTGTGCCTGAAATTGGTCAAAATTGAAGATTTTGAGTAAGCAAAACTCTGTAAAAATGGCAATTTTGGTCACTGTGAGGGTTTAAAAAGTGGTTATTCAACATGAGGCCCGATCCAAATGACATTTTGAATCATTTTTGGTAGAGTCCAAAAAATTCATTTTCTGATGAAAAACGATGACCCCGGACCAGTCGAACGTTGAAAAAATGGTCAATATTGATGAAATTTTAATATTTAATCTTTTGACTTTAAATGACGGTTGGATGTGAGTTATTACTTTTTCAACTAAAATAAGTGTGTTTAAAGTCATTTCTGTGCCTGAAATTGGTCAAAATTGAAGATTTTGAGTAAGCAAAACTCTGTAAAAATGGCAGTTTTGGTCACTGTGAGGGTTTAAAAAGTGGTTATTCAACATGAGGCCCGATCCAAATGACATTTTGAATTATTTTTGGTAGAGTCCAAAAAATCAATTTTCTGATGAAAAACGATGACCCCGGACCAGTCGAACGTTGAAAAAATGGTCAATATTGATGAAATTTTAACATTTAATCTTTTGACTTTAAATGACGGTTGGATGTGAGTTATTACTTTTTCAACTAAAATAAGTGTGTTTAAAGTCATTTCTGTGCCTGAAATTGGTCAAATTGAAGATTTTGAGTAAGCAAAACTCTGTAAAAATGGCAATTTTGGTCACTGTGAGGGTTTAAAAAGTGGTTATTCAACATGAGGCCCGATCCAAATGACAATTTTGAATCATTTTTTGTAGAGTCCAAAAAATCAATTTTCTGATGAAAAACGATGACCCCGGACCAGTCGAACGTTGAAAAAATGGTCAATATTGATGAAATTTTAACATTTAATCTTTTGACTTTAAATGACGGTTGGATGTGAGTTATTACTTTTTCAACTAAAATAAGTGTGTTTAAAGTCATTTCTGTGCCTGAAATTGGTCAAAATTGAAGATTTTGAGTAAGCAAAACTCTGTAAAAATGGCAATTTTGGTCACTGTGAGGGTTTAAAAAGTGGTTATCAACATGAGGCCCGATCCAAATGACATTTTGAATCATTTTTGGTAGAGTCCAAAAAATCAATTTTCTGATGAAAAACGATGACCCCGGACCAGTCGAACGTTGAAAAAATGGTCAATATTGATGAAATTTTAATATTTAATCTTTTGACTTTAAATGACGGTTGGATGTGAGTTATTACTTTTTCAACTAAAATAAGTGTGTTTAAAGTCATTTCTGTGCCTGAAATTGGTCAAAATTGAAGATTTTGAGTAAGCAAAACTCTGTAAAAATGGCAGTTTTGGTCACTGTGAGGGTTTAAAAAGTGGTTATTCAACATGAGGCCCGATCCAAATGACATTTTGAATTATTTTTGGTAGAGTCCAAAAAATCAATTTTCTGATGAAAAACGATGACCCCGGACCAGTCGAACGTTGAAAAAATGGTCAATATTGATGAAATTTTAACATTTAATCTTTTGACTTTAAATGACGGTTGGATGTGAGTTATTACTTTTTCAACTAAAATAAGTGTGTTTAAAGTCATTTCTGTGCCTGAAATTGGTCAAATTGAAGATTTTGAGTAAGCAAAACTCTGTAAAAATGGCAATTTTGGTCACTGTGAGGGTTTAAAAAGTGGTTATTCAACATGAGGCCCGATCCAAATGACAATTTTGAATCATTTTTTGTAGAGTCCAAAAAATCAATTTTCTGATGAAAAACGATGACCCCGGACCAGTCGAACGTTGAAAAAATTGTCAATATTGATGACATTTTAACATTTAATCTTTTGACTTTAAATGACGGTTGGATGTGAGTTATTACTTTTTCAACTAAAATAAGTGTATTTAAAGTCATTTCTGTGCCTGAAATTGGTCAAAATTGAAGATTTTGAGTAAGCAAAACTCTGTAAAAATGGCAATTTTGGTCACTGTGAGGGTTTAAAAAGTGGTTATTCAACATGAGGCCCGATCCAAATGACATTTTGAATCATTTTTGGTAGAGTCCAAAAAATCAATTTTCTGATGAAAAACGATGACCCCGGACCAGTCGAACGTTGAAAAAATGGTCAATATTGATGAAATTTTAACATTTAATCTTTTGACTTTAAATGACGGTTGGATGTGAGTTATTACTTTTTCAACTAAAATAAGTGTGTTTAAAGTCATTTCTGTGCCTGAAATTGGTCAAAATTGAAGATTTTGAGTAAGCAAAACTCTGTAAAAATGGCAATTTTGGTCACTGTGAGGGTTTAAAAAGTGGTTATCAACATGAGGCCCGATCCAAATGACATTTTGAATCATTTTTGGTAGAGTCCAAAAAATCAATTTTCTGATGAAAAACGATGACCCCGGACCAGTCGAACGTTGAAAAAATGGTCAATATTGATGAAATTTTAACATTTAATCTTTTGACTTTAAATGACGGTTGGATGTGAGTTATTACTTTTTCAACTAAAATAAGTGTGTTTAAAGTCATTTCTGTGCCTGAAATTGGTCAAAATTGAAGATTTTGAGTAAGCAAAACTCTGTAAAAATGGCAATTTTGGTCACTGTGAGGGTTTAAAAAGTGGTTATTCAACATGAGGCCCGATCCAAATGACATTTTGAATCATTTTTGGTAGAGTCCAAAAAATCAATTTTCTGATGAAAAACGATGACCCCAGACCAGTCGAACGTTGAAAAAATGGTCAATATTGATGAAATTTTAACATTTAATCTTTTGACTTTAAATGACGGTTGGATGTGAGTTATTACTTTTTCAACTAAAATAAGTGTGTTTAAAGTCATTTCTGTGCCTGAAATTGGTCAAAATTGAAGATTTTGAGTAAGCAAAACTCTGTAAAAATGGCAATTTTGGTCACTGTGAGGGTTTAAAAAGTGGTTATTCAACATGAGGCCCGATCCAAATGACATTTTGAATCATTTTTGGTAGAGTCCAAAAAATCAATTTTCTGATGAAAAACGATGACCCCGGACCAGTCGAACGTTGAAAAAATGGTCAATATTGATGAAATTTTAATATTTAATCTTTTCACTTTAAATGACGGTTGGATGTGAGTTATTACTTTTTCAACTAAAATAAGTGTGTTTAAAGTCATTTCTGTGCCTGAAATTGGTCAAAATTGAAGATTTTGAGTAAGCAAAACTCTGTAAAAATGGCAATTTTGGTCACTGTGAGGGTTTAAAAAGTGGTTATTCAACATGAGGCCCGATCCAAATGACATTTTGAATCATTTTTGGTAGAGTCCGAAAAATTCATTTTCTGATGAAAAACGATGACCCCGGACCAGTCGAACGTTGAAAAAATGGTCAATATTGATGAAATTTTAATATTTAATCTTTTGACTTTAAATGACGGTTGGATGTGAGTTATTACTTTTTCAACTAAAATAAGTGTGTTTAAAGTCATTTCTGTGCCTGAAATTGGTCAAAATTGAAGATTTTGAGTAAGCAAAACTCTGTAAAAATGGCAGTTTTGGTCACTGTGAGGGTTTAAAAAGTGGTTATTCAACATGAGGCCCGATCCAAATGACATTTTGAATTATTTTTGGTAGAGTCCAAAAAATCAATTTTCTGATGAAAAACGATGACCCCGGACCAGTCGAACGTTGAAAAAATGGTCAATATTGATGAAATTTTAACATTTAATCTTTTGACTTTAAATGACGGTTGGATGTGAGTTATTACTTTTTCAACTAAAATAAGTGTGTTTAAAGTCATTTCTGTGCCTGAAATTGGTCAAAATTGAAGATTTTGAGTAAGCAAAACTCTGTAAAAATGGCAATTTTGGTCACTGTGAGGGTTTAAAAAGTGGTTATTCAACATGAGGCCCGATCCAAATGACATTTTGAATCATTTTTGGTAGAGTCCAAAAAATCAATTTTCTGATGAAAAACGATGACCCCGGACCAGTCGAACGTTGAAAAAATTGTCAATATTGATGAAATTTTAACATTTAATCTTTTGACTTTAAATGACGGTTGGATGTGAGTTATTAATTTTTCAACTAAAATAAGTGTATTTAAAGTCATTTCTGTGCCTGAAATTGGTCAACATTGAAGATTTTGAGTAAGCAAAACTCTGTAAAAATGGCAATTTTGGTCACTGTGAGGGTTTAAAAAGTGGTTATTCAACATGAGGCCCGATCCAAATGACATTTTGAATCATTTTTGGTAGAGTCCAAAAAATCAATTTTCTGATGAAAAACGATGACCCCGGACCAGTCGAACATTGAAAAAATGGTCAATATTGATGAAATTTTAACATTTAATCTTTTGACTTTAAATGACGGTTGGATGTGAGTTATTACTTTTTCAACTAAAATAAGTGTGTTTAAAGTCATTTCTGTGCCTGAAATTGGTCAAAATTGAAGATTTTGAGTAAGCAAAACTCTGTAAAAATGGCAATTTTGGTCACTGTGAGGGTTTAAAAAGTGGTTATTCAACATGAGGCCCGATCCAAATGACATTTTGAATCATTTTTGGTAGAGTCCAAAAAATCAATTTTCTGATGAAAAACGATGACCCCGGACCAGTCGAACGTTGAAAAAATGGTCAATATTGATGAAATTTTAATATTTAATCTTTTGACTTTAAATGACGGTTGGATGTGAGTTATTACTTTTTCAACTAAAATAAGTGTGTTTAAAGTCATTTCTGTGCCTGAAATTGGTCAAAATTGAAGATTTTGAGTAAGCAAAACTCTGTAAAAATTGCAGTTTTGGTCACTGTGAGGGTTTAAAAAGTGGTTATCAACATGAGGCCCGATCCAAATGACATTTTGAATCATTTTTGGTAGAGTCCAAAAAATCAATTTTCTGATGAAAAACGATGACCCCGGACCAGTCGAACGTTGAAAAAATGGTCAATATTGATGAAATTTTAACATTTAATCTTTTGACTTTAAATGACGGTTGGATGTGAGTTATTACTTTTTCAACTAAAATAAGTGTGTTTAAAGTCATTTCTGTGCCTGAAATTGGTCAAAATTGAAGATTTTGAGTAAGCAAAACTCTGTAAAAATTGCAGTTTTGGTCACTGTGAGGGTTTAAAAAGTGGTTATCAACATGAGGCCCGATCCAAATGACATTTTGAATCATTTTTGGTAGAGTCCAAAAAATCAATTTTCTGATGAAAAACGATGACCCCGGACCAGTCGAACGTTCAAAAAATGGTCAATATTGATGAAATTTTAACATTTAATCTTTTGACTTTAAATGACGGTTGGATGTGAGTTATTACTTTTTCAACTAAAATAAGTGTGTTTAAAGTCATTTCTGTGCCTGAAATTGGTCAAAATTGAAGATTTTGAGTAAGCAAAACTCTGTAAAAATGGCAATTTTGGTCACTGTGAGGGTTCAAAAAGTGGTTATTCAACATGAGGCCCGATCCAAATGACATTTTGAATCATTTTTGGTAGAGTCCAAAAAATCCATTTTCTGATGAAAAACGATGACCCCGGACCAGTCGAACGTTGAAAAAATTGTCAATATTGATGAAATTTTAACATTTAATCTTTTGACTTTAAATGACGGTTGGATGTTTGTTATTAATTTTTCAACTAAAATAAGTGTATTTAAAGTCATTTCTGTGCCTGAAATTGGTCAAAATTGAAGATTTTGAGTAAGCAAAACTCTGTAAAAATGGCAATTTTGGTCACTGTGAGGGTTTAAAAAGTGGTTATTCAACATGAGGCCCGATCCAAATGACATTTTGAATCATTTTTGGTAGAGTCCAAAAAATCAATTTTCTGATGAAAAACGATGACCCCGGACCAGTCGAACGTTGAAAAAATGGTCAATATTGATGAAATTTTAATATTTAATCTTTTGACTTTAAATGACGGTTGGATGTGAGTTATTACTTTTTCAACTAAAATAAGTGTGTTTAAAGTCATTTCTGTGCCTGAAATTGGTCAAAATTGAAGATTTTGAGTAAGCAAAACTCTGTAAAAATTGCAGTTTTGGTCACTGTGAGGGTTTAAAAAGTGGTTATCAACATGAGGCCCGATCCAAATGACATTTTGAATCATTTTTGGTAGAGTCCAAAAAATCAATTTTCTGATGAAAAACGATGACCCCGGACCAGTCGAACGTTGAAAAAATGGTCAATATTGATGAAATTTTAACATTTAATCTTTTGACTTTAAATGACGGTTGGATGTGAGTTATTACTTTTTCAACTAAAATAAGTGTGTTTAAAGTCATTTCTGTGCCTGAAATTGGTCAAAATTGAAGATTTTGAGTAAGCAAAACTCTGTAAAAATTGCAGTTTTGGTCACTGTGAGGGTTTAAAAAGTGGTTATCAACATGAGGCCCGATCCAAATGACATTTTGAATCATTTTTGGTAGAGTCCAAAAAATCAATTTTCTGATGAAAAACGATGACCCCGGACCAGTCGAACGTTCAAAAAATGGTCAATATTGATGAAATTTTAACATTTAATCTTTTGACTTTAAATGACGGTTGGATGTGAGTTATTACTTTTTCAACTAAAATAAGTGTGTTTAAAGTCATTTCTGTGCCTGAAATTGGTCAAAATTGAAGATTTTGAGTAAGCAAAACTCTGTAAAAATGGCAATTTTGGTCACTGTGAGGGTTTAAAAAGTGGTTATTCAACATGAGGCCCGATCCAAATGACATTTTGAATCATTTTTGGTAGAGTCCAAAAAATCCATTTTCTGATGAAAAACGATGACCCCGGACCAGTCGAACGTTGAAAAAATTGTCAATATTGATGAAATTTTAACATTTAATCTTTTGACTTTAAATGACGGTTGGATGTGAGTTATTAATTTTTCAACTAAAATAAGTGTATTTAAAGTCATTTCTGTGCCTGAAATTGGTCAAAATTGAAGATTTTGAGTAAGCAAAACTCTGTAAAAATGGCAATTTTGGTCACTGTGAGGGTTTAAAAAGTGGTTATTCAACATGAGGCCCGATCCAAATGACATTTTGAATCATTTTTGGTAGAGTCCAAAAAATCAATTTTCTGATGAAAAACGATGACCCCGGACCAGTCGAACGTTGAAAAAATGGTCAATATTGATGAAATTTTAACATTTAATCTTTTGACTTTAAATGACGGTTGGATGTGAGTTATTACTTTTTCAACAAAAATAAGTGTGTTTAAAGTCATTTCTGTGCCTGAAATTGGTCAAAATTGAAGATTTTGAGTAAGCAAAACTCTGTAAAAATGGCAATTTTGGTCACTGTGAGGGTTTAAAAAGTGGTTATTCAACATGAGGCCCGATCCAAATGACATTTTGAATCATTTTTGGTAGAGTCCAAAAAATCAATTTTCTGATGAAAAACGATGACCCCGGACCAGTCGAACGTTGAAAAAATGGTCAATATTGATGAAATTTTAATATTTAATCTTTTGACTTTAAATGACGGTTGGATGTGAGTTATTACTTTTTCAACTAAAATAAGTGTGTTTAAAGTCATTTCTGTGCCTGAAATTGGTCAAAATTGAAGATTTTGAGTAAGCAAAACTCTGTAAAAATTGCAGTTTTGGTCACTGTGAGGGTTTAAAAAGTGGTTATCAACATGAGGCCCGATCCAAATGACATTTTGAATCATTTTTGGTAGAGTCCAAAAAATCAATTTTCTGATGAAAAACGATGACCCCGGACCAGTCGAACGTTGAAAAAATGGTCAATATTGATGAAATTTTAACATTTAATCTTTTGACTTTAAATGACGGTTGGATGTGAGTTATTACTTTTTCAACTAAAATAAGTGTGTTTAAAGTCATTTCTGTGCCTGAAATTGGTCAAAATTGAAGATTTTGAGTAAGCAAAACTCTGTAAAAATGGCAGTTTTGGTCACTGTGAGGGTTTAAAAAGTGGTTATTCAACATGAGGCCTGATCCAAATGACATTTTGAATCATTTTTGGTAGAGTCCAAAAAATCAATTTTCTGATGAAAAACGATGACCCCGGACCAGTCGAACGTTGAAAAAATGGTCAATATTGATGACATTTTAACATTTAATCTTTTGACTTTAAATGACGGTTGGATGTGAGTTATTACTTTTTCAACTAAAATAAGTGTGTTTAAAGTCATTTCTGTGCCTGAAATTGGTCAAAATTGAAGATTTTGAGTAAGCAAAACTCTGTAAAAATGGCAATTTTGGTCACTGTGAGGGTTTAAAAAGTGGTTATTCAACATGAGGCCCGATCCAAATGACATTTTGAATCATTTTTGGTAGAGTCCAAAAAATCCATTTTCTGATGAAAAACGATGACCCCGGACCAGTCGAACGTTGAAAAAATTGTCAATATTGATGAAATTTTAACATTTAATCTTTTGACTTTAAATGACGGTTGGATGTGAGTTATTAATTTTTCAACTAAAATAAGTGTATTTAAAGTCATTTCTGTGCCTGAAATTGGTCAAAATTGAAGATTTTGAGTAAGCAAAACTCTGTAAAAATGGCAATTTTGGTCACTGTGAGGGTTTAAAAAGTGGTTATTCAACATGAGGCCCGATCCAAATGACATTTTGAATCATTTTTGGTAGAGTCCAAAAAATCAATTTTCTGATGAAAAACGATGACCCCGGACCAGTCGAACGTTGAAAAAATGGTCAATATTGATGAAATTTTAACATTTAATCTTTTGACTTTAAATGACGGTTGGATGTGAGTTATTACTTTTTCAACTAAAATAAGTGTGTTTAAAGTCATTTCTGTGCCTGAAATTGGTCAAAATTGAAGATTTTGAGTAAGCAAAACTCTGTAAAAATGGCAATTTTGGTCACTGTGAGGGTTTAAAAAGTGGTTATTCAACATGAGGCCCGATCCAAATGACATTTTGAATCATTTTTGGTAGAGTCCAAAAAAATCAATTTTCTGATGAAAAACGATGACCCCGGACCAGTCGAACGTTGAAAAAATGGTCAATATTGATGAAATTTTAATATTTAATCTTTTGACTTTAAATGACGGTTGGATGTGAGTTATTACTTTTTCAACTAAAATAAGTGTGTTTAAAGTCATTTCTGTGCCTGAAATTGGTCAAAATTGAAGATTTTGAGTAAGCAAAACTCTGTAAAAATTGCAGTTTTGGTCACTGTGAGGGTTTAAAAAGTGGTTATCAACATGAGGCCCGATCCAAATGACATTTTGAATCATTTTTGGTAGAGTCCAAAAAATCAATTTTCTGATGAAAAACGATGACCCCGGACCAGTCGAACGTTGAAAAAATGGTCAATATTGATGAAATTTTAACATTTAATCTTTTGACTTTAAATGACGGTTGGATGTGAGTTATTACTTTTTCAACTAAAATAAGTGTGTTTAAAGTCATTTCTGTGCCTGAAATTGGTCAAAATTGAAGATTTTGAGTAAGCAAAACTCTGTAAAAATGGCAGTTTTGGTCACTGTGAGGGTTTAAAAAGTGGTTATTCAACATGAGGCCTGATCCAAATGACATTTTGAATCATTTTTGGTAGAGTCCAAAAAATCAATTTTCTGATGAAAAACGATGACCCCGGACCAGTCGAACGTTGAAAAAATGGTCAATATTGATGAAATTTTAACATTTAATCTTTTGACTTTAAATGACGGTTGGATGTGAGTTATTACTTTTTCAACTAAAATAAGTGTGTTTAAAGTCATTTCTGTGCCTGAAATTGGTCAAAATTGAAGATTTTGAGTAAGCAAAACTCTGTAAAAATGGCAATTTTGGTCACTGTGAGGGTTTAAAAAGTGGTTATTCAACATGAGGCCCGATCCAAATGACATTTTGAATCATTTTTGGTAGAGTCCAAAAAATTCATTTTCTGATGAAAAACGATGACCCCGGACCAGTCGAACGTTGAAAAAATGGTCAATATTGATGAAATTTTAATATTTAATCTTTTGACTTTAAATGACGGTTGGATGTGAGTTATTACTTTTTCAACTAAAATAAGTGTGTTTAAAGTCATTTCTGTGCCTGAAATTGGTCAAAATTGAAGATTTTGAGTAAGCAAAACTCTGTAAAAATGGCAGTTTTGGTCACTGTGAGGGTTTAAAAAGTGGTTATTCAACATGAGGCCCGATCCAAATGACATTTTGAATTATTTTTGGTAGAGTCCAAAAAATCAATTTTCTGATGAAAAACGATGACCCCGGACCAGTCGAACGTTGAAAAAATGGTCAATATTGATGAAATTTTAACATTTAATCTTTTGACTTTAAATGACGGTTGGATGTGAGTTATTACTTTTTCAACTAAAATAAGTGTGTTTAAAGTCATTTCTGTGCCTGAAATTGGTCAAAATTGAAGATTTTGAGTAAGCAAAACTCTGTAAAAATGGCAATTTTGGTCACCGTGAGGGTTTAAAAAGTGGTTATTCAACATGAGGCCCGATCCAAATGACATTTTGAATCATTTTTGGTAGAGTCCAAAAAATCAATTTTCTGATGAAAAACGATGACCCCGGACCAGTCGAACGTTGAAAAAATGGTCAATATTGATGAAATTTTAATATTTAATCTTTTGACTTTAAATGACGGTTGGATGTGAGTTATTACTTTTTCAACTAAAATAAGTGTGTTTAAAGTCATTTCTGTGCCTGAAATTGGTCAAAATTGAAGATTTTGAGTAAGCAAAACTCTGTAAAAATTGCAGTTTTGGTCACTGTGAGGGTTTAAAAAGTGGTTATCAACATGAGGCCCGATCCAAATGACATTTTGAATCATTTTTGGTAGAGTCCAAAAAATCAATTTTCTGATGAAAAACGATGACCCCGGACCAGTCGAACGTTGAAAAAATGGTCAATATTGATGAAATTTTAACATTTAATCTTTTGACTTTAAATGACGGTTGGATGTGAGTTATTACTTTTTCAACTAAAATAAGTGTGTTTAAAGTCATTTCTGTGCCTGAAATTGGTCAAAATTGAAGATTTTGAGTAAGCAAAACTCTGTAAAAATGGCAATTTTGGTCACTGTGAGGGTTTAAAAAGTGGTTATTCAACATGAGGCCCGATCCAAATGACATTTTGAATCATTTTTGGTAGAGTCCAAAAAATCAATTTTCTGATGAAAAACGATGACCCCGGACCAGTCGAACGTTGAAAAAATGGTCAATATTGATGAAATTTTAATATTTAATCTTTTGACTTTAAATGACGGTTGGATGTGAGTTATTACTTTTTCAACTAAAATAAGTGTGTTTAAAGTCATTTCTGTGCCTGAAATTGGTCAAAATTGAAGATTTTGAGTAAGCAAAACTCTGTAAAAATTGCAGTTTTGGTCACTGTGAGGGTTTAAAAAGTGGTTATCAACATGAGGCCCGATCCAAATGACATTTTGAATCATTTTTGGTAGAGTCCAAAAAATCAATTTTCTGATGAAAAACGATGACCCCGGACCAGTCGAACGTTGAAAAAATGGTCAATATTGATGAAATTTTAACATTTAATCTTTTGACTTTAAATGACGGTTGGATGTGAGTTATTACTTTTTCAACTAAAATAAGTGTGTTTAAAGTCATTTCTGTGCCTGAAATTGGTCAAAATTGAAGATTTTGAGTAAGCAAAACTCTGTAAAAATGGCAATTTTGGTCACTGTGAGGGTTTAAAAAGTGGTTATTCAACATGAGGCCCGATCCAAATGACATTTTGAATCATTTTTGGTAGAGTCCAAAAAATCCATTTTCTGATGAAAAACGATGACCCCGGACCAGTCGAACGTTGAAAAAATTGTCAATATTGATGAAATTTTAACATTTAATCTTTTGACTTTAAATGACGGTTGGATGTGAGTTATTAATTTTTCAACTAAAATAAGTGTATTTAAAGTCATTTCTGTGCCTGAAATTGGTCAAAATTGAAGATTTTGAGTAAGCAAAACTCTGTAAAAATGGCAATTTTGGTCACTGTGAGGGTTTAAAAAGTGGTTATTCAACATGAGGCCCGATCCAAATGACATTTTGAATCATTTTTGGTAGAGTCCAAAAAATTCATTTTCTGATGAAAAGCGATGACCCCGGACCAGTCGAACGTTGAAAAAATGGTCAATATTGATGAAATTTTAATATTTAATCTTTTGACTTTAAATGACGGTTGGATGTGAGTTATTACTTTTTCAACTAAAATAAGTGTGTTTAAAGTCATTTCTGTGCCTGAAATTGGTCAAAATTGAAGATTTTGAGTAAGCAAAACTCTGTAAAAATGGCAGTTTTGGTCACTGTGAGGGTTTAAAAAGTGGTTATTCAACATGAGGCCCGATCCAAATGACATTTTGAATTATTTTTGGTAGAGTCCAAAAAATCAATTTTCTGATGAAAAACGATGACCCCGGACCAGTCGAACGTTGAAAAAATGGTCAATATTGATGAAATTTTAACATTTAATCTTTTGACTTTAAATGACGGTTGGATGTGAGTTATTACTTTTTCAACTAAAATAAGTGTGTTTAAAGTCATTTCTGTGCCTGAAATTGGTCAAAATTGAAGATTTTGAGTAAGCAAAACTCTGTAAAAATGGCAATTTTGGTCACTGTGAGGGTTTAAAAAGTGGTTATTCAACATGAGGCCCGATCCAAATGACATTTTGAATCATTTTTGGTAGAGTCCAAAAAATCAATTTTCTGATGAAAAACGATGACCCCGGACCAGTCGAACGTTGAAAAAATGGTCAATATTGATGAAATTTTAATATTTAATCTTTTGACTTTAAATGACGGTTGGATGTGAGTTATTACTTTTTCAACTAAAATAAGTGTGTTTAAAGTCATTTCTGTGCCTGAAATTGGTCAAAATTGAAGATTTTGAGTAAGCAAAACTCTGTAAAAATTGCAGTTTTGGTCACTGTGAGGGTTTAAAAAGTGGTTATCAACATGAGGCCCGATCCAAATGACATTTTGAATCATTTTTGGTAGAGTCCAAAAAATCAATTTTCTGATGAAAAACGATGACCCCGGACCAGTCGAACGTTGAAAAAATGGTCAATATTGATGAAATTTTAACATTTAATCTTTTGACTTTAAATGACGGTTGGATGTGAGTTATTACTTTTTCAACTAAAATAAATGTGTTTAAAGTCATTTCTGTGCCTGAAATTGGTCAAAATTGAAGATTTTGAGTAAGCAAAACTCTGTAAAAATGGCAGTTTTGGTCACTGTGAGGGTTTAAAAAGTGGTTATTCAACATGAGGCCTGATCCAAATGACATTTTGAATCATTTTTGGTAGAGTCCAAAAAATCAATTTTCTGATGAAAAACGATGACCCCGGACCAGTCGAACGTTGAAAAAATGGTCAAAATTGATGAAATTTTAACATTTAATCTTTTGACTTTAAATGACGGTTGGATGTGAGTTATTACTTTTTCAACTAAAATAAGTGTGTTTAAAGTCATTTCTGTGCCTGAAATTGGTCAAAATTGAAGATTTTGAGTAAGCAAAACTCTGTAAAAATGGCAATTTTGGTCACTGTGAGGGTTTAAAAAGTGGTTATTCAACATGAGGCCCGATCCAAATGACATTTTGAATCATTTTTGGTAGAGTCCAAAAAATTCATTTTCTGATGAAAAACGATGACCCCGGACCAGTCGAACGTTGAAAAAATGGTCAATATTGATGAAATTTTAACATTTAATCTTTTGACTTTAAATGACGGTTGGATGTGAGTTATTACTTTTTCAACTAAAATAAGTGTATTTAAAGTCATTTCTGTGCCTGAAATTGGTCAAAATTGAAGATTTTGAGTAAGCAAAACTCTGTAAAAATGGCAATTTTGGTCACTGTGAGGGTTTAAAAAGTGGTTATTCAACATGAGGCCCGATCCAAATGACATTTTGAATCATTTTTGGTAGAGTCCAAAAAATCAATTTTCTGACGAAAAACGATGACCCCGGACCAGTCGAACGTTGAAAAAATGGTCAATATTGATGAAATTTTAATATTTAATCTTTTGACTTTAAATGACGGTTGGATGTGAGTTATTACTTTTTCAACTAAAATAAGTGTGTTTAAAGTCATTTCTGTGCCTGAAATTGGTCAAAATTGAAGATTTTGAGTAAGCAAAACTCTGTAAAAATTGCAGTTTTGGTCACTGTGAGGGTTTAAAAAGTGGTTATCAACATGAGGCCCGATCCAAATGACATTTTGAATCATTTTTGGTAGAGTCCAAAAAATCAATTTTCTGATGAAAAACGATGACCCCGGACCAGTCGAACGTTGAAAAAATGGTCAATATTGATGAAATTTTAACATTTAATCTTTTGACTTTAAATGACGGTTGGATGTGAGTTATTACTTTTTCAACTAAAATAAGTGTGTTTAAAGTCATTTCTGTGCCTGAAATTGGTCAAAATTGAAGATTTTGAGTAAGCAAAACTCTGTAAAAATGGCAGTTTTGGTCACTGTGAGGGTTTAAAAAGTGGTTATTCAACATGAGGCCTGATCCAAATGACATTTTGAATCATTTTTGGTAGAGTCCAAAAAATCAATTTTCTGATGAAAAACGATGACCCCGGACCAGTCGAACGTTGAAAAAATGGTCAATATTGATGACATTTTAACATTTAATCTTTTGACTTTAAATGACGGTTGGATGTGAGTTATTACTTTTTCAACTAAAATAAGTGTGTTTAAAGTCATTTCTGTGCCTGAAATTGGTCAAAATTGAAGATTTTGAGTAAGCAAAACTCTGTAAAAATGGCAATTTTGGTCACTGTGAGGGTTTAAAAAGTGGTTATTCAACATGAGGCCCGATCCAAATGACATTTTGAATCATTTTTGGTAGAGTCCAAAAAATTCATTTTCTGATGAAAAACGATGACCCCGGACCAGTCGAACGTTGAAAAAATGGTCAATATTGATGAAATTTTAATATTTAATCTTTTGACTTTAAATGACGGTTGGATGTGAGTTATTACTTTTTCAACTAAAATAAGTGTGTTTAAAGTCATTTCTGTGCCTGAAATTGGTCAAAATTGAAGATTTTGAGTAAGCAAAACTCTGTAAAAATGGCAGTTTTGGTCACTGTGAGGGTTTAAAAAGTGGTTATTCAACATGAGGCCCGATCCAAATGACATTTTGAATTATTTTTGGTAGAGTCCAAAAAATCAATTTTCTGATGAAAAACGATGACCCCGGACCAGTCGAACGTTGAAAAAATGGTCAATATTGATGAAATTTTAACATTTAATCTTTTGACTTTAAATGATGGTTGGATGTGAGTTATTACTTTTTCAACTAAAATAAGTGTGTTTAAAGTCATTTCTGTGCCTGAAATTGGTCAAAATTGAAGATTTTGGGTAAGCAAAACTCTGTAAAAATTGCAGTTTTGGTCACTGTGAGGGTTTAAAAAGTGGTTATCAACATGAGGCCCGATCCAAATGACATTTTGAATCATTTTTGGTAGAGTCCAAAAAATCAATTTTCTGATGAAAAACGATGACCCCGGACCAGTCGAACGTTGAAAAAATGGTCAATATTGATGAAATTTTAACATTTAATCTTTTGACTTTAAATGACGGTTGGATGTGAGTTATTACTTTTTCAACTAAAATAAGTGTGTTTAAAGTCATTTCTGTGCCTGAAATTGGTCAAAATTGAAGATTTTGAGTAAGCAAAACTCTGTAAAAATGGCAGTTTTGGTCACTGTGAGGGTTTAAAAAGTGGTTATTCAACATGAGGCCTGATCCAAATGACATTTTGAATCATTTTTGGTAGAGTCCAAAAAATCAATTTTCTGATGAAAAACGATGACCCCGGACCAGTCGAACGTTGAAAAAATGGTCAATATTGATGAAATTTTAACATTTAATCTTTTGACTTTAAATGACGGTTGGATGTGAGTTATTACTTTTTCAACTAAAATAAGTGTGTTTAAAGTCATTTCTGTGCCTGAAATTGGTCAAAATTGAAGATTTTGAGTAAGCAAAACTCTGTAAAAATGGCAATTTTGGTCACTGTGAGGGTTTAAAAAGTGGTTATTCAACATGAGGCCCGATCCAAATGACATTTTGAATCATTTTTGGTAGAGTCCAAAAAATTCATTTTCTGATGAAAAACGATGACCCCGGACCAGTCGAACGTTGAAGAAATGGTCAATATTGATGAAATTTTAATATTTAATCTTTTGACTTTAAATGACGGTTGGATGTGAGTTATTACTTTTTCAACTAAAATAAGTGTGTTTAAAGTCATTTCTGTGCCTGAAATTGGTCAAAATTGAAGATTTTGAGTAAGCAAAACTCTGTAAAAATGGCAGTTTTGGTCACTGTGAGGGTTTAAAAAGTGGTTATTCAACATGAGGCCCGATCCAAATGACATTTTGAATTATTTTTGGTAGAGTCCAAAAAATCAATTTTCTGATGAAAAACGATGACCCCGGACCAGTCGAACGTTGAAAAAATGGTCAATATTGATGAAATTTTAACATTTAATCTTTTGACTTTAAATGACGGTTGGATGTGAGTTATTACTTTTTCAACTAAAATAAGTGTGTTTAAAGTCATTTCTGTGCCTGAAATTGGTCAAAATTGAAGATTTTGAGTAAGCAAAACTCTGTAAAAATGGCAATTTTGGTCACCGTGAGGGTTTAAAAAGTGGTTATTCAACATGAGGCCCGATCCAAATGACATTTTGAATCATTTTTGGTAGAGTCCAAAAAATCAATTTTCTGATGAAAAACGATGACCCCGGACCAGTCGAACGTTGAAAAAATGGTCAATATTGATGAAATTTTAATATTTAATCTTTTGACTTTAAATGACGGTTGGATGTGAGTTATTACTTTTTCAACTAAAATAAGTGTGTTTAAAGTCATTTCTGTGCCTGAAATTGGTCAAAATTGAAGATTTTGAGTAAGCAAAACTCTGTAAAAATTGCAGTTTTGGTCACTGTGAGGGTTTAAAAAGTGGTTATCAACATGAGGCCCGATCCAAATGACATTTTGAATCATTTTTGGTAGAGTCCAAAAAATCAATTTTCTGATGAAAAACGATGACCCCGGTCCAGTCGAACGTTGAAAAAATGGTCAATATTGATGAAATTTTAACATTTAATCTTTTGACTTTAAATGACGGTTGGATGTGAGTTATTACTTTTTCAACTAAAATAAGTGTGTTTAAAGTCATTTCTGTGCCTGAAATTGGTCAAAATTGAAGATTTTGAGTAAGCAAAACTCTGTAAAAATGGCAATTTTGGTCACTGTGAGGGTTTAAAAAGTGGTTATTCAACATGAGGCCCGATCCAAATGACATTTTGAATCATTTTTGGTAGAGTCCAAAAAATTCATTTTCTGATGAAAAACGATGACCCCGGACCAGTCGAACGTTGAAAAAATGGTCAATATTGATGAAATTTTAATATTTAATCTTTTGACTTTAAATGACGGTTGGATGTGAGTTATTACTTTTTCAACTAAAATAAGTGTGTTTAAAGTCATTTCTGTGCCTGAAATTGGTCAAAATTGAAGATTTTGAGTAAGCAAAACTCTGTAAAAATGGCAATTTTGGTCACTGTGAGGGTTTAAAAAGTGGTTATTCAACATGAGGCCCGATCCAAATGACATTTTGAATCATTTTTGGTAGAGTCCAAAAAATCAATTTTCTGATGAAAAACGATGACCCCGGACCAGTCGAACGTTGAAAAAATGGTCAATATTGATGAAATTTTAACATTTAATCTTTTGACTTTAAATGACGGTTGGATGTGAGTTATTACTTTTTCAACTAAAATAAGTGTGTTTAAAGTCATTTCTGTGCCTGAAATTGGTCAAAATTGAAGATTTTGAGTAAGCAAAACTCTGTAAAAATGGCAATTTTGGTCACTGTGAGGCTTTAAAAAGTGGTTATTCAACATGAGGCCCGATCCAAATGACATTTTGAATCATTTTTGGTAGAGTCCAAAAAATCAATTTTCTGATGAAAAACGATGACCCCGGACCAGTCGAACGTTGAAAAAATGGTCAATATTGATGAAATTTTAATATTTAATCTTTTGACTTTAAATGACGGTTGGATGTGAGTTATTACTTTTTCAACTAAAATAAGTGTGTTTAAAGTCATTTCTGTGCCTGAAATTGGTCAAAATTGAAGATTTTGAGTAAGCAAAACTCTGTAAAAATTGCAGTTTTGGTCACTGTGAGGGTTTAAAAAGTGGTTATCAACATGAGGCCCGATCCAAATGACATTTTGAATCATTTTTGGTAGAGTCCAAAAAATCAATTTTCTGATGAAAAACGATGACCCCGGACCAGTCGAACGTTGAAAAAATGGTCAATATTGATGAAATTTTAACATTTAATCTTTTGACTTTAAATGACGGTTGGATGTGAGTTATTACTTTTTCAACTAAAATAAGTGTGTTTAAAGTCATTTCTGTGCCTGAAATTGGTCAAAATTGAAGATTTTGAGTAAGCAAAACTCTGTAAAAATGGCAGTTTTGGTCACTGTGAGGGTTTAAAAAGTGGTTATTCAACATGAGGCCTGATCCAAATGACATTTTGAATCATTTTTGGTAGAGTCCAAAAAATCAATTTTCTGATGAAAAACGATGACCCCGGACCAGTCGAACGTTGAAAAAATGGTCAATATTGATGAAATTTTAACATTTAATCTTTTGACTTTAAATGACGGTTGGATGTGAGTTATTACTTTTTCAACTAAAATAAGTGTGTTTAAAGTCATTTCTGTGCCTGAAATTGGTCAAAATTGAAGATTTTGAGTAAGCAAAACTCTGTAAAAATGGCAATTTTGGTCACTGTGAGGGTTTAAAAAGTGGTTATTCAACATGAGGCCCGATCCAAATGACATTTTGAATCATTTTTGGTAGAGTCCAAAAAATCCATTTTCTGATGAAAAACGATGACCCCGGACCAGTCGAACGTTGAAAAAATTGTCAATATTGATGAAATTTTAACATTTAATCTTTTGACTTTAAATGACGGCTGGATGTGAGTTATTAATTTTTCAACTAAAATAAGTGTATTTAAAGTCATTTCTGTGCCTGAAATTGGTCAAAATTGAAGATTTTGAGTAAGCAAAACTCTGTAAAAATGGCAATTTTGGTCACTGTGAGGGTTTAAAAAGTGGTTATTCAACATGAGGCCCGATCCAAATGACATTTTGAATCATTTTTGGTAGAGTCCAAAAAATCAATTTTCTGATGAAAAACGATGACCCCGGACCAGTCGAACGTTGAAAAAATGGTCAATATTGATGAAATTTTAACATTTAATCTTTTGACTTTAAATGACGGTTGGATGTGAGTTATTACTTTTTCAACTAAAATAAGTGTGTTTAAAGTCATTTCTGTGCCTGAAATTGGTCAAAATTGAAGATTTTGAGTAAGCAAAACTCTGTAAAAATGGCAATTTTGGTCACTGTGAGGGTTTAAAAAGTGGTTATTCAACATGAGGCCCGATCCAAATGACATTTTGAATCATTTTTGGTAGAGTCCAAAAAATCAATTTTCTGATGAAAAACGATGACCCCGGACCAGTCGAACGTTGAAAAAATGGTCAATATTGATGAAATTTTAATATTTAATCTTTTGACTTTAAATGACGGTTGGATGTGAGTTATTACTTTTTCAACTAAAATAAGTGTGTTTAAAGTCATTTCTGTGCCTGAAATTGGTCAAAATTGAAGATTTTGAGTAAGCAAAACTCTGTAAAAATTGCAGTTTTGGTCACTGTGAGGGTTTAAAAAGTGGTTATCAACATGAGGCCCGATCCAAATGACATTTTGAATCATTTTTGGTAGAGTCCAAAAAATCAATTTTCTGATGAAAAACGATGACCCCGGACCAGTCGAACGTTGAAAAAATGGTCAATATTGATGAAATTTTAACATTTAATCTTTTGACTTTAAATGACGGTTGGATGTGAGTTATTACTTTTTCAACTAAAATAAGTGTGTTTAAAGTCATTTCTGTGCCTGAAATTGGTCAAAATTGAAGATTTTGAGTAAGCAAAACTCTGTAAAAATGGCAGTTTTGGTCACTGTGAGGGTTTAAAAAGTGGTTATTCAACATGAGGCCTGATCCAAATGACATTTTGAATCATTTTTGGTAGAGTCCAAAAAATCAATTTTCTGATGAAAAACGATGACCCCGGACCAGTCGAACGTTGAAAAAATGGTCAATATTGATGAAATTTTAACATTTAATCTTTTGACTTTAAATGACGGTTGGATGTGAGTTATTACTTTTTCAACTAAAATAAGTGTGTTTAAAGTCATTTCTGTGCCTGAAATTGGTCAAAATTGAAGATTTTGAGTAAGCAAAACTCTGTAAAAATGGCAATTTTGGTCACTGTGAGGGTTTAAAAAGTGGTTATTCAACATGAGGCCCGATCCAAATGACATTTTGAATCATTTTTGGTAGAGTCCAAAAAATTCATTTTCTGATGAAAAACGATGACCCCGGACCAGTCGAACGTTAAAAAAATGGTCAATATTGATGAAATTTTAATATTTAATCTTTTGACTTTAAATGACGGTTGGATGTGAGTTATTACTTTTTCAACTAAAATAAGTGTGTTTAAAGTCATTTCTGTGCCTGAAATTGGTCAAAATTGAAGATTTTGAGTAAGCAAAACTCTGTAAAAATGGCAGTTTTGGTCACTGTGAGGGTTTAAAAAGTGGTTATTCAACATGAGGCCCGATCCAAATGACATTTTGAATTATTTTTGGTAGAGTCCAAAAAATCAATTTTCTGATGAAAAACGATGACCCCGGACCAGTCGAACGTTGAAAAAATGGTCAATATTGATGAAATTTTAACATTTAATCTTTTGACTTTAAATGACGGTTGGATGTGAGTTATTACTTTTTCAACTAAAATAAGTGTGTTTAAAGTCATTTCTGTGCCTGAAATTGGTCAAAATTGAAGATTTTGAGTAAGCAAAACTCTGTAAAAATGGCAATTTTGGTCACCGTGAGGGTTTAAAAAGTGGTTATTCAACATGAGGCCCGATCCAAATGACATTTTGAATCATTTTTGGTAGAGTCCAAAAAATCAATTTTCTGATGAAAAACGATGACCCCGGACCAGTCGAACGTTGAAAAAATGGTCAATATTCATGAAATTTTAATATTTAATCTTTTGACTTTAAATGACGGTTGGATGTGAGTTATTACTTTTTCAACTAAAATAAGTGTGTTTAAAGTCATTTCTGTGCCTGAAATTGGTCAAAATTGAAGATTTTGAGTAAGCAAATCTCTGTAAAAATTGCAGTTTTGGTCACTGTGAGGGTTTAAAAAGTGGTTATCAACATGAGGCCCGATCCAAATGACATTTTGAATCATTTTTGGTAGAGTCCAAAAAATCAATTTTCTGATGAAAAACGATGACCCCGGACCAGTCGAACGTTGAAAAAATGGTCAATATTGATGAAATTTTAACATTTAATCTTTTGACTTTAAATGACGGTTGGATGTGAGTTATTACTTTTTCAACTAAAATAAGTGTGTTTAAAGTCATTTCTGTGCCTGAAATTGGTCAAAATTGAAGATTTTGAGTAAGCAAAACTCTGTAAAAATGGCAATTTTGGTCACTGTGAGGGTTTAAAAAGTGGTTATTCAACATGAGGCCCGATCCAAATGACATTTTGAATCATTTTTGGTAGAGTCCAAAAAATCAATTTTCTGATGAAAAACGATGACCCCGGACCAGTCGAACGTTGAAAAAATGGTCAATATTGATGAAATTTTAATATTTAATCTTTTGACTTTAAATGACGGTTGGATGTGAGTTATTACTTTTTCAACTAAAATAAGTGTGTTTAAAGTCATTTCTGTGCCTGAAATTGGTCAAAATTGAAGATTTTGAGTAAGCAAAACTCTGTAAAAATTGCAGTTTTGGTCACTGTGAGGGTTTAAAAAGTGGTTATCAACATGAGGCCCGATCCAAATGACATTTTGAATCATTTTTGGTAGAGTCCAAAAAATCAATTTTCTGATGAAAAACGATGACCCCGGACCAGTCGAACGTTGAAAAAATGGTCAATATTGATGAAATTTTAACATTTAATCTTTTGACTTTAAATGACGGTTGGATGTGAGTTATTACTTTTTCAACTAAAATAAGTGTGTTTAAAGTCATTTCTGTGCCTGAAATTGGTCAAAATTGAAGATTTTGAGTAAGCAAAACTCTGTAAAAATGGCAGTTTTGGTCACTGTGAGGGTTTAAAAAGTGGTTATTCAACATGAGGCCTGATCCAAATGACATTTTGAATCATTTTTGGTAGAGTCCAAAAAATCAATTTTCTGATGAAAAACGATGACCCCGGACCAGTCGAACGTTGAAAAAATGGTCAATATTGATGAAATTTTAACATTTAATCTTTTGACTTTAAATGACGGTTGGATGTGAGTTATTACTTTTTCAACTAAAATAAGTGTGTTTAAAGTCATTTCTGTGCCTGAAATTGGTCAAAATTGAAGATTTTGAGTAAGCAAAACTCTGTAAAAATGGCAATTTTGGTCACTGTGAGGGTTTAAAAAGTGGTTATTCAACATGAGGCCCGATCCAAATGACATTTTGAATCATTTTTGGTAGAGTCCAAAAAATTCATTTTCTGATGAAAAGCGATGACCCCGGACCAGTCGAACGTTGAAAAAATGGTCAATATTGATGAAATTTTAATATTTAATCTTTTGACTTTAAATGACGGTTGGATGTGAGTTATTACTTTTTCAACTAAAATAAGTGTGTTTAAAGTCATTTCTGTGCCTGAAATTGGTCAAAATTGAAGATTTTGAGTAAGCAAAACTCTGTAAAAATGGCAGTTTTGGTCACTGTGAGGGTTTAAAAAGTGGTTATTCAACATGAGGCCCGATCCAAATGACATTTTGAATTATTTTTGGTAGAGTCCAAAAAATCAATTTTCTGATGAAAAACGATGACCCCGGACCAGTCGAACGTTGAAAAAATGGTCAATATTGATGAAATTTTAACATTTAATCTTTTGACTTTAAATGACGGTTGGATGTGAGTTATTACTTTTTCAACTAAAATAAGTGTGTTTAAAGTCATTTCTGTGCCTGAAATTGGTCAAAATTGAAGATTTTGAGTAAGCAAAACTCTGTAAAAATGGCAATTTTGGTCACTGTGAGGGTTTAAAAAGTGGTTATTCAACATGAGGCCCGATCCAAATGACATTTTGAATCATTTTTGGTAGAGTCCAAAAAATCAATTTTCTGATGAAAAACGATGACCCCGGACCAGTCGAACGTTGAAAAAATGGTCAATATTGATGAAATTTTAATATTTAATCTTTTGACTTTAAATGACGGTTGGATGTGAGTTATTACTTTTTCAACTAAAATAAGTGTGTTTAAAGTCATTTCTGTGCCTGAAATTGGTCAAAATTGAAGATTTTGAGTAAGCAAAACTCTGTAAAAATTGCAGTTTTGGTCACTGTGAGGGTTTAAAAAGTGGTTATCAACATGAGGCCCGATCCAAATGACATTTTGAATCATTTTTGGTAGAGTCCAAAAAATCAATTTTCTGATGAAAAACGATGACCCCGGACCAGTCGAACGTTGAAAAAATGGTCAATATTGATGAAATTTTAACATTTAATCTTTTGACTTTAAATGACGGTTGGATGTGAGTTATTACTTTTTCAACTAAAATAAATGTGTTTAAAGTCATTTCTGTGCTGAAATTGGTCAAAATTGAAGATTTTGAGTAAGCAAAACTCTGTAAAAATGGCAGTTTTGGTCACTGTGAGGGTTTAAAAAGTGGTTATTCAACATGAGGCCTGATCCAAATGACATTTTGAATCATTTTTGGTAGAGTCCAAAAAATCAATTTTCTGATGAAAAACGATGACCCCGGACCAGTCGAACGTTGAAAAAATGGTCAAAATTGATGAAATTTTAACATTTAATCTTTTGACTTTAAATGACGGTTGGATGTGAGTTATTACTTTTTCAACTAAAATAAGTGTGTTTAAAGTCATTTCTGTGCCTGAAATTGGTCAAAATTGAAGATTTTGAGTAAGCAAAACTCTGTAAAAATGGCAATTTTGGTCACTGTGAGGGTTTAAAAAGTGGTTATTCAACATGAGGCCCGATCCAAATGACATTTTGAATCATTTTTGGTAGAGTCCAAAAAATTCATTTTCTGATGAAAAACGATGACCCCGGACCAGTCGAACGTTGAAAAAATGGTCAATATTGATGAAATTTTAACATTTAATCTTTTGACTTTAAATGACGGTTGGATGTGAGTTATTACTTTTTCAACTAAAATAAGTGTATTTAAAGTCATTTCTGTGCCTGAAATTGGTCAAAATTGAAGATTTTGAGTAAGCAAAACTCTGTAAAAATGGCAATTTTGGTCACTGTGAGGGTTTAAAAAGTGGTTATTCAACATGAGGCCCGATCCAAATGACATTTTGAATCATTTTTGGTAGAGTCCAAAAAATCAATTTTCTGATGAAAAACGATGACCCCGGACCAGTCGAACGTTGAAAAAATGGTCAATATTGATGAAATTTTAATATTTAATCTTTTGACTTTAAATGACGGTTGGATGTGAGTTATTACTTTTTCAACTAAAATAAGTGTGTTTAAAGTCATTTCTGTGCCTGAAATTGGTCAAAATTGAAGATTTTGAGTAAGCAAAACTCTGTAAAAATTGCAGTTTTGGTCACTGTGAGGGTTTAAAAAGTGGTTATCAACATGAGGCCCGATCCAAATGACATTTTGAATCATTTTTGGTAGAGTCCAAAAAATCAATTTTCTGATGAAAAACGATGACCCCGGACCAGTCGAACGTTGAAAAAATGGTCAATATTGATGAAATTTTAACATTTAATCTTTTGACTTTAAATGACGGTTGGATGTGAGTTATTACTTTTTCAACTAAAATAAGTGGGTTTAAAGTCATTTCTGTGCCTGAAATTGGTCAAAATTGAAGATTTTGAGTAAGCAAAACTCTGTAAAAATGGCAGTTTTGGTCACTGTGAGGGTTTAAAAAGTGGTTATTCAACATGAGGCCTGATCCAAATGACATTTTGAATCATTTTTGGTAGAGTCCAAAAAATCAATTTTCTGATGAAAAACGATGACCCCGGACCAGTCGAACGTTGAAAAAATGGTCAATATTGATGACATTTTAACATTTAATCTTTTGACTTTAAATGACGGTTGGATGTGAGTTATTACTTTTTCAACTAAAATAAGTGTGTTTAAAGTCATTTCTGTGCCTGAAATTGGTCAAAATTGAAGATTTTGAGTAAGCAAAACTCTGTAAAAATGGCAATTTTGGTCACTGTGAGGGTTTAAAAAGTGGTTATTCAACATGAGGCCCGATCCAAATGACATTTTGAATCATTTTTGGTAGAGTCCAAAAAATTCATTTTCTGATGAAAAACGATGACCCCGGACCAGTCGAACGTTGAAAAAATGGTCAATATTGATGAAATTTTAATATTTAATCTTTTGACTTTAAATGACGGTTGGATGTGAGTTATTACTTTTTCAACTAAAATAAGTGTGTTTAAAGTCATTTCTGTGCCTGAAATTGGTCAAAATTGAAGATTTTGAGTAAGCAAAACTCTGTAAAAATGGCAGTTTTGGTCACTGTGAGGGTTTAAAAAGTGGTTATTCAACATGAGGCCCGATCCAAATGACATTTTGAATTATTTTTGGTAGAGTCCAAAAAATCAATTTTCTGATGAAAAACGATGACCCCGGACCAGTCGAACGTTGAAAAAATGGTCAATATTGATGAAATTTTAACATTTAATCTTTTGACTTTAAATGATGGTTGGATGTGAGTTATTACTTTTTCAACTAAAATAAGTGTGTTTAAAGTCATTTCTGTGCCTGAAATTGGTCAAAATTGAAGATTTTGGGTAAGCAAAACTCTGTAAAAATTGCAGTTTTGGTCACTGTGAGGGTTTAAAAAGTGGTTATCAACATGAGGCCCGATCCAAATGACATTTTGAATCATTTTTGGTAGAGTCCAAAAAATCAATTTTCTGATGAAAAACGATGACCCCGGACCAGTCGAACGTTGAAAAAATGGTCAATATTGATGAAATTTTAACATTTAATCTTTTGACTTTAAATGACGGTTGGATGTGAGTTATTACTTTTTCAACTAAAATAAGTGTGTTTAAAGTCATTTCTGTGCCTGAAATTGGTCAAAATTGAAGATTTTGAGTAAGCAAAACTCTGTAAAAATGGCAGTTTTGGTCACTGTGAGGGTTTAAAAAGTGGTTATTCAACATGAGGCCTGATCCAAATGACATTTTGAATCATTTTTGGTAGAGTCCAAAAAATCAATTTTCTGATGAAAAACGATGACCCCGGACCAGTCGAACGTTGAAAAAATGGTCAATATTGATGAAATTTTAACATTTAATCTTTTGACTTTAAATGACGGTTGGATGTGAGTTATTACTTTTTCAACTAAAATAAGTGTGTTTAAAGTCATTTCTGTGCCTGAAATTGGTCAAAATTGAAGATTTTGAGTAAGCAAAACTCTGTAAAAATGGCAATTTTGGTCACTGTGAGGGTTTAAAAAGTGGTTATTCAACATGAGGCCCGATCCAAATGACATTTTGAATCATTTTTGGTAGAGTCCAAAAAATTCATTTTCTGATGAAAAACGATGACCCCGGACCAGTCGAACGTTGAAGAAATGGTCAATATTGATGAAATTTTAATATTTAATCTTTTGACTTTAAATGACGGTTGGATGTGAGTTATTACTTTTTCAACTAAAATAAGTGTGTTTAAAGTCATTTCTGTGCCTGAAATTGGTCAAAATTGAAGATTTTGAGTAAGCAAAACTCTGTAAAAATGGCAGTTTTGGTCACTGTGAGGGTTTAAAAAGTGGTTATTCAACATGAGGCCCGATCCAAATGACATTTTGAATTATTTTTGGTAGAGTCCAAAAAATCAATTTTCTGATGAAAAACGATGACCCCGGACCAGTCGAACGTTGAAAAAATGGTCAATATTGATGAAATTTGAACATTTAATCTTTTGACTTTAAATGACGGTTGGATGTGAGTTATTACTTTTTCAACTAAAATAAGTGTGTTTAAAGTCATTTCTGTGCCTGAAATTGGTCAAAATTGAAGATTTTGAGTAAGCAAAACTCTGTAAAAATGGCAATTTTGGTCACCGTGAGGGTTTAAAAAGTGGTTATTCAACATGAGGCCCGATCCAAATGACATTTTGAATCATTTTTGGTAGAGTCCAAAAAATCAATTTTCTGATGAAAAACGATGACCCCGGACCAGTCGAACGTTGAAAAAATGGTCAATATTGATGAAATTTTAATATTTAATCTTTTGACTTTAAATGACGGTTGGATGTGAGTTATTACTTTTTCAACTAAAATAAGTGTGTTTAAAGTCATTTCTGTGCCTGAAATTGGTCAAAATTGAAGATTTTGAGTAAGCAAAACTCTGTAAAAATTGCAGTTTTGGTCACTGTGAGGGTTTAAAAAGTGGTTATCAACATGAGGCCCGATCCAAATGACATTTTGAATCATTTTTGGTAGAGTCCAAAAAATCAATTTTCTGATGAAAAACGATGACCCCGGTCCAGTCGAACGTTGAAAAAATGGTCAATATTGATGAAATTTTAACATTTAATCTTTTGACTTTAAATGACGGTTGGATGTGAGTTATTACTTTTTCAACTAAAATAAGTGTGTTTAAAGTCATTTCTGTGCCTGAAATTGGTCAAAATTGAAGATTTTGAGTAAGCAAAACTCTGTAAAAATAGCAATTTTGGTCACTGTGTGGGTTTAAAAAGTGGTTATTCAACATGAGGCCCGATCCAAATGACATTTTGAATCATTTTTGGTAGAGTCCAAAAAATCCATTTTCTGATGAAAAACGATGACCCCGGACCAGTCGAACGTTGAAAAAATGGTCAATATTGATGAAATTTTAATATTTAATCTTTTGACTTTAAATGACGGTTGGATGTGAGTTATTACTTTTTCAACTAAAATAAGTGTGTTTAAAGTCATTTCTGTGCCTGAAATTGGTCAAAATTGAAGATTTTGAGTAAGCAAAACTCTGTAAAAATTGCAGTTTTGGTCACTGTGAGGGTTTAAAAAGTGGTTATCAACATGAGGCCCGATCCAAATGACATTTTGAATCATTTTTGGTAGAGTCCAAAAAATCAATTTTCTGATGAAAAACGATGACCCCGGACCAGTCGAACGTTGAAAAAATGGTCAATATTGATGAAATTTTAACATTTAATCTTTTGACTTTAAATGACGGTTGGATGTGAGTTATTACTTTTTCAACTAAAATAAGTGTGTTTAAAGTCATTTCTGTGCCTGAAATTGGTCAAAATTGAAGATTTTGAGTAAGCAAAACTCTGTAAAAATGGCAGTTTTGGTCACTGTGAGGGTTTAAAAAGTGGTTATTCAACATGAGGCCTGATCCAAATGACATTTTGAATCATTTTTGGTAGAGTCCAAAAAATCAATTTTCTGATGAAAAACGATGACCCCGGACCAGTCGAACGTTGAAAAAATGGTCAATATTGATGACATTTTAACATTTAATCTTTTGACTTTAAATGACGGTTGGATGTGAGTTATTACTTTTTCAACTAAAATAAGTGTGTTTAAAGTCATTTCTGTGCCTGAAATTGGTCAAAATTGAAGATTTTGAGTAAGCAAAACTCTGTAAAAATGGCAATTTTGGTCACTGTGAGGGTTTAAAAAGTGGTTATTCAACATGAGGCCCGATCCAAATGACATTTTGAATCATTTTTGGTAGAGTCCAAAAAATTCATTTTCTGATGAAAAACGATGACCCCGGACCAGTCGAACGTTGAAAAAATGGTCAATATTGATGAAATTTTAATATTTAATCTTTTGACTTTAAATGACGGTTGGATGTGAGTTATTACTTTTTCAACTAAAATAAGTGTGTTTAAAGTCATTTCTGTGCCTGAAATTGGTCAAAATTGAAGATTTTGAGTAAGCAAAACTCTGTAAAAATGGCAGTTTTGGTCACTGTGAGGGTTTAAAAAGTGGTTATTCAACATGAGGCCCGATCCAAATGACATTTTGAATTATTTTTGGTAGAGTCCAAAAAATCAATTTTCTGATGAAAAACGATGACCCCGGACCAGTCGAACGTTGAAAAAATGGTCAATATTGATGAAATTTTAACATTTAATCTTTTGACTTTAAATGACGGTTGGATGTGAGTTATTACTTTTTCAACTAAAATAAGTGTGTTTAAAGTCATTTCTGTGCCTGAAATTGGTCAAAATTGAAGATTTTGAGTAAGCAAAACTCTGTAAAAATGGCAATTTTGGTCACCGTGAGGGTTTAAAAAGTGGTTATTCAACATGAGGCCCGATCCAAATGACATTTTGAATCATTTTTGGTAGAGTCCAAAAAATCAATTTTCTGATGAAAAACGATGACCCCGGACCAGTCGAACGTTGAAAAAATGGTCAATATTGATGAAATTTTAATATTTAATCTTTTGACTTTAAATGACGGTTGGATGTGAGTTATTACTTTTTCAACTAAAATAAGTGTGTTTAAAGTCATTTCTGTGCCTGAAATTGGTCAAAATTGAAGATTTTGAGTAAGCAAAACTCTGTAAAAATTGCAGTTTTGGTCACTGTGAGGGTTTAAAAAGTGGTTATCAACATGAGGCCCGATCCAAATGACATTTTGAATCATTTTTGGTAGAGTCCAAAAAATTCATTTTCTGATGAAAAACGATGACCCCGGACCAGTCGAACGTTGAAAAAATGGTCAATATTGATGAAATTTTAATATTTAATCTTTTGACTTTAAATGACGGTTGGATGTGAGTTATTACTTTTTCAACTAAAATAAGTGTGTTTAAAGTCATTTCTGTGCCTGAAATTGGTCAAAATTGAAGATTTTGAGTAAGCAAAACTCTGTAAAAATGGCAGTTTTGGTCACTGTGAGGGTTTAAAAAGTGGTTATTCAACATGAGGCCTGATCCAAATGACATTTTGAATCATTTTTGGTAGAGTCCAAAAAATCAATTTTCTGATGAAAAACGATGACCCCGGACCAGTCGAACGTTGAAAAAATGGTCAAAATTGATGAAATTTTAACATTTAATCTTTTGACTTTAAATGACGGTTGGATGTGAGTTATTACTTTTTCAACTAAAATAAGTGTGTTTAAAGTCATTTCTGTGCCTGAAATTGGTCAAAATTGAAGATTTTGAGTAAGCAAAACTCTGTAAAAATGGCAGTTTTGGTCACTGTGAGGGTTTAAAAAGTGGTTATTCAACATGAGGCCTGATCCAAATGACATTTTGAATCATTTTTGGTAGAGTCCAAAAAATCAATTTTCTGATGAAAAAGATGACCCCGGACCAGTCGAACGTTGAAAAAATGGTCAAAATTGATGAAATTTTAACATTTAATCTTTTGACTTTAAATGACGGTTGGATGTGAGTTATTACTTTTTCAACTAAAATAAGTGTGTTTAAAGTCATTTCTGTGCCTGAAATTGGTCAAAATTGAAGATTTTGAGTAAGCAAAACTCTGTAAAAATGGCAATTTTGGTCACTGTGAGGGTTTAAAAAGTGGTTATTCAACATGAGGCCCGATCCAAATGACATTTTGAATCATTTTTGGTAGAGTCCAAAAAATTCATTTTCTGATGAAAAACGATGACCCCGGACCAGTCGAACGTTGAAAAAATGGTCAATATTGATGAAATTTTAACATTTAATCTTTTGACTTTAAATGACGGTTGGATGTGAGTTATTACTTTTTCAACTAAAATAAGTGTATTTAAAGTCATTTCTGTGCCTGAAATTGGTCAAAATTGAAGATTTTGAGTAAGCAAAACTCTGTAAAAATGGCAATTTTGGTCACTGTGAGGGTTTAAAAAGTGGTTATTCAACATGAGGCCCGATCCAAATGACATTTTGAATCATTTTTGGTAGAGTCCAAAAAATCAATTTTCTGATGAAAAACGATGACCCCGGACCAGTCGAACGTTGAAAAAATGGTCAATATTGATGAAATTTTAATATTTAATCTTTTGACTTTAAATGACGGTTGGATGTGAGTTATTACTTTTTCAACTAAAATAAGTGTGTTTAAAGTCATTTCTGTGCCTGAAATTGGTCAAAATTGAAGATTTTGAGTAAGCAAAACTCTGTAAAAATTGCAGTTTTGGTCACTGTGAGGGTTTAAAAAGTGGTTATCAACATGAGGCCCGATCCAAATGACATTTTGAATCATTTTTGGTAGAGTCCAAAAAATCAATTTTCTGATGAAAAACGATGACCCCGGACCAGTCGAACGTTGAAAAAATGGTCAATATTGATGAAATTTTAACATTTAATCTTTTGACTTTAAATGACGGTTGGATGTGAGTTATTACTTTTTCAACTAAAATAAGTGTGTTTAAAGTCATTTCTGTGCCTGAAATTGGTCAAAATTGAAGATTTTGAGTAAGCAAAACTCTGTAAAAATGGCAGTTTTGGTCACTGTGAGGGTTTAAAAAGTGGTTATTCAACATGAGGCCTGATCCAAATGACATTTTGAATCATTTTTGGTAGAGTCCAAAAAATCAATTTTCTGATGAAAAACGATGACCCCGGACCAGTCGAACGTTGAAAAAATGGTCAATATTGATGACATTTTAACATTTAATCTTTTGACTTTAAATGACGGTTGGATGTGAGTTATTACTTTTTCAACTAAAATAAGTGTGTTTAAAGTCATTTCTGTGCCTGAAATTGGTCAAAATTGAAGATTTTGAGTAAGCAAAACTCTGTAAAAATGGCAATTTTGGTCACTGTGAGGGTTTAAAAAGTGGTTATTCAACATGAGGCCCGATCCAAATGACATTTTGAATCATTTTTGGTAGAGTCCAAAAAATTCATTTTCTGATGAAAAACGATGACCCCGGACCAGTCGAACGTTGAAAAAATGGTCAATATTGATGAAATTTTAATATTTAATCTTTTGACTTTAAATGACGGTTGGATGTGAGTTATTACTTTTTCAACTAAAATAAGTGTGTTTAAAGTCATTTCTGTGCCTGAAATTGGTCAAAATTGAAGATTTTGAGTAAGCAAAACTCTGTAAAAATGGCAGTTTTGGTCACTGTGAGGGTTTAAAAAGTGGTTATTCAACATGAGGCCCGATCCAAATGACATTTTGAATTATTTTTGGTAGAGTCCAAAAAATCAATTTTCTGATGAAAAACGATGACCCCGGACCAGTCGAACGTTGAAAAAATGGTCAATATTGATGAAATTTTAACATTTAATCTTTTGACTTTAAATGACGGTTGGATGTGAGTTATTACTTTTTCAACTAAAATAAGTGTGTTTAAAGTCATTTCTGTGCCTGAAATTGGTCAAAATTGAAGATTTTGAGTAAGCAAAACTCTGTAAAAATGGCAATTTTGGTCACCGTGAGGGTTTAAAAAGTGGTTATTCAACATGAGGCCCGATCCAAATGACATTTTGAATCATTTTTGGTAGAGTCCAAAAAATCAATTTTCTGATGAAAAACGATGACCCCGGACCAGTCGAACGTTGAAAAAATGGTCAATATTGATGAAATTTTAATATTTAATCTTTTGACTTTAAATGACGGTTGGATGTGAGTTATTACTTTTTCAACTAAAATAAGTGTGTTTAAAGTCATTTCTGTGCCTGAAATTGGTCAAAATTGAAGATTTTGAGTAAGCAAAACTCTGTAAAAATTGCAGTTTTGGTCACTGTGAGGGTTTAAAAAGTGGTTATCAACATGAGGCCCGATCCAAATGACATTTTGAATCATTTTTGGTAGAGTCCAAAAAATCAATTTTCTGATGAAAAACGATGACCCCGGTCCAGTCGAACGTTGAAAAAATGGTCAATATTGATGAAATTTTAACATTTAATCTTTTGACTTTAAATGACGGTTGGATGTGAGTTATTACTTTTTCAACTAAAATAAGTGTGTTTAAAGTCATTTCTGTGCCTGAAATTGGTCAAAATTGAAGATTTTGAGTAAGCAAAACTCTGTAAAAATGGCAATTTTGGTCACTGTGAGGGTTTAAAAAGTGGTTATTCAACATGAGGCCCGATCCAAATGACATTTTGAATCATTTTTGGTAGAGTCCAAAAAATCAATTTTCTGATGAAAAACGATGACCCCGGACCAGTCGAACGTTGAAAAAATGGTCAATATTGATGAAATTTTAATATTTAATCTTTTGACTTTAAATGACGGTTGGATGTGAGTTATTACTTTTTCAACTAAAATAAGTGTGTTTAAAGTCATTTCTGTGCCTGAAATTGGTCAAAATTGAAGATTTTGAGTAAGCAAAACTCTGTAAAAATTGCAGTTTTGGTCACTGTGAGGGTTTAAAAAGTGGTTATCAACATGAGGCCCGATCCAAATGACATTTTGAATCATTTTTGGTAGAGTCCAAAAAATCAATTTTCTGATGAAAAACGATGACCCCGGACCAGTCGAACGTTGAAAAAATGGTCAATATTGATGAAATTTTAACATTTAATCTTTTGACTTTAAATGACGGTTGGATGTGAGTTATTACTTTTTCAACTAAAATAAGTGTGTTTAAAGTCATTTCTGTGCCTGAAATTGGTCAAAATTGAAGATTTTGAGTAAGCAAAACTCTGTAAAAATGGCAGTTTTGGTCACTGTGAGGGTTTAAAAAGTGGTTATTCAACATGAGGCCTGATCCAAATGACATTTTGAATCATTTTTGGTAGAGTCCAAAAAATCAATTTTCTGATGAAAAACGATGACCCCGGACCAGTCGAACGTTGAAAAAATGGTCAATATTGATGACATTTTAACATTTAATCTTTTGACTTTAAATGACGGTTGGATGTGAGTTATTACTTTTTCAACTAAAATAAGTGTGTTTAAAGTCATTTCTGTGCCTGAAATTGGTCAAAATTGAAGATTTTGAGTAAGCAAAACTCTGTAAAAATGGCAATTTTGGTCACTGTGAGGGTTTAAAAAGTGGTTATTCAACATGAGGCCCGATCCAAATGACATTTTGAATCATTTTTGGTAGAGTCCAAAAAATTCATTTTCTGATGAAAAACGATGACCCCGGACCAGTCGAACGTTGAAAAAATGGTCAATATTGATGAAATTTTAATATTTAATCTTTTGACTTTAAATGACGGTTGGATGTGAGTTATTACTTTTTCAACTAAAATAAGTGTGTTTAAAGTCATTTCTGTGCCTGAAATTGGTCAAAATTGAAGATTTTGAGTAAGCAAAACTCTGTAAAAATGGCAGTTTTGGTCACTGTGAGGGTTTAAAAAGTGGTTATTCAACATGAGGCCCGATCCAAATGACATTTTGAATTATTTTTGGTAGAGTCCAAAAAATCAATTTTCTGATGAAAAACGATGACCCCGGACCAGTCGAACGTTGAAAAAATGGTCAATATTGATGAAATTTTAACATTTAATCTTTTGACTTTAAATGACGGTTGGATGTGAGTTATTACTTTTTCAACTAAAATAAGTGTGTTTAAAGTCATTTCTGTGCCTGAAATTGGTCAAAATTGAAGATTTTGAGTAAGCAAAACTCTGTAAAAATGGCAATTTTGGTCACCGTGAGGGTTTAAAAAGTGGTTATTCAACATGAGGCCCGATCCAAATGACATTTTGAATCATTTTTGGTAGAGTCCAAAAAATCAATTTTCTGATGAAAAACGATGACCCCGGACCAGTCGAACGTTGAAAAAATGGTCAATATTGATGAAATTTTAATATTTAATCTTTTGACTTTAAATGACGGTTGGATGTGAGTTATTACTTTTTCAACTAAAATAAGTGTGTTTAAAGTCATTTCTGTGCCTGAAATTGGTCAAAATTGAAGATTTTGAGTAAGCAAAACTCTGTAAAAATTGCAGTTTTGGTCACTGTGAGGGTTTAAAAAGTGGTTATCAACATGAGGCCCGATCCAAATGACATTTTGAATCATTTTTGGTAGAGTCCAAAAAATCAATTTTCGGATGAAAAACGATGACCCCGGACCAGTCGAACGTTGAAAAAATGGTCAATATTGATGAAATTTTAACATTTAATCTTTTGACTTTAAATGACGGTTGGATGTGAGTTATTACTTTTTCAACTAAAATAAGTGTGTTTAAAGTCATTTCTGTGCCTGAAATTGGTCAAAATTGAAGATTTTGAGTAAGCAAAACTCTGTAAATATGGCAGTTTTGGTCACTGTGAGGGTTTAAAAAGTGGTTATTCAACATGAGGCCTGATCCAAATGACATTTTGAATCATTTTTGGTAGAGTCCAAAAAATCAATTTTCTGATGAAAAACGATGACCCCGGACCAGTCGAACGTTGAAAAAATGGTCAAAATTGATGAAATTTTAACATTTAATCTTTTGACTTTAAATGACGGTTGGATGTGAGTTATTACTTTTTCAACTAAAATAAGTGTGTTTAAAGTCATTTCTGTGCCTGAAATTGGTCAAAATTGAAGATTTTGAGTAAGCAAAACTCTGTAAAAATGGCAATTTTGGTCACTGTGAGGGTTTAAAAAGTGGTTATTCAACATGAGGCCCGATCCAAATGACATTTTGAATCATTTTTGGTAGAGTCCAAAAAATTCATTTTCTGATGAAAAACGATGACCCCGGACCAGTCGAACGTTGAAAAAATGGTCAATATTGATGAAATTTTAACATTTAATCTTTTGACTTTAAATGACGGTTGGATGTGAGTTATTACTTTTTCAACTAAAATAAGTGTATTTAAAGTCATTTCTGTGCCTGAAATTGGTCAAAATTGAAGATTTTGAGTAAGCAAAACTCTGTAAAAATGGCAATTTTGGTCACTGTGAGGGTTTAAAAAGTGGTTATTCAACATGAGGCCCGATCCAAATGACATTTTGAATCATTTTTGGTAGAGTCCAAAAAATCAATTTTCTGATGAAAAACGATGACCCCGGACCAGTCGAACGTTGAAAAAATGGTCAATATTGATGAAATTTTAATATTTAATCTTTTGACTTTAAATGACGGTTGGATGTGAGTTATTACTTTTTCAACTAAAATAAGTGTGTTTAAAGTCATTTCTGTGCCTGAAATTGGTCAAAATTGAAGATTTTGAGTAAGCAAAACTCTGTAAAAATTGCAGTTTTGGTCACTGTGAGGGTTTAAAAAGTGGTTATCAACATGAGGCCCGATCCAAATGACATTTTGAATCATTTTTGGTAGAGTCCAAAAAATCAATTTTCTGATGAAAAACGATGACCCCGGACCAGTCGAACGTTGAAAAAATGGTCAATATTGATGAAATTTTAACATTTAATCTTTTGACTTTAAATGACGGTTGGATGTGAGTTATTACTTTTTCAACTAAAATAAGTGTGTTTAAAGTCATTTCTGTGCCTGAAATTGGTCAAAATTGAAGATTTTGAGTAAGCAAAACTCTGTAAAAATGGCAGTTTTGGTCACTGTGAGGGTTTAAAAAGTGGTTATTCAACATGAGGCCTGATCCAAATGACATTTTGAATCATTTTTGGTAGAGTCCAAAAAATCAATTTTCTGATGAAAAACGATGACCCCGGACCAGTCGAACGTTGAAAAAATGGTCAATATTGATGACATTTTAACATTTAATCTTTTGACTTTAAATGACGGTTGGATGTGAGTTAGTACTTTTTCAACTAAAATAAGTGTGTTTAAAGTCATTTCTGTGCCTGAAATTGGTCAAAATTGAAGATTTTGAGTAAGCAAAACTCTGTAAAAATGGCAATTTTGGTCACTGTGAGGGTTTAAAAAGTGGTTATTCAACATGAGGCCCGATCCAAATGACATTTTGAATCATTTTTGGTAGAGTCCAAAAAATTCATTTTCTGATGAAAAACGATGACCCCGGACCAGTCGAACGTTGAAAAAAATGGTCAATATTGATGAAATTTTAATATTTAATCTTTTGACTTTAAATGACGGTTGGATGTGAGTTATTACTTTTTCAACTAAAATAAGTGTGTTTAAAGTCATTTCTGTGCCTAAAATTGGTCAAAATTGAAGATTTTGAGTAAGAAAAACTCTGTAAAAATGGCAGTTTTGGTCACTGTGAGGGTTTAAAAAGTGGTTATTCAACATGAGGCCCGATCCAAATGACATTGTGAATTATTTTTGGTAGAGTCCAAAAAATCAATTTTCTGATGAAAAACGATGACCCCGGACCAGTCGAACGTTGAAAAAATGGTCAATATTGATGAAATTTTAACATTTAATCTTTTGACTTTAAATGATGGTTGGATGTGAGTTATTACTTTTTCAACTAAAATAAGTGTGTTTAAAGTCATTTCTGTGCCTGAAATTGGTCAAAATTGAAGATTTTGAGTAAGCAAAACTCTGTAAAAATTGCAGTTTTGGTCACTGTGAGGGTTTAAAAAGTGGTTATCAACATGAGGCCCGATCCAAATGACATTTTGAATCATTTTTGGTAGAGTCCAAAAAATCAATTTTCTGATGAAAAACGATGACCCCGGACCAGTCGAACGTTGAAAAAATGGTCAATATTGATGAAATTTTAACATTTAATCTTTTGACTTTAAATGACGGTTAGATGTGAGTTATTACTTTTTCAACTAAAATAAGTGTGTTTAAAGTCATTTCTGTGCCTGAAATTGGTCAAAATTGAAGATTTTGAGTAAGCAAAACTCTGTAAAAATGGCAGTTTTGGTCACTGTGAGGGTTTAAAAAGTGGTTATTCAACATGAGGCCTGATCCAAATGACATTTTGAATCATTTTTGGTAGAGTCCAAAAAATCAATTTTCTGATGAAAAACGATGACCCCGGACCAGTCGAACGTTGAAAAAATGGTCAATATTGATGAAATTTTAACATTTAATCTTTTGACTTTAAATGACGGTTGGATGTGAGTTATTACTTTTTCAACTAAAATAAGTGTGTTTAAAGTCATTTCTGTGCCTGAAATTGGTCAAAATTGAAGATTTTGAGTAAGCAAAACTCTGTAAAAATGGCAATTTTGGTCACTGTGAGGGTTTAAAAAGTGGTTATTCAACATGAGGCCCGATCCAAATGACATTTTGAATCATTTTTGGTAGAGTCCAAAAAATTCATTTTCTGATGAAAAACGATGACCCCGGACCAGTCGAACGTTGAAAAAATGGTCAATATTGATGAAATTTTAATATTTAATCTTTTGACTTTAAATGACGGTTGGATGTGAGTTATTACTTTTTCAACTAAAATAAGTGTGTTTAAAGTCATTTCTGTGCCTGAAATTGGTCAAAATTGAAGATTTTGAGTAAGCAAAACTCTGTAAAAATGGCAGTTTTGGTCACTGTGAGGGTTTAAAAAGTGGTTATTCAACATGAGGCCCGATCCAAATGACATTTTGAATTATTTTTGGTAGAGTCCAAAAAATCAATTTTCTGATGAAAAACGATGACCCCGGACCAGTCGAACGTTGAAAAAATGGTCAATATTGATGACATTTTAACATTTAATCTTTTGACTTTAAATGACGGTTGGATGTGAGTTATTACTTTTTCAACTAAAATAAGTGTGTTTAAAGTCATTTCTGTGCCTGAAATTGGTCAAAATTGAAGATTTTGAGTAAGCAAAACTCTGTAAAAATGGCAATTTTGGTCACCGTGAGGGTTTAAAAAGTGGTTATTCAACATGAGGCCCGATCCAAATGACATTTTGAATCATTTTTGGTAGAGTCCAAAAAATCAATTTTCTGATGAAAAACGATGACCCCGGACCAGTCGAACGTTGAAAAAATGGTCAATATTGATGAAATTTTAATATTTAATCTTTTGACTTTAAATGACGGTTGGATGTGAGTTATTACTTTTTCAACTAAAATAAGTGTGTTTAAAGTCATTTCTGTGCCTGAAATTGGTCAAAATTGAAGATTTTGAGTAAGCAAAACTCTGTAAAAATTGCAGTTTTGGTCACTGTGAGGGTTTAAAAAGTGGTTATCAACATGAGGCCCGATCCAAATGACATTTTGAATCATTTTTGGTAGAGTCCAAAAAATCAATTTTCTGATGAAAAACGATGACCCCGGACCAGTCGAACGTTGAAAAAATGGTCAATATTGATGAAATTTTAACATTTAATCTTTTGACTTTAAATGACGGTTGGATGTGAGTTATTACTTTTTCAACTAAAATAAGTGTGTTTAAAGTCATTTCTGTGCCTGAAATTGGTCAAAATTGAAGATTTTGAGTAAGCAAAACTCTGTAAAAATGGCAATTTTGGTCACTGTGAGGGTTTAAAAAGTGGTTATTCAACATGAGGCCCGATCCAAATGACATTTCGAATCATTTTTGGTAGAGTCCAAAAAATCAATTTTCTGATGAAAAACGATGACCCCGGACCAGTCGAACGTTGAAAAAATGGTCAATATTGATGAAATTTTAATATTTAATCTTTTGACTTTAAATGACGGTTGGATGTGAGTTATTACTTTTTCAACTAAAATAAGTGTGTTTAAAGTCATTTCTGTGCCTGAAATTGGTCAAAATTGAAGATTTTGAGTAAGCAAAACTCTGTAAAAATTGCAGTTTTGGTCACTGTGAGGGTTTAAAAAGTGGTTATCAACATGAGGCCCGATCCAAATGACATTTTGAATCATTTTTGGTAGAGTCCAAAAAATCAATTTTCTGATGAAAAACGATGACCCCGGACCAGTCGAACGTTGAAAAAATGGTCAATATTGATGAAATTTTAACATTTAATCTTTTGACTTTAAATGACGGTTGGATGTGAGTTATTACTTTTTCAACTAAAATAAGTGTGTTTAAAGTCATTTCTGTGCCTGAAATTGGTCAAAATTGAAGATTTTGAGTAAGCAAAACTCTGTAAAAATGGCAGTTTTGGTCACTGTGAGGGTTTAAAAAGTGGTTATTCAACATGAGGCCTGATCCAAATGACATTTTGAATCATTTTTGGTAGAGTCCAAAAAATCAATTTTCTGATGAAAAACGATGACCCCGGACCAGTCGAACGTTGAAAAAATGGTCAATATTGATGAAATTTTAACATTTAATCTTTTGACTTTAAATGACGGTTGGATGTGAGTTATTACTTTTTCAACTAAAATAAGTGTGTTTAAAGTCATTTCTGTGCCTGAAATTGGTCAAAATTGAAGATTTTGAGTAAGCAAAACTCTGTAAAAATGGCAATTTTGGTCACTGTGAGGGTTTAAAAAGTGGTTATTCAACATGAGGCCCGATCCAAATGACATTTTGAATCATTTTTGGTAGAGTCCAAAAAATTCATTTTCTGATGAAAAACGATGACCCCGGACCAGTCGAACGTTGAAAAAATGGTCAATATTGATGAAATTTTAATATTTAATCTTTTGACTTTAAATGACGGTTGGATGTGAGTTATTACTTTTTCAACTAAAATAAGTGTGTTTAAAGTCATTTCTGTGCCTGAAATTGGTCAAAATTGAAGATTTTGAGTAAGCAAAACTCTGTAAAAATGGCAGTTTTGGTCACTGTGAGGGTTTAAAAAGTGGTTATTCAACATGAGGCCCGATCCAAATGACATTTTGAATTATTTTTGGTAGAGTCCAAAAAATCAATTTTCTGATGAAAAACGATGACCCCGGACCAGTCGAACGTTGAAAAAATGGTCAATATTGATGAAATTTTAACATTTAATCTTTTGACTTTAAATGACGGTTGGATGTGAGTTATTACTTTTTCAACTAAAATAAGTGTGTTTAAAGTCATTTCTGTGCCTGAAATTGGTCAAAATTGAAGATTTTGAGTAAGCAAAACTCTGTAAAAATGGCAATTTTGGTCACCGTGAGGGTTTAAAAAGTGGTTATTCAACATGAGGCCCGATCCAAATGACATTTTGAATCATTTTTGGTAGAGTCCAAAAAATCAATTTTCTGATGAAAAACGATGACCCCGGACCAGTCGAACGTTGAAAAAATGGTCAATATTGATGAAATTTTAACATTTAATCTTTTGACTTTAAATGACGGTTGGATGTGAGTTATTACTTTTTCAACTAAAATAAGTGTGTTTAAAGTCATTTCTGTGCCTGAAATTGGTCAAAATTGAAGATTTTGAGTAAGCAAAACTCTGTAAAAATGGCAGTTTTGGTCACTGTGAGGGTTTAAAAAGTGGTTATTCAACATGAGGCCTGATCCAAATGACATTTTGAATCATTTTTGGTAGAGTCCAAAAAATCAATTTTCTGATGAAAAACGATGACCCCGGACCAGTCGAACGTTGAAAAAATGGTCAATATTGATGAAATTTTAACATTTAATCTTTTGACTTTAAATGACGGTTGGATGTGAGTTATTACTTTTTCAACTAAAATAAGTGTGTTTAAAGTCATTTCTGTGCCTGAAATTGGTCAAAATTGAAGATTTTGAGTAAGCAAAACTCTGTAAAAATGGCAATTTTGGTCACTGTGAGGGTTTAAAAAGTGGTTATTCAACATGAGGCCCGATCCAAATGACATTTTGAATCATTTTTGGTAGAGTCCAAAAAATCAATTTTCTGATGAAAAACGATGACCCCGGACCAGTCGAACGTTGAAAAAATGGTCAATATTGATGAAATTTTAATATTTAATCTTTTGACTTTAAATGACGGTTGGATGTGAGTTATTACTTTTTCAACTAAAATAAGTGTGTTTAAAGTCATTTCTGTGCCTGAAATTGGTCAAAATTGAAGATTTTGAGTAAGCAAAACTCTGTAAAAATTGCAGTTTTGGTCACTGTGAGGGTTTAAAAAGTGGTTATCAACATGAGGCCCGATCCAAATGACATTTTGAATCATTTTTGGTAGAGTCCAAAAAATCAATTTTCTGATGAAAAACGATGACCCCGGACCAGTCGAACGTTGAAAAAATGGTCAATATTGATGAAATTTTAACATTTAATCTTTTGACTTTAAATGACGGTTGGATGTGAGTTATTACTTTTTCAACTAAAATAAGTGTGTTTAAAGTCATTTCTGTGCCTGAAATTGGTCAAAATTGAAGATTTTGAGTAAGCAAAACTCTGTAAATATGGCAGTTTTGGTCACTGTGAGGGTTTAAAAAGTGGTTATTCAACATGAGGCCTGATCCAAATGACATTTTGAATCATTTTTGGTAGAGTCCAAAAAATCAATTTTCTGATGAAAAACGATGACCCCGGACCAGTCGAACGTTGAAAAAATGGTCAAAATTGATGAAATTTTAACATTTAATCTTTTGACTTTAAATGACGGTTGGATGTGAGTTATTACTTTTTCAACTAAAATAAGTGTGTTTAAAGTCATTTCTGTGCCTGAAATTGGTCAAAATTGAAGATTTTGAGTAAGCAAAACTCTGTAAAAATGGCAATTTTGGTCACTGTGAGGGTTTAAAAAGTGGTTATTCAACATGAGGCCCGATCCAAATGACATTTTGAATCATTTTTGGTAGAGTCCAAAAAATTCATTTTCTGATGAAAAACGATGACCCCGGACCAGTCGAACGTTGAAAAAATGGTCAATATTGATGAAATTTTAACATTTAATCTTTTGACTTTAAATGACGGTTGGATGTGAGTTATTACTTTTTCAACTAAAATAAGTGTATTTAAAGTCATTTCTGTGCCTGAAATTGGTCAAAATTGAAGATTTTGAGTAAGCAAAACTCTGTAAAAATGGCAATTTTGGTCACTGTGAGGGTTTAAAAAGTGGTTATTCAACATGAGGCCCGATCCAAATGACATTTTGAATCATTTTTGGTAGAGTCCAAAAAATCAATTTTCTGATGAAAAACGATGACCCCGGACCAGTCGAACGTTGAAAAAATGGTCAATATTGATGAAATTTTAATATTTAATCTTTTGACTTTAAATGACGGTTGGATGTGAGTTATTACTTTTTCAACTAAAATAAGTGTGTTTAAAGTCATTTCTGTGCCTGAAATTGGTCAAAATTGAAGATTTTGAGTAAGCAAAACTCTGTAAAAATTGCAGTTTTGGTCACTGTGAGGGTTTAAAAAGTGGTTATCAACATGAGGCCCGATCCAAATGACATTTTGAATCATTTTTGGTAGAGTCCAAAAAATCAATTTTCTGATGAAAAACGATGACCCCGGACCAGTCGAACGTTGAAAAAATGGTCAATATTGATGAAATTTTAACATTTAATCTTTTGACTTTAAATGACGGTTGGATGTGAGTTATTACTTTTTCAACTAAAATAAGTGTGTTTAAAGTCATTTCTGTGCCTGAAATTGGTCAAAATTGAAGATTTTGAGTAAGCAAAACTCTGTAAAAATGGCAGTTTTGGTCACTGTGAGGGTTTAAAAAGTGGTTATTCAACATGAGGCCTGATCCAAATGACATTTTGAATCATTTTTGGTAGAGTCCAAAAAATCAATTTTCTGATGAAAAACGATGACCCCGGACCAGTCGAACGTTGAAAAAATGGTCAATATTGATGACATTTTAACATTTAATCTTTTGACTTTAAATGACGGTTGGATGTGAGTTAGTACTTTTTCAACTAAAATAAGTGTGTTTAAAGTCATTTCTGTGCCTGAAATTGGTCAAAATTGAAGATTTTGAGTAAGCAAAACTCTGTAAAAATGGCAATTTTGGTCACTGTGAGGGTTTAAAAAGTGGTTATTCAACATGAGGCCCGATCCAAATGACATTTTGAATCATTTTTGGTAGAGTCCAAAAAATTCATTTTCTGATGAAAAACGATGACCCCGGACCAGTCGAACGTTGAAAAAAATGGTCAATATTGATGAAATTTTAATATTTAATCTTTTGACTTTAAATGACGGTTGGATGTGAGTTATTACTTTTTCAACTAAAATAAGTGTGTTTAAAGTCATTTCTGTGCCTAAAATTGGTCAAAATTGAAGATTTTGAGTAAGAAAAACTCTGTAAAAATGGCAGTTTTGGTCACTGTGAGGGTTTAAAAAGTGGTTATTCAACATGAGGCCCGATCCAAATGACATTTTGAATTATTTTTGGTAGAGTCCAAAAAATCAATTTTCTGATGAAAAACGATGACCCCGGACCAGTCGAACGTTGAAAAAATGGTCAATATTGATGAAATTTTAACATTTAATCTTTTGACTTTAAATGATGGTTGGATGTGAGTTATTACTTTTTCAACTAAAATAAGTGTGTTTAAAGTCATTTCTGTGCCTGAAATTGGTCAAAATTGAAGATTTTGAGTAAGCAAAACTCTGTAAAAATTGCAGTTTTGGTCACTGTGAGGGTTTAAAAAGTGGTTATCAACATGAGGCCCGATCCAAATGACATTTTGAATCATTTTTGGTAGAGTCCAAAAAATCAATTTTCTGATGAAAAACGATGACCCCGGACCAGTCGAACGTTGAAAAAATGGTCAATATTGATGAAATTTTAACATTTAATCTTTTGACTTTAAATGACGGTTAGATGTGAGTTATTACTTTTTCAACTAAAATAAGTGTGTTTAAAGTCATTTCTGTGCCTGAAATTGGTCAAAATTGAAGATTTTGAGTAAGCAAAACTCTGTAAAAATGGCAGTTTTGGTCACTGTGAGGGTTTAAAAAGTGGTTATTCAACATGAGGCCTGATCCAAATGACATTTTGAATCATTTTTGGTAGAGTCCAAAAAATCAATTTTCTGATGAAAAACGATGACCCCGGACCAGTCGAACGTTGAAAAAATGGTCAATATTGATGAAATTTTAACATTTAATCTTTTGACTTTAAATGACGGTTGGATGTGAGTTATTACTTTTTCAACTAAAATAAGTGTGTTTAAAGTCATTTCTGTGCCTGAAATTGGTCAAAATTGAAGATTTTGAGTAAGCAAAACTCTGTAAAAATGGCAATTTTGGTCACTGTGAGGGTTTAAAAAGTGGTTATTCAACATGAGGCCCGATCCAAATGACATTTTGAATCATTTTTGGTAGAGTCCAAAAAATTCATTTTCTGATGAAAAACGATGACCCCGGACCAGTCGAACGTTGAAAAAATGGTCAATATTGATGAAATTTTAATATTTAATCTTTTGACTTTAAATGACGGTTGGATGTGAGTTATTACTTTTTCAACTAAAATAAGTGTGTTTAAAGTCATTTCTGTGCCTGAAATTGGTCAAAATTGAAGATTTTGAGTAAGCAAAACTCTGTAAAAATGGCAGTTTTGGTCACTGTGAGGGTTTAAAAAGTGGTTATTCAACATGAGGCCCGATCCAAATGACATTTTGAATTATTTTTGGTAGAGTCCAAAAAATCAATTTTCTGATGAAAAACGATGACCCCGGACCAGTCGAACGTTGAAAAAATGGTCAATATTGATGACATTTTAACATTTAATCTTTTGACTTTAAATGACGGTTGGATGTGAGTTATTACTTTTTCAACTAAAATAAGTGTGTTTAAAGTCATTTCTGTGCCTGAAATTGGTCAAAATTGAAGATTTTGAGTAAGCAAAACTCTGTAAAAATGGCAATTTTGGTCACCGTGAGGGTTTAAAAAGTGGTTATTCAACATGAGGCCCGATCCAAATGACATTTTGAATCATTTTTGGTAGAGTCCAAAAAATCAATTTTCTGATGAAAAACGATGACCCCGGACCAGTCGAACGTTGAAAAAATGGTCAATATTGATGAAATTTTAATATTTAATCTTTTGACTTTAAATGACGGTTGGATGTGAGTTATTACTTTTTCAACTAAAATAAGTGTGTTTAAAGTCATTTCTGTGCCTGAAATTGGTCAAAATTGAAGATTTTGAGTAAGCAAAACTCTGTAAAAATTGCAGTTTTGGTCACTGTGAGGGTTTAAAAAGTGGTTATCAACATGAGGCCCGATCCAAATGACATTTTGAATCATTTTTGGTAGAGTCCAAAAAATCAATTTTCTGATGAAAAACGATGACCCCGGACCAGTCGAACGTTGAAAAAATGGTCAATATTGATGAAATTTTAACATTTAATCTTTTGACTTTAAATGACGGTTGGATGTGAGTTATTACTTTTTCAACTAAAATAAGTGTGTTTAAAGTCATTTCTGTGCCTGAAATTGGTCAAAATTGAAGATTTTGAGTAAGCAAAACTCTGTAAAAATGGCAATTTTGGTCACTGTGAGGGTTTAAAAAGTGGTTATTCAACATGAGGCCCGATCCAAATGACATTTCGAATCATTTTTGGTAGAGTCCAAAAAATCAATTTTCTGATGAAAAACGATGACCCCGGACCAGTCGAACGTTGAAAAAATGGTCAATATTGATGAAATTTTAATATTTAATCTTTTGACTTTAAATGACGGTTGGATGTGAGTTATTACTTTTTCAACTAAAATAAGTGTGTTTAAAGTCATTTCTGTGCCTGAAATTGGTCAAAATTGAAGATTTTGAGTAAGCAAAACTCTGTAAAAATTGCAGTTTTGGTCACTGTGAGGGTTTAAAAAGTGGTTATCAACATGAGGCCCGATCCAAATGACATTTTGAATCATTTTTGGTAGAGTCCAAAAAATCAATTTTCTGATGAAAAACGATGACCCCGGACCAGTCGAACGTTGAAAAAATGGTCAATATTGATGAAATTTTAACATTTAATCTTTTGACTTTAAATGACGGTTGGATGTGAGTTATTACTTTTTCAACTAAAATAAGTGTGTTTAAAGTCATTTCTGTGCCTGAAATTGGTCAAAATTGAAGATTTTGAGTAAGCAAAACTCTGTAAAAATGGCAGTTTTGGTCACTGTGAGGGTTTAAAAAGTGGTTATTCAACATGAGGCCTGATCCAAATGACATTTTGAATCATTTTTGGTAGAGTCCAAAAAATCAATTTTCTGATGAAAAACGATGACCCCGGACCAGTCGAACGTTGAAAAAATGGTCAATATTGATGAAATTTTAACATTTAATCTTTTGACTTTAAATGACGGTTGGATGTGAGTTATTACTTTTTCAACTAAAATAAGTGTGTTTAAAGTCATTTCTGTGCCTGAAATTGGTCAAAATTGAAGATTTTGAGTAAGCAAAACTCTGTAAAAATGGCAATTTTGGTCACTGTGAGGGTTTAAAAAGTGGTTATTCAACATGAGGCCCGATCCAAATGACATTTTGAATCATTTTTGGTAGAGTCCAAAAAATTCATTTTCTGATGAAAAACGATGACCCCGGACCAGTCGAACGTTGAAAAAATGGTCAATATTGATGAAATTTTAATATTTAATCTTTTGACTTTAAATGACGGTTGGATGTGAGTTATTACTTTTTCAACTAAAATAAGTGTGTTTAAAGTCATTTCTGTGCCTGAAATTGGTCAAAATTGAAGATTTTGAGTAAGCAAAACTCTGTAAAAATGGCAGTTTTGGTCACTGTGAGGGTTTAAAAAGTGGTTATTCAACATGAGGCCCGATCCAAATGACATTTTGAATTATTTTTGGTAGAGTCCAAAAAATCAATTTTCTGATGAAAAACGATGACCCCGGACCAGTCGAACGTTGAAAAAATGGTCAATATTGATGAAATTTTAACATTTAATCTTTTGACTTTAAATGACGGTTGGATGTGAGTTATTACTTTTTCAACTAAAATAAGTGTGTTTAAAGTCATTTCTGTGCCTGAAATTGGTCAAAATTGAAGATTTTGAGTAAGCAAAACTCTGTAAAAATGGCAATTTTGGTCACCGTGAGGGTTTAAAAAGTGGTTATTCAACATGAGGCCCGATCCAAATGACATTTTGAATCATTTTTGGTAGAGTCCAAAAAATCAATTTTCTGATGAAAAACGATGACCCCGGACCAGTCGAACGTTGAAAAAATGGTCAATATTGATGAAATTTTAATATTTAATCTTTTGACTTTAAATGACGGTTGGATGTGAGTTATTACTTTTTCAACTAAAATAAGTGTGTTTAAAGTCATTTCTGTGCCTGAAATTGGTCAAAATTGAAGATTTTGAGTAAGCAAAACTCTGTAAAAATTGCAGTTTTGGTCACTGTGAGGGTTTAAAAAGTGGTTATCAACATGAGGCCCGATCCAAATGACATTTTGAATCATTTTTGGTAGAGTCCAAAAAATCAATTTTCGGATGAAAAACGATGACCCCGGACCAGTCGAACGTTGAAAAAATGGTCAATATTGATGAAATTTTAACATTTAATCTTTTGACTTTAAATGACGGTTGGATGTGAGTTATTACTTTTTCAACTAAAATAAGTGTGTTTAAAGTCATTTCTGTGCCTGAAATTGGTCAAAATTGAAGATTTTGAGTAAGCAAAACTCTGTAAAAATGGCAGTTTTGGTCACTGTGAGGGTTTAAAAAGTGGTTATTCAACATGAGGCCTGATCCAAATGACATTTTGAATCATTTTTGGTAGAGTCCAAAAAATCAATTTTCTGATGAAAAACGATGACCCCGGACCAGTCGAACGTTGAAAAAATGGTCAATATTGATGAAATTTTAACATTTAATCTTTTGACTTTAAATGACGGTTGGATGTGAGTTATTACTTTTTCAACTAAAATAAGTGTGTTTAAAGTCATTTCTGTGCCTGAAATTGGTCAAAATTGAAGATTTTGAGTAAGCAAAACTCTGTAAAAATGGCAATTTTGGTCACTGTGAGGGTTTAAAAAGTGGTTATTCAACATGAGGCCCGATCCAAATGACATTTTGAATCATTTTTGGTAGAGTCCAAAAAATCAATTTTCTGATGAAAAACGATGACCCCGGACCAGTCGAACGTTGAAAAAATGGTCAATATTGATGAAATTTTAATATTTAATCTTTTGACTTTAAATGACGGTTGGATGTGAGTTATTACTTTTTCAACTAAAATAAGTGTGTTTAAAGTCATTTCTGTGCCTGAAATTGGTCAAAATTGAAGATTTTGAGTAAGCAAAACTCTGTAAAAATTGCAGTTTTGGTCACTGTGAGGGTTTAAAAAGTGGTTATCAACATGAGGCCCGATCCAAATGACATTTTGAATCATTTTTGGTAGAGTCCAAAAAATCAATTTTCTGATGAAAAACGATGACCCCGGACCAGTCGAACGTTGAAAAAATGGTCAATATTGATGAAATTTTAACATTTAATCTTTTGACTTTAAATGACGGTTGGATGTGAGTTATTACTTTTTCAACTAAAATAAATGTGTTTAAAGTCATTTCTGTGCCTGAAATTGGTCAAAATTGAAGATTTTGAGTAAGCAAAACTCTGTAAAAATGGCAGTTTTGGTCACTGTGAGGGTTTAAAAAGTGGTTATTCAACATGAGGCCTGATCCAAATGACATTTTGAATCATTTTTGGTAGAGTCCAAAAAATCAATTTTCTGATGAAAAACGATGACCCCGGACCAGTCGAACGTTGAAAAAATGGTCAAAATTGATGAAATTTTAACATTTAATCTTTTGACTTTAAATGACGGTTGGATGTGAGTTATTACTTTTTCAACTAAAATAAGTGTGTTTAAAGTCATTTCTGTGCCTGAAATTGGTCAAAATTGAAGATTTTGAGTAAGCAAAACTCTGTAAAAATGGCAATTTGGTCACTGTGAGGGTTTAAAAAGTGGTTATTCAACATGAGGCCCGATCCAAATGACATTTTGAATCATTTTTGGTAGAGTCCAAAAAATTCATTTTCTGATGAAAAACGATGACCCCGGACCAGTCGAACGTTGAAAAAATGGTCAATATTGATGAAATTTTACCATTTAATCTTTTGACTTTAAATGACGGTTGGATGTGAGTTATTACTTTTTCAACTAAAATAAGTGTGTTTAAAGTCATTTCTGTGCCTGAAATTGGTCAAAATTGAAGATTTCGAGTAAGCAAAACTCTGTAAAAATGGCAATTTTGGTCACTGTGAGGGTTTAAAAAGTGGTTATTCAACATGAGGCCCGATCCAAATGACATTTTGAATCATTTTTGGTAGAGTCCAAAAAATCTATTTTCTGATGAAAAACGATGACCCCGGACCAGTCGAACGTTGAAAAAATGGTCAATATCGATGAAATTTTAACATTTAATCTTTTGACTTTAAATGACGGTTGGATGTGAGATTACTTTTTCAACTAAAATAAGTGTGTTTAAAGTCATTTCTGTGCCTGAAATTGGTCAAAATTGAAGATTTTGAGTAAGCAAAACTCTGTAAAAATGGCAATTTTGGTCACTGTGAGGGTTTAAAAAGTGGTTATTCAACATGAGGCCCGATTCAAATGACATTTTGAATCATTTTTGGTAGAGTCCAAAAAATCCATTTTCTGATGAAAAACGATGACCCCGGACCAGTCGAACGTTGAAAAAATTGTCAATATTGATGAAATTTTAACATTTAATCTTTTGACTTTAAATGACGGTTGGATGTGAGTTATTAATTTTTCAACTAAAATAAGTGTATTTAAAGTCATTTCTGTGCCTGAAATTGGTCAAAATTGAAGATTTTGAGTAAGCAAAACTCTGTAAAAATGGCAATTTTGGTCACTGTGAGGGTTTAAAAAGTGGTTATTCAACATGAGGCCCGATCCAAATGACATTTTGAATCATTTTTGGTAGAGTCCAAAAAATCAATTTTCTGATGAAAAACGATGACCCCGGACCAGTCGAACGTTAAAAAAATGGTCAATATTGATGAAATTTTAATATTTAATCTTTTGACTTTAAATGACGGTTGGATGTGAGTTATTACTTTTTCAACTAAAATAAGTGTGTTTAAAGTCATTTCTGTGCCTGAAATTGGTCAAAATTGAAGATTTTGAGTAAGCAAAACTCTGTAAAAATTGCAGTTTTGGTCACTGTGAGGGTTTAAAAAGTGGTTATCAACATGAGGCCCGATCCAAATGACATTTTGAATCATTTTTTGGTAGAGTCCAAAAAATCAATTTTCTGATGAAAAACGATGACCCCGGACCAGTCGAACGTTGAAAAAATGGTCAATATTGATGAAATTTTAACATTTAATCTTTTGACTTTAAATGACGGTTGGATGTGAGTTATTACTTTTTCAACTAAAATAAGTGTGTTTAAAGTCATTTCTGTGCCTGAAATTGGTCAAAATTGAAGATTTTGAGTAAGCAAAACTCTGTAAAAATGGCAGTTTTGGTCACTGTGAGGGTTTAAAAAGTGGTTATTCAACATGAGGCCCGATCCAAATGACATTTTGAATCATTTTTGGTAGAGTCCAAAAAATCCATTTTCTGATGAAAAACGATGACCCCGGACCAGTCGAACGTTGAAAAAATGGTCAATATTGATGAAATTTTAATATTTAATCTTTTGACTTTAAATGACGGTTGGATGTGAGTTATTACTTTTTCAACTAAAATAAGTGTGTTTAAAGTCATTTCTGTGCCTGAAATTGGTCAAAATTGAAGATTTTGAGTAAGCAAAACTCTGTAAAAATGGCAATTTTGGTCACCGTGAGGGTTTAAAAAGTGGTTATTCAACATGAGGCCCGATCCAAATGACATTTTGAATCATTTTTGGTAGAGTCCAAAAAATCAATTTTCTGATGAAAAACGATGACCCCGGACCAGTCGAACGTTGAAAAAATGGTCAATATTGATGAAATTTTAATATTTAATCTTTTGACTTTAAATGACGGTTGGATGTGAGTTATTACTTTTTCAACTAAAATAAGTGTGTTTAAAGTCATTTCTGTGCCTGAAATTGGTCAAAATTGAAGATTTTGAGTAAGCAAAACTCTGTAAAAATTGCAGTTTTGGTCACTGTGAGGGTTTAAAAAGTGGTTATCAACATGAGGCCCGATCCAAATGACATTTTGAATCATTTTTGGTAGAGTCCAAAAAATCAATTTTCTGATGAAAAACGATGACCCCGGACCAGTCGAACGTTGAAAAAATGGTCAATATTGATGAAATTTTAACATTTAATCTTTTGACTTTAAATGACGGTTGGATGTGAGTTATTACTTTTTCAACTAAAATAAGTGTGTTTAAAGTCATTTCTGTGCCTGAAATTGGTCAAAATTGAAGATTTTGAGTAAGCAAAACTCTGTAAAAATGGCAATTTTGGTCACTGTGAGGGTTTAAAAAGTGGTTATTCAACATGAGGCCCGATCCAAATGACATTTTGAATCATTTTTGGTAGAGTCCAAAAAATCAATTTTCTGATGAAAAACGATGACCCCGGACCAGTCGAACGTTGAAAAAATGGTCAATATTGATGAAATTTTAATATTTAATCTTTTGACTTTAAATGACGGTTGGATGTGAGTTATTACTTTTTCAACTAAAATAAGTGTGTTTAAAGTCATTTCTGTGCCTGAAATTGGTCAAAATTGAAGATTTTGAGTAAGCAAAACTCTGTAAAAATTGCAGTTTTGGTCACTGTGAGGGTTTAAAAAGTGGTTATCAACATGAGGCCCGATCCAAATGACATTTTGAATCATTTTTGGTAGAGTCCAAAAAATCAATTTTCTGATGAAAAACGATGACCCCGGACCAGTCGAACGTTGAAAAAATGGTCAATATTGATGAAATTTTAACATTTAATCTTTTGACTTTAAATGACGGTTGGATGTGAGTTATTACTTTTTCAACTAAAATAAGTGTGTTTAAAGTCATTTCTGTGCCTGAAATTGGTCATAATTGAAGATTTTGAGTAAGCAAAACTCTGTAAAAATGGCAGTTTTGGTCACTGTGAGGGTTTAAAAAGTGGTTATTCAACATGAGGCCTGATCCAAATGACATTTTGAATCATTTTTGGTAGAGTCCAAAAAATCAATTTTCTGATGAAAAACGATGACCCCGGACCAGTCGAACGTTGAAAAAAATGGTCAATATTGATGAAATTTTAACATTTAATCTTTTGACTTTAAATGACGGTTGGATGTGAGTTATTACTTTTTCAACTAAAATAAGTGTGTTTAAAGTCATTTCTGTGCCTGAAATTGGTCAAAATTGAAGATTTTGAGTAAGCAAAACTCTGTAAAAATGGCAATTTTGGTCACTGTGAGGGTTTAAAAAGTGGTTATTCAACATGAGGCCCGATCCAAATGACATTTTGAATCATTTTTGGTAGAGTCCAAAAAATTCATTTTCTGATGAAAAACGATGACCCCGGACCAGTCGAACGTTGAAAAAATGGTCAATATTGATGAAATTTTAATATTTAATCTTTTGACTTTAAATGACGGTTGGATGTGAGTTATTACTTTTTCAACTAAAATAAGTGTGTTTAAAGTCATTTCTGTGCCTGAAATTGGTCAAAATTGAAGATTTTGAGTAAGCAAAACTCTGTAAAAATGGCAGTTTTGGTCACTGTGAGGGTTTAAAAAGTGGTTATTCAACATGAGGCCCGATCCAAATGACATTTTGAATTATTTTTGGTAGAGTCCAAAAAATCAATTTTCTGATGAAAAACGATGACCCCGGACCAGTCGAACGTTGAAAAAATGGTCAATATTGATGAAATTTTAACATTTAATCTTTTGACTTTAAATGACGGTTGGATGTGAGTTATTACTTTTTCAACTAAAATAAGTGTGTTTAAAGTCATTTCTGTGCCTGAAATTGGTCAAAATTGAAGATTTTGAGTAAGCAAAACTCTGTAAAAATGGCAATTTTGGTCACCGTGAGGGTTTAAAAAGTGGTTATTCAACATGAGGCCCGATCCAAATGATATTTTGAATCATTTTTGGTAGAGTCCAAAAAATCAATTTTCTGATGAAAAACGATGACCCCGGACCAGTCGAACGTTGAAAAAATGGTCAATATTGATGAAATTTTAATATTTAATCTTTTGACTTTAAATGACGGTTGGATGTGAGTTATTACTTTTTCAACTAAAATAAGTGTGTTTAAAGTCATTTCTGTGCCTGAAATTGGTCAAAATTGAAGATTTTGAGTAAGCAAAACTCTGTAAAAATTGCAGTTTTGGTCACTGTGAGGGTTTAAAAAGTGGTTATCAACATGAGGCCCGATCCAAATGACATTTTGAATCATTTTTGGTAGAGTCCAAAAAATCAATTTTCGGATGAAAAACGATGACCCCGGACCAGTCGAACGTTGAAAAAATGGTCAATATTGATGAAATTTTAACATTTAATCTTTTGACTTTAAATGACGGTTGGATGTGAGTTATTACTTTTTCAACTAAAATAAGTGTGTTTAAAGTCATTTCTGTGCCTGAAATTGGTCAAAATTGAAGATTTTGAGTAAGCAAAACTCTGTAAAAATGGCAATTTTGGTCACTGTGAGGGTTTAAAAAGTGGTTATTCAACATGAGGCCCGATCCAAATGACATTTTGAATCATTTTTGGTAGAGTCCAAAAAATCAATTTTCTGATGAAAAACGATGACCCCGGACCAGTTGAACGTTGAAAAAATGGTCAATATTGATGAAATTTTAATATTTAATCTTTTGACTTTAAATGACGGTTGGATGTGAGTTATTACTTTTTCAACTAAAATAAGTGTGTTTAAAGTCATTTCTGTGCCTGAAATTGGTCAAAATTGAAGATTTTGAGTAAGCAAAACTCTGTAAAAATGGCAGTTTTGGTCACTGTGAGGGTTTAAAAAGTGGTTATTCAACATGAGGCCCGATCCAAATGACATTTTGAATTATTTTTGGTAGAGTCCAAAAAATCAATTTTCTGATGAAAAACGATGACCCCGGACCAGTCGAACGTTGAAAAAATGGTCAATATTGATGAAATTTTAACATTTAATCTTTTGACTTTAAATGACGGTTGGATGTGAGTTATTACTTTTTCAACTAAAATAAGTGTGTTTAAAGTCATTTCTGTGCCTGAAATTGGTCAAAATTGAAGATTTTGAGTAAGCAAAACTCTGTAAAAATTGCAGTTTTGGTCACTGTGAGGGTTTAAAAAGTGGTTATCAACATGAGGCCCGATCCAAATGACATTTTGAATCATTTTTGGTAGAGTCCAAAAAATCAATTTTCTGATGAAAAACGATGACCCCGGACCAGTCGAACGTTGAAAAAATGGTCAATATTGATGAAATTTTAACATTTAATCTTTTGACTTTAAATGACGGTTGGATGTGAGTTATTACTTTTTCAACTAAAATAAATGTGTTTAAAGTCATTTCTGTGCCTGAAATTGGTCAAAATTGAAGATTTTGAGTAAGCAAAACTCTGTAAAAATGGCAGTTTTGGTCACTGTGAGGGTTTAAAAAGTGGTTATTCAACATGAGGCCTGATCCAAATGACATTTTGAATCATTTTTGGTAGAGTCCAAAAAATCAATTTTCTGATGAAAAACGATGACCCCGGACCAGTCGAACGTTGAAAAAATGGTCAAAATTGATGAAATTTTAACATTTAATCTTTTGACTTTAAATGACGGTTGGATGTGAGTTATTACTTTTTCAACTAAAATAAGTGTGTTTAAAGTCATTTCTGTGCCTGAAATTGGTCAAAATTGAAGATTTTGAGTAAGCAAAACTCTGTAAAAATGGCAATTTTGGTCACTGTGAGGGTTTAAAAAGTGGTTATTCAACATGAGGCCCGATCCAAATGACATTTTGAATCATTTTTGGTAGAGTCCAAAAAATTCATTTTCTGATGAAAAACGATGACCCCGGACCAGTCGAACGTTGAAAAAATGGTCAATATTGATGAAATTTTACCATTTAATCTTTTGACTTTAAATGACGGTTGGATGTGAGTTATTACTTTTTCAACTAAAATAAGTGTGTTTAAAGTCATTTCTGTGCCTGAAATTGGTCAAAATTGAAGATTTCGAGTAAGCAAAACTCTGTAAAAATGGCAATTTTGGTCACTGTGAGGGTTTAAAAAGTGGTTATTCAACATGAGGCCCGATCCAAATGACATTTTGAATCATTTTTGGTAGAGTCCAAAAAATCCATTTTCTGATGAAAAACGATGACCCCGGACCAGTCGAACGTTGAAAAAATGGTCAATATCGATGAAATTTTAACATTTAATCTTTTGACTTTAAATGACGGTTGGATGTGAGATTACTTTTTCAACTAAAATAAGTGTGTTTAAAGTCATTTCTGTGCCTGAAATTGGTCAAAATTGAAGATTTTGAGTAAGCAAAACTCTGTAAAAATGGCAATTTTGGTCACTGTGAGGGTTTAAAAAGTGGTTATTCAACATGAGGCCCGATCCAAATGACATTTTGAATCATTTTTGGTAGAGTCCAAAAAATCCATTTTCTGATGAAAAACGATGACCCCGGACCAGTCGAACGTTGAAAAAATTGTCAATATTGATGAAATTTTAACATTTAATCTTTTGACTTTAAATGACGGTTGGATGTGAGTTATTAATTTTTCAACTAAAATAAGTGTATTTAAAGTCATTTCTGTGCCTGAAATTGGTCAAAATTGAAGATTTTGAGTAAGCAAAACTCTGTAAAAATGGCAATTTTGGTCACTGTGAGGGTTTAAAAAGTGGTTATTCAACATGAGGCCCGATCCAAATGACATTTTGAATCATTTTTGGTAGAGTCCAAAAAATCAATTTTCTGATGAAAAACGATGACCCCGGACCAGTCGAACGTTGAAAAAATGGTCAATATTGATGAAATTTTAATATTTAATCTTTTGACTTTAAATGACGGTTGGATGTGAGTTATTACTTTTTCAACTAAAATAAGTGTGTTTAAAGTCATTTCTGTGCCTGAAATTGGTCAAAATTGAAGATTTTGAGTAAGCAAAACTCTGTAAAAATTGCAGTTTTGGTCACTGTGAGGGTTTAAAAAGTGGTTATCAACATGAGGCCCGATCCAAATGACATTTTGAATCATTTTTTGGTAGAGTCCAAAAAATCAATTTTCTGATGAAAAACGATGACCCCGGATCAGTCGAACGTTGAAAAAATGGTCAATATTGATGAAATTTTAACATTTAATCTTTTGACTTTAAATGACGGTTGGATGTGAGTTATTACTTTTTCAACTAAAATAAGTGTGTTTAAAGTCATTTCTGTGCCTGAAATTGGTCAAAATTGAAGATTTTGAGTAAGCAAAACTCTGTAAAAATGGCAGTTTTGGTCACTGTGAGGGTTTAAAAAGTGGTTATTCAACATGAGGCCTGATCCAAATGACATTTTGAATCATTTTTGGTAGAGTCCAAAAAATCAATTTTCTGATGAAAAACGATGACCCCGGACCAGTCGAACGTTGAAAAAATGGTCAAAATTGATGAAATTTTAACATTTAATCTTTTGACTTTAAATGACGGTTGGATGTGAGTTATTACTTTTTCAACTAAAATAAGTGTGTTTAAAGTCATTTCTGTGCCTGAAATTGGTCAAAATTGAAGATTTTGAGTAAGCAAAACTCTGTAAAAATGGCAATTTTGGTCACTGTGAGGGTTTAAAAAGTGGTTATTCAACATGAGGCCCGATCCAAATGACATTTTGAATCATTTTTGGTAGAGTCCAAAAAATTCATTTTCTGATGAAAAACGATGACCCCGGACCAGTCGAACGTTGAAAAAATGGTCAATATTGATGAAATTTTACCATTTAATCTTTTGACTTTAAATGACGGTTGGATGTGAGTTATTACTTTTTCAACTAAAATAAGTGTGTTTAAAGTCATTTCTGTGCCTGAAATTGGTCAAAATTGAAGATTTCGAGTAAGCAAAACTCTGTAAAAATGGCAATTTTGGTCACTGTGAGGGTTTAAAAAGTGGTTATTCAACATGAGGCCCGATCCAAATGACATTTTGAATCATTTTTGGTAGAGTCCAAAAAATCTATTTTCTGATGAAAAACGATGACCCCGGACCAGTCGAACGTTGAAAAAATGGTCAATATCGATGAAATTTTAACATTTAATCTTTTGACTTTAAATGACGGTTGGATGTGAGATTACTTTTTCAACTAAAATAAGTGTGTTTAAAGTCATTTCTGTGCCTGAAATTGGTCAAAATTGAAGATTTTGAGTAAGCAAAACTCTGTAAAAATGGCAATTTTGGTCACTGTGAGGGTTTAAAAAGTGGTTATTCAACATGAGGCCCGATTCAAATGACATTTTGAATCATTTTTGGTAGAGTCCAAAAAATCCATTTTCTGATGAAAAACGATGACCCCGGACCAGTCGAACGTTGAAAAAATTGTCAATATTGATGAAATTTTAACATTTAATCTTTTGACTTTAAATGACGGTTGGATGTGAGTTATTAATTTTTCAACTAAAATAAGTGTATTTAAAGTCATTTCTGTGCCTGAAATTGGTCAAAATTGAAGATTTTGAGTAAGCAAAACTCTGTAAAAATGGCAATTTTGGTCACTGTGAGGGTTTAAAAAGTGGTTATTCAACATGAGGCCCGATCCAAATGACATTTTGAATCATTTTTGGTAGAGTCCAAAAAATCAATTTTCTGATGAAAAACGATGACCCCGGACCAGTCGAACGTTAAAAAAATGGTCAATATTGATGAAATTTTAATATTTAATCTTTTGACTTTAAATGACGGTTGGATGTGAGTTATTACTTTTTCAACTAAAATAAGTGTGTTTAAAGTCATTTCTGTGCCTGAAATTGGTCAAAATTGAAGATTTTGAGTAAGCAAAACTCTGTAAAAATTGCAGTTTTGGTCACTGTGAGGGTTTAAAAAGTGGTTATCAACATGAGGCCCGATCCAAATGACATTTTGAATCATTTTTTGGTAGAGTCCAAAAAATCAATTTTCTGATGAAAAACGATGACCCCGGACCAGTCGAACGTTGAAAAAATGGTCAATATTGATGAAATTTTAACATTTAATCTTTTGACTTTAAATGACGGTTGGATGTGAGTTATTACTTTTTCAACTAAAATAAGTGTGTTTAAAGTCATTTCTGTGCCTGAAATTGGTCAAAATTGAAGATTTTGAGTAAGCAAAACTCTGTAAAAATGGCAGTTTTGGTCACTGTGAGGGTTTAAAAAGTGGTTATTCAACATGAGGCCCGATCCAAATGACATTTTGAATCATTTTTGGTAGAGTCCAAAAAATCCATTTTCTGATGAAAAACGATGACCCCGGACCAGTCGAACGTTGAAAAAATGGTCAATATTGATGAAATTTTAATATTTAATCTTTTGACTTTAAATGACGGTTGGATGTGAGTTATTACTTTTTCAACTAAAATAAGTGTGTTTAAAGTCATTTCTGTGCCTGAAATTGGTCAAAATTGAAGATTTTGAGTAAGCAAAACTCTGTAAAAATGGCAATTTTGGTCACCGTGAGGGTTTAAAAAGTGGTTATTCAACATGAGGCCCGATCCAAATGACATTTTGAATCATTTTTGGTAGAGTCCAAAAAATCAATTTTCTGATGAAAAACGATGACCCCGGACCAGTCGAACGTTGAAAAAATGGTCAATATTGATGAAATTTTAATATTTAATCTTTTGACTTTAAATGACGGTTGGATGTGAGTTATTACTTTTTCAACTAAAATAAGTGTGTTTAAAGTCATTTCTGTGCCTGAAATTGGTCAAAATTGAAGATTTTGAGTAAGCAAAACTCTGTAAAAATTGCAGTTTTGGTCACTGTGAGGGTTTAAAAAGTGGTTATCAACATGAGGCCCGATCCAAATGACATTTTGAATCATTTTTGGTAGAGTCCAAAAAATCAATTTTCTGATGAAAAACGATGACCCCGGACCAGTCGAACGTTGAAAAAATGGTCAATATTGATGAAATTTTAACATTTAATCTTTTGACTTTAAATGACGGTTGGATGTGAGTTATTACTTTTTCAACTAAAATAAGTGTGTTTAAAGTCATTTCTGTGCCTGAAATTGGTCAAAATTGAAGATTTTGAGTAAGCAAAACTCTGTAAAAATGGCAATTTTGGTCACTGTGAGGGTTTAAAAAGTGGTTATTCAACATGAGGCCCGATCCAAATGACATTTTGAATCATTTTTGGTAGAGTCCAAAAAATCAATTTTCTGATGAAAAACGATGACCCCGGACCAGTCGAACGTTGAAAAAATGGTCAATATTGATGAAATTTTAATATTTAATCTTTTGACTTTAAATGACGGTTGGATGTGAGTTATTACTTTTTCAACTAAAATAAGTGTGTTTAAAGTCATTTCTGTGCCTGAAATTGGTCAAAATTGAAGATTTTGAGTAAGCAAAACTCTGTAAAAATTGCAGTTTTGGTCACTGTGAGGGTTTAAAAAGTGGTTATCAACATGAGGCCCGATCCAAATGACATTTTGAATCATTTTTGGTAGAGTCCAAAAAATCAATTTTCTGATGAAAAACGATGACCCCGGACCAGTCGAACGTTGAAAAAATGGTCAATATTGATGAAATTTTAACATTTAATCTTTTGACTTTAAATGACGGTTGGATGTGAGTTATTACTTTTTCAACTAAAATAAGTGTGTTTAAAGTCATTTCTGTGCCTGAAATTGGTCATAATTGAAGATTTTGAGTAAGCAAAACTCTGTAAAAATGGCAGTTTTGGTCACTGTGAGGGTTTAAAAAGTGGTTATTCAACATGAGGCCTGATCCAAATGACATTTTGAATCATTTTTGGTAGAGTCCAAAAAATCAATTTTCTGATGAAAAACGATGACCCCGGACCAGTCGAACGTTGAAAAAAATGGTCAATATTGATGAAATTTTAACATTTAATCTTTTGACTTTAAATGACGGTTGGATGTGAGTTATTACTTTTTCAACTAAAATAAGTGTGTTTAAAGTCATTTCTGTGCCTGAAATTGGTCAAAATTGAAGATTTTGAGTAAGCAAAACTCTGTAAAAATGGCAATTTTGGTCACTGTGAGGGTTTAAAAAGTGGTTATTCAACATGAGGCCCGATCCAAATGACATTTTGAATCATTTTTGGTAGAGTCCAAAAAATTCATTTTCTGATGAAAAACGATGACCCCGGACCAGTCGAACGTTGAAAAAATGGTCAATATTGATGAAATTTTAATATTTAATCTTTTGACTTTAAATGACGGTTGGATGTGAGTTATTACTTTTTCAACTAAAATAAGTGTGTTTAAAGTCATTTCTGTGCCTGAAATTGGTCAAAATAGAAGATTTTGAGTAAGCAAAACTCTGTAAAAATGGCAGTTTTGGTCACTGTGAGGGTTTAAAAAGTGGTTATTCAACATGAGGCCCGATCCAAATGACATTTTGAATTATTTTTGGTAGAGTCCAAAAAATCAATTTTCTGATGAAAAACGATGACCCCGGACCAGTCGAACGTTGAAAAAATGGTCAATATTGATGAAATTTTAACATTTAATCTTTTGACTTTAAATGACGGTTGGATGTGAGTTATTACTTTTTCAACTAAAATAAGTGTGTTTAAAGTCATTTCTGTGCCTGAAATTGGTCAAAATTGAAGATTTTGAGTAAGCAAAACTCTGTAAAAATGGCAATTTTGGTCACCGTGAGGGTTTAAAAAGTGGTTATTCAACATGAGGCCCGATCCAAATGATATTTTGAATCATTTTTGGTAGAGTCCAAAAAATCAATTTTCTGATGAAAAACGATGACCCCGGACCAGTCGAACGTTGAAAAAATGGTCAATATTGATGAAATTTTAATATTTAATCTTTTGACTTTAAATGACGGTTGGATGTGAGTTATTACTTTTTCAACTAAAATAAGTGTGTTTAAAGTCATTTCTGTGCCTGAAATTGGTCAAAATTGAAGATTTTGAGTAAGCAAAACTCTGTAAAAATTGCAGTTTTGGTCACTGTGAGGGTTTAAAAAGTGGTTATCAACATGAGGCCCGATCCAAATGACATTTTGAATCATTTTTGGTAGAGTCCAAAAAATCAATTTTCGGATGAAAAACGATGACCCCGGACCAGTCGAACGTTGAAAAAATGGTCAATATTGATGAAATTTTAATATTTAATCTTTTGACTTTAAATGACGGTTGGATGTGAGTTATTACTTTTTCAACTAAAATAAGTGTGTTTAAAGTCATTTCTGTGCCTGAAATTGGTCAAAATTGAAGATTTTGAGTAAGCAAAACTCTGTAAAAATTGCAGTTTTGGTCACTGTGAGGGTTTAAAAAGTGGTTATCAACATGAGGCCCGATCCAAATGACATTTTGAATCATTTTTGGTAGAGTCCAAAAAATCAATTTTCTGATGAAAAACGATGACCCCGGACCAGTCGAACGTTGAAAAAATGGTCAATATTGATGAAATTTTAACATTTAATCTTTTGACTTTAAATGACGGTTGGATGTGAGTTATTACTTTTTCAACTAAAATAAGTGTGTTTAAAGTCATTTCTGTGCCTGAAATTGGTCAAAATTGAAGATTTTGAGTAAGCAAAACTCTGTAAAAATGGCAATTTTGGTCACTGTGAGGGTTTAAAAAGTGGTTATTCAACATGAGGCCCGATCCAAATGACATTTTGAATCATTTTTGGTAGAGTCCAAAAAATCAATTTTCTGATGAAAAACGATGACCCCGGACCAGTCGAACGTTGAAAAAATGGTCAATATTGATGAAATTTTAATATTTAATCTTTTGACTTTAAATGACGGTTGGATGTGAGTTATTACTTTTTCAACTAAAATAAGTGTGTTTAAAGTCATTTCTGTGCCTGAAATTGGTCAAAATTGAAGATTTTGAGTAAGCAAAACTCTGTAAAAATTGCAGTTTTGGTCACTGTGAGGGTTTAAAAAGTGGTTATCAACATGAGGCCCGATCCAAATGACATTTTGAATCATTTTTGGTAGAGTCCAAAAAATCAATTTTCTGATGAAAAACGATGACCCCGGACCAGTCGAACGTTGAAAAAATGGTCAATATTGATGAAATTTTAACATTTAATCTTTTGACTTTAAATGACGGTTGGATGTGAGTTATTACTTTTTCAACTAAAATAAGTGTGTTTAAAGTCATTTCTGTGCCTGAAATTGGTCATAATTGAAGATTTTGAGTAAGCAAAACTCTGTAAAAATGGCAGTTTTGGTCACTGTGAGGGTTTAAAAAGTGGTTATTCAACATGAGGCCTGATCCAAATGACATTTTGAATCATTTTTGGTAGAGTCCAAAAAATCAATTTTCTGATGAAAAACGATGACCCCGGACCAGTCGAACGTTGAAAAAAATGGTCAATATTGATGAAATTTTAACATTTAATCTTTTGACTTTAAATGACGGTTGGATGTGAGTTATTACTTTTTCAACTAAAATAAGTGTGTTTAAAGTCATTTCTGTGCCTGAAATTGGTCAAAATTGAAGATTTTGAGTAAGCAAAACTCTGTAAAAATGGCAATTTTGGTCACTGTGAGGGTTTAAAAAGTGGTTATTCAACATGAGGCCCGATCCAAATGACATTTTGAATCATTTTTGGTAGAGTCCAAAAAATTCATTTTCTGATGAAAAACGATGACCCCGGACCAGTCGAACGTTGAAAAAATGGTCAATATTGATGAAATTTTAATATTTAATCTTTTGACTTTAAATGACGGTTGGATGTGAGTTATTACTTTTTCAACTAAAATAAGTGTGTTTAAAGTCATTTCTGTGCCTGAAATTGGTCAAAATAGAAGATTTTGAGTAAGCAAAACTCTGTAAAAATGGCAGTTTTGGTCACTGTGAGGGTTTAAAAAGTGGTTATTCAACATGAGGCCCGATCCAAATGACATTTTGAATTATTTTTGGTAGAGTCCAAAAAATCAATTTTCTGATGAAAAACGATGACCCCGGACCAGTCGAACGTTGAAAAAATGGTCAATATTGATGAAATTTTAACATTTAATCTTTTGACTTTAAATGACGGTTGGATGTGAGTTATTACTTTTTCAACTAAAATAAGTGTGTTTAAAGTCATTTCTGTGCCTGAAATTGGTCAAAATTGAAGATTTTGAGTAAGCAAAACTCTGTAAAAATGGCAATTTTGGTCACCGTGAGGGTTTAAAAAGTGGTTATTCAACATGAGGCCCGATCCAAATGATATTTTGAATCATTTTTGGTAGAGTCCAAAAAATCAATTTTCTGATGAAAAACGATGACCCCGGACCAGTCGAACGTTGAAAAAATGGTCAATATTGATGAAATTTTAATATTTAATCTTTTGACTTTAAATGACGGTTGGATGTGAGTTATTACTTTTTCAACTAAAATAAGTGTGTTTAAAGTCATTTCTGTGCCTGAAATTGGTCAAAATTGAAGATTTTGAGTAAGCAAAACTCTGTAAAAATTGCAGTTTTGGTCACTGTGAGGGTTTAAAAAGTGGTTATCAACATGAGGCCCGATCCAAATGACATTTTGAATCATTTTTGGTAGAGTCCAAAAAATCAATTTTCGGATGAAAAACGATGACCCCGGACCAGTCGAACGTTGAAAAAATGGTCAATATTGATGAAATTTTAACATTTAATCTTTTGACTTTAAATGACGGTTGGATGTGAGTTATTACTTTTTCAACTAAAATAAGTGTGTTTAAAGTCATTTCTGTGCCTGAAATTGGTCAAAATTGAAGATTTTGAGTAAGCAAAACTCTGTAAAAATGGCAATTTTGGTCACTGTGAGGGTTTAAAAAGTGGTTATTCAACATGAGGCCCGATCCAAATGACATTTTGAATCATTTTTGGTAGAGTCCAAAAAATCAATTTTCTGATGAAAAACGATGACCCCGGACCAGTTGAACGTTGAAAAAATGGTCAATATTGATGAAATTTTAATATTTAATCTTTTGACTTTAAATGACGGTTGGATGTGAGTTATTACTTTTTCAACTAAAATAAGTGTGTTTAAAGTCATTTCTGTGCCTGAAATTGGTCAAAATTGAAGATTTTGAGTAAGCAAAACTCTGTAAAAATGGCAGTTTTGGTCACTGTGAGGGTTTAAAAAGTGGTTATTCAACATGAGGCCCGATCCAAATGACATTTTGAATTATTTTTGGTAGAGTCCAAAAAATCAATTTTCTGATGAAAAACGATGACCCCGGACCAGTCGAACGTTGAAAAAATGGTCAATATTGATGAAATTTTAACATTTAATCTTTTGACTTTAAATGACGGTTGGATGTGAGTTATTACTTTTTCAACTAAAATAAGTGTGTTTAAAGTCATTTCTGTGCCTGAAATTGGTCAAAATTGAAGATTTTGAGTAAGCAAAACTCTGTAAAAATTGCAGTTTTGGTCACTGTGAGGGTTTAAAAAGTGGTTATCAACATGAGGCCCGATCCAAATGACATTTTGAATCATTTTTGGTAGAGTCCAAAAAATCAATTTTCTGATGAAAAACGATGACCCCGGACCAGTCGAACGTTGAAAAAATGGTCAATATTGATGAAATTTTAACATTTAATCTTTTGACTTTAAATGACGGTTGGATGTGAGTTATTACTTTTTCAACTAAAATAAATGTGTTTAAAGTCATTTCTGTGCCTGAAATTGGTCAAAATTGAAGATTTTGAGTAAGCAAAACTCTGTAAAAATGGCAGTTTTGGTCACTGTGAGGGTTTAAAAAGTGGTTATTCAACATGAGGCCTGATCCAAATGACATTTTGAATCATTTTTGGTAGAGTCCAAAAAATCAATTTTCTGATGAAAAACGATGACCCCGGACCAGTCGAACGTTGAAAAAATGGTCAAAATTGATGAAATTTTAACATTTAATCTTTTGACTTTAAATGACGGTTGGATGTGAGTTATTACTTTTTCAACTAAAATAAGTGTGTTTAAAGTCATTTCTGTGCCTGAAATTGGTCAAAATTGAAGATTTTGAGTAAGCAAAACTCTGTAAAAATGGCAATTTTGGTCACTGTGAGGGTTTAAAAAGTGGTTATTCAACATGAGGCCCGATCCAAATGACATTTTGAATCATTTTTGGTAGAGTCCAAAAAATTCATTTTCTGATGAAAAACGATGACCCCGGACCAGTCGAACGTTGAAAAAATGGTCAATATTGATGAAATTTTACCATTTAATCTTTTGACTTTAAATGACGGTTGGATGTGAGTTATTACTTTTTCAACTAAAATAAGTGTGTTTAAAGTCATTTCTGTGCCTGAAATTGGTCAAAATTGAAGATTTCGAGTAAGCAAAACTCTGTAAAAATGGCAATTTTGGTCACTGTGAGGGTTTAAAAAGTGGTTATTCAACATGAGGCCCGATCCAAATGACATTTTGAATCATTTTTGGTAGAGTCCAAAAAATCCATTTTCTGATGAAAAACAATGACCCCGGACCAGTCGAACGTTGAAAAAATGGTCAATATCGATGAAATTTTAACATTTAATCTTTTGACTTTAAATGACGGTTGGATGTGAGATTACTTTTTCAACTAAAATAAGTGTGTTTAAAGTCATTTCTGTGCCTGAAATTGGTCAAAATTGAAGATTTTGAGTAAGCAAAACTCTGTAAAAATGGCAATTTTGGTCACTGTGAGGGTTTAAAAAGTGGTTATTCAACATGAGGCCCGATCCAAATGACATTTTGAATCATTTTTGGTAGAGTCCAAAAAATCCATTTTCTGATGAAAAACGATGACCCCGGACCAGTCGAACGTTGAAAAAATTGTCAATATTGATGAAATTTTAACATTTAATCTTTTGACTTTAAATGACGGTTGGATGTGAGTTATTAATTTTTCAACTAAAATAAGTGTATTTAAAGTCATTTCTGTGCCTGAAATTGGTCAAAATTGAAGATTTTGAGTAAGCAAAACTCTGTAAAAATGGCAATTTTGGTCACTGTGAGGGTTTAAAAAGTGGTTATTCAACATGAGGCCCGATCCAAATGACATTTTGAATCATTTTTGGTAGAGTCCAAAAAATCAATTTTCTGATGAAAAACGATGACCCCGGACCAGTCGAACGTTGAAAAAATGGTCAATATTGATGAAATTTTAATATTTAATCTTTTGACTTTAAATGACGGTTGGATGTGAGTTATTACTTTTTCAACTAAAATAAGTGTGTTTAAAGTCATTTCTGTGCCTGAAATTGGTCAAAATTGAAGATTTTGAGTAAGCAAAACTCTGTAAAAATTGCAGTTTTGGTCACTGTGAGGGTTTAAAAAGTGGTTATCAACATGAGGCCCGATCCAAATGACATTTTGAATCATTTTTTGGTAGAGTCCAAAAAATCAATTTTCTGATGAAAAACGATGACCCCGGACCAGTCGAACGTTGAAAAAATGGTCAATATTGATGAAATTTTAACATTTAATCTTTTGACTTTAAATGACGGTTGGATGTGAGTTATTACTTTTTCAACTAAAATAAGTGTGTTTAAAGTCATTTCTGTGCCTGAAATTGGTCAAAATTGAAGATTTTGAGTAAGCAAAACTCTGTAAAAATGGCAGTTTTGGTCACTGTGAGGGTTTAAAAAGTGGTTATTCAACATGAGGCCCGATCCAAATGACATTTTGAATCATTTTTGGTAGAGTCCAAAAAATCCATTTTCTGATGAAAAACGATGACCCCGGACCAGTCGAACGTTGAAAAAATGGTCAATATTGATGAAATTTTAATATTTAATCTTTTGACTTTAAATGACGGTTGGATGTGAGTTATTACTTTTTCAACTAAAATAAGTGTGTTTAAAGTCATTTCTGTGCCTGAAATTGGTCAAAATTGAAGATTTTGAGTAAGCAAAACTCTGTAAAAATGGCAGTTTTGGTCACTGTGAGGGTTTAAAAAGTGGTTATTCAACATGAGGCCCGATCCAAATGACATTTTGAATTATTTTTGGTAGAGTCCAAAAAATCAATTTTCTGATGAAAAACGATGACCCCGGACCAGTCGAACGTTGAAAAAATGGTCAATATTGATGAAATTTTAACATTTAATCTTTTGACTTTAAATGACGGTTGGATGTGAGTTATTACTTTTTCAACTAAAATAAGTGTGTTTAAAGTCATTTCTGTGCCTGAAATTGGTCAAAATTGAAGATTTTGAGTAAGCAAAACTCTGTAAAAATGGCAATTTTGGTCACTGTGAGGGTTTAAAAAGTGGTTATTCAACATGAGGCCCGATCCAAATGACATTTTGAATCATTTTTGGTAGAGTCCAAAAAATCAATTTTCTGATGAAAAACGATGACCCCGGACCAGTCGAACGTTGAAAAAATGGTCAATATTGATGAAATTTTAATATTTAATCTTTTGACTTTAAATGACGGTTGGATGTGAGTTATTACTTTTTCAACTAAAATAAGTGTGTTTAAAGTCATTTCTGTGCCTGAAATTGGTCAAAATTGAAGATTTTGAGTAAGCAAAACTCTGTAAAAATTGCAGTTTTGGTCACTGTGAGGGTTTAAAAAGTGGTTATCAACATGAGGCCCGATCCAAATGACATTTTGAATCATTTTTGGTAGAGTCCAAAAAATCAATTTTCTGATGAAAAACGATGACCCCGGACCAGTCGAACGTTGAAAAAATGGTCAATATTGGTGAAATTTTAACATTTAATCTTTTGACTTTAAATGACGGTTGGATGTGAGTTATTACTTTTTCAACTAAAATAAATGTGTTTAAAGTCATTTCTGTGCCTGAAATTGGTCAAAATTGAAGATTTTGAGTAAGCAAAACTCTGTAAAAATGGCAATTTTGGTCACTGTGAGGGTTTAAAAAGTGGTTATTCAACATGAGGCCCGATCCAAATGACATTTTGAATCATTTTTGGTAGAGTCCAAAAAATTCATTTTCTGATGAAAAACGATGACCCCGGACCAGTCGAACGTTGAAAAAATGGTCAATATTGATGAAATTTTAATATTTAATCTTTTGACTTTAAATGACGGTTGGATGTGAGTTATTACTTTTTCAACTAAAATAAGTGTGTTTAAAGTCATTTCTGTGCCTGAAATTGGTCAAAATTGAAGATTTTGAGTAAGCAAAACTCTGTAAAAATGGCAGTTTTGGTCACTGTGAGGGTTTAAAAAGTGGTTATTCAACATGAGGCCCGATCCAAATGACATTTTGAATTATTTTTGGTAGAGTCCAAAAAATCAATTTTCTGATGAAAAACGATGACCCCGGACCAGTCGAACGTTGAAAAAATGGTCAATATTGATGAAATTTTAACATTTAATCTTTTGACTTTAAATGACGGTTGGATGTGAGTTATTACTTTTTCAACTAAAATAAGTGTGTTTAAAGTCATTTCTGTGCCTGAAATTGGTCAAAATTGAAGATTTTGAGTAAGCAAAACTCTGTAAAAATGGCAATTTTGGTCACCGTGAGGGTTTAAAAAGTGGTTATTCAACATGAGGCCCGATCCAAATGACATTTTGAATCATTTTTGGTAGAGTCCAAAAAATCAATTTTCTGATGAAAAACGATGACCCCGGACCAGTCGAACGTTGAAAAAATGGTCAATATTGATGAAATTTTAATATTTAATCTTTTGACTTTAAATGACGGTTGGATGTGAGTTATTACTTTTTCAACTAAAATAAGTGTGTTTAAAGTCATTTCTGTGCCTGAAATTGGTCAAAATTGAAGATTTTGAGTAAGCAAAACTCTGTAAAAATTGCAGTTTTGGTCACTGTGAGGGTTTAAAAAGTGGTTATCAACATGAGGCCCGATCCAAATGACATTTTGAATCATTTTTGGTAGAGTCCAAAAAATCAATTTTCGGATGAAAAACGATGACCCCGGACCAGTCGAACGTTGAAAAAATGGTCAATATTGATGAAATTTTAACATTTAATCTTTTGACTTTAAATGACGGTTGGATGTGAGTTATTACTTTTTCAACTAAAATAAGTGTGTTTAAAGTCATTTCTGTGCCTGAAATTGGTCAAAATTGAAGATTTTGAGTAAGCAAAACTCTGTAAAAATGGCAGTTTTGGTCACTGTGAGGGTTTAAAAAGTGGTTATTCAACATGAGGCCTGATCCAAATGACATTTTGAATCATTTTTGGTAGAGTCCAAAAAATCAATTTTCTGATGAAAAACGATGACCCCGGACCAGTCGAACGTTGAAAAAATGGTCAATATTGATGAAATTTTAACATTTAATCTTTTGACTTTAAATGACGGTTGGATGTGAGTTATTACTTTTTCAACTAAAATAAGTGTGTTTAAAGTCATTTCTGTGCCTGAAATTGGTCAAAATTGAAGATTTTGAGTAAGCAAAACTCTGTAAAAATGGCAATTTTGGTCACTGTGAGGGTTTAAAAAGTGGTTATTCAACATGAGGCCCGATCCAAATGACATTTTGAATCATTTTTGGTAGAGTCCAAAAAATCAATTTTCTGATGAAAAACGATGACCCCGGACCAGTCGAACGTTGAAAAAATGGTCAATATTGATGAAATTTTAATATTTAATCTTTTGACTTTAAATGACGGTTGGATGTGAGTTATTACTTTTTCAACTAAAATAAGTGTGTTTAAAGTCATTTCTGTGCCTGAAATTGGTCAAAATTGAAGATTTTGAGTAAGCAAAACTCTGTAAAAATTGCAGTTTTGGTCACTGTGAGGGTTTAAAAAGTGGTTATCAACATGAGGCCCGATCCAAATGACATTTTGAATCATTTTTGGTAGAGTCCAAAAAATCAATTTTCTGATGAAAAACGATGACCCCGGACCAGTCGAACGTTGAAAAAATGGTCAATATTGATGAAATTTTAACATTTAATCTTTTGACTTTAAATGACGGTTGGATGTGAGTTATTACTTTTTCAACTAAAATAAATGTGTTTAAAGTCATTTCTGTGCCTGAAATTGGTCAAAATTGAAGATTTTGAGTAAGCAAAACTCTGTAAAAATGGCAGTTTTGGTCACTGTGAGGGTTTAAAAAGTGGTTATTCAACATGAGGCCTGATCCAAATGACATTTTGAATCATTTTTGGTAGAGTCCAAAAAATCAATTTTCTGATGAAAAACGATGACCCCGGACCAGTCGAACGTTGAAAAAATGGTCAAAATTGATGAAATTTTAACATTTAATCTTTTGACTTTAAATGACGGTTGGATGTGAGTTATTACTTTTTCAACTAAAATAAGTGTGTTTAAAGTCATTTCTGTGCCTGAAATTGGTCAAAATTGAAGATTTTGAGTAAGCAAAACTCTGTAAAAATGGCAATTTTGGTCACTGTGAGGGTTTAAAAAGTGGTTATTCAACATGAGGCCCGATCCAAATGACATTTTGAATCATTTTTGGTAGAGTCCAAAAAATTCATTTTCTGATGAAAAACGATGACCCCGGACCAGTCGAACGTTGAAAAAATGGTCAATATTGATGAAATTTTACCATTTAATCTTTTGACTTTAAATGACGGTTGGATGTGAGTTATTACTTTTTCAACTAAAATAAGTGTGTTTAAAGTCATTTCTGTGCCTGAAATTGGTCAAAATTGAAGATTTCGAGTAAGCAAAACTCTGTAAAAATGGCAATTTTGGTCACTGTGAGGGTTTAAAAAGTGGTTATTCAACATGAGGCCCGATCCAAATGACATTTTGAATCATTTTTGGTAGAGTCCAAAAAATCTATTTTCTGATGAAAAACGATGACCCCGGACCAGTCGAACGTTGAAAAAATGGTCAATATCGATGAAATTTTAACATTTAATCTTTTGACTTTAAATGACGGTTGGATGTGAGATTACTTTTTCAACTAAAATAAGTGTGTTTAAAGTCATTTCTGTGCCTGAAATTGGTCAAAATTGAAGATTTTGAGTAAGCAAAACTCTGTAAAAATGGCAATTTTGGTCACTGTGAGGGTTTAAAAAGTGGTTATTCAACATGAGGCCCGATTCAAATGACATTTTGAATCATTTTTGGTAGAGTCCAAAAAATCCATTTTCTGATGAAAAACGATGACCCCGGACCAGTCGAACGTTGAAAAAATTGTCAATATTGATGAAATTTTAACATTTAATCTTTTGACTTTAAATGACGGTTGGATGTGAGTTATTAATTTTTCAACTAAAATAAGTGTATTTAAAGTCATTTCTGTGCCTGAAATTGGTCAAAATTGAAGATTTTGAGTAAGCAAAACTCTGTAAAAATGGCAATTTTGGTTACTGTGAGGGTTTAAAAAGTGGTTATTCAACATGAGGCCCGATCCAAATGACATTTTGAATCATTTTTGGTAGAGTCCAAAAAATCAATTTTCTGATGAAAAACGATGACCCCGGACCAGTCGAACGTTAAAAAAATGGTCAATATTGATGAAATTTTAATATTTAATCTTTTGACTTTAAATGACGGTTGGATGTGAGTTATTACTTTTTCAACTAAAATAAGTGTGTTTAAAGTCATTTCTGTGCCTGAAATTGGTCAAAATTGAAGATTTTGAGTAAGCAAAACTCTGTAAAAATTGCAGTTTTGGTCACTGTGAGGGTTTAAAAAGTGGTTATCAACATGAGGCCCGATCCAAATGACATTTTGAATCATTTTTTGGTAGAGTCCAAAAAATCAATTTTCTGATGAAAAACGATGACCCCGGACCAGTCGAACGTTGAAAAAATGGTCAATATTGATGAAATTTTAACATTTAATCTTTTGACTTTAAATGACGGTTGGATGTGAGTTATTACTTTTTCAACTAAAATAAGTGTGTTTAAAGTCATTTCTGTGCCTGAAATTGGTCAAAATTGAAGATTTTGAGTAAGCAAAACTCTGTAAAAATGGCAGTTTTGGTCACTGTGAGGGTTTAAAAAGTGGTTATTCAACATGAGGCCCGATCCAAATGACATTTTGAATCATTTTTGGTAGAGTCCAAAAAATCCATTTTCTGATGAAAAACGATGACCCCGGACCAGTCGAACGTTGAAAAAATGGTCAATATTGATGAAATTTTAATATTTAATCTTTTGACTTTAAATGACGGTTGGATGTGAGTTATTACTTTTTCAACTAAAATAAGTGTGTTTAAAGTCATTTCTGTGCCTGAAATTGGTCAAAATTGAAGATTTTGAGTAAGCAAAACTCTGTAAAAATGGCAATTTTGGTCACCGTGAGGGTTTAAAAAGTGGTTATTCAACATGAGGCCCGATCCAAATGACATTTTGAATCATTTTTGGTAGAGTCCAAAAAATCAATTTTCTGATGAAAAACGATGACCCCGGACCAGTCGAACGTTGAAAAAATGGTCAATATTGATGAAATTTTAATATTTAATCTTTTGACTTTAAATGACGGTTGGATGTGAGTTATTACTTTTTCAACTAAAATAAGTGTGTTTAAAGTCATTTCTGTGCCTGAAATTGGTCAAAATTGAAGATTTTGAGTAAGCAAAACTCTGTAAAAATTGCAGTTTTGGTCACTGTGAGGGTTTAAAAAGTGGTTATCAACATGAGGCCCGATCCAAATGACATTTTGAATCATTTTTGGTAGAGTCCAAAAAATCAATTTTCTGATGAAAAACGATGACCCCGGACCAGTCGAACGTTGAAAAAATGGTCAATATTGATGAAATTTTAACATTTAATCTTTTGACTTTAAATGACGGTTGGATGTGAGTTATTACTTTTTCAACTAAAATAAGTGTGTTTAAAGTCATTTCTGTGCCTGAAATTGGTCAAAATTGAAGATTTTGAGTAAGCAAAACTCTGTAAAAATGGCAATTTTGGTCACTGTGAGGGTTTAAAAAGTGGTTATTCAACATGAGGCCCGATCCAAATGACATTTTGAATCATTTTTGGTAGAGTCCAAAAAATCAATTTTCTGATGAAAAACGATGACCCCGGACCAGTCGAACGTTGAAAAAATGGTCAATATTGATGAAATTTTAATATTTAATCTTTTGACTTTAAATGACGGTTGGATGTGAGTTATTACTTTTTCAACTAAAATAAGTGTGTTTAAAGTCATTTCTGTGCCTGAAATTGGTCAAAATTGAAGATTTTGAGTAAGCAAAACTCTGTAAAAATTGCAGTTTTGGTCACTGTGAGGGTTTAAAAAGTGGTTATCAACATGAGGCCCGATCCAAATGACATTTTGAATCATTTTTGGTAGAGTCCAAAAAATCAATTTTCTGATGAAAAACGATGACCCCGGACCAGTCGAACGTTGAAAAAATGGTCAATATTGATGAAATTTTAACATTTAATCTTTTGACTTTAAATGACGGTTGGATGTGAGTTATTACTTTTTCAACTAAAATAAGTGTGTTTAAAGTCATTTCTGTGCCTGAAATTGGTCATAATTGAAGATTTTGAGTAAGCAAAACTCTGTAAAAATGGCAGTTTTGGTCACTGTGAGGGTTTAAAAAGTGGTTATTCAACATGAGGCCTGATCCAAATGACATTTTGAATCATTTTTGGTAGAGTCCAAAAAATCAATTTTCTGATGAAAAACGATGACCCCGGACCAGTCGAACGTTGAAAAAAATGGTCAATATTGATGAAATTTTAACATTTAATCTTTTGACTTTAAATGACGGTTGGATGTGAGTTATTACTTTTTCAACTAAAATAAGTGTGTTTAAAGTCATTTCTGTGCCTGAAATTGGTCAAAATTGAAGATTTTGAGTAAGCAAAACTCTGTAAAAATGGCAATTTTGGTCACTGTGAGGGTTTAAAAAGTGGTTATTCAACATGAGGCCCGATCCAAATGACATTTTGAATCATTTTTGGTAGAGTCCAAAAAATTCATTTTCTGATGAAAAACGATGACCCCGGACCAGTCGAACGTTGAAAAAATGGTCAATATTGATGAAATTTTAATATTTAATCTTTTGACTTTAAATGACGGTTGGATGTGAGTTATTACTTTTTCAACTAAAATAAGTGTGTTTAAAGTCATTTCTGTGCCTGAAATTGGTCAAAATTGAAGATTTTGAGTAAGCAAAACTCTGTAAAAATGGCAGTTTTGGTCACTGTGAGGGTTTAAAAAGTGGTTATTCAACATGAGGCCCGATCCAAATGACATTTTGAATTATTTTTGGTAGAGTCCAAAAAATCAATTTTCTGATGAAAAACGATGACCCCGGACCAGTCGAACGTTGAAAAAATGGTCAATATTGATGAAATTTTAACATTTAATCTTTTGACTTTAAATGACGGTTGGATGTGAGTTATTACTTTTTCAACTAAAATAAGTGTGTTTAAAGTCATTTCTGTGCCTGAAATTGGTCAAAATTGAAGATTTTGAGTAAGCAAAACTCTGTAAAAATGGCAATTTTGGTCACCGTGAGGGTTTAAAAAGTGGTTATTCAACATGAGGCCCGATCCAAATGATATTTTGAATCATTTTTGGTAGAGTCCAAAAAATCAATTTTCTGATGAAAAACGATGACCCCGGACCAGTCGAACGTTGAAAAAATGGTCAATATTGATGAAATTTTAATATTTAATCTTTTGACTTTAAATGACGGTTGGATGTGAGTTATTACTTTTTCAACTAAAATAAGTGTGTTTAAAGTCATTTCTGTGCCTGAAATTGGTCAAAATTGAAGATTTTGAGTAAGCAAAACTCTGTAAAAATTGCAGTTTTGGTCACTGTGAGGGTTTAAAAAGTGGTTATCAACATGAGGCCCGATCCAAATGACATTTTGAATCATTTTTGGTAGAGTCCAAAAAATCAATTTTCGGATGAAAAACGATGACCCCGGACCAGTCGAACGTTGAAAAAATGGTCAATATTGATGAAATTTTAACATTTAATCTTTTGACTTTAAATGACGGTTGGATGTGAGTTATTACTTTTTCAACTAAAATAAGTGTGTTTAAAGTCATTTCTGTGCCTGAAATTGGTCAAAATTGAAGATTTTGAGTAAGCAAAACTCTGTAAAAATGGCAATTTTGGTCACTGTGAGGGTTTAAAAAGTGGTTATTCAACATGAGGCCCGATCCAAATGACATTTTGAATCATTTTTGGTAGAGTCCAAAAAATCAATTTTCTGATGAAAAACGATGACCCCGGACCAGTTGAACGTTGAAAAAATGGTCAATATTGATGAAATTTTAATATTTAATCTTTTGACTTTAAATGACGGTTGGATGTGAGTTATTACTTTTTCAACTAAAATAAGTGTGTTTAAAGTCATTTCTGTGCCTGAAATTGGTCAAAATTGAAGATTTTGAGTAAGCAAAACTCTGTAAAAATGGCAGTTTTGGTCACTGTGAGGGTTTAAAAAGTGGTTATTCAACATGAGGCCCGATCCAAATGACATTTTGAATTATTTTTGGTAGAGTCCAAAAAATCAATTTTCTGATGAAAAACGATGACCCCGGACCAGTCGAACGTTGAAAAAATGGTCAATATTGATGAAATTTTAACATTTAATCTTTTGACTTTAAATGACGGTTGGATGTGAGTTATTACTTTTTCAACTAAAATAAGTGTGTTTAAAGTCATTTCTGTGCCTGAAATTGGTCAAAATTGAAGATTTTGAGTAAGCAAAACTCTGTAAAAATTGCAGTTTTGGTCACTGTGAGGGTTTAAAAAGTGGTTATCAACATGAGGCCCGATCCAAATGACATTTTGAATCATTTTTGGTAGAGTCCAAAAAATCAATTTTCTGATGAAAAACGATGACCCCGGACCAGTCGAACGTTGAAAAAATGGTCAATATTGATGAAATTTTAACATTTAATCTTTTGACTTTAAATGACGGTTGGATGTGAGTTATTACTTTTTCAACTAAAATAAATGTGTTTAAAGTCATTTCTGTGCCTGAAATTGGTCAAAATTGAAGATTTTGAGTAAGCAAAACTCTGTAAAAATGGCAGTTTTGGTCACTGTGAGGGTTTAAAAAGTGGTTATTCAACATGAGGCCTGATCCAAATGACATTTTGAATCATTTTTGGTAGAGTCCAAAAAATCAATTTTCTGATGAAAAACGATGACCCCGGACCAGTCGAACGTTGAAAAAATGGTCAAAATTGATGAAATTTTAACATTTAATCTTTTGACTTTAAATGACGGTTGGATGTGAGTTATTACTTTTTCAACTAAAATAAGTGTGTTTAAAGTCATTTCTGTGCCTGAAATTGGTCAAAATTGAAGATTTTGAGTAAGCAAAACTCTGTAAAAATGGCAATTTTGGTCACTGTGAGGGTTTAAAAAGTGGTTATTCAACATGAGGCCCGATCCAAATGACATTTTGAATCATTTTTGGTAGAGTCCAAAAAATTCATTTTCTGATGAAAAACGATGACCCCGGACCAGTCGAACGTTGAAAAAATGGTCAATATTGATGAAATTTTACCATTTAATCTTTTGACTTTAAATGACGGTTGGATGTGAGTTATTACTTTTTCAACTAAAATAAGTGTGTTTAAAGTCATTTCTGTGCCTGAAATTGGTCAAAATTGAAGATTTCGAGTAAGCAAAACTCTGTAAAAATGGCAATTTTGGTCACTGTGAGGGTTTAAAAAGTGGTTATTCAACATGAGGCCCGATCCAAATGACATTTTGAATCATTTTTGGTAGAGTCCAAAAAATCCATTTTCTGATGAAAAACGATGACCCCGGACCAGTCGAACGTTGAAAAAATGGTCAATATCGATGAAATTTTAACATTTAATCTTTTGACTTTAAATGACGGTTGGATGTGAGATTACTTTTTCAACTAAAATAAGTGTGTTTAAAGTCATTTCTGTGCCTGAAATTGGTCAAAATTGAAGATTTTGAGTAAGCAAAACTCTGTAAAAATGGCAATTTTGGTCACTGTGAGGGTTTAAAAAGTGGTTATTCAACATGAGGCCCGATCCAAATGACATTTTGAATCATTTTTGGTAGAGTCCAAAAAATCCATTTTCTGATGAAAAACGATGACCCCGGACCAGTCGAACGTTGAAAAAATTGTCAATATTGATGAAATTTTAACATTTAATCTTTTGACTTTAAATGACGGTTGGATGTGAGTTATTAATTTTTCAACTAAAATAAGTGTATTTAAAGTCATTTCTGTGCCTGAAATTGGTCAAAATTGAAGATTTTGAGTAAGCAAAACTCTGTAAAAATGGCAATTTTGGTCACTGTGAGGGTTTAAAAAGTGGTTATTCAACATGAGGCCCGATCCAAATGACATTTTGAATCATTTTTGGTAGAGTCCAAAAAATCAATTTTCTGATGAAAAACGATGACCCCGGACCAGTCGAACGTTGAAAAAATGGTCAATATTGATGAAATTTTAATATTTAATCTTTTGACTTTAAATGACGGTTGGATGTGAGTTATTACTTTTTCAACTAAAATAAGTGTGTTTAAAGTCATTTCTGTGCCTGAAATTGGTCAAAATTGAAGATTTTGAGTAAGCAAAACTCTGTAAAAATTGCAGTTTTGGTCACTGTGAGGGTTTAAAAAGTGGTTATCAACATGAGGCCCGATCCAAATGACATTTTGAATCATTTTTTGGTAGAGTCCAAAAAATCAATTTTCTGATGAAAAACGATGACCCCGGATCAGTCGAACGTTGAAAAAATGGTCAATATTGATGAAATTTTAACATTTAATCTTTTGACTTTAAATGACGGTTGGATGTGAGTTATTACTTTTTCAACTAAAATAAGTGTGTTTAAAGTCATTTCTGTGCCTGAAATTGGTCAAAATTGAAGATTTTGAGTAAGCAAAACTCTGTAAAAATGGCAGTTTTGGTCACTGTGAGGGTTTAAAAAGTGGTTATTCAACATGAGGCCTGATCCAAATGACATTTTGAATCATTTTTGGTAGAGTCCAAAAAATCAATTTTCTGATGAAAAACGATGACCCCGGACCAGTCGAACGTTGAAAAAATGGTCAAAATTGATGAAATTTTAACATTTAATCTTTTGACTTTAAATGACGGTTGGATGTGAGTTATTACTTTTTCAACTAAAATAAGTGTGTTTAAAGTCATTTCTGTGCCTGAAATTGGTCAAAATTGAAGATTTTGAGTAAGCAAAACTCTGTAAAAATGGCAATTTTGGTCACTGTGAGGGTTTAAAAAGTGGTTATTCAACATGAGGCCCGATCCAAATGACATTTTGAATCATTTTTGGTAGAGTCCAAAAAATTCATTTTCTGATGAAAAACGATGACCCCGGACCAGTCGAACGTTGAAAAAATGGTCAATATTGATGAAATTTTACCATTTAATCTTTTGACTTTAAATGACGGTTGGATGTGAGTTATTACTTTTTCAACTAAAATAAGTGTGTTTAAAGTCATTTCTGTGCCTGAAATTGGTCAAAATTGAAGATTTCGAGTAAGCAAAACTCTGTAAAAATGGCAATTTTGGTCACTGTGAGGGTTTAAAAAGTGGTTATTCAACATGAGGCCCGATCCAAATGACATTTTGAATCATTTTTGGTAGAGTCCAAAAAATCTATTTTCTGATGAAAAACGATGACCCCGGACCAGTCGAACGTTGAAAAAATGGTCAATATCGATGAAATTTTAACATTTAATCTTTTGACTTTAAATGACGGTTGGATGTGAGATTACTTTTTCAACTAAAATAAGTGTGTTTAAAGTCATTTCTGTGCCTGAAATTGGTCAAAATTGAAGATTTTGAGTAAGCAAAACTCTGTAAAAATGGCAATTTTGGTCACTGTGAGGGTTTAAAAAGTGGTTATTCAACATGAGGCCCGATTCAAATGACATTTTGAATCATTTTTGGTAGAGTCCAAAAAATCCATTTTCTGATGAAAAACGATGACCCCGGACCAGTCGAACGTTGAAAAAATTGTCAATATTGATGAAATTTTAACATTTAATCTTTTGACTTTAAATGACGGTTGGATGTGAGTTATTAATTTTTCAACTAAAATAAGTGTATTTAAAGTCATTTCTGTGCCTGAAATTGGTCAAAATTGAAGATTTTGAGTAAGCAAAACTCTGTAAAAATGGCAATTTTGGTCACTGTGAGGGTTTAAAAAGTGGTTATTCAACATGAGGCCCGATCCAAATGACATTTTGAATCATTTTTGGTAGAGTCCAAAAAATCAATTTTCTGATGAAAAACGATGACCCCGGACCAGTCGAACGTTAAAAAAATGGTCAATATTGATGAAATTTTAATATTTAATCTTTTGACTTTAAATGACGGTTGGATGTGAGTTATTACTTTTTCAACTAAAATAAGTGTGTTTAAAGTCATTTCTGTGCCTGAAATTGGTCAAAATTGAAGATTTTGAGTAAGCAAAACTCTGTAAAAATTGCAGTTTTGGTCACTGTGAGGGTTTAAAAAGTGGTTATCAACATGAGGCCCGATCCAAATGACATTTTGAATCATTTTTTGGTAGAGTCCAAAAAATCAATTTTCTGATGAAAAACGATGACCCCGGACCAGTCGAACGTTGAAAAAATGGTCAATATTGATGAAATTTTAACATTTAATCTTTTGACTTTAAATGACGGTTGGATGTGAGTTATTACTTTTTCAACTAAAATAAGTGTGTTTAAAGTCATTTCTGTGCCTGAAATTGGTCAAAATTGAAGATTTTGAGTAAGCAAAACTCTGTAAAAATGGCAGTTTTGGTCACTGTGAGGGTTTAAAAAGTGGTTATTCAACATGAGGCCCGATCCAAATGACATTTTGAATCATTTTTGGTAGAGTCCAAAAAATCCATTTTCTGATGAAAAACGATGACCCCGGACCAGTCGAACGTTGAAAAAATGGTCAATATTGATGAAATTTTAATATTTAATCTTTTGACTTTAAATGACGGTTGGATGTGAGTTATTACTTTTTCAACTAAAATAAGTGTGTTTAAAGTCATTTCTGTGCCTGAAATTGGTCAAAATTGAAGATTTTGAGTAAGCAAAACTCTGTAAAAATGGCAATTTTGGTCACCGTGAGGGTTTAAAAAGTGGTTATTCAACATGAGGCCCGATCCAAATGACATTTTGAATCATTTTTGGTAGAGTCCAAAAAATCAATTTTCTGATGAAAAACGATGACCCCGGACCAGTCGAACGTTGAAAAAATGGTCAATATTGATGAAATTTTAATATTTAATCTTTTGACTTTAAATGACGGTTGGATGTGAGTTATTACTTTTTCAACTAAAATAAGTGTGTTTAAAGTCATTTCTGTGCCTGAAATTGGTCAAAATTGAAGATTTTGAGTAAGCAAAACTCTGTAAAAATTGCAGTTTTGGTCACTGTGAGGGTTTAAAAAGTGGTTATCAACATGAGGCCCGATCCAAATGACATTTTGAATCATTTTTGGTAGAGTCCAAAAAATCAATTTTCTGATGAAAAACGATGACCCCGGACCAGTCGAACGTTGAAAAAATGGTCAATATTGATGAAATTTTAACATTTAATCTTTTGACTTTAAATGACGGTTGGATGTGAGTTATTACTTTTTCAACTAAAATAAGTGTGTTTAAAGTCATTTCTGTGCCTGAAATTGGTCAAAATTGAAGATTTTGAGTAAGCAAAACTCTGTAAAAATGGCAATTTTGGTCACTGTGAGGGTTTAAAAAGTGGTTATTCAACATGAGGCCCGATCCAAATGACATTTTGAATCATTTTTGGTAGAGTCCAAAAAATCAATTTTCTGATGAAAAACGATGACCCCGGACCAGTCGAACGTTGAAAAAATGGTCAATATTGATGAAATTTTAATATTTAATCTTTTGACTTTAAATGACGGTTGGATGTGAGTTATTACTTTTTCAACTAAAATAAGTGTGTTTAAAGTCATTTCTGTGCCTGAAATTGGTCAAAATTGAAGATTTTGAGTAAGCAAAACTCTGTAAAAATTGCAGTTTTGGTCACTGTGAGGGTTTAAAAAGTGGTTATCAACATGAGGCCCGATCCAAATGACATTTTGAATCATTTTTGGTAGAGTCCAAAAAATCAATTTTCTGATGAAAAACGATGACCCCGGACCAGTCGAACGTTGAAAAAATGGTCAATATTGATGAAATTTTAACATTTAATCTTTTGACTTTAAATGACGGTTGGATGTGAGTTATTACTTTTTCAACTAAAATAAGTGTGTTTAAAGTCATTTCTGTGCCTGAAATTGGTCATAATTGAAGATTTTGAGTAAGCAAAACTCTGTAAAAATGGCAGTTTTGGTCACTGTGAGGGTTTAAAAAGTGGTTATTCAACATGAGGCCTGATCCAAATGACATTTTGAATCATTTTTGGTAGAGTCCAAAAAATCAATTTTCTGATGAAAAACGATGACCCCGGACCAGTCGAACGTTGAAAAAAATGGTCAATATTGATGAAATTTTAACATTTAATCTTTTGACTTTAAATGACGGTTGGATGTGAGTTATTACTTTTTCAACTAAAATAAGTGTGTTTAAAGTCATTTCTGTGCCTGAAATTGGTCAAAATTGAAGATTTTGAGTAAGCAAAACTCTGTAAAAATGGCAATTTTGGTCACTGTGAGGGTTTAAAAAGTGGTTATTCAACATGAGGCCCGATCCAAATGACATTTTGAATCATTTTTGGTAGAGTCCAAAAAATTCATTTTCTGATGAAAAACGATGACCCCGGACCAGTCGAACGTTGAAAAAATGGTCAATATTGATGAAATTTTAATATTTAATCTTTTGACTTTAAATGACGGTTGGATGTGAGTTATTACTTTTTCAACTAAAATAAGTGTGTTTAAAGTCATTTCTGTGCCTGAAATTGGTCAAAATAGAAGATTTTGAGTAAGCAAAACTCTGTAAAAATGGCAGTTTTGGTCACTGTGAGGGTTTAAAAAGTGGTTATTCAACATGAGGCCCGATCCAAATGACATTTTGAATTATTTTTGGTAGAGTCCAAAAAATCAATTTTCTGATGAAAAACGATGACCCCGGACCAGTCGAACGTTGAAAAAATGGTCAATATTGATGAAATTTTAACATTTAATCTTTTGACTTTAAATGACGGTTGGATGTGAGTTATTACTTTTTCAACTAAAATAAGTGTGTTTAAAGTCATTTCTGTGCCTGAAATTGGTCAAAATTGAAGATTTTGAGTAAGCAAAACTCTGTAAAAATGGCAATTTTGGTCACCGTGAGGGTTTAAAAAGTGGTTATTCAACATGAGGCCCGATCCAAATGATATTTTGAATCATTTTTGGTAGAGTCCAAAAAATCAATTTTCTGATGAAAAACGATGACCCCGGACCAGTCGAACGTTGAAAAAATGGTCAATATTGATGAAATTTTAATATTTAATCTTTTGACTTTAAATGACGGTTGGATGTGAGTTATTACTTTTTCAACTAAAATAAGTGTGTTTAAAGTCATTTCTGTGCCTGAAATTGGTCAAAATTGAAGATTTTGAGTAAGCAAAACTCTGTAAAAATTGCAGTTTTGGTCACTGTGAGGGTTTAAAAAGTGGTTATCAACATGAGGCCCGATCCAAATGACATTTTGAATCATTTTTGGTAGAGTCCAAAAAATCAATTTTCGGATGAAAAACGATGACCCCGGACCAGTCGAACGTTGAAAAAATGGTCAATATTGATGAAATTTTAATATTTAATCTTTTGACTTTAAATGACGGTTGGATGTGAGTTATTACTTTTTCAACTAAAATAAGTGTGTTTAAAGTCATTTCTGTGCCTGAAATTGGTCAAAATTGAAGATTTTGAGTAAGCAAAACTCTGTAAAAATTGCAGTTTTGGTCACTGTGAGGGTTTAAAAAGTGGTTATCAACATGAGGCCCGATCCAAATGACATTTTGAATCATTTTTGGTAGAGTCCAAAAAATCAATTTTCTGATGAAAAACGATGACCCCGGACCAGTCGAACGTTGAAAAAATGGTCAATATTGATGAAATTTTAACATTTAATCTTTTGACTTTAAATGACGGTTGGATGTGAGTTATTACTTTTTCAACTAAAATAAGTGTGTTTAAAGTCATTTCTGTGCCTGAAATTGGTCAAAATTGAAGATTTTGAGTAAGCAAAACTCTGTAAAAATGGCAATTTTGGTCACTGTGAGGGTTTAAAAAGTGGTTATTCAACATGAGGCCCGATCCAAATGACATTTTGAATCATTTTTGGTAGAGTCCAAAAAATCAATTTTCTGATGAAAAACGATGACCCCGGACCAGTCGAACGTTGAAAAAATGGTCAATATTGATGAAATTTTAATATTTAATCTTTTGACTTTAAATGACGGTTGGATGTGAGTTATTACTTTTTCAACTAAAATAAGTGTGTTTAAAGTCATTTCTGTGCCTGAAATTGGTCAAAATTGAAGATTTTGAGTAAGCAAAACTCTGTAAAAATTGCAGTTTTGGTCACTGTGAGGGTTTAAAAAGTGGTTATCAACATGAGGCCCGATCCAAATGACATTTTGAATCATTTTTGGTAGAGTCCAAAAAATCAATTTTCTGATGAAAAACGATGACCCCGGACCAGTCGAACGTTGAAAAAATGGTCAATATTGATGAAATTTTAACATTTAATCTTTTGACTTTAAATGACGGTTGGATGTGAGTTATTACTTTTTCAACTAAAATAAGTGTGTTTAAAGTCATTTCTGTGCCTGAAATTGGTCATAATTGAAGATTTTGAGTAAGCAAAACTCTGTAAAAATGGCAGTTTTGGTCACTGTGAGGGTTTAAAAAGTGGTTATTCAACATGAGGCCTGATCCAAATGACATTTTGAATCATTTTTGGTAGAGTCCAAAAAATCAATTTTCTGATGAAAAACGATGACCCCGGACCAGTCGAACGTTGAAAAAAATGGTCAATATTGATGAAATTTTAACATTTAATCTTTTGACTTTAAATGACGGTTGGATGTGAGTTATTACTTTTTCAACTAAAATAAGTGTGTTTAAAGTCATTTCTGTGCCTGAAATTGGTCAAAATTGAAGATTTTGAGTAAGCAAAACTCTGTAAAAATGGCAATTTTGGTCACTGTGAGGGTTTAAAAAGTGGTTATTCAACATGAGGCCCGATCCAAATGACATTTTGAATCATTTTTGGTAGAGTCCAAAAAATTCATTTTCTGATGAAAAACGATGACCCCGGACCAGTCGAACGTTGAAAAAATGGTCAATATTGATGAAATTTTAATATTTAATCTTTTGACTTTAAATGACGGTTGGATGTGAGTTATTACTTTTTCAACTAAAATAAGTGTGTTTAAAGTCATTTCTGTGCCTGAAATTGGTCAAAATAGAAGATTTTGAGTAAGCAAAACTCTGTAAAAATGGCAGTTTTGGTCACTGTGAGGGTTTAAAAAGTGGTTATTCAACATGAGGCCCGATCCAAATGACATTTTGAATTATTTTTGGTAGAGTCCAAAAAATCAATTTTCTGATGAAAAACGATGACCCCGGACCAGTCGAACGTTGAAAAAATGGTCAATATTGATGAAATTTTAACATTTAATCTTTTGACTTTAAATGACGGTTGGATGTGAGTTATTACTTTTTCAACTAAAATAAGTGTGTTTAAAGTCATTTCTGTGCCTGAAATTGGTCAAAATTGAAGATTTTGAGTAAGCAAAACTCTGTAAAAATGGCAATTTTGGTCACCGTGAGGGTTTAAAAAGTGGTTATTCAACATGAGGCCCGATCCAAATGATATTTTGAATCATTTTTGGTAGAGTCCAAAAAATCAATTTTCTGATGAAAAACGATGACCCCGGACCAGTCGAACGTTGAAAAAATGGTCAATATTGATGAAATTTTAATATTTAATCTTTTGACTTTAAATGACGGTTGGATGTGAGTTATTACTTTTTCAACTAAAATAAGTGTGTTTAAAGTCATTTCTGTGCCTGAAATTGGTCAAAATTGAAGATTTTGAGTAAGCAAAACTCTGTAAAAATTGCAGTTTTGGTCACTGTGAGGGTTTAAAAAGTGGTTATCAACATGAGGCCCGATCCAAATGACATTTTGAATCATTTTTGGTAGAGTCCAAAAAATCAATTTTCGGATGAAAAACGATGACCCCGGACCAGTCGAACGTTGAAAAAATGGTCAATATTGATGAAATTTTAACATTTAATCTTTTGACTTTAAATGACGGTTGGATGTGAGTTATTACTTTTTCAACTAAAATAAGTGTGTTTAAAGTCATTTCTGTGCCTGAAATTGGTCAAAATTGAAGATTTTGAGTAAGCAAAACTCTGTAAAAATGGCAATTTTGGTCACTGTGAGGGTTTAAAAAGTGGTTATTCAACATGAGGCCCGATCCAAATGACATTTTGAATCATTTTTGGTAGAGTCCAAAAAATCAATTTTCTGATGAAAAACGATGACCCCGGACCAGTTGAACGTTGAAAAAATGGTCAATATTGATGAAATTTTAATATTTAATCTTTTGACTTTAAATGACGGTTGGATGTGAGTTATTACTTTTTCAACTAAAATAAGTGTGTTTAAAGTCATTTCTGTGCCTGAAATTGGTCAAAATTGAAGATTTTGAGTAAGCAAAACTCTGTAAAAATGGCAGTTTTGGTCACTGTGAGGGTTTAAAAAGTGGTTATTCAACATGAGGCCCGATCCAAATGACATTTTGAATTATTTTTGGTAGAGTCCAAAAAATCAATTTTCTGATGAAAAACGATGACCCCGGACCAGTCGAACGTTGAAAAAATGGTCAATATTGATGAAATTTTAACATTTAATCTTTTGACTTTAAATGACGGTTGGATGTGAGTTATTACTTTTTCAACTAAAATAAGTGTGTTTAAAGTCATTTCTGTGCCTGAAATTGGTCAAAATTGAAGATTTTGAGTAAGCAAAACTCTGTAAAAATTGCAGTTTTGGTCACTGTGAGGGTTTAAAAAGTGGTTATCAACATGAGGCCCGATCCAAATGACATTTTGAATCATTTTTGGTAGAGTCCAAAAAATCAATTTTCTGATGAAAAACGATGACCCCGGACCAGTCGAACGTTGAAAAAATGGTCAATATTGATGAAATTTTAACATTTAATCTTTTGACTTTAAATGACGGTTGGATGTGAGTTATTACTTTTTCAACTAAAATAAATGTGTTTAAAGTCATTTCTGTGCCTGAAATTGGTCAAAATTGAAGATTTTGAGTAAGCAAAACTCTGTAAAAATGGCAGTTTTGGTCACTGTGAGGGTTTAAAAAGTGGTTATTCAACATGAGGCCTGATCCAAATGACATTTTGAATCATTTTTGGTAGAGTCCAAAAAATCAATTTTCTGATGAAAAACGATGACCCCGGACCAGTCGAACGTTGAAAAAATGGTCAAAATTGATGAAATTTTAACATTTAATCTTTTGACTTTAAATGACGGTTGGATGTGAGTTATTACTTTTTCAACTAAAATAAGTGTGTTTAAAGTCATTTCTGTGCCTGAAATTGGTCAAAATTGAAGATTTTGAGTAAGCAAAACTCTGTAAAAATGGCAATTTTGGTCACTGTGAGGGTTTAAAAAGTGGTTATTCAACATGAGGCCCGATCCAAATGACATTTTGAATCATTTTTGGTAGAGTCCAAAAAATTCATTTTCTGATGAAAAACGATGACCCCGGACCAGTCGAACGTTGAAAAAATGGTCAATATTGATGAAATTTTACCATTTAATCTTTTGACTTTAAATGACGGTTGGATGTGAGTTATTACTTTTTCAACTAAAATAAGTGTGTTTAAAGTCATTTCTGTGCCTGAAATTGGTCAAAATTGAAGATTTCGAGTAAGCAAAACTCTGTAAAAATGGCAATTTTGGTCACTGTGAGGGTTTAAAAAGTGGTTATTCAACATGAGGCCCGATCCAAATGACATTTTGAATCATTTTTGGTAGAGTCCAAAAAATCCATTTTCTGATGAAAAACAATGACCCCGGACCAGTCGAACGTTGAAAAAATGGTCAATATCGATGAAATTTTAACATTTAATCTTTTGACTTTAAATGACGGTTGGATGTGAGATTACTTTTTCAACTAAAATAAGTGTGTTTAAAGTCATTTCTGTGCCTGAAATTGGTCAAAATTGAAGATTTTGAGTAAGCAAAACTCTGTAAAAATGGCAATTTTGGTCACTGTGAGGGTTTAAAAAGTGGTTATTCAACATGAGGCCCGATCCAAATGACATTTTGAATCATTTTTGGTAGAGTCCAAAAAATCCATTTTCTGATGAAAAACGATGACCCCGGACCAGTCGAACGTTGAAAAAATTGTCAATATTGATGAAATTTTAACATTTAATCTTTTGACTTTAAATGACGGTTGGATGTGAGTTATTAATTTTTCAACTAAAATAAGTGTATTTAAAGTCATTTCTGTGCCTGAAATTGGTCAAAATTGAAGATTTTGAGTAAGCAAAACTCTGTAAAAATGGCAATTTTGGTCACTGTGAGGGTTTAAAAAGTGGTTATTCAACATGAGGCCCGATCCAAATGACATTTTGAATCATTTTTGGTAGAGTCCAAAAAATCAATTTTCTGATGAAAAACGATGACCCCGGACCAGTCGAACGTTGAAAAAATGGTCAATATTGATGAAATTTTAATATTTAATCTTTTGACTTTAAATGACGGTTGGATGTGAGTTATTACTTTTTCAACTAAAATAAGTGTGTTTAAAGTCATTTCTGTGCCTGAAATTGGTCAAAATTGAAGATTTTGAGTAAGCAAAACTCTGTAAAAATTGCAGTTTTGGTCACTGTGAGGGTTTAAAAAGTGGTTATCAACATGAGGCCCGATCCAAATGACATTTTGAATCATTTTTTGGTAGAGTCCAAAAAATCAATTTTCTGATGAAAAACGATGACCCCGGACCAGTCGAACGTTGAAAAAATGGTCAATATTGATGAAATTTTAACATTTAATCTTTTGACTTTAAATGACGGTTGGATGTGAGTTATTACTTTTTCAACTAAAATAAGTGTGTTTAAAGTCATTTCTGTGCCTGAAATTGGTCAAAATTGAAGATTTTGAGTAAGCAAAACTCTGTAAAAATGGCAGTTTTGGTCACTGTGAGGGTTTAAAAAGTGGTTATTCAACATGAGGCCCGATCCAAATGACATTTTGAATCATTTTTGGTAGAGTCCAAAAAATCCATTTTCTGATGAAAAACGATGACCCCGGACCAGTCGAACGTTGAAAAAATGGTCAATATTGATGAAATTTTAATATTTAATCTTTTGACTTTAAATGACGGTTGGATGTGAGTTATTACTTTTTCAACTAAAATAAGTGTGTTTAAAGTCATTTCTGTGCCTGAAATTGGTCAAAATTGAAGATTTTGAGTAAGCAAAACTCTGTAAAAATGGCAGTTTTGGTCACTGTGAGGGTTTAAAAAGTGGTTATTCAACATGAGGCCCGATCCAAATGACATTTTGAATTATTTTTGGTAGAGTCCAAAAAATCAATTTTCTGATGAAAAACGATGACCCCGGACCAGTCGAACGTTGAAAAAATGGTCAATATTGATGAAATTTTAACATTTAATCTTTTGACTTTAAATGACGGTTGGATGTGAGTTATTACTTTTTCAACTAAAATAAGTGTGTTTAAAGTCATTTCTGTGCCTGAAATTGGTCAAAATTGAAGATTTTGAGTAAGCAAAACTCTGTAAAAATGGCAATTTTGGTCACTGTGAGGGTTTAAAAAGTGGTTATTCAACATGAGGCCCGATCCAAATGACATTTTGAATCATTTTTGGTAGAGTCCAAAAAATCAATTTTCTGATGAAAAACGATGACCCCGGACCAGTCGAACGTTGAAAAAATGGTCAATATTGATGAAATTTTAATATTTAATCTTTTGACTTTAAATGACGGTTGGATGTGAGTTATTACTTTTTCAACTAAAATAAGTGTGTTTAAAGTCATTTCTGTGCCTGAAATTGGTCAAAATTGAAGATTTTGAGTAAGCAAAACTCTGTAAAAATTGCAGTTTTGGTCACTGTGAGGGTTTAAAAAGTGGTTATCAACATGAGGCCCGATCCAAATGACATTTTGAATCATTTTTGGTAGAGTCCAAAAAATCAATTTTCTGATGAAAAACGATGACCCCGGACCAGTCGAACGTTGAAAAAATGGTCAATATTGGTGAAATTTTAACATTTAATCTTTTGACTTTAAATGACGGTTGGATGTGAGTTATTACTTTTTCAACTAAAATAAATGTGTTTAAAGTCATTTCTGTGCCTGAAATTGGTCAAAATTGAAGATTTTGAGTAAGCAAAACTCTGTAAAAATGGCAGTTTTGGTCACTGTGAGGGTTTAAAAAGTGGTTATTCAACATGAGGCCTGATCCAAATGACATTTTGAATCATTTTTCGTAGAGTCCAAAAAATCAATTTTCTGATGAAAAACGATGACCCCGGACCAGTCGAACGTTGAAAAAATGGTCAAAATTGATGAAATTTTAACATTTAATCTTTTGACTTTAAATGACGGTTGGATGTGAGTTATTACTTTTTCAACTAAAATAAGTGTGTTTAAAGTCATTTCTGTGCCTGAAATTGGTCAAAATTGAAGATTTTGAGTAAGCAAAACTCTGTAAAAATGGCAATTTTGGTCACTGTGAGGGTTTAAAAAGTGGTTATTCAACATGAGGCCCGATCCAAATGACATTTTGAATCATTTTTGGTAGAGTCCAAAAAATTCATTTTCTGATGAAAAACGATGACCCCGGACCAGTCGAACGTTGAAAAAATGGTCAATATTGATGAAATTTTAACATTTAATCTTTTGACTTTAAATGACGGTTGGATGTGAGTTATTACTTTTTCAACTAAAATAAGTGTGTTTAAAGTCATTTCTGTGCCTGAAATTGGTCAAAATTGAAGATTTTGAGTAAGCAAAACTCTGTAAAAATGGCAATTTTGGTCACTGTGAGGGTTTAAAAAGTGGTTATTCAACATGAGGCCCGATCCAAATGACATTTTGAATCATTTTTGGTAGAGTCCAAAAAATTCATTTTCTGATGAAAAACGATGACCCCGGACCAGTCGAACGTTGAAAAAATGGTCAATATTGATGAAATTTTAATATTTAATCTTTTGACTTTAAATGACGGTTGGATGTGAATTATTACTTTTTCAACTAAAATAAGTGTGTTTAAAGTCATTTCTGTGCCTGAAATTGGTCAAAATTGAAGATTTTGAGTAAGCAAAACTCTGTAAAAATGGCAGTTTTGGTCACTGTGAGGGTTTAAAAAGTGGTTATTCAACATGAGGCCCGATCCAAATGACATTTTGAATTATTTTTGGTAGAGTCCAAAAAATCAATTTTCTGATGAAAAACGATGACCCCGGACCAGTCGAACGTTGAAAAAATGGTCAATATTGATGAAATTTTAACATTTAATCTTTTGACTTTAAATGACGGTTGGATGTGAGTTATTACTTTTTCAACTAAAATAAGTGTGTTTAAAGTCATTTCTGTGCCTGAAATTGGTCAAAATTGAAGATTTTGAGTAAGCAAAACTCTGTAAAAATGGCAATTTTGGTCACTGTGAGGGTTTAAAAAGTGGTTATTCAACATGAGGCCCGATCCAAATGACATTTTGAATCATTTTTGGTAGAGTCCAAAAAATCAATTTTCTGATGAAAAACGATGACCCCGGACCAGTCGAACGTTGAAAAAATGGTCAATATTGGTGAAATTTTAACATTTAATCTTTTGACTTTAAATGACGGTTGGATGTGAGTTATTACTTTTTCAACTAAAATAAATGTGTTTAAAGTCATTTCTGTGCCTGAAATTGGTCAAAATTGAAGATTTTGAGTAAGCAAAACTCTGTAAAAATGGCAGTTTTGGTCACTGTGAGGGTTTAAAAAGTGGTTATTCAACATGAGGCCTGATCCAAATGACATTTTGAATCATTTTTGGTAGAGTCCAAAAAATCAATTTTCTGATGAAAAACGATGACCCCGGACCAGTCGAACGTTGAAAAAATGGTCAATATTGATGAAATTTTAATATTTAATCTTTTGACTTTAAATGACGGTTGGATGTGAGTTATTACTTTTTCAACTAAAATAAGTGTGTTTAAAGTCATTTCTGTGCCTGAAATTGGTCAAAATTGAAGATTTTGAGTAAGCAAAACTCTGTAAAAATTGCAGTTTTGGTCACTGTGAGGGTTTAAAAAGTGGTTATCAACATGAGGCCCGATCCAAATGACATTTTGAATCATTTTTGGTAGAGTCCAAAAAATCAATTTTCTGATGAAAAACGATGACCCCGGACCAGTCGAACGTTGAAAAAATGGTCAATATTGGTGAAATTTTAACATTTAATCTTTTGACTTTAAATGACGGTTGGATGTGAGTTATTACTTTTTCAACTAAAATAAATGTGTTTAAAGTCATTTCTGTGCCTGAAATTGGTCAAAATTGAAGATTTTGAGTAAGCAAAACTCTGTAAAAATGGCAGTTTTGGTCACTGTGAGGGTTTAAAAAGTGGTTATTCAACATGAGGCCTGATCCAAATGACATTTTGAATCATTTTTGGTAGAGTCCAAAAAATCAATTTTCTGATGAAAAACGATGACCCCGGACCAGTCGAACGTTGAAAAAATGGTCAAAATTGATGAAATTTTAACATTTAATCTTTTGACTTTAAATGACGGTTGGATGTGAGTTATTACTTTTTCAACTAAAATAAGTGTGTTTAAAGTCATTTCTGTGCCTGAAATTGGTCAAAATTGAAGATTTTGAGTAAGCAAAACTCTGTAAAAATGGCAATTTTGGTCACTGTGAGGGTTTAAAAAGTGGTTATTCAACATGAGGACCGATCCAAATGACATTTTGAATCATTTTTGGTAGAGTCCAAAAAATCAATTTTCTGATGAAAAACGATGACCCCGGACCAGTCGAACGTTGAAAAAATGGTCAATATTGATGAAATTTTAATATTTAATCTTTTCACTTTAAATGACGGTTGGATGTGAGTTATTACTTTTTCAACTAAAATAAGTGTATTTAAAGTCATTTCTGTGCCTGAAATTGGTCAAAATTGAAGATTTTGAGTAAGCAAAACTCTGTAAAAATGGCAATTTTGGTCACTGTGAGGGTTTAAAAAGTGGTTATTCAACATGAGGCCCGATCCAAATGACATGTTGAATCATTTTTGGTAGAGTCCAAAAAATCAATTTTCTGATGAAAAACGATGACCCCGGACCAGTCGAACGTTGAAAAAATGGTCAATATTGATGAAATTTTAATATTTAATCTTTTGACTTTAAATGACGGTTGGATGTGAGTTATTACTTTTTTCAACTAAAATAAGTGTGTTTAAAGTCATTTCTGTGCCTGAAATTGGTCAAAATTGAAGATTTTGAGTAAGCAAAACTCTGTAGAAATTGCAGTTTTGGTCACTGTGAGGGTTTAAAAAGTGGTTATCAACATGAGGCCTGATCCAAATGACATTTTGAATCATTTTTGGTAGAGTCCAAAAAATTCATTTTCTGATGAAAAACGATGACCCCGGACCAGTCGAACGTTGAAAAAATGGTCAATATTGATGAAATTTTAACATTTAATCTTTTGACTTTAAATGACGGTTGGATGTGAGTTATTACTTTTTCAACTAAAATAAGTGTGTTTAAAGTCATTTCTGTGCCTGAAATTGGTCAAAATTGAAGATTTCGAGTAAGCAAAACTCTGTAAAAATGGCAATTTTGGTCACTGTGAGGGTTTAAAAAGTGGTTATTCAACATGAGGCCCGATCCAAATGACATTTTGAATCATTTTTGGTAGAGTCCAAAAAATCCATTTTCTGATGAAAAACGATGACCCCGGACCAGTCGAACGTTGAAAAAGTGGTCAATATTGATGAAATTTTAACATTTAATCTTTTGACTTTAAATGACGGTTGGATGTGAGATTACTTTTTCAACTAAAATAAGTGCGTTTAAAGTCATTTCTGTGCCTGAAATTGGTCAAAATTGAAGATTTTGAGTAAGCAAAACTCTGTAAAAATGGCAATTTTGGTCACTGTGAGGGTTTAAAAAGTGGTTATTCAACATGAGGCCCGATCCAAATGACATTTTGAATCATTTTTGGTAGAGTCCAAAAAATCCATTTTCTGATGAAAAACGATGACCCCGGACCAGTCGAACGTTGAAAAAATTGTCAATATTGATGAAATTTTAACATTTAATCTTTTGACTTTAAATGACGGTTGGATGTGAGTTATTAATTTTTCAACTAAAATAAGTGTATTTAAAGTCATTTCTGTGCCTGAAATTGGTCAAAATTGAAGATTTTGAGTAAGCAAAACTCTGTAAAAATGGCAATTTTGGTCACTGTGAGGGTTTAAAAAGTGGTTATTCAACATGAGGCCCGATCCAAATGACATGTTGAATCATTTTTGGTAGAGTCCAAAAAATCAATTTTCTGATGAAAAACGATGACCCCGGACCAGTCGAACGTTGAAAAAATGGTCAATATTGATGAAATTTTAATATTTAATCTTTTGACTTTAAATGACGGTTGGATGTGAGTTATTACTTTTTTCAACTAAAATAAGTGTGTTTAAAGTCATTTCTGTGCCTGAAATTGGTCAAAATTGAAGATTTTGAGTAAGCAAAACTCTGTAAAAATTGCAGTTTTGGTCACTGTGAGGGTTTAAAAAGTGGTTATCAACATGAGGCCTGATCCAAATGACATTTTGAATCATTTTTGGTAGAGTCCAAAAAATCAATTTTCTGATGAAAAACGATGACCCCGGACCAGTCGAACGTTGAAAAAATGGTCAATATTGATGAAATTTTAACATTTAATCTTTTGACTTTAAATGACGGTTGGATGTGAGTTATTACTTTTTCAACTAAAATAAGTGTGTTTAAAGTCATTTCTGTGCCTGAAATTGGTCAAAATTGAAGATTTTGAGTAAGCAAAACTCTGTAAAAATGGCAATTTTGGTCACTGTGAGGGTTTAAAAAGTGGTTATTCAACATGAGGCCCGATCCAAATGACATTTTGAATCATTTTTGGTAGAGTCCAAAAAATTCATTTTCTGATGAAAAACGATGACCCCGGACCAGTCGAACGTTGAAAAAATGGTCAATATTGATGAAATTTTAATATTTAATCTTTTGACTTTAAATGACGGTTGGATGTGAGTTATTACTTTTTCAACTAAAATAAGTGTGTTTAAAGTCATTTCTGTGCCTGAAATTGGTCAAAATTGAAGATTTTGAGTAAGCAAAACTCTGTAAAAATGGCAGTTTTGGTCACTGTGAGGGTTTAAAAAGTGGTTATTCAACATGAGGCCCGATCCAAATGACATTTTGAATTATTTTTGGTAGAGTCCAAAAAATCAATTTTCTGATGAAAAACGATGACCCCGGACCAGTCGAACGTTGAAAAAATGGTCAATATTGATGAAATTTTAACATTTAATCTTTTGACTTTAAATGACGGTTGGATGTGAGTTATTACTTTTTCAACTAAAATAAGTGTGTTTAAAGTCATTTCTGTGCCTGAAATTGGTCAAAATTGAAGATTTTGAGTAAGCAAAACTCTGTAAAAATGGCAATTTTGGTCACCGTGAGGGTTTAAAAAGTGGTTATTCAACATGAGGCCCGATCCAAATGACATTTTGAATCATTTTTGGTAGAGTCCAAAAAATCAATTTTCTGATGAAAAACGATGACCCCGGACCAGTCGAACGTTGAAAAAATGGTCAATATTGATGAAATTTTAATATTTAATCTTTTGACTTTAAATGACGGTTGGATGTGAGTTATTACTTTTTCAACTAAAATAAGTGTGTTTAAAGTCATTTCTGTGCCTGAAATTGGTCAAAATTGAAGATTTTGAGTAAGCAAAACTCTGTAAAAATTGCAGTTTTGGTCACTGTGAGGGTTTAAAAAGTGGTTATCAACATGAGGCCCGATCCAAATGACATTTTGAATCATTTTTGGTAGAGTCCAAAAAATCAATTTTCTGATGAAAAACGATGACCCCGGACCAGTCGAACGTTGAAAAAATGGTCAATATTGATGAAATTTTAACATTTAATCTTTTGACTTTAAATGACGGTTGGATGTGAGTTATTACTTTTTCAACTAAAATAAGTGTGTTTAAAGTCATTTCTGTGCCTGAAATTGGTCAAAATTGAAGATTTTGAGTAAGCAAAACTCTGTAAAAATGGCAATTTTGGTCACTGTGAGGGTTTAAAAAGTGGTTATTCAACATGAGGCCCGATCCAAATGACATTTTGAATCATTTTTGGTAGAGTCCAAAAAATCAATTTTCTGATGAAAAACGATGACCCCGGACCAGTCGAACGTTGAAAAAATGGTCAATATTGATGAAATTTTAATATTTAATCTTTTGACTTTAAATGACGGTTGGATGTGAGTTATTACTTTTTCAACTAAAATAAGTGTGTTTAAAGTCATTTCTGTGCCTGAAATTGGTCAAAATTGAAGATTTTGAGTAAGCAAAACTCTGTAAAAATTGCAGTTTTGGTCACTGTGAGGGTTTAAAAAGTGGTTATCAACATGAGGCCCGATCCAAATGACATTTTGAATCATTTTTGGTAGAGTCCAAAAAATCAATTTTCTGATGAAAAACGATGACCCCGGACCAGTCGAACGTTGAAAAAATGGTCAATATTGATGAAATTTTAACATTTAATCTTTTGACTTTAAATGACGGTTGGATGTGAGTTATTACTTTTTCAACTAAAATAAGTGTGTTTAAAGTCATTTCTGTGCCTGAAATTGGTCAAAATTGAAGATTTTGAGTAAGCAAAACTCTGTAAAAATGGCAGTTTTGGTCACTGTGAGGGTTTAAAAAGTGATTATTCAACATGAGGCCTGATCCAAATGACATTTTCAATCATTTTTGGTAGAGTCCAAAAAATCAATTTTCTGATGAAAAACGATGACCCCGGACCAGTCGAACGTTGAAAAAATGGTCAATATTGATGAAATTTTAACATTTAATCTTTTGACTTTAAATGACGGTTGGATGTGAGTTATTACTTTTTCAACTAAAATAAGTGTGTTTAAAGTCATTTCTGTGCCTGAAATTGGTCAAAATTGAAGATTTTGAGTAAGCAAAACTCTGTAAAAATGGCAATTTTGGTCACTGTGAGGGTTTAAAAAGTGGTTATTCAACATGAGGCCCGATCCAAATGACATTTTGAATCATTTTTGGTAGAGTCCAAAAAATTCATTTTCTGATGAAAAACGATGACCCCGGACCAGTCGAACGTTGAAAAAATGGTCAATATTGATGAAATTTTAATATTTAATCTTTTGACTTTAAATGACGGTTGGATGTGAATTATTACTTTTTCAACTAAAATAAGTGTGTTTAAAGTCATTTCTGTGCCTGAAATTGGTCAAAATTGAAGATTTTGAGTAAGCAAAACTCTGTAAAAATGGCAGTTTTGGTCACTGTGAGGGTTTAAAAAGTGGTTATTCAACATGAGGCCCGATCCAAATGACATTTTGAATTATTTTTGGTAGAGTCCAAAAAATCAATTTTCTGATGAAAAACGATGACCCCGGACCAGTCGAACGTTGAAAAAATGGTCAATATTGATGAAATTTTAACATTTAATCTTTTGACTTTAAATGACGGTTGGATGTGAGTTATTACTTTTTCAACTAAAATAAGTGTGTTTAAAGTCATTTCTGTGCCTGAAATTGGTCAAAATTGAAGATTTTGAGTAAGCAAAACTCTGTAAAAATGGCAATTTTGGTCACTGTGAGGGTTTAAAAAGTGGTTATTCAACATGAGGCCCGATCCAAATGACATTTTGAATCATTTTTGGTAGAGTCCAAAAAATCAATTTTCTGATGAAAAACGATGACCCCGGACCAGTCGAACGTTGAAAAAATGGTCAATATTGATGAAATTTTAATATTTAATCTTTTGACTTTAAATGACGGTTGGATGTGAGTTATTACTTTTTCAACTAAAATAAGTGTGTTTAAAGTCATTTCTGTGCCTGAAATTGGTCAAAATTGAAGATTTTGAGTAAGCAAAACTCTGTAAAAATTGCAGTTTTGGTCACTGTGAGGGTTTAAAAAGTGGTTATCAACATGAGGCCCGATCCAAATGACATTTTGAATCATTTTTGGTAGAGTCCAAAAAATCAATTTTCTGATGAAAAACGATGACCCCGGACCAGTCGAACGTTGAAAAAATGGTCAATATTGATGAAATTTTAACATTTAATCTTTTGACTTTAAATGACGGTTGGATGTGAGTTATTACTTTTTCAACTAAAATAAATGTGTTTAAAGTAATTTCTGTGCCTGAAATTGGTCAAAATTGAAGATTTTGAGTAAGCAAAACTCTGTAAAAATGGCAGTTTTGGTCACTGTGAGGGTTTAAAAAGTGGTTATTCAACATGAGGCCTGATCCAAATGACATTTTGAATCATTTTTGGTAGAGTCCAAAAAATCAATTTTCTGATGAAAAACGATGACCCCGGACCAGTCGAACGTTGAAAAAATGGTCAAAATTGATGAAATTTTAACATTTAATCTTTTGACTTTAAATGACGGTTGGATGTGAGTTATTACTTTTTCAACTAAAATAAGTGTGTTTAAAGTCATTTCTGTGCTTGAAATTGGTCAAAATTGAAGATTTTGAGTAAGCAAAACTCTGTAAAAATGGCAATTTTGGTCACTGTGAGGGTTTAAAAAGTGGTTATTCAACATGAGGCCCGATCCAAATGACATTTTGAATCATTTTTGGTAGAGTCCAAAAAATTCATTTTCTGATGAAAAACGATGACTCCGGACCAGTCGAACGTTGAAAAAATGGTCAATATTGATGAAATTTTAACATTTAATCTTTTGACTTTAAATGACGGTTGGATGTGAGTTATTACTTTTTCAACTAAAATAAGTGTGTTTAAAGTCATTTCTGTGCCTGAAATTGGTCAAAATTGAAGATTTCGAGTAAGCAAAACTCTGTAAAAATGGCAATTTTGGTCACTGTGAGGGTTTAAAAAGTGGTTATTCAACATGAGGCCCGATCCAAATGACATTTTGAATCATTTTTGGTAGAGTCCAAAAAATCCATTTTCTGATGAAAAACGATGACCCCGGACCAGTCGAACGTTGAAAAAATGGTCAATATTGATGAAATTTTAACATTTAATCTTTTGACTTTAAATGACGGTTGGATGTGAGTTATTACTTTTTCAACTAAAATAAGTGTGTTTAAAGTCATTTCTGTGCCTGAAATTGGTCAAAATTGAAGATTTTGAGTAAGCAAAACTCTGTAAAAATGGCAATTTTGGTCACTGTGAGGGTTTAAAAAGTGGTTATTCAACATGAGGCCCGATCCAAATGACATTTTGAATCATTTTTGGTAGAGTCCAAAAAATCAATTTTCTGATGAAAAACGATGACCCCGGACCAGTCGAACGTTGAAAAAATGGTCAATATTGATGAAATTTTAATATTTAATCTTTTGACTTTAAATGACGGTTGGATGTGAGTTATTACTTTTTCAACTAAAATAAGTGTGTTTAAAGTCATTTCTGTGCCTGAAATTGGTCAAAATTGAAGATTTTGAGTAAGCAAAACTCTGTAAAAATTGCAGTTTTGGTCACTGTGAGGGTTTAAAAAGTGGTTATCAACATGAGGCCCGATCCAAATGACATTTTGAATCATTTTTGGTAGAGTCCAAAAAATCAATTTTCTGATGAAAAACGATGACCCCGGACCAGTCGAACGTTGAAAAAATAGTCAATATTGATGAAATTTTAACATTTAATCTTTTGACTTTAAATGACGGTTGGATGTGAGTTATTACTTTTTCAACTAAAATAAGTGTGTTTAAAGTCATTTCTGTGCCTGAAATTGGTCGAAATTGAAGATTTTGAGTAAGCAAAACTCTGTAAAAATGGCAGTTTTGGTCACTGTGAGGGTTTAAAAAGTGGTTATTCAACATGAGGCCTGATCCAAATGACATTTTGAATCATTTTTGGTAGAGTCCAAAAAATCAATTTTCTGATGAAAAACGATGACCCCGGACCAGTCGAACGTTGAAAAAATGGTCAATATTGATGAAATTTTAACATTTAATCTTTTGACTTTAAATGACGGTTGGATGTGAGTTATTACTTTTTCAACTAAAATAAGTGTGTTTAAAGTCATTTCTGTGCCTGAAATTGGTCAAAATTGAAGATTTTGAGTAAGCAAAACTCTGTACAAATGGCAATTTTGGTCACTGTGAGGGTTTAAAAAGTGGTTATTCAACATGAGGCCCGATCCAAATGACATTTTGAATCATTTTTGGTAGAGTCCAAAAAATTCATTTTCTGATGAAAAACGATGACCCCGGACCAGTCGAACGTTGAAAAAATGGTCAATATTGATGAAATTTTAATATTTAATCTTTTGACTTTAAATGACGGTTGGATGTGAGTTATTACTTTTTCAACTAAAATAAGTGTGTTTAAAGTCATTTCTGTGCCTGAAATTGGTCAAAATTGAAGATTTTGAGTAAGCAAAACTCTGTAAAAATGGCAGTTTTGGTCACTGTGAGGGTTTAAAAAGTGGTTATCCAACATGAGGCCCGATCCAAATGACATTTTGAATTATTTTTGGTAGAGTCCAAAAAATCAATTTTCTGATGAAAAACGATGACCCCGGACCAGTCGAACGTTGAAAAAATGGTCAATATTGATGAAATTTTAACATTTAATCTTTTGACTTTAAATGACGGTTGGATGTGAGTTATTACTTTTTCAACTAAAATAAGTGTGTTTAAAGTCATTTCTGTGCCTGAAATTGGTCAAAATTGAAGATTTTGAGTAAGCAAAACTCTGTAAAAATGGCAATTTTGGTCACCGTGAGGGTTTAAAAAGTGGTTATTCAACATGAGGCCCGATCCAAATGACATTTTGAATCATTTTTGGTAGAGTCCAAAAAATCAATTTTCTGATGAAAAACGATGACCCCGGACCAGTCGAACGTTGAAAAAATGGTCAATATTGATGAAATTTTAATATTTAATCTTTTGACTTTAAATGACGGTTGGATCTGAGTTATTACTTTTTCAACTAAAATAAGTGTGTTTAAAGTCATTTCTGTGCCTGAAATTGGTCAAAATTGAAGATTTTGAGTAAGCAAAACTCTGTAAAAATTGCAGTTTTGGTCACTGTGAGGGTTTAAAAAGTGGTTATCAACATGAGGCCCGATCCAAATGACATTTTGAATCATTTTTGGTAGAGTCCAATAAATCAATTTTCTGATGAAAAACGATGACCCCGGACCAGTCGAACGTTGAAAAAATGGTCAATATTGATGAAATTTTAACATTTAATCTTTTGACTTTAAATGACGGTTGGATGTGAGTTATTACTTTTTCAACTAAAATAAGTGTGTTTAAAGTCATTTCTGTGCCTGAAATTGGTCAAAATTGAAGATTTTGAGTAAGCAAAACTCTGTAAAAATGGCAGTTTTGGTCACTGTGAGGGTTTAAAAAGTGGTTATTCAACATGAGGCCTGATCCAAATGACATTTTGAATCATTTTTGGTAGAGTCCAAAAAATCAATTTTCTGATGAAAAACGATGACCCCGGACCAGTCGAACGTTGAAAAAATGGTCAATATTGATGAAATTTTAACATTTAATCTTTTGACTTTAAATGACGGTTGGATGTGAGTTATTACCTTTTCAACTAAAATAAGTGTGTTTAAAGTCATTTCTGTGCCTGAAATTGGTCAAAATTGAAGATTTTGAGTAAGCAAAACTCTGTAAAAATGGCAATTTTGGTCACTGTGAGGGTTTAAAAAGTGGTTATTCAACATGAGGCCCGATCCAAATGACATTTTGAATCATTTTTGGTAGAGTCCAAAAAACTTCATTTTCTGATGAAAAACGATGACCCCGGACCAGTCGAACGTTGAAAAAATGGTCAATATTGATGAAATTTTAATATTTAATCTTTTGACTTTAAATGACGGTTGGATGTGAGTTATTACTTTTTCAACTAAAATAAGTGTGTTTAAAGTCATTTCTGTGCCTGAAATTGGTCAAAATTGAAGATTTTGAGTAAGCAAAACTCTGTAAAAATTGCAGTTTTGGTCACTGTGAGGGTTTAAAAAGTGGTTATCAACATGAGGCCCGATCCAAATGACATTTTGAATCATTTTTGGTAGAGTCCAAAAAATCAATTTTCTGATGAAAAACGATGACCCCGGACCAGTCGAACGTTGAAAAAATGGTCAATATTGATGAAATTTTAACATTTAATCTTTTGACTTTAAATGACGGTTGGATGTGAGTTATTACTTTTTCAACTAAAATAAATGTGTTTAAAGTAATTTCTGTGCCTGAAATTGGTCAAAATTGAAGATTTTGAGTAAGCAAAACTCTGTAAAAATGGCAGTTTTGGTCACTGTGAGGGTTTAAAAAGTGGTTATTCAACATGAGGCCTGATCCAAATGACATTTTGAATCATTTTTGGTAGAGTCCAAAAAATCAATTTTCTGATGAAAAACGATGACCCCGGACCAGTCGAACGTTGAAAAAATGGTCAAAATTGATGAAATTTTAACATTTAATCTTTTGACTTTAAATGACGGTTGGATGTGAGTTATTACTTTTTCAACTAAAATAAGTGTGTTTAAAGTCATTTCTGTGCCTGAAATTGGTCAAAATTGAAGATTTTGAGTAAGCAAAACTCTGTAAAAATGGCAATTTTGGTCACTGTGAGGGTTTAAAAAGTGGTTATTCAACATGAGGCCCGATCCAAATGACATTTTGAATCATTTTTGGTAGAGTCCAAAAAATTCATTTTCTGATGAAAAACGATGACCCCGGACCAGTCGAACGTTGAAAAAATGGTCAATATTGATGAAATTTTAACATTTAATCTTTTGACTTTAAATGACGGTTGGATGTGAGTTATTACTTTTTCAACTAAAATAAGTGTGTTTAAAGTCATTTCTGTGCCTGAAATTGGTCAAAATTGAAGATTTCGAGTAAGCAAAACTCTGTAAAAATGGCAATTTTGGTCACTGTGAGGGTTTAAAAAGTGGTTATTCAACATGAGGCCCGATCCAAATGACATTTTGAATCATTTTTGGTAGAGTCCAAAAAATCCATTTTCTGATGAAAAACGATGACCCCGGACCAGTCGAACGTTGAAAAAATGGTCAATATTGATGAAATTTTAACATTTAATCTTTTGACTTTAAATGACGGTTGGATGTGAGTTATTACTTTTTCAACTAAAATAAGTGTGTTTAAAGTCATTTCTGTGCCTGAAATTGGTCAAAATTGAAGATTTTGAGTAAGCAAAACTCTGTAAAAATGGCAATTTTGGTCACTGTGAGGGTTTAAAAAGTGGTTATTCAACATGAGGCCCGATCCAAATGACATTTTGAATCATTTTTGGTAGAGTCCAAAAAATTCATTTTCTGATGAAAAACGATGACCCCGGACCAGTCGAACGTTGAAAAAATGGTCAATATTGATGAAATTTTAACATTTAATCTTTTGACTTTAAATGACGGTTGGATGTGAGTTATTACTTTTTCAACTAAAATAAGTGTGTTTAAAGTCATTTCTGTGCCTGAAATTGGTCAAAATTGAAGATTTCGAGTAAGCAAAACTCTGTAAAAATGGCAATTTTGGTCACTGTGAGGGTTTAAAAAGTGGTTATTCAACATGAGGCCCGATCCAAATGACATTTTGAATCATTTTTGGTAGAGTCCAAAAAATCCATTTTCTGATGAAAAACGATGACCCCGGACCAGTCGAACGTTGAAAAAATGGTCAATATTGATGAAATTTTAACATTTAATCTTTTGACTTTAAATGACGGTTGGATGTGAGTTATTACTTTTTCAACTAAAATAAGTGTGTTTAAAGTCATTTCTGTGCCTGAAATTGGTCAAAATTGAAGATTTTGAGTAAGCAAAACTCTGTAAAAATGGCAATTTTGGTCACTGTGAGGGTTTAAAAAGTGGTTATTCAACATGAGGCCCGATCCAAATGACATTTTGAATCATTTTTGGTAGAGTCCAAAAAATCCATTTTCTGATGAAAAACGATGACCCCGGACCAGTCGAACGTTGAAAAAATTGTCAATATTGATGAAATTTTAACATTTAATCTTTTGACTTTAAATGACGGTTGGTTGTGAGTTATTAATTTTTCAACTAAAATAAGTGTATTTAAAGTCATTTCTGTGCCTGAAATTGGTCAAAATTGAAGATTTTGAGTAAGCAAAACTCTGTAAAAATGGCAATTTTGGTCACTGTGAGGGTTTAAAAAGTGGTTATTCAACATGAGGCCCGATCCAAATGACATTTTGAATCATTTTTGGTAGAGTCCAAAAAATCAATTTTCTGATGAAAAACGATGACCCCGGACCAGTCGAACGTTGAAAAAATGGTCAATATTGATGAAATTTTAACATTTAATCTTTTGACTTTAAATGACGGTTGGATGTGAGTTATTACTTTTTCAACTAAAATAAGTGTGTTTAAAGTCATTTCTGTGCCTGAAATTGGTCAAAATTGAAGATTTTGAGTAAGCAAAACTCTGTAAAAATGGCAATTTTGGTCACTGTGAGGGTTTAAAAAGTGGTTATTCAACATGAGGCCCGATCCAAATGACATTTTGAATAATTTTTGGTAGAGTCCAAAAAATCAATTTTCTGATGAAAAACGATGACCCCGGACCAGTCGAACGTTGAAAAAATGGTCATTATTGATGAAATTTTAATATTTAATCTTTTGACTTTAAATGACGGTTGGATGTGAGTTATTACTTTTTCAACTAAAATAAGTGTGTTTAAAGTCATTTCTGTGCCTGAAATTGGTCAAAATTGAAGATTTTGAGTAAGCAAAACTCTGTAAAAATTGCAGTTTTGGTCACTGTGAGGGTTTAAAAAGTGGTTATCAACATGAGGCCCGATCCAAATGACATTTTGAATCATTTTTGGTAGAGTCCAAAAAATCAATTTTCTGATGAAAAACGATGACCCCGGACCAGTCGAACGTTGAAAAAATAGTCAATATTGATGAAATTTTAACATTTAATCTTTTGACTTTAAATGACGGTTGGATGTGAGTTATTACTTTTTCAACTAAAATAAGTGTGTTTAAAGTCATTTCTGTGCCTGAAATTGGTCAAAATTGAAGATTTTGAGTAAGCAAAACTCTGTAAAAATGGCAATTTTGGTCACTGTGAGGGTTTAAAAAGTGGTTATTCAACATGAGGCCCGATCCAAATGACATTTTGAATCATTTTTGGTAGAGTCCAAAAAATTCATTTTCTGATGAAAAACGATGACCCCGGACCAGTCGAACGTTGAAAAAATGGTCAATATTGATGAAATTTTAATATTTAATCTTTTGACTTTAAATGACGGTTGGATGTGAGTTATTACTTTTTCAACTAAAATAAGTGTGTTTAAAGTCATTTCTGTGCCTGAAATTGGTCAAAATTGAAGATTTTGAGTAAGCAAAACTCTGTAAAAATGGCAGTTTTGGTCACTGTGAGGGTTTAAAAAGTGGTTATTCAACATGAGGCCCGATCTAAATGACATTTTGAATTATTTTTGGTAGAGTCCAAAAAATCAATTTTCTGATGAAAAACGATGACCCCGGACCAGTCGAACGTTGAAAAAATGGTCAATATTGATGAAATTTTAACATTTAATCTTTTGACTTTAAATGACGGTTGGATGTGAGTTATTACTTTTTCAACTAAAATAAGTGTGTTTAAAGTCATTTCTGTGACTGAAATTGGTCAAAATTGAAGATTTTGAGTAAGCAAAACTCTGTAAAAATGGCAATTTTGGTCACCGTGAGGGTTTAAAAAGTGGTTATTCAACATGAGGCCCGATCCAAATGACATTTTGAATCATTTTTGGTAGAGTCCAAAAAATCAATTTTCTGATGAAAAACGATGACCCCGGACCAGTCGAACGTTGAAAAAATGGTCAATATTGATGAAATTTTAATATTTAATCTTTTGACTTTAAATGACGGTTGGATGTGAGTTATTACTTTTTCAACTAAAATAAGTGTGTTTAAAGTCATTTCTGTGCCTGAAATTGGTCAAAATTGAAGATTTTGAGTAAGCAAAACTCTGTAAAAATTGCAGTTTTGGTCACTGTGAGGGTTTAAAAAGTGGTTATCAACATGAGGCCCGATCCAAATGACATTTTGAATCATTTTTGGTAGAGTCCAATAAATCAATTTTCTGATGAAAAACGATGACCCCGGACCAGTCGAACATTGAAAAAATGGTCAATATTGATGAAATTTTAACATTTAATCTTTTGACTTTAAATGACGGTTGGATGTGAGTTATTACTTTTTCAACTAAAATAAGTGTGTTTAAAGTCATTTCTGTGCCTGAAATTGGTCAAAATTGAACATTTTGAGTAAGCAAAACTCTGTAAAAATGGCAGTTTTGGTCACTGTGAGGGTTTAAAAAGTGGTTATCAACATGAGGCCCGATCCAAATGACATTTTGAATCATTTTTGGTAGAGTCCAAAAAATCAATTTTCTGATGAAAAACGATGACCCCGGACCAGTCGAACGTTGAAAAAATAGTCAATATTGATGAAATTTTAACATTTAATCTTTTGACTTTAAATGACGGTTGGATGTGAGTTATTACTTTTTCAACTAAAATAAGTGTGTTTAAAGTCATTTCTGTGCCTGAAATTGGTCGAAATTGAAGATTTTGAGTAAGCAAAACTCTGTAAAAATGGCAGTTTTGGTCACTGTGAGGGTTTAAAAAGTGGTTATTCAACATGAGGCCTGATCCAAATGACATTTTGAATCATTTTTGGTAGAGTCCAAAAAATCAATTTTCTGATGAAAAACGATGACCCCGGACCAGTCGAACGTTGAAAAAATGGTCAATATTGATGAAATTTTAACATTTAATCTTTTGACTTTAAATGACGGTTGGATGTGAGTTATTACTTTTTCAACTAAAATAAGTGTGTTTAAAGTCATTTCTGTGCCTGAAATTGGTCGAAATTGAAGATTTTGAGTAAGCAAAACTCTGTAAAAATGGCAGTTTTGGTCACTGTGAGGGTTTAAAAAGTGGTTATTCAACATGAGGCCTGATCCAAATGACATTTTGAATCATTTTTGGTAGAGTCCAAAAAATCAATTTTCTGATGAAAAACGATGACCCCGGACCAGTCGAACGTTGAAAAAATGGTCAATATTGATGAAATTTTAACATTTAATCTTTTGACTTTAAATGACGGTTGGATGTGAGTTATTACTTTTTCAACTAAAATAAGTGTGTTTAAAGTCATTTCTGTGCCTGAAATTGGTCAAAATTGAAGATTTTGAGTAAGCAAAACTCTGTAAAAATGGCAATTTTGGTCACTGTGAGGGTTTAAAAAGTGGTTATTCAACATGAGGCCCGATCCAAATGACATTTTGAATCATTTTTGGTAGAGTCCAAAAAATTCATTTTCTGATGAAAAACGATGACCCCGGACCAGTCGAACGTTGAAAAAATGGTCAATATTGATGAAATTTTAATATTTAATCTTTTGACTTTAAATGACGGTTGGATGTGAGTTATTACTTTTTCAACTAAAATAAGTGTGTTTAAAGTCATTTCTGTGCCTGAAATTGGTCAAAATTGAAGATTTTGAGTAAGCAAAACTCTGTAAAAATGGCAGTTTTGGTCACTGTGAGGGTTTAAAAAGTGGTTATTCAACATGAGGCCCGATCCAAATGACATTTTGAATTATTTTTGGTAGAGTCCAAAAAATCAATTTTCTGATGAAAAACGATGACCCCGGACCAGTCGAACGTTGAAAAAATGGTCAATATTGATGAAATTTTAACATTTAATCTTTTGACTTTAAATGACGGTTGGATGTGAGTTATTACTTTTTCAACTAAAATAAGTGTGTTTAAAGTCATTTCTGTGCCTGAAATTGGTCAAAATTGAAGATTTTGAGTAAGCAAAACTCTGTAAAAATGGCAATTTTGGTCACCGTGAGGGTTTAAAAAGTGGTTATTCAACATGAGGCCCGATCCAAATGACATTTTGAATCATTTTTGGTAGAGTCCAAAAAATCAATTTTCTGATGAAAAACGATGACCCCGGACCAGTCGAACGTTGAAAAAATGGTCAATATTGATGAAATTTTAATATTTAATCTTTTGACTTTAAATGACGGTTGGATGTGAGTTATTACTTTTTCAACTAAAATAAGTGTGTTTAAAGTCATTTCTGTGCCTGAAATTGGTCAAAATTGAAGATTTTGAGTAAGCAAAACTCTGTAAAAATTGCAGTTTTGGTCACTGTGAGGGTTTAAAAAGTGGTTATCAACATGAGGCCCGATCCAAATGACATTTTGAATCATTTTTGGTAGAGTCCAATAAATCAATTTTCTGATGAAAAACGATGACCCCGGACCAGTCGAACGTTGAAAAAATGGTCAATATTGATGAAATTTTAACATTTAATCTTTTGACTTTAAATGACGGTTGGATGTGAGTTATTACTTTTTCAACTAAAATAAGTGTGTTTAAAGTCATTTCTGTGCCTGAAATTGGTCAAAATTGAAGATTTTGAGTAAGCAAAACTCTGTAAAAATGGCAGTTTTGGTCACTGTGAGGGTTTAAAAAGTGGTTATTCAACATGAGGCCTGATCCAAATGACATTTTGAATCATTTTTGGTAGAGTCCAAAAAATCAATTTTCTGATGAAAAACGATGACCCCGGACCAGTCGAACGTTGAAAAAATGGTCAATATTGATGAAATTTTAACATTTAATCTTTTGACTTTAAATGACGGTTGGATGTGAGTTATTACCTTTTCAACTAAAATAAGTGTGTTTAAAGTCATTTCTGTGCCTGAAATTGGTCAAAATTGAAGATTTTGAGTAAGCAAAACTCTGTAAAAATGGCAATTTTGGTCACTGTGAGGGTTTAAAAAGTGGTTATTCAACATGAGGCCCGATCCAAATGACATTTTGAATCATTTTTGGTAGAGTACAAAAAAATTCATTTTCTGATGAAAAACGATGACCCCGGACCAGTCGAACGTTGAAAAAATGGTCAATATTGATGAAATTTTAATATTTAATCTTTTGACTTTAAATGACGGTTGGATGTGAGTTATTACTTTTTCAACTAAAATAAGTGTGTTTAAAGTCATTTCTGTGCCTGAAATTGGTCAAAATTGAAGATTTTGAGTAAGCAAAACTCTGTACAAATGGCAATTTTGGTCACTGTGAGGGTTTAAAAAGTGGTTATTCAACATGAGGCCCGATCCAAATGACATTTTGAATCATTTTTGGTAGAGTCCAAAAAATTCATTTTCTGATGAAAAACGATGACCCCGGACCAGTCGAACGTTGAAAAAATGGTCAATATTGATGAAATTTTAATATTTAATCTTTTGACTTTAAATGACGGTTGGATGTGAGTTATTACTTTTTCAACTAAAATAAGTGTGTTTAAAGTCATTTCTGTGCCTGAAATTGGTCAAAATTGAAGATTTTGAGTAAGCAAAACTCTGTAAAAATGGCAGTTTTGGTCACTGTGAGGGTTTAAAAAGTGGTTATCCAACATGAGGCCCGATCCAAATGACATTTTGAATTATTTTTGGTAGAGTCCAAAAAATCAATTTTCTGATGAAAAACGATGACCCCGGACCAGTCGAACGTTGAAAAAATGGTCAATATTGATGAAATTTTAACATTTAATCTTTTGACTTTAAATGACGGTTGGATGTGAGTTATTACTTTTTCAACTAAAATAAGTGTGTTTAAAGTCATTTCTGTGCCTGAAATTGGTCAAAATTGAAGATTTTGAGTAAGCAAAACTCTGTAAAAATGGCAATTTTGGTCACCGTGAGGGTTTAAAAAGTGGTTATTCAACATGAGGCCCGATCCAAATGACATTTTGAATCATTTTTGGTAGAGTCCAAAAAATCAATTTTCTGATGAAAAACGATGACCCCGGACCAGTCGAACGTTGAAAAAATGGTCAATATTGATGAAATTTTAATATTTAATCTTTTGACTTTAAATGACGGTTGGATGTGAGTTATTACTTTTTCAACTAAAATAAGTGTGTTTAAAGTCATTTCTGTGCCTGAAATTGGTCAAAATTGAAGATTTTGAGTAAGCAAAACTCTGTAAAAATTGCAGTTTTGGTCACTGTGAGGGTTTAAAAAGTGGTTATCAACATGAGGCCCGATCCAAATGACATTTTGAATCATTTTTGGTAGAGTCCAATAAATCAATTTTCTGATGAAAAACGATGACCCCGGACCAGTCGAACGTTGAAAAAATGGTCAATATTGATGAAATTTTAACATTTAATCTTTTGACTTTAAATGACGGTTGGATGTGAGTTATTACTTTTTCAACTAAAATAAGTGTGTTTAAAGTCATTTCTGTGCCTGAAATTGGTCAAAATTGAAGATTTTGAGTAAGCAAAACTCTGTAAAAATGGCAGTTTTGGTCACTGTGAGGGTTTAAAAAGTGGTTATTCAACATGAGGCCTGATCCAAATGACATTTTGAATCATTTTTGGTAGAGTCCAAAAAATCAATTTTCTGATGAAAAACGATGACCCCGGACCAGTCGAACGTTGAAAAAATGGTCAATATTGATGAAATTTTAATATTTAATCTTTTGACTTTAAATGACGGTTGGATGTGAGTTATTACTTTTTCAACTAAAATAAGTGTGTTTAAAGTCATTTCTGTGCCTGAAATTGGTCAATATTGAAGATTTTGAGTAAGCAAAACTCTGTAAAAATGGCAGTTTTGGTCACTGTGAGGGTTTAAAAAGTGGTTATCCAACATGAGGCCCGATCCAAATGACATTTTGAATTATTTTTGGTAGAGTCCAAAAAATCAATTTTCTGATGAAAAACGATGACCCCGGACCAGTCGAACGTTGAAAAAATGGTCAATATTGATGAAATTTTAACATTTAATCTTTTGACTTTAAATGACGGTTGGATGTGAGTTATTACTTTTTCAACTAAAATAAGTGTGTTTAAAGTCATTTCTGTGCCTGAAATTGGTCAAAATTGAAGATTTTGAGTAAGCAAAACTCTGTAAAAATGGCAGTTTTGGTCACTGTGAGGGTTTAAAAAGTGGTTATTCAACATGAGGCCCGATCTAAATGACATTTTGAATTATTTTTGGTAGAGTCCAAAAAATCAATTTTCTGATGAAAAACGATGACCCCGGACCAGTCGAACGTTGAAAAAATGGTCAATATTGATGAAATTTTAACATTTAATCTTTTGACTTTAAATGACGGTTGGATGTGAGTTATTACTTTTTCAACTAAAATAAGTGTGTTTAAAGTCATTTCTGTGCCTGAAATTGGTCAAAATTGAAGATTTTGAGTAAGCAAAACTCTGTAAAAATGGCAATTTTGGTCACCGTGAGGGTTTAAAAAGTGGTTATTCAACATGAGGCCCGATCCAAATGACATTTTGAATCATTTTTGGTAGAGTCCAAAAAATCAATTTTCTGATGAAAAACGATGACCCCGGACCAGTCGAACGTTGAAAAAATGGTCAATATTGATGAAATTTTAATATTTAATCTTTTGACTTTAAATGACGGTTGGATGTGAGTTATTACTTTTTCAACTAAAATAAGTGTGTTTAAAGTCATTTCTGTGCCTGAAATTGGTCAAAATTGAAGATTTTGAGTAAGCAAAACTCTGTAAAAATTGCAGTTTTGGTCACTGTGAGGGTTTAAAAAGTGGTTATCAACATGAGGCCCGATCCAAATGACATTTTGAATCATTTTTGGTAGAGTCCAATAAATCAATTTTCTGATGAAAAACGATGACCCCGGACCAGTCGAACATTGAAAAAATGGTCAATATTGATGAAATTTTAACATTTAATCTTTTGACTTTAAATGACGGTTGGATGTGAGTTATTACTTTTTCAACTAAAATAAGTGTGTTTAAAGTCATTTCTGTGCCTGAAATTGGTCAAAATTGAACATTTTGAGTAAGCAAAACTCTGTAAAAATGGCAGTTTTGGTCACTGTGAGGGTTTAAAAAGTGGTTATTCAACATGAGGCCTGATCCAAATGACATTTTGAATCATTTTTGGTAGAGTCCAAAAAATCAATTTTCTGATGAAAAACGATGACCCCGGACCAGTCGAACGTTGAAAAAATGGTCAATATTGATGAAATTTTAATATTTAATCTTTTGACTTTAAATGACGGTTGGATGTGAGTTATTACTTTTTCAACTAAAATAAGTGTGTTTAAAGTCATTTCTGTGCCTGAAATTGGTCAAAATTGAAGATTTTGAGTAAGCAAAACTCTGTAAAAATTGCAGTTTTGGTCACTGTGAGGGTTTAAAAAGTGGTTATCAACATGAGGCCCGATCCAAATGACATTTTGAATCATTTTTGGTAGAGTCCAAAAAATCAATTTTCTGATGAAAAACGATGACCCCGGACCAGTCGAACGTTGAAAAAATAGTCAATATTGATGAAATTTTAACATTTAATCTTTTGACTTTAAATGACGGTTGGATGTGAGTTATTACTTTTTCAACTAAAATAAGTGTGTTTAAAGTCATTTCTGTGCCTGAAATTGGTCGAAATTGAAGATTTTGAGTAAGCAAAACTCTGTAAAAATGGCAGTTTTGGTCACTGTGAGGGTTTAAAAAGTGGTTATTCAACATGAGGCCTGATCCAAATGACATTTTGAATCATTTTTGGTAGAGTCCAAAAAATCAATTTTCTGATGAAAAACGATGACCCCGGACCAGTCGAACGTTGAAAAAATGGTCAATATTGATGAAATTTTAACATTTAATCTTTTGACTTTAAATGACGGTTGGATGTGAGTTATTACTTTTTCAACTAAAATAAGTGTGTTTAAAGTCATTTCTGTGCCTGAAATTGGTCGAAATTGAAGATTTTGAGTAAGCAAAACTCTGTAAAAATGGCAGTTTTGGTCACTGTGAGGGTTTAAAAAGTGGTTATTCAACATGAGGCCTGATCCAAATGACATTTTGAATCATTTTTGGTAGAGTCCAAAAAATCAATTTTCTGATGAAAAACGATGACCCCGGACCAGTCGAACGTTGAAAAAATGGTCAATATTGATGAAATTTTAACATTTAATCTTTTGACTTTAAATGACGGTTGGATGTGAGTTATTACTTTTTCAACTAAAATAAGTGTGTTTAAAGTCATTTCTGTGCCTGAAATTGGTCAAAATTGAAGATTTTGAGTAAGCAAAACTCTGTAAAAATGGCAATTTTGGTCACTGTGAGGGTTTAAAAAGTGGTTATTCAACATGAGGCCCGATCCAAATGACATTTTGAATCATTTTTGGTAGAGTCCAAAAAATTCATTTTCTGATGAAAAACGATGACCCCGGACCAGTCGAACGTTGAAAAAATGGTCAATATTGATGAAATTTTAATATTTAATCTTTTGACTTTAAATGACGGTTGGATGTGAGTTATTACTTTTTCAACTAAAATAAGTGTGTTTAAAGTCATTTCTGTGCCTGAAATTGGTCAAAATTGAAGATTTTGAGTAAGCAAAACTCTGTAAAAATGGCAGTTTTGGTCACTGTGAGGGTTTAAAAAGTGGTTATTCAACATGAGGCCCGATCCAAATGACATTTTGAATTATTTTTGGTAGAGTCCAAAAAATCAATTTTCTGATGAAAAACGATGACCCCGGACCAGTCGAACGTTGAAAAAATGGTCAATATTGATGAAATTTTAACATTTAATCTTTTGACTTTAAATGACGGTTGGATGTGAGTTATTACTTTTTCAACTAAAATAAGTGTGTTTAAAGTCATTTCTGTGCCTGAAATTGGTCAAAATTGAAGATTTTGAGTAAGCAAAACTCTGTAAAAATGGCAATTTTGGTCACCGTGAGGGTTTAAAAAGTGGTTATTCAACATGAGGCCCGATCCAAATGACATTTTGAATCATTTTTGGTAGAGTCCAAAAAATCAATTTTCTGATGAAAAACGATGACCCCGGACCAGTCGAACGTTGAAAAAATGGTCAATATTGATGAAATTTTAATATTTAATCTTTTGACTTTAAATGACGGTTGGATGTGAGTTATTACTTTTTCAACTAAAATAAGTGTGTTTAAAGTCATTTCTGTGCCTGAAATTGGTCAAAATTGAAGATTTTGAGTAAGCAAAACTCTGTAAAAATTGCAGTTTTGGTCACTGTGAGGGTTTAAAAAGTGGTTATCAACATGAGGCCCGATCCAAATGACATTTTGAATCATTTTTGGTAGAGTCCAATAAATCAATTTTCTGATGAAAAACGATGACCCCGGACCAGTCGAACGTTGAAAAAATGGTCAATATTGATGAAATTTTAACATTTAATCTTTTGACTTTAAATGACGGTTGGATGTGAGTTATTACTTTTTCAACTAAAATAAGTGTGTTTAAAGTCATTTCTGTGCCTGAAATTGGTCAAAATTGAAGATTTTGAGTAAGCAAAACTCTGTAAAAATGGCAGTTTTGGTCACTGTGAGGGTTTAAAAAGTGGTTATTCAACATGAGGCCTGATCCAAATGACATTTTGAATCATTTTTGGTAGAGTCCAAAAAATCAATTTTCTGATGAAAAACGATGACCCCGGACCAGTCGAACGTTGAAAAAATGGTCAATATTGATGAAATTTTAACATTTAATCTTTTGACTTTAAATGACGGTTGGATGTGAGTTATTACCTTTTCAACTAAAATAAGTGTGTTTAAAGTCATTTCTGTGCCTGAAATTGGTCAAAATTGAAGATTTTGAGTAAGCAAAACTCTGTAAAAATGGCAATTTTGGTCACTGTGAGGGTTTAAAAAGTGGTTATTCAACATGAGGCCCGATCCAAATGACATTTTGAATCATTTTTGGTAGAGTACAAAAAAATTCATTTTCTGATGAAAAACGATGACCCCGGACCAGTCGAACGTTGAAAAAATGGTCAATATTGATGAAATTTTAATATTTAATCTTTTGACTTTAAATGACGGTTGGATGTGAGTTATTACTTTTTCAACTAAAATAAGTGTGTTTAAAGTCATTTCTGTGCCTGAAATTGGTCAAAATTGAAGATTTTGAGTAAGCAAAACTCTGTACAAATGGCAATTTTGGTCACTGTGAGGGTTTAAAAAGTGGTTATTCAACATGAGGCCCGATCCAAATGACATTTTGAATCATTTTTGGTAGAGTCCAAAAAATTCATTTTCTGATGAAAAACGATGACCCCGGACCAGTCGAACGTTGAAAAAATGGTCAATATTGATGAAATTTTAATATTTAATCTTTTGACTTTAAATGACGGTTGGATGTGAGTTATTACTTTTTCAACTAAAATAAGTGTGTTTAAAGTCATTTCTGTGCCTGAAATTGGTCAAAATTGAAGATTTTGAGTAAGCAAAACTCTGTAAAAATGGCAGTTTTGGTCACTGTGAGGGTTTAAAAAGTGGTTATCCAACATGAGGCCCGATCCAAATGACATTTTGAATTATTTTTGGTAGAGTCCAAAAAATCAATTTTCTGATGAAAAACGATGACCCCGGACCAGTCGAACGTTGAAAAAATGGTCAATATTGATGAAATTTTAACATTTAATCTTTTGACTTTAAATGACGGTTGGATGTGAGTTATTACTTTTTCAACTAAAATAAGTGTGTTTAAAGTCATTTCTGTGCCTGAAATTGGTCAAAATTGAAGATTTTGAGTAAGCAAAACTCTGTAAAAATGGCAATTTTGGTCACCGTGAGGGTTTAAAAAGTGGTTATTCAACATGAGGCCCGATCCAAATGACATTTTGAATCATTTTTGGTAGAGTCCAAAAAATCAATTTTCTGATGAAAAACGATGACCCCGGACCAGTCGAACGTTGAAAAAATGGTCAATATTGATGAAATTTTAATATTTAATCTTTTGACTTTAAATGACGGTTGGATGTGAGTTATTACTTTTTCAACTAAAATAAGTGTGTTTAAAGTCATTTCTGTGCCTGAAATTGGTCAAAATTGAAGATTTTGAGTAAGCAAAACTCTGTAAAAATTGCAGTTTTGGTCACTGTGAGGGTTTAAAAAGTGGTTATCAACATGAGGCCCGATCCAAATGACATTTTGAATCATTTTTGGTAGAGTCCAATAAATCAATTTTCTGATGAAAAACGATGACCCCGGACCAGTCGAACGTTGAAAAAATGGTCAATATTGATGAAATTTTAACATTTAATCTTTTGACTTTAAATGACGGTTGGATGTGAGTTATTACTTTTTCAACTAAAATAAGTGTGTTTAAAGTCATTTCTGTGCCTGAAATTGGTCAAAATTGAAGATTTTGAGTAAGCAAAACTCTGTAAAAATGGCAGTTTTGGTCACTGTGAGGGTTTAAAAAGTGGTTATTCAACATGAGGCCTGATCCAAATGACATTTTGAATCATTTTTGGTAGAGTCCAAAAAATCAATTTTCTGATGAAAAACGATGACCCCGGACCAGTCGAACGTTGAAAAAATGGTCAATATTGATGAAATTTTAACATTTAATCTTTTGACTTTAAATGACGGTTGGATGTGAGTTATTACCTTTTCAACTAAAATAAGTGTGTTTAAAGTCATTTCTGTGCCTGAAATTGGTCAAAATTGAAGATTTTGAGTAAGCAAAACTCTGTAAAAATGGCAATTTTGGTCACTGTGAGGGTTTAAAAAGTGGTTATTCAACATGAGGCCCGATCCAAATGACATTTTGAATCATTTTTGGTAGAGTCCAAAAAACTTCATTTTCTGATGAAAAACGATGACCCCGGACCAGTCGAACGTTGAAAAAATGGTCAATATTGATGAAATTTTAATATTTAATCTTTTGACTTTAAATGACGGTTGGATGTGAGTTATTACTTTTTCAACTAAAATAAGTGTGTTTAAAGTCATTTCTGTGCCTGAAATTGGTCAAAATTGAAGATTTTGAGTAAGCAAAACTCTGTAAAAATTGCAGTTTTGGTCACTGTGAGGGTTTAAAAAGTGGTTATCAACATGAGGCCCGATCCAAATGACATTTTGAATCATTTTTGGTAGAGTCCAAAAAATCAATTTTCTGATGAAAAACGATGACCCCGGACCAGTCGAACGTTGAAAAAATGGTCAATATTGATGAAATTTTAACATTTAATCTTTTGACTTTAAATGACGGTTGGATGTGAGTTATTACTTTTTCAACTAAAATAAATGTGTTTAAAGTCATTTCTGTGCCTGAAATTGGTCAAAATTGAAGATTTTGAGTAAGCAAAACTCTGTAAAAATGGCAGTTTTGGTCACTGTGAGGGTTTAAAAAGTGGTTATTCAACATGAGGCCTGATCCAAATGACATTTTGAATCATTTTTGGTAGAGACCAAAAAATCAATTTTCTGATGAAAAACGATGACCCCGGACCAGTCGAACGTTGAAAAAATGGTCAAAATTGATGAAATTTTAACATTTAATCTTTTGACTTTAAATGACGGTTGGATGTGAGTTATTACTTTTTCAACTAAAATAAGTGTGTTTAAAGTCATTTCTGTGCCTGAAATTGGTCAAAATTGAAGATTTTGAGTAAGCAAAACTCTGTAAAAATGGCAATTTTGGTCACTGTGAGGGTTTAAAAAGTGGTTATTCAACATGAGGCCCGATCCAAATGACATTTTGAATCATTTTTGGTAGAGTCCAAAAAATTCATTTTCTGATGAAAAACGATGACCCCGGACCAGTCGAACGTTGAAAAAATGGTCAATATTGATGAAATTTTAACATTTAATCTTTTGACTTTAAATGACGGTTGGATGTGAGTTATTACTTTTTCAACTAAAATAAGTGTGTTTAAAGTCATTTCTGTGCCTGAAATTGGTCAAAATTGAAGATTTCGAGTAAGCAAAACTCTGTAAAAATGGCAATTTTGGTCACTGTGAGGGTTTAAAAAGTGGTTATTCAACATGAGGCCCGATCCAAATGACATTTTGAATCATTTTTGGTAGAGTCCAAAAAATCCATTTTCTGATGAAAAACGATGACCCCGGACCAGTCGAACGTTGAAAAAATGGTCAATATTGATGAAATTTTAACATTTAATCTTTTGACTTTAAATGACGGTTGGATGTGAGTTATTACTTTTTCAACTAAAATAAGTGTGTTTAAAGTCATTTCTGTGCCTGAAATTGGTCAAAATTGAAGATTTTGAGTAAGCAAAACTCTGTAAAAATGGCAATTTTGGTCACTGTGAGGGTTTAAAAAGTGGTTATTCAACATGAGGCCCGATCCAAATGACATTTTGAATCATTTTTGGTAGAGTCCAAAAAATCCATTTTCTGATGAAAAACGATGACCCCGGACCAGTCGAACGTTGAAAAAATTGTCAATATTGATGAAATTTTAACATTTAATCTTTTGACTTTAAATGACGGTTGGATGTGAGTTATTAATTTTTCAACTAAAATAAGTGTATTTAAAGTCATTTCTGTGCCTGAAATTGGTCAAAATTGAAGATTTTGAGTAAGCAAAACTCTGTAAAAATGGCAATTTTGGTCACTGTGAGGGTTTAAAAAGTGGTTATTCAACATGAGGCCCGATCCAAATGACATTTTGAATCATTTTTGGTAGAGTCCAAAAAATCAATTTTCTGATGAAAAACGATGACCCCGGACCAGTCGAACGTTGAAAAAATGGTCAATATTGATGGAATTTTAACATTTAATCTTTTGACTTTAAATGACGGTTGGATGTGAGTTATTACTTTTTCAACTAAAATAAGTGTGTTTAAAGTCATTTCTGTGCCTGAAATTGGTCAAAATTGAAGATTTTGAGTAAGCAAAACTCTGTAAAAATGGCAATTTTGGTCACTGTGAGGGTTTAAAAAGTGGTTATTCAACATGAGGCCCGATCCAAATGACATTTTGAATAATTTTTGGTAGAGTCCAAAAAATCAATTTTCTGATGAAAAACGATGACCCCGGACCAGTCGAACGTTGAAAAAATGGTCAATATTGATGAAATTTTAATATTTAATCTTTTGACTTTAAATGACGGTTGGATGTGAGTTATTACTTTTTCAACTAAAATAAGTGTGTTTAAAGTCATTTCTGTGCCTGAAATTGGTCAAAATTGAAGATTTTGAGTAAGCAAAACTCTGTAAAAATTGCAGTTTTGGTCACTGTGAGGGTTTAAAAAGTGGTTATCAACATGAGGCCCGATCCAAATGACATTTTGAATCATTTTTGGTAGAGTCCAAAAAATCAATTTTCTGATGAAAAACGATGACCCCGGACCAGTCGAACGTTGAAAAAATAGTCAATATTGATGAAATTTTAACATTTAATCTTTTGACTTTAAATGACGGTTGGATGTGAGTTATTACTTTTTCAACTAAAATAAGTGTGTTTAAAGTCATTTCTGTGCCTGAAATTGGTCAAAATTGAAGATTTTGAGTAAGCAAAACTCTGTAAAAATGGCAATTTTGGTCACTGTGAGGGTTTAAAAAGTGGTTATTCAACATGAGGCCCGATCCAAATGACATTTTGAATCATTTTTGGTAGAGTCCAAAAAATTCATTTTCTGATGAAAAACGATGACCCCGGACCAGTCGAACGTTGAAAAAATGGTCAATATTGATGAAATTTTAATATTTAATCTTTTGACTTTAAATGACGGTTGGATGTGAGTTATTACTTTTTCAACTAAAATAAGTGTGTTTAAAGTCATTTCTGTGCCTGAAATTGGTCAAAATTGAAGATTTTGAGTAAGCAAAACTCTGTAAAAATGGCAGTTTTGGTCACTGTGAGGGTTTAAAAAGTGGTTATTCAACATGAGGCCCGATCCAAATGACATTTTGAATTATTTTTGGTAGAGTCCAAAAAATCAATTTTCTGATGAAAAACGATGACCCCGGACCAGTCGAACGTTGAAAAAATGGTCAATATTGATGAAATTTTAACATTTAATCTTTTGACTTTAAATGACGGTTGGATGTGAGTTATTACTTTTTCAACTAAAATAAGTGTGTTTAAAGTCATTTCTGTGCCTGAAATTGGTCAAAATTGAAGATTTTGAGTAAGCAAAACTCTGTAAAAATGGCAATTTTGGTCACCGTGAGGGTTTAAAAAGTGGTTATTCAACATGAGGCCCGATCCAAATGACATTTTGAATCATTTTTGGTAGAGTCCAAAAAATCAATTTTCTGATGAAAAACGATGACCCCGGACCAGTCGAACGTTGAAAAAATGGTCAATATTGATGAAATTTTAATATTTAATCTTTTGACTTTAAATGACGGTTGGATGTGAGTTATTACTTTTTCAACTAAAATAAGTGTGTTTAAAGTCATTTCTGTGCCTGAAATTGGTCAAAATTGAAGATTTTGAGTAAGCAAAACTCTGTAAAAATTGCAGTTTTGGTCACTGTGAGGGTTTAAAAAGTGGTTATCAACATGAGGCCCGATCCAAATGACATTTTGAATCATTTTTGGTAGAGTCCAATAAATCAATTTTCTGATGAAAAACGATGACCCCGGACCAGTCGAACATTGAAAAAATGGTCAATATTGATGAAATTTTAACATTTAATCTTTTGACTTTAAATGACGGTTGGATGTGAGTTATTACTTTTTCAACTAAAATAAGTGTGTTTAAAGTCATTTCTGTGCCTGAAATTGGTCAAAATTGAACATTTTGAGTAAGCAAAACTCTGTAAAAATGGCAGTTTTGGTCACTGTGAGGGTTTAAAAAGTGGTTATTCAACATGAGGCCTGATCCAAATGACATTTTGAATCATTTTTGGTAGAGTCCAAAAAATCAATTTTCTGATGAAAAACGATGACCCCGGACCAGTCGAACGTTGAAAAAATGGTCAATATTGATGAAATTTTAATATTTAATCTTTTGACTTTAAATGACGGTTGGATGTGAGTTATTACTTTTTCAACTAAAATAAGTGTGTTTAAAGTCATTTCTGTGCCTGAAATTGGTCAAAATTGAAGATTTTGAGTAAGCAAAACTCTGTAAAAATTGCAGTTTTGGTCACTGTGAGGGTTTAAAAAGTGGTTATCAACATGAGGCCCGATCCAAATGACATTTTGAATCATTTTTGGTAGAGTCCAAAAAATCAATTTTCTGATGAAAAACGATGACCCCGGACCAGTCGAACGTTGAAAAAATAGTCAATATTGATGAAATTTTAACATTTAATCTTTTGACTTTAAATGACGGTTGGATGTGAGTTATTACTTTTTCAACTAAAATAAGTGTGTTTAAAGTCATTTCTGTGCCTGAAATTGGTCGAAATTGAAGATTTTGAGTAAGCAAAACTCTGTAAAAATGGCAGTTTTGGTCACTGTGAGGGTTTAAAAAGTGGTTATTCAACATGAGGCCTGATCCAAATGACATTTTGAATCATTTTTGGTAGAGTCCAAAAAATCAATTTTCTGATGAAAAACGATGACCCCGGACCAGTCGAACGTTGAAAAAATGGTCAATATTGATGAAATTTTAACATTTAATCTTTTGACTTTAAATGACGGTTGGATGTGAGTTATTACTTTTTCAACTAAAATAAGTGTGTTTAAAGTCATTTCTGTGCCTGAAATTGGTCAAAATTGAAGATTTTGAGTAAGCAAAACTCTGTAAAAATGGCAATTTTGGTCACTGTGAGGGTTTAAAAAGTGGTTATTCAACATGAGGCCCGATCCAAATGACATTTTGAATCATTTTTGGTAGAGTCCAAAAAATTCATTTTCTGATGAAAAACGATGACCCCGGAACAGTCGAACGTTGAAAAAATGGTCAATATTGATGAAATTTTAATATTTAATCTTTTGACTTTAAATGACGGTTGGATGTGAGTTATTACTTTTTCAACTAAAATAAGTGTGTTTAAAGTCATTTCTGTGCCTGAAATTGGTCAAAATTGAAGATTTTGAGTAAGCAAAACTCTGTAAAAATGGCAGTTTTGGTCACTGTGAGGGTTTAAAAAGTGGTTATTCAACATGAGGCCCGATCCAAATGACATTTTGAATCATTTTTGGTAGAGTCCAAAAAATCAATTTTCTGATGAAAAACGATGACCCCGGACCAGTCGAACGTTGAAAAAATAGTCAATATTGATGAAATTTTAACATTTAATCTTTTGACTTTAAATGACGGTTGGATGTGAGTTATTACTTTTTCAACTAAAATAAGTGTGTTTAAAGTCATTTCTGTGCCTGAAATTGGTCGAAATTGAAGATTTTGAGTAAGCAAAACTCTGTAAAAATGGCAGTTTTGGTCACTGTGAGGGTTTAAAAAGTGGTTATTCAACATGAGGCCTGATCCAAATGACATTTTGAATCATTTTTGGTAGAGTCCAAAAAATCAATTTTCTGATGAAAAACGATGACCCCGGACCAGTCGAACGTTGAAAAAATGGTCAATATTGATGAAATTTTAACATTTAATCTTTTGACTTTAAATGACGGTTGGATGTGAGTTATTACTTTTTCAACTAAAATAAGTGTGTTTAAAGTCATTTCTGTGCCTGAAATTGGTCAAAATTGAAGATTTTGAGTAAGCAAAACTCTGTAAAAATGGCAATTTTGGTCACTGTGAGGGTTTAAAAAGTGGTTATTCAACATGAGGCCCGATCCAAATGACATTTTGAATCATTTTGGGTAGAGTCCAAAAAATTCATTTTCTGATGAAAAACGATGACCCCGGACCAGTCGAACGTTGAAAAAATGGTCAATATTGATGAAATTTTAATATTTAATCTTTTGACTTTAAATGACGGTTGGATGTGAGTTATTACTTTTTCAACTAAAATAAGTGTGTTTAAAGTCATTTCTGTGCCTGAAATTGGTCAAAATTGAAGATTTTGAGTAAGCAAAACTCTGTAAAAATGGCAGTTTTGGTCACTGTGAGGGTTTAAAAAGTGGTTATTCAACATGAGGCCCGATCCAAATGACATTTTGAATTATTTTTGGTAGAGTCCAAAAAATCAATTTTCTGATGAAAAACGATGACCCCGGACCAGTCGAACGTTGAAAAAATGGTCAATATAGATGAAATTTTAACATTTAATCTTTTGACTTTAAATGACGGTTGGATGTGAGTTATTACTTTTTCAACTAAAATAAGTGTGTTTAAAGTCATTTCTGTGCCTGAAATTGGTCAAAATTGAAGATTTTGAGTAAGCAAAACTCTGTAAAAATGGCAATTTTGGTCACCGTGAGGGTTTAAAAAGTGGTTATTCAACATGAGGCCCGATCCAAATGACATTTTGAATCATTTTTGGTAGAGTCCAAAAAATCAATTTTCTGATGAAAAACGATGACCCCGGACCAGTCGAACGTTGAAAAAATGGTCAATATTGATGAAATTTTAATATTTAATCTTTTGACTTTAAATGACGGTTGGATGTGAGTTATTACTTTTTCAACTAAAATAAGTGTGTTTAAAGTCATTTCTGTGCCTGAAATTGGTCAAAATTGAAGATTTTGAGTAAGCAAAACTCTGTAAAAATTGCAGTTTTGGTCACTGTGAGGGTTTAAAAAGTGGTTATCAACATGAGGCCCGATCCAAATGACATTTTGAATCATTTTTGGTAGAGTCCAATAAATCAATTTTCTGATGAAAAACGATGACCCCGGACCAGTCGAACGTTGAAAAAATGGTCAATATTGATGAAATTTTAACATTTAATCTTTTGACTTTAAATGACGGTTGGATGTGAGTTATTACTTTTTCAACTAAAATAAGTGTGTTTAAAGTCATTTCTGTGCCTGAAATTTGTCAAAATTGAAGATTTTGAGTAAGCAAAACTCTGTAAAAATGGCAGTTTTGGTCACTGTGAGGGTTTAAAAAGTGGTTATTCAACATGAGGCCTGATCCAAATGACATTTTGAATCATTTTTGGTAGAGTCCAAAAAATCAATTTTCTGATGAAAAACGATGACCCCGGACCAGTCGAACGTTGAAAAAATGGTCAATATTGATGAAATTTTAACATTTAATCTTTTGACTTTAAATGACGGTTGGATGTGAGTTATTACCTTTTCAACTAAAATAAGTGTGTTTAAAGTCATTTCTGTGCCTGAAATTGGTCAAAATTGAAGATTTTGAGTAAGCAAAACTCTGTAAAAATGGCAATTTTGGTCACTGTGAGGGTTTAAAAAGTGGTTATTCAACATGAGGCCCGATCCAAATGACATTTTGAATCATTTTTGGTAGAGTACAAAAAAATTCATTTTCTGATGAAAAACGATGACCCCGGACCAGTCGAACGTTGAAAAAATGGTCAATATTGATGAAATTTTAATATTTAATCTTTTGACTTTAAATGACGGTTGGATGTGAGTTATTACTTTTTCAACTAAAATAAGTGTGTTTAAAGTCATTTCTGTGCCTGAAATTGGTCAAAATTGAAGATTTTGAGTAAGCAAAACTCTGTAAAAATGGCAATTTTGGTCACTGTGAGGGTTTAAAAAGTGGTTATTCAACATGAGGCCCGATCCAAATGACATTTTGAATCATTTTTGGTAGAGTCCAAAAAATCAATTTTCTGATGAAAAACGATGACCCCGGACCAGTCGAACGTTGAAAAAATGGTCAATATTGATGAAATTTTAATATTTAATCTTTTGACTTTAAATGACGGTTGGATGTGAGTTATTACTTTTTCAACTAAAATAAGTGTGTTTAAAGTCATTTCCGTGCCTGAAATTGGTCAAAATTGAAGATTTTGAGTAAGCAAAACTCTGTAAAAATGGCAGTTTTGGTCACTGTGAGGGTTTAAAAAGTGGTTATTCAACATGAGGCCTGATCCAAATGACATTTTGAATCATTTTTGGTAGAGTCCAAAAAATCAATTTTCTGATGAAAAACGATGACCCCGGACCAGTCGAACGTTGAAAAAATGGTCAAAATTGATGAAATTTTAACATTTAATCTTTTGACTTTAAATGACGGTTGGATGTGAGTTATTACTTTTTCAACTAAAATAAGTGTGTTTAAAGTCATTTCTGTGCCTGAAATTGGTCAAAATTGAAGATTTTGAGTAAGCAAAACTCTGTAAAAATGGCAATTTTGGTCACTGTGAGGGTTTAAAAAGTGGTTATTCAACATGAGGCCCGATCCAAATGACATTTTGAATCATTTTTGGTAGAGTCCAAAAAATTCATTTTCTGATGAAAAACGATGACCCCGGACCAGTCGAACGTTGAAAAAATGGTCAATATTGATGAAATTTTAACATTTAATCTTTTGACTTTAAATGACGGTTGGATGTGAGTTATTACTTTTTCAACTAAAATAAGTGTATTTAAAGTCATTTCTGTGCCTGAAATTGGTCAAAATTGAAGATTTTGAGTAAGCAAAACTCTGTAAAAATGGCAATTTTGGTCACTGTGAGGGTTTAAAAAGTGGTTATTCAACATGAGGCCCGATCCAAATGACATTTTGAATCATTTTTGGTAGAGTCCAAAAAATCAATTTTCTGATGAAAAACGATGACCCCGGACCAGTCGAACGTTGAAAAAATGGTCAATATTGATGAAATTTTAACATTTAATCTTTTGACTTTAAATGACGGTTGGATGTGAGTTATTACTTTTTCAACTAAAATAAGTGTGTTTAAAGTCATTTCTGTGCCTGAAATTGGTCAAAATTGAAGATTTTGAGTAAGCAAAACTCTGTAAAAATGGCAATTTTGGTCACTGTGAGGGTTTAAAAAGTGGTTATTCAACATGAGGCCCGATCCAAATGACATTTTGAATCATTTTTGGTAGAGTCCAAAAAATCAATTTTCTGATGAAAAACGATGACCCCGGACCAGTCGAACGTTGAAAAAATGGTCAATATTGATGAAATTTTAACATTTAATCTTTTGACTTTAAATGACGGTTGGATGTGAGTTATTACTTTTTCAACTAAAATAAGTGTGTTTAAAGTCATTTCTGTGCCTGAAATTGGTCAAAATTGAAGATTTTGAGTAAGCAAAACTCTGTAAAAATGGCAATTTTGGTCACTGTGAGGGTTTAAAAAGTGGTTATTCAACATGAGGCCCGATCCAAATGACATTTTGAATAATTTTTGGTAGAGTCCAAAAAATCAATTTTCTGATGAAAAACGATGACCCCGGACCAGTCGAACGTTGAAAAAATGGTCAATATTGATGAAATTTTAATATTTAATCTTTTGACTTTAAATGACGGTTGGATGTGAGTTATTACTTTTTCAACTAAAATAAGTGTGTTTAAAGTCATTTCTGTGCCTGAAATTGGTCAAAATTGAAGATTTTGAGTAAGCAAAACTCTGTAAAAATTGCAGTTTTGGTCACTGTGAGGTTTTAAAAAGTGGTTATCAACATGAGGCCCGATCCAAATGACATTTTGAATCATTTTTGGTAGAGTCCAAAAAATCAATTTTCTGATGAAAAACGATGACCCCGGACCAGTCGAACGTTGAAAAAATGGTCAATATTGATGAAATTTTAACATTTAATCTTTTGACTTTAAATGACGGTTGGATGTGAGTTATTACTTTTTCAACTAAAATAAGTGTGTTTAAAGTCATTTCTGTGCCTGAAATTGGTCGAAATTGAAGATTTTGAGTAAGCAAAACTCTGTAAAAATGGCAGTTTTGGTCACTGTGAGGGTTTAAAAAGTGGTTATTCAACATGAGGCCTGATCCAAATGACATTTTGAATCATTTTTGGTAGAGTCCAAAAAATCAATTTTCTGATGAAAAACGATGACCCCGGACCAGTCGAACGTTGAAAAAATGGTCAATATTGATGAAATTTTAACATTTAATCTTTTGACTTTAAATGACGGTTGGATGTGAGTTATTACTTTTTCAACTAAAATAAGTGTGTTTAAAGTCATTTCTGTGCCTGAAATTGGTCAAAATTGAAGATTTTGAGTAAGCAAAACTCTGTAAAAATGGCAATTTTGGTCACTGTGAGGGTTTAAAAAGTGGTTATTCAACATGAGGCCCGATCCAAATGACATTTTGAATCATTTTTGGTAGAGTCCAAAAAATTCATTTTCTGATGAAAAACGATGACCCCGGACCAGTCGAACGTTGAAAAAATGGTCAATATTGATGAAATTTTAATATTTAATCTTTTGACTTTAAATGACGGTTGGATGTGAGTTATTACTTTTTCAACTAAAATAAGTGTGTTTAAAGTCATTTCTGTGCCTGAAATTGGTCAAAATTGAAGATTTTGAGTAAGCAAAACTCTGTAAAAATGGCAGTTTTGGTCACTGTGAGGGTTTAAAAAGTGGTTATTCAACATGAGGCCCGATCCAAATGACATTTTGAATTATTTTTGGTAGAGTCCAAAAAATCAATTTTCTGATGAAAAACGATGACCCCGGACCAGTCGAACGTTGAAAAAATGGTCAATATTGATGAAATTTTAACATTTAATCTTTTGACTTTAAATGACGGTTGGATGTGAGTTATTACTTTTTCAACTAAAATAAGTGTGTTTAAAGTCATTTCTGTGCCTGAAATTGGTCAAAATTGAAGATTTTGAGTAAGCAAAACTCTGTAAAAATGGCAATTTTGGTCACCGTGAGGGTTTAAAAAGTGGTTATTCAACATGAGGCCCGATCCAAATGACATTTTGAATCATTTTTGGTAGAGTCCAAAAAATCAATTTTCTGATGAAAAACGATGACCCCGGACCAGTCGAACGTTGAAAAAATGGTCAATATTGATGAAATTTTAATATTTAATCTTTTGACTTTAAATGACGGTTGGATGTGAGTTATTACTTTTTCAACTAAAATAAGTGTGTTTAAAGTCATTTCTGTGCCTGAAATTGGTCAAAATTGAAGATTTTGAGTAAGCAAAACTCTGTAAAAATTGCAGTTTTGGTCACTGTGAGGGTTTAAAAAGTGGTTATCAACATGAGGCCCGATCCAAATGACATTTTGAATCATTTTTGGTAGAGTCCAATAAATCAATTTTCTGATGAAAAACGATGACCCCGGACCAGTCGAACGTTGAAAAAATGGTCAATATTGATGAAATTTTAATATTTAATCTTTTGACTTTAAATGACGGTTGGATGTGAGTTATTACTTTTTCAACTAAAATAAGTGTGTTTAAAGTCATTTCTGTGCCTGAAATTGGTCAAAATTGAAGATTTTGAGTAAGCAAAACTCTGTAAAAATGGCAATTTTGGTCACTGTGAGGGTTTAAAAAGTGGTTATTCAACATGAGGCCCGATCCAAATGACATTTTGAATCATTTTTGGTAGAGTCCAAAAAATCAATTTTCTGATGAAAAACGATGACCCCGGACCAGTCGAACGTTGAAAAAATGGTCAATATTGATGAAATTTTAATATTTAATCTTTTGACTTTAAATGACGGTTGGATGTGAGTTATTACTTTTTCAACTAAAATAAGTGTGTTTAAAGTCATTTCCGTGCCTGAAATTGGTCAAAATTGAAGATTTTGAGTAAGCAAAACTCTGTAAAAATGGCAGTTTTGGTCACTGTGAGGGTTTAAAAAGTGGTTATTCAACATGAGGCCTGATCCAAATGACATTTTGAATCATTTTTGGTAGAGTCCAAAAAATCAATTTTCTGATGAAAAACGATGACCCCGGACCAGTCGAACGTTGAAAAAATGGTCAAAATTGATGAAATTTTAACATTTAATCTTTTGACTTTAAATGACGGTTGGATGTGAGTTATTACTTTTTCAACTAAAATAAGTGTGTTTAAAGTCATTTCTGTGCCTGAAATTGGTCAAAATTGAAGATTTTGAGTAAGCAAAACTCTGTAAAAATGGCAATTTTGGTCACTGTGAGGGTTTAAAAAGTGGTTATTCAACATGAGGCCCGATCCAAATGACATTTTGAATCATTTTTGGTAGAGTCCAAAAAATTCATTTTCTGATGAAAAACGATGACCCCGGACCAGTCGAACGTTGAAAAAATGGTCAATATTGATGAAATTTTAACATTTAATCTTTTGACTTTAAATGACGGTTGGATGTGAGTTATTACTTTTTCAACTAAAATAAGTGTATTTAAAGTCATTTCTGTGCCTGAAATTGGTCAAAATTGAAGATTTTGAGTAAGCAAAACTCTGTAAAAATGGCAATTTTGGTCACTGTGAGGGTTTAAAAAGTGGTTATTCAACATGAGGCCCGATCCAAATGACATTTTGAATCATTTTTGGTAGAGTCCAAAAAATCAATTTTCTGATGAAAAACGATGACCCCGGACCAGTCGAACGTTGAAAAAATGGTCAATATTGATGAAATTTTAACATTTAATCTTTTGACTTTAAATGACGGTTGGATGTGAGTTATTACTTTTTCAACTAAAATAAGTGTGTTTAAAGTCATTTCTGTGCCTGAAATTGGTCAAAATTGAAGATTTTGAGTAAGCAAAACTCTGTAAAAATGGCAATTTTGGTCACTGTGAGGGTTTAAAAAGTGGTTATTCAACATGAGGCCCGATCCAAATGACATTTTGAATCATTTTTGGTAGAGTCCAAAAAATCAATTTTCTGATGAAAAACGATGACCCCGGACCAGTCGAACGTTGAAAAAATGGTCAATATTGATGAAATTTTAACATTTAATCTTTTGACTTTAAATGACGGTTGGATGTGAGTTATTACTTTTTCAACTAAAATAAGTGTGTTTAAAGTCATTTCTGTGCCTGAAATTGGTCAAAATTGAAGATTTTGAGTAAGCAAAACTCTGTAAAAATGGCAATTTTGGTCACTGTGAGGGTTTAAAAAGTGGTTATTCAACATGAGGCCCGATCCAAATGACATTTTGAATAATTTTTGGTAGAGTCCAAAAAATCAATTTTCTGATGAAAAACGATGACCCCGGACCAGTCGAACGTTGAAAAAATGGTCAATATTGATGAAATTTTAATATTTAATCTTTTGACTTTAAATGACGGTTGGATGTGAGTTATTACTTTTTCAACTAAAATAAGTGTGTTTAAAGTCATTTCTGTGCCTGAAATTGGTCAAAATTGAAGATTTTGAGTAAGCAAAACTCTGTAAAAATTGCAGTTTTGGTCACTGTGAGGTTTTAAAAAGTGGTTATCAACATGAGGCCCGATCCAAATGACATTTTGAATCATTTTTGGTAGAGTCCAAAAAATCAATTTTCTGATGAAAAACGATGACCCCGGACCAGTCGAACGTTGAAAAAATGGTCAATATTGATGAAATTTTAACATTTAATCTTTTGACTTTAAATGACGGTTGGATGTGAGTTATTACTTTTTCAACTAAAATAAGTGTGTTTAAAGTCATTTCTGTGCCTGAAATTGGTCGAAATTGAAGATTTTGAGTAAGCAAAACTCTGTAAAAATGGCAGTTTTGGTCACTGTGAGGGTTTAAAAAGTGGTTATTCAACATGAGGCCTGATCCAAATGACATTTTGAATAATTTTTGGTAGAGTCCAAAAAATCAATTTTCTGATGAAAAACGATGACCCCGGACCAGTCGAACGTTGAAAAAATGGTCAATATTGATGAAATTTTAACATTTAATCTTTTGACTTTAAATGACGGTTGGATGTGAGTTATTACTTTTTCAACTAAAATAAGTGTGTTTAAAGTCATTTCTGTGCCTGAAATTGGTCAAAATTGAAGATTTTGAGTAAGCAAAACTCTGTAAAAATGGCAATTTTGGTCACTGTGAGGGTTTAAAAAGTGGTTATTCAACATGAGGCCCGATCCAAATGACATTTTGAATAATTTTTGGTAGAGTCCAAAAAATTCATTTTCTGATAAAAAACGATGACCCCGGACCAGTCGAACGTTGAAAAAATGGTCAATATTGATGAAATTTTAATATTTAATCTTTTGACTTTAAATGACGGTTGGATGTGAGTTATTACTTTTTCAACTAAAATAAGTGTGTTTAAAGTCATTTCTGTGCCTGAAATTGGTCAAAATTGAAGATTTTGAGTAAGCAAAACTCTGTAAAAATGGCAGTTTTGGTCACTGTGAGGGTTTAAAAAGTGGTTATTCAACATGAGGCCCGATCCAAATGACATTTTGAATTATTTTTGGTAGAGTCCAAAAAATCAATTTTCTGATGAAAAACGATGACCCCGGACCAGTCGAACGTTGAAAAAATGGTCAATATTGATGAAATTTTAACATTTAATCTTTTGACTTTAAATGACGGTTGGATGTGAGTTATTACTTTTTCAACTAAAATAAGTGTGTTTAAAGTCATTTCTGTGCCTGAAATTGGTCAAAATTGAAGATTTTGAGTAAGCAAAACTCTGTAAAAATGGCAATTTTGGTCACCGTGAGGGTTTAAAAAGTGGTTATTCAACATGAGGCCCGATCCAAATGACATTTTGAATCATTTTTGGTAGAGTCCAAAAAATCAATTTTCTGATGAAAAACGATGACCCCGGACCAGTCGAACGTTGAAAAAATGGTCAATATTGATGAAATTTTAATATTTAATCTTTTGACTTTAAATGACGGTTGGATGTGAGTTATTACTTTTTCAACTAAAATAAGTGTGTTTAAAGTCATTTCTGTGCCTGAAATTGGTCAAAATTGAAGATTTTGAGTAAGCAAAACTCTGTAAAAATGGCAATTTTGGTCACTGTGAGGGTTTAAAAAGTGGTTATTCAACATGAGGCCCGATCCAAATGACATTTTGAATCATTTTTGGTAGAGTCCAAAAAATCAATTTTCTGATGAAAAACGATGACCCCGGACCAGTCGAACGTTGAAAAAATGGTCAATATTGATGAAATTTTAATATTTAATCTTTTGACTTTAAATGACGGTTGGATGTGAGTTATTACTTTTTCAACTAAAATAAGTGTGTTTAAAGTCATTTCTGTGCCTGAAATTGGTCAAAATTGAAGATTTTGAGTAAGCAAAACTCTGTAAAAATTGCAGTTTTGGTCACTGTGAGGGTTTAAAAAGTGGTTATCAACATGAGGCCCGATCCAAATGACATTTTGAATCATTTTTGGTAGAGTCCAAAAAATCAATTTTCTGATGAAAAACGATGACCCCGGACCAGTCGAACGTTGAAAAAATGGTCAATATTGATGAAATTTTAACATTTAATCTTTTGACTTTAAATGACGGTTGGATGTGAGTTATTACTTTTTCAACTAAAATAAATGTGTTTAAAGTCATTTCTGTGCCTGAAATTGGTCAAAATTGAAGATTTTGAGTAAGCAAAACTCTGTAAAAATGGCAGTTTTGGTCACTGTGAGGGTTTAAAAAGTGGTTATTCAACATGAGGCCTGATCCAAATGACATTTTGAATCATTTTTGGTAGAGTCCAAAAAATCAATTTTCTGATGAAAAACGATGACCCCGGACCAGTCGAACGTTGAAAAAATGGTCAAAATTGATGAAATTTTAACATTTAATCTTTTGACTTTAAATGACGGTTGGATGTGAGTTATTACTTTTTCAACTAAAATAAGTGTGTTTAAAGTCATTTCTGTGCCTGAAATTGGTCAAAATTGAAGATTTTGAGTAAGCAAAACTCTGTAAAAATGGCAATTTTGGTCACTGTGAGGGTTTAAAAAGTGGTTATTCAACATGAGGCCCGATCCAAATGACATTTTGAATCATTTTTGGTAGAGTCCAAAAAATTCATTTTCTGATGAAAAACGATGACCCCGGACCAGTCGAACGTTGAAAAAATGGTCAATATTGATGAAATTTTAACATTTAATCTTTTGACTTTAAATGACGGTTGGATGTGAGTTATTACTTTTTCAACTAAAATAAGTGTATTTAAAGTCATTTCTGTGCCTGAAATTGGTCAAAATTGAAGATTTTGAGTAAGCAAAACTCTGTAAAAATGGCAATTTTGGTCACTGTGAGGGTTTAAAAAGTGGTTATTCAACATGAGGCCCGATCCAAATGACATTTTGAATCATTTTTGGTAGAGTCCAAAAAATCAATTTTCTGATGAAAAACGATGACCCCGGACCAGTCGAACGTTGAAAAAATGGTCAATATTGATGAAATTTTAACATTTAATCTTTTGACTTTAAATGACGGTTGGATGTGAGTTATTACTTTTTCAACTAAAATAAGTGTGTTTAAAGTCATTTCTGTGCCTGAAATTGGTCAAAATTGAAGATTTTGAGTAAGCAAAACTCTGTAAAAATGGCAATTTTGGTCACCGTGAGGGTTTAAAAAGTGGTTATTCAACATGAGGCCCGATCCAAATGACATTTTGAATCATTTTTGGTAGAGTCCAAAAAATCAATTTTCTGATGAAAAACGATGACCCCGGACCAGTCGAACGTTGAAAAAATGGTCAATATTGATGAAATTTTAATATTTAATCTTTTGACTTTAAATGACGGTTGGATGTGAGTTATTACTTTTTCAACTAAAATAAGTGTGTTTAAAGTCATTTCTGTGCCTGAAATTGGTCAAAATTGAAGATTTTGAGTAAGCAAAACTCTGTAAAAATTGCAGTTTTGGTCACTGTGAGGGTTTAAAAAGTGGTTATCAACATGAGGCCCGATCCAAATGACATTTTGAATCATTTTTGGTAGAGTCCAAAAAATCAATTTTCTGATGAAAAACGATGACCCCGGACCAGTCGAACGTTGAAAAAATGGTCAATATTGATGAAATTTTAACATTTAATCTTTTGACTTTAAATGACGGTTGGATGTGAGTTATCACTTTTTCAACTAAAATAAGTGTGTTTAAAGTCATTTCTGTGCCTGAAATTGGTCAAAATTGAAGATTTTGAGTAAGCAAAACTCTGTAAAAATGGCAGTTTTGGTCACTGTGAGGGTTTAAAAAGTGGTTATTCAACATGAGGCCTGATCCAAATGACATTTTGAATCATTTTTGGTAGAGTCCAAAAAATCAATTTTCTGATGAAAAACGATGACCCCGGACCAGTCGAACGTTGAAAAAATGGTCAATATTGATGAAATTTTAACATTTAATCTTTTGACTTTAAATGACGGTTGGATGTGAGTTATTACCTTTTCAACTAAAATAAGTGTGTTTAAAGTCATTTCTGTGCCTGAAATTGGTCAAAATTGAAGATTTTGAGTAAGCAAAACTCTGTAAAAATGGCAATTTTGGTCACTGTGAGGGTTTAAAAAGTGGTTATTCAACATGAGGCCCGATCCAAATGACATTTTGAATCATTTTTGGTAGAGTCCAAAAAACTTCATTTTCTGATGAAAAACGATGACCCCGGACCAGTCGAACGTTGAAAAAATGGTCAATATTGATGAAATTTTAATATTTAATCTTTTGACTTTAAATGACGGTTGGATGTGAGTTATTACTTTTTCAACTAAAATAAGTGTGTTTAAAGTCATTTCTGTGCCTGAAATTGGTCAAAATTGAAGATTTTGAGTAAGCAAAACTCTGTAAAAATGGCAATTTTGGTCACTGTGAGGGTTTAAAAAGTGGTTATTCAACATGAGGCCCGATCCAAATGACATTTTGAATCATTTTTGGTAGAGTCCAAAAAATCAATTTTCTGATGAAAAACGATGACCCCGGACCAGTCGAACGTTGAAAAAATGGTCAATATTGATGAAATTTTAATATTTAATCTTTTGACTTTAAATGACGGTTGGATGTGAGTTATTACTTTTTCAACTAAAATAAGTGTGTTTAAAGTCATTTCTGTGCCTGAAATTGGTCAAAATTGAAGATTTTGAGTAAGCAAAACTCTGTAAAAATTGCAGTTTTGGTCACTGTGAGGGTTTAAAAAGTGGTTATCAACATGAGGCCCGATCCAAATGACATTTTGAATCATTTTTGGTAGAGTCCAAAAAATCAATTTTCTGATGAAAAACGATGACCCCGGACCAGTCGAACGTTGAAAAAATGGTCAATATTGATGAAATTTTAACATTTAATCTTTTGACTTTAAATGACGGTTGGATGTGAGTTATTACTTTTTCAACTAAAATAAATGTGTTTAAAGTCATTTCTGTGCCTGAAATTGGTCAAAATTGAAGATTTTGAGTAAGCAAAACTCTGTAAAAATGGCAGTTTTGGTCACTGTGAGGGTTTAAAAAGTGGTTATTCAACATGAGGCCTGATCCAAATGACATTTTGAATCATTTTTGGTAGAGTCCAAAAAATCAATTTTCTGATGAAAAACGATGACCCCGGACCAGTCGAACGTTGAAAAAATGGTCAAAATTGATGAAATTTTAACATTTAATCTTTTGACTTTAAATGACGGTTGGATGTGAGTTATTACTTTTTCAACTAAAATAAGTGTGTTTAAAGTCATTTCTGTGCCTGAAATTGGTCAAAATTGAAGATTTTGAGTAAGCAAAACTCTGTAAAAATGGCAATTTTGGTCACTGTGAGGGTTTAAAAAGTGGTTATTCAACATGAGGCCCGATCCAAATGACATTTTGAATCATTTTTGGTAGAGTCCAAAAAATTCATTTTCTGATGAAAAACGATGACCCCGGACCAGTCGAACGTTGAAAAAATGGTCAATATTGATGAAATTTTAACATTTAATCTTTTGACTTTAAATGACGGTTGGATGTGAGTTATTACTTTTTCAACTAAAATAAGTGTATTTAAAGTCATTTCTGTGCCTGAAATTGGTCAAAATTGAAGATTTTGAGTAAGCAAAACTCTGTAAAAATGGCAATTTTGGTCACTGTGAGGGTTTAAAAAGTGGTTATTCAACATGAGGCCCGATCCAAATGACATTTTGAATCATTTTTGGTAGAGTCCAAAAAATCAATTTTCTGATGAAAAACGATGACCCCGGACCAGTCGAACGTTGAAAAAATGGTCAATATTGATGAAATTTTAACATTTAATCTTTTGACTTTAAATGACGGTTGGATGTGAGTTATTACTTTTTCAACTAAAATAAGTGTGTTTAAAGTCATTTCTGTGCCTGAAATTGGTCAAAATTGAAGATTTTGAGTAAGCAAAACTCTGTAAAAATGGCAATTTTGGTCACTGTGAGGGTTTAAAAAGTGGTTATTCAACATGAGGCCCGATCCAAATGACATTTTGAATCATTTTTGGTAGAGTCCAAAAAATCAATTTTCTGATGAAAAACGATGACCCCGGACCAGTCGAACGTTGAAAAAATGGTCAATATTGATGAAATTTTAATATTTAATCTTTTGACTTTAAATGACGGTTGGATGTGAGTTATTACTTTTTCAACTAAAATAAGTGTGTTTAAAGTCATTTCTGTGCCTGAAATTGGTCAAAATTGAAGATTTTGAGTAAGCAAAACTCTGTAAAAATTGCAGTTTTGGTCACTGTGAGGGTTTAAAAAGTGGTTATCAACATGAGGCCCGATCCAAATGACATTTTGAATCATTTTTGGTAGAGTCCAAAAAATCAATTTTCTGATGAAAAACGATGACCCCGGACCAGTCGAACGTTGAAAAAATTGTCAATATTGATGAAATTTTAACATTTAATCTTTTGACTTTAAATGACGGTTGGATGTGAGTTATTACTTTTTCAACTAAAATAAGTGTGTTTAAAGTCATTTCTGTGCCTGAAATTGGTCAAAATTGAAGATTTTGAGTAAGCAAAACTCTGTAAAAATGGCAGTTTTGGTCACTGTGAGGGTTTAAAAAGTGGTTATTCAACATGAGGCCTGATCCAAATGACATTTTGAATCATTTTTGGTAGAGTCCAAAAAATCAATTTTCTGATGAAAAACGATGACCCCGGACCAGTCGAACGTTGAAAAAATGGTCAATATTGATGAAATTTTAACATTTAATCTTTTGACTTTAAATGACAGTTGGATGTGAGTTATTACTTTTTCAACTAAAATAAGTGTGCTTAAAGTCATTTCTGTGCCTGAAATTGGTCAAAATTGAAGATTTTGAGTAAGCAAAACTCTGTAAAAATGGCAATTTTGGTCACTGTGAGGGTTTAAAAAGTGGTTATTCAACATGAGGCCCGATCCAAATGACATTTTGAATCATTTTTGGTAGAGTCCAAAAAATTCATTTTCTGATGAAAAACGATGACCCCGGACCAGTCGAACGTTGAAAAAATGGTCAATATTGATGAAATTTTAATATTTAATCTTTTGACTTTAAATGACGGTTGGATGTGAGTTATTACTTTTTCAACTAAAATAAGTGTGTTTAAAGTCATTTCTGTGCCTGAAATTGGTCAAAATTGAAGATTTTGAGTAAGCAAAACTCTGTAAAAATGGCAGTTTTGGTCACTGTGAGGGTTTAAAAAGTGGTTATTCAACATGAGGCCCGATCCAAATGACATTTTGAATTATTTTTGGTAGAGTCCAAAAAATCAATTTTCTGATGAAAAACGATGACCCCGGACCAGTCGAACATTGAAAAAATGGTCAATATTGATGAAATTTTAACATTTAATCTTTTGACTTTAAATGACGGTTGGATGTGAGTTATTACTTTTTCAACTAAAATAAGTGTGTTTAAAGTCATTTCTGTGCCTGAAATTGGTCAAAATTGAAGATTTTGAGTAAGCAAAACTCTGTAAAAATGGCAATTTTGGTCACTGTGAGGGTTTAAAAAGTGGTTATTCAACATGAGGCCCGATCCAAATGACATTTTGAATCATTTTTGGTAGAGTCCAAAAAATCAATTTTCTGATGAAAAACGATGACCCCGGACCAGTCGAACGTTGAAAAAATGGTCAATATTGATGAAATTTTAATATTTAATCTTTTGACTTTAAATGACGGTTGGATGTGAGTTATTACTTTTTCAACTAAAATAGTGTGTGTTTAAAGTCATTTCTGTGCCTGAAATTGGTCAAAATTGAAGATTTTGAGTAAGCAAAACTCTGTAAAAATTGCTGTTTTGGTCACTGTGAGGGTTTAAAAAGTGGTTATCAACATGAGGCCCGATCCAAATGACATTTTGAATCATTTTTGGTAGAGTCCAAAAAATCAATTTTCTGATGAAAAACGATGACCCCGGACCAGTCGAACGTTGAAAAAATGGTCAATATTGATGAAATTTTAACATTTAATCTTTTGACTTTAAATGACGGTTGAATGTAAGTTATTACTTTTTCAACTAAAATAAGTGTGTTTAAAGTCATTTCTGTGCCTGAAATTGGTCAAACTTGAAGATTTTGAGTAAGCAAAACTCTGTAAAAATGGCAATTTTGGTCACTGTGAGGGTTTAAAAAGTGGTTATTCAACATGAGGCCCGATCCAAATGACATTTTGAATCATTTTTGGTAGAGTCCAAAAAATCAATTTTCTGATGAAAAACGATGACCCCGGACCAGTCGAACGTTGAAAAAATGGTCAATATTGATGAAATTTTAATATTTAATCTTTTCACTTTAAATGACGGTTGGATGTGAGTTATTACTTTTTCAACTAAAATAAGTGTGTTTAAAGTCATTTCTGTGCCTGAAATTGGTCAAATTGAATATGGCTGAGATACCCGCCACCCCCTCTCAACACAATCCCCAAGGATGGGAAACCGGAAACAGTTCTGAAGTCTTTGGAAGACGGGAGGGAGTAACCCTCCCGGCCGTATTTATTAAAATATGAAACAAAATTAAACATTAAATAAACGGTTTCATATTATGTACAATTTCATTACCACATTGCGATGTTTGGCTAACCTTAACAGATTCTCTAATACAAAGGTTCTCCTAGCCGAACTAACATCCTACAAAACATTTACTTGAAATTTTGAAATTGTACATCCTAACGTTTAAGGGCCAACGGCAAGGTCGTAACCGGTGTCAAGATCCCTAACCCAGAAATATCGCCCTCACTTGTGAGGGGCGGCCCAGAGGCGTACCTCAAGTGCAATTACCAATTTCCCTTGACTTGACGGGGGCCCCAATAAAACTCGACGCCACTTAGAGGTCGTTCGAGGACTCGTGTGAGGTATCTAGAAGGTAGCGTAGACCCCCCCCAAACCCCACACAACTTACCACATCTGCCGTCGCAGACGTCCTGGCCCCGGGAAATTCCCCAGGAGGGGGCTGTAACCCCTCCTACCCAGGAAGGGGCCTTGACCGCCTTTCCTTTTCTTTCGGCGACCCATCCTTAGAAGGGACCGCCTCCCCGTTGAGGGGCCAATGGCCACCTCCCCCGAGCGCTCCCATCCGTGCTGGGTGACGCCCACTCATAGGGATCTTCCAATTAGTGCTCACCGATCATGACCTTACCGCCCGACCAAAATAAATACCACAATGCTAACTAAATGACTAAACTAAAAAGGACCGTAGCAACTACATTTTTATTAAAAGCATGCTTACCAATGAACACTTAAAGCAGAATTTCCTAATTCACGAAACGTAACACAAATTGACCATTCTTTATTACATACTCAAATTCATCACGATAATACCACAACCTGTAAACGAAAATCAGAGTTATCCATCAACTTTATTCAAAGGCCACTTGCTGTCCTCAGGGGCTGGTGGGTGGGTCAAAATTGGCTCTTCGTTCCGTCTCGAGCTCACGTGCAGCGAGGAGGTGCAGCTTCAGAGCACAGGAACAAGAGGATGCCTTCGGATCTTGCTTCTCCTTTTATCCGTCTTCAGGGCGGGCGTAAACCCGCCCCTGCCTGCCCCTAGGGCGTGGCCAGCCGCGTCAGTGTCTAGGCCAACCCACTCTAGGGCGGGAAAAGGCGCGCCCCGGCTACGCCGCTTCGGGCATACCAGCTGAGACGCGCCTCCCGCCCAAGATGGCTTCCCGGGGGGATCGTGGTACTCCGCCATACGTTCGGGGGGACCGAGTGGTCGCCCCTTTCCATATGGCTGAGATACCCGCCACCCCCTCTCAACACAATCCCCAAGGATGGGAAACCGGAAACAGTTCTGAAGTCTTTGGAAGACGGGAGGGAGTAACCCTCCCGGCCGTATTTATTAAAATATGAAACAAAATTAAACATTAAATAAACGGTTTCATATTATGTACAATTTCATTACCACATTGCGATACTTGGCTAACCTTAACAGATTCTCTAATACAAAGGTTCTCCTAGCCGAACTAACATCCTACAAAACATTTACTTGAAATTTTGAAATTGTACATCCTAACGTTTAAGGGCCAACGGCAAGGTCGTAACCGGTGTCAAGATCCCTAACCCAGAAATATCGCCCTCACTTGTGAGGGGCGGCCCAGAGGCGTACCTCAAGTGCAATTACCAATTTCCCTTGACTTGACGGGGGCCCCAATAAAACTCGACGCCACTTAGAGGTCATTCGAGGACTCGTGTGAGGTATCTAGAAGGTAGCGTAGACCCCCCCCAAACCCCACACAACTTACCACATCTGCCGTCGCAGACGTCCTGGCCCCGGGAAATTCCCCAGGAGGGGGCTGTAACCCCTCCTACCCAGGAAGGGGCCTTGACCGCCTTTCCTTTTCTTTCGGCGACCCATCCTTAGAAGGGACCGCCTCCCCGTTGAGGGGCCAATGGCCACCTCCCCCGAGCGCTCCCATCCGTGCTGGGTGACGCCCACTCATAGGGATCTTCCAATTAGTGCTCACCGATCATGACCTTACCGCCACAGGCCGGATAGTTGACCGGCTATCCGGACCCCCCACAACACTCCTACCTAAAGGTCATGGTGTAACGTTTTTAGCCATGCTAAGAAGTCTCCTATGAGTAACTCATTCCCCACCCGAGACAAATGCACTCCATCCCCCACATACATACTGTCATCATTAATACACCCATGTGAAATAGAATGCAGAGTCCTGGAACGGAACAACCTACTCACTTTATTATTAAGCTTTCTAACAGAATGATTTAAAGCAGGAACCGAATTAGCCCCCCGCCACACTTTTCGTGGGATCATATGGGACCATGCAATTGTGCACCCTGGAACTCTCCTCGCTAACCAACTTACAGTGGAAAGCATCGCCTCAAGGAGAAGTCGTCTACCAGTGGTGACCAAATCATTACCCCCAAGATGTACTATGACTACAGACGGCGGTGACCTCGTCCGCCCTAGCAAACCCTCAAAAAATGATTGAAACTGGTCAATACAGAGACCGCCTCTTCCGTAGAAGGACACACTGTACCCGTATTCCCCAGCTACATGAATCATATCACCTGCCTTGAATACGTCTGCGGCACGTCTCACGTATGAGTGGCCCACGACCCACACCTCCTTTTTCACAGCCGGTGACGTCTGACCGCTGGCCCGGTGTTGGGTCGACTGCAAAGTCCGCCCCGCCTCGTAGGCTTGCGCAACTGAAAACCAAACAAAAAACAAGAAGCGTGAGTACATTGTTACAGCTTCATAACATGTGCAAACGCACATACCTTTTATAACAATTGGAGGACCAACGCCCCACCCGTTTAACTTGTTCCACATCCAGACCCCTGGCTGTAGCTTCTGTAGCAGCCCCTATCCGAAAGGAATGGGTCCCAAACTCGCCCGGGTTCAAGCCCGCGGCGGCAATCGACATCGCAAGCACCCGCTGAAACTGAAACTTTGTCAGTGGGGTGGCGTCAGCGTGTCTCAACAAGGTCCCCCCCCATGATGCCACCCTTCGTGTTAAATAATCTTCTAGACACCTTACCGGGCACATGGAGGACCCGGGAATCCTGCGTATGATTATGCAGTCACCCATCCCACTTTGATCCGTTTTGGACCTGACAAACGAGACCGTCATCGTCTCCCCTCTGATCTGGACATGCTCCAGGCACAATCCTCCTGTCACATCCTGCTTGTTCCTCGCCACTAGTTCGCTTACCCGCATAGCCCCATGGAATGCCAGCGTAAAAGCGGCTCGGAATAACACCGTCTCAAACTGAGATGAACACGTAGCAGGGAGTCTGGATAGCAACTGGGCCAGCCTATCTAAACCTATCGGGCGCCTTTCATCTACTCTGCGACCCTCAAGGCGTTGCCACCCCCGTAGCGCTTTCTGTACAACGAAAGACGCTGTCGGGTCAAGGATCCCGTGGGCCCTAGCAACAAAGGAAATGGCAGCCCGATGCCTCTGAGCCGTGGCCACCGATTTCCCGACCCGATGTAAGGACATCAGAAAATTCACCACCCACTCTTCCTGGCCCCAAAGCTCCTCTCTATCAGTCCCCAAAAAGGCCAAATAGGACCGGAACGCCCCTTCATATGCCTTCCTCGTCCTGGGTGCTAAACTCTCTCCCACGAGGTTACGAAGTTCGGGGCACCGAGAGACCAGAGAGCTTCGGGAAAGGGTGCCGGTTCCGGGTCCGCTGTGGGAAGAAAACCCCAGAAAGCCTGCATACGAAAACGAGACAGTGCATCAGCTGCCTGGTTCATTACCCCTGGGACATGTCTTGCTCTGAATAACACATTCAATTGCATACACAGTAAAACAATTTCTTTGAGTAGTCTCAAAATCCACTTGCATCGTGCTGCCTGGCTATTGATACACTCGACCACGGTCATATTGTCAGACCAGAATACCACAGAGTGATCCATGAACCCTTCGGGCCAAGTTTTCAGGGCTACTAAAATGGGGAAAAGTTCCAGGAAAGCAATGTTACTTGTCAGCCCACTGTCATGCCACCATGTCGGCCACTTTTGTGCAGACCATCTTGTGCCGAAGATGGCACCAAAACCTATACTCCCTGCCGAATCCGTCCACAGCCCCAGCTCATCAGAGGACACGGCCGGTTTATTCCAGACGACTCGACCATTAAAATCCGCCAGGAATGCCAACCAAATGCGCATGTCCTGGCGGACCTCAGCCGAGAGCCTCGTGCGATGATGGCCCTCCTTCAGGCCGACCATGGTTTGAGCAATCGAACGAGAAAAGGGGCGGGCCATTGGTATAACCCTCAGGGCAAAATTGAACTGGCCAACTAGCTGCTGTAACTGATGCAGCTTAACCTTGGATCCATTTATACATATTTGCAGGGATGTCCTGAACTTTGACACTTTTTCGGCAGGTAAACGAAAACACCCTTCCTCGGAATCCAACTCGATCCCCAGAAACTCGAAGCAAGTGGAAGGCCCCACAGTCTTACCTGGTGCCAATGGCACGCCAAACTGATTCATTAAAACACAAAATTGAGCCAAAGCCTGCCCACATTCCGGATCCCCGGCCGCCCCGAGGAACAGAAAATCATCAAGGTAATGCATCACATTTTGGGAACCCGTCTTCCTTGTGAAGACCCATTGTAGAAAAGTACTGAATTTTTCGAAATAGGCACAAGATATAGCGCACCCCATCGGCATACACCTATCCATGTAATAATGACCCTGAAACATGAAACCTAGGAGACGCTGATCGTCAGGATGTACCGGGAGCAACCGGAACGCTGACTCGATATCAGATTTTGCCATCAGCGCCCCGGGCCCGAGGCGATTCAAAATGGCTACGGCCTCATCGAAGGATGCGTACCGCACCGAACACACTTCCGGGTCTATTGCTTCGTTTACGGAAAGACCACGTGGGGCTGACAAATTGTGTATCAGCCGAAACTCACCCGGGTCCTTCTTTGGGACCACACCTAAGGGGGAACAAACAAAGTTAGGAACAGGTGGTACACTAAACGGACCGGCGACTCGACCTCGAGTCACCTCTTTCCTGATCTTATCCTGTACCATGGTCGTATGCTGAAAGACCGATAGCTGATTTCTACATTTCGCTGTACCTTGAAAGTCCCCCACTGGGATGCGGAAACCATAAGAAAACCCGTTCCGCAACACCCCAGCAGAAGTACGATCCGGGTATTCACTGAGCCAAGGAATCATCGCCAAGGTATCAATCGGGGTAGGCAAAGGCGCCCCTCGGACTATATTAGACCTGTTTGGCGCCTCCTCTACCCCCGTTATCACCCGTTTTGGCTCTGCACGAGGACTCAGGATGGGATGATTGCCCACACCCACTACATTCGTGCCTAAATTTGCACGATCCCTGGGGCCTGGTACATTTTCCCCTGTTGAAGTTCCAACAAACCCCCCTTTTTCCTGTATTTCCGGCAGGCCTCGAGTAATTGTCGGTACCTGTACCTGATCGAAAGGGCGTCCCCGCATACTGGCGGTAGGATTCGCCAATGTTACTTCCCACCAATGGCACTTTCAACATACCAGTCTCCTTCATTTTATCCCAAGACACAGAATCGTAACAATCCCAAGTTAAGCTTTTATCATGTTCTTTAGCCTTTCTAAACAGATTATCATAGCAGAACCAATGGTTACCCTCATGTGACACCGAGTACCCCATGATTCGAGACTGATAAATCGGCAATTCGTGCAGCAGATCGGGCCTTCGTTCCCCCAAGATCGATGTAAAGACCCCCCACGCTTTGCCCCAATTGCCAATATTTTCGTTCACCTTAAAGGCGGCCATTTTTGCGCGCCAAACACTCGGATGCATAAGATCCTTCAGGCCCTTAACATGCTCCATTTCATAGTGATCAGTAAGCAACGAGAAAATGTTTACATATTCTCCCGCCCATATCTTCTCCTTAATAGCCAAGGGAACATGCTGACCCACCCTCTCCCTACGAGAAGGTGCTGACTCATCCCTTGCAATCGGCAATGGCCGCTTACCTGAACCGGACGGCGTCTCTGCGACCGAACCTGTCCCCTGTGGCTTCTCTACTACCGCAGCCGGTGTGGATACCTTCGCTGCTTCCCGTGACTCACGCAGTTACTTCATCAGCACCTGCGCGTCGACAGCCGTGGCGCCCTCACTATCCTTACCCAACCACGCTGCTAGTTGTGCTGCCAGCTCAGGCGGCATATCGTCCCCGGGCACGGGGGTGACCACAACGGGAATCGGATTCCCTCCCTCCGGCACGGGGGTGGGTGCCTCTAGCGGGGCACTAGGGCCCGGGATGTCTTCCACAGCTCTCCCTCTCCTGGGCCTCTTGTTTTTCCCTCCCGGGGCTGCTCCCGCCAAAGGACGTTTCGGTCCACCGTCCTCGTTTTCATCCATTCGCCTCTTTAACTCAGTCATCTCTTTCATAAGAACGCGCAGCATCTGGTCAGTAGTCATGCGCTTTCCCGCCTTCTTCGGCATTCTCCAACAGAGTATCTGGAAAACAAACAAGAAAGATTACAACGCTCAAAATTGGCTCTTCGTTCCGTCTCGAGCTCACGTGCAGCGAGGAGGTGCAGCTTCAGAGCACAGGAACAAGAGGATGCCTTCGGATCTTGCTTCTCCTTTTATCCGTCTTCAGGGCGGGCGTAAACCCGCCCCTGCCTGCCCCTAGGGCGTGGCCAGCCGCGTCAGTGTCTAGGCCAACCCACTCTAGGGCGGGAAAAGGCGCGCCCCGGCTACGCCGCTTCGGGCATACCAGCTGAGACGCGCCTCCCGCCCAGGATGGCTTCCCGGGGGGATCGTGGTACTCCACCATACGTTCGGGGGGACCGAGTGGTCGCCCCTTTCCAGATTTTGAGTAAGCAAAACTCTGTAAAAATGGCAATTTTGGTCACTGTGAGGGTTTAAAAAGTGGTTATTCAACATGAGGCCCGATCCAAATGACATTTTGAATCATTTTTGGTAGAGTCCAAAAAATCAATTTTCTGATGAAAAACGATGACCCCGGACCAGTCGAACGTTCAAAAAATGGTCAATATTGATGAAATTTTAACATTTAATCTTTTGACTTTAAATGACGGTTGGATGTGAGTTATTACTTTTTCAACTAAAATAAGTGTGTTTAAAGTCATTTCTGTGCCTGAAATTGGTCAAAATTGAAGATTTTGAGTAAGTAAAACTCTGTAAAAATGGCAATTTTGGTCACTGTGAGGGTTTAAAAAGTGGTTATTCAACATGAGGCCCGATCCAAATGACATTTTGAATCATTTTTGGTAGAGTCCAAAAAATCCATTTTCTGATGAAAAACGATGACCCCGGACCAGTCGAACGTTGAAAAAATTGTCAATATTGATGAAATTTTAACATTTAATCTTTTGACTTTAAATGACGGTTGGATGTGAGTTATTAATTTTTCAACTAAAATAAGTGTATTTAAAGTCATTTCTGTGCCTGAAATTGGTCAAAATTGAAGATTTTGAGTAAGCAAAACTCTGTAAAAATGGCAATTTTGGTCACTGTGAGGGTTTAAAAAGTGGTTATTCAACATGAGGCCCGATCCAAATGACATTTTGAATCATTTTTGGTAGAGTCCAAAAAATCAATTTTCTGATGAAAAACGATGACCCCGGACCAGTCGAACGTTGAAAAAATGGTCAATATTGATGAAATTTTAACATTTAATCTTTTGACTTTAAATGACGGTTGGATGTGAGTTATTACTTTTTCAACTAAAATAAGTGTGTTTAAAGTCATTTCTGTGCCTGAAATTGGTCAAAATTGAAGATTTTGAGTAAGCAAAACTCTGTAAAAATGGCAATTTTGGTCACTGTGAGGGTTTAAAAAGTGGTTATTCAACATGAGGCCCGATCCAAATGACATTTTGAATCATTTTTGGTAGAGTCCAAAAAATCAATTTTCTGATGAAAAACGATGACCCCGGACCAGTCGAACGTTGAAAAAATGGTCAATATTGATGAAATTTTAATATTTAATCTTTTGACTTTAAATGACGGTTGGATGTGAGTTATTACTTTTTCAACTAAAATAAGTGTGTTTAAAGTCATTTCTGTGCCTGAAATTGGTCAAAATTGAAGATTTTGAGTAAGCAAAACTCTGTAAAAATTGCAGTTTTGGTCACTGTGAGGGTTTAAAAAGTGGTTATCAACATGAGGCCCGATCCAAATGACATTTTGAATCATTTTTGGTAGAGTCCAAAAAATCAATTTTCTGATGAAAAACGATGACCCCGGACCAGTCGAACGTTGAAAAAATGGTCAATATTGATGAAATTTTAACATTTAATCTTTTGACTTTAAATGACGGTTGGATGTGAGTTATTACTTTTTCAACTAAAATAAGTGTGTTTAAAGTCATTTCTGTGCCTGAAATTGGTCAAAATTGAAGATTTTGAGTAAGCAAAACTCTGTAAAAATGGCAATTTTGGTCACTGTGAGGGTTTAAAAAGTGGTTATTCAACATGAGGCCCGATCCAAATGACATTTTGAATCATTTTTGGTAGAGTCCAAAAAATTCATTTTCTGATGAAAAACGATGACCCCGGACCAGTCGAACGTTGAAAAAATGGTCAATATTGATGAAATTTTAATATTTAATCTTTTGACTTTAAATGACGGTTGGATGTGAGTTATTACTTTTTCAACTAAAATAAGTGTGTTTAAAGTCATTTCTGTGCCTGAAATTGGTCAAAATTGAAGATTTTGAGTAAGCAAAACTCTGTAAAAATGGCAGTTTTGGTCACTGTGAGGGTTTAAAAAGTGGTTATTCAACATGAGGCCCGATCCAAATGACATTTTGAATTATTTTTGGTAGAGTCCAAAAAATCAATTTTCTGATGAAAAACGATGACCCCGGACCAGTCGAACGTTGAAAAAATGGTCAATATTGATGAAATTTTAACATTTAATCTTTTGACTTTAAATGACGGTTGGATGTGAGTTATTACTTTTTCAACTAAAATAAGTGTGTTTAAAGTCATTTCTGTGCCTGAAATTGGTCAAAATTGAAGATTTTGAGTAAGCAAAACTCTGTAAAAATGGCAATTTTGGTCACCGTGAGGGTTTAAAAAGTGGTTATTCAACATGAGGCCCGATCCAAATGACATTTTGAATCATTTTTGGTAGAGTCCAAAAAATCAATTTTCTGATGAAAAACGATGACCCCGGACCAGTCGAACGTTGAAAAAATGGTCAATATTGATGAAATTTTAACATTTAATCTTTTGACTTTAAATGACGGTTGGATGTGAGTTATTACTTTTTCAACTAAAATAAGTGTGTTTAAAGTCATTTCTGTGCCTGAAATTGGTCAAAATTGAAGATTTTGAGTAAGCAAAACTCTGTAAAAATGGCAGTTTTGGTCACTGTGAGGGTTTAAAAAGTGGTTATTCAACATGAGGCCCGATCCAAATGACATTTTGAATCATTTTTGGTAGAGTCCAAAAAATCAATTTTCTGATGAAAAACGATGACCCCGGACCAGTCGAACGTTGAAAAAATGGTCAAAATTGATGAAATTTTAACATTTAATCTTTTGACTTTAAATGACGGTTGGATGTGAGTTATTACTTTTTCAACTAAAATAAGTGTGTTTAAAGTCATTTCTGTGCCTGAAATTGGTCAAAATTGAAGATTTTGAGTAAGCAAAACTCTGTAAAAATGGCAATTTTGGTCACTGTGAGGGTTTAAAAAGTGGTTATTCAACATGAGGCCCGATCCAAATGACATTTTGAATCATTTTTGGTAGAGTCCAAAAAATTCATTTTCTGATGAAAAACGATGACCCCGGACCAGTCGAACGTTGAAAAAATGGTCAATATTGATGAAATTTTAATATTTAATCTTTTGACTTTAAATGACGGTTGGATGTGAGTTATTACTTTTTCAACTAAAATAAGTGTGTTTAAAGTCATTTCTGTGCCTGAAATTGGTCAAAATTGAAGATTTTGAGTAAGCAAAACTCTGTAAAAATGGCAATTTTGGTCACTGTGAGGGTTTAAAAAGTGGTTATTCAACATGAGGCCCGATCCAAATGACATTTTGAATCATTTTTGGTAGAGTCCAAAAAATTCATTTTCTGATGAAAAACGATGACCCCGGACCAGTCGAACGTTGAAAAAATGGTCAATATTGATGAAATTTTAATATTTAATCTTTTGACTTTAAATGACGGTTGGATGTGAGTTATTACTTTTTCAACTAAAATAAGTGTGTTTAAAGTCATTTCTGTGCCTGAAATTGGTCAAAATTGAAGATTTTGAGTAAGCAAAACTCTGTAAAAATGGCAGTTTTGGTCACTGTGAGGGTTTAAAAAGTGGTTATTCAACATGAGGCCCGATCCAAATGACATTTTGAATTATTTTTGGTAGAGTCCAAAAAATCAATTTTCTGATGAAAAACGATGACCCCGGACCAGTCGAACGTTGAAAAAATGGTCAATATTGATGAAATTTTAACATTTAATCTTTTGACTTTAAATGACGGTTGGATGTGAGTTATTACTTTTTCAACTAAAATAAGTGTGTTTAAAGTCATTTCTGTGCCTGAAATTGGTCAAAATTGAAGATTTTGAGTAAGCAAAACTCTGTAAAAATGGCAGTTTTGGTCACTGTGAGGGTTTAAAAAGTGGTTATTCAACATGAGGCCCGATCCAAATGACATTTTGAATCATTTTTGGTAGAGTCCAAAAAATCAATTTTCTGATGAAAAACGATGACCCCGGACCAGTCGAACGTTGAAAAAATGGTCAAAATTGATGAAATTTTAACATTTAATCTTTTGACTTTAAATGACGGTTGGATGTGAGTTATTACTTTTTCAACTAAAATAAGTGTGTTTAAAGTCATTTCTGTGCCTGAAATTGGTCAAAATTGAAGATTTTGAGTAAGCAAAACTCTGTAAAAATGGCAATTTTGGTCACTGTGGGGGTTTAAAAAGTGGTTATTCAACATGAGGCCCGATCCAAATGACATTTTGAATCATTTTTGGTAGAGTCCAAAAAATTCATTTTCTGATGAAAAACGATGACCCCGGACCAGTCGAACGTTGAAAAAATGGTCAATATTGATGAAATTTTAATATTTAATCTTTTGACTTTAAATGACGGTTGGATGTGAGTTATTACTTTTTCAACTAAAATAAGTGTGTTTAAAGTCATTTCTGTGCCTGAAATTGGTCAAAATTGAAGATTTTGAGTAAGCAAAACTCTGTAAAAATGGCAGTTTTGGTCACTGTGAGGGTTTAAAAAGTGGTTATTCAACATGAGGCCCGATCCAAATGACATTTTGAATTATTTTTGGTAGAGTCCAAAAAATCAATTTTCTGATGAAAAACGATGACCCCGGAACAGTCGAACGTTGAAAAAATGGTCAATATTGATGAAATTTTAACATTTAATCTTTTGACTTTAAATGACGGTTGGATGTGAGTTATTACTTTTTCAACTAAAATAAGTGTGTTTAAAGTCATTTCTGTGCCTGAAATTGGTCAAAATTGAAGATTTTGAGTAAGCAAAACTCTGTAAAAATGGCAATTTTGGTCACTGTGAGGGTTTAAAAAGTGGTTATTCAACATGAGGCCCGATCCAAATGACATTTTGAATCATTTTTGGTAGAGTCCAAAAAATCAATTTTCTGATGAAAAACGATGACCCCGGACCAGTCGAACGTTGAAAAAATGGTCAATATTGATGAAATTTTAATATTTAATCTTTTGACTTTAAATGACGGTTGGATGTGAGTTATTACTTTTTCAACTAAAATAAATGTGTTTAAAGTCATTTCTGTGCCTGAAATTGGTCAAAATTGAAGATTTTGAGTAAGCAAAACTCTGTAAAAATGGCAGTTTTGGTCACTGTGAGGGTTTAAAAAGTGGTTATACAACATGAGGCCTGATCCAAATGACATTTTGAATCATTTTTGGTAGAGTCCAAAAAATCAATTTTCCGATGAAAAACGATGACCCCGGACCAGTCGAACGTTGAAAAAATGGTCAATATTGATGAAATTTTAACATTTAATCTTTTGACTTTAAATGACGGTTGGATGTGAGTTATTACTTTTTCAACTAAAATAAGTGTGTTTAAAGTCATTTCTGTGCCTGAAATTGGTCAAAATTGAAGATTTTGAGTAAGCAAAACTCTGTAAAAATGGCAGTTTTGGTCACTGTGAGGGTTTAAAAAGTGGTTATTCAACATGAGGCCTGATCCAAATGACATTTTGAATCATTTTTGGTAGAGTCCAAAAAATCCATTTTCTGATGAAAAACGATGACCCCGGACCAGTCGAACGTTGAAAAAATGGTCAATATTGATGAAATTTTAACATTTAATCTTTTGACTTTAAATGACGGTTGGATGTCAGTTATTACTTTTTCAACTAAAATAAGTGTGTTTAAAGTAATTTCTGTGCCTGAAATTGGTCAAAATTGAAGATTTTGAGTAAGCAAAACTCTGTAATAATTGCAGTTTTGGTCACTGTGAGGGTTTAAAAAGTGGTTATTCAACATGAGGCCCGATCCAAATGACATTTTGAATCATTTTTGGTAGAGTCCAAAAAATCAATTTTCTGATGAAAAACGATGACCCCGGACCAGTCGAACGTTGAAAAAATGGTCAATATTGATGAAATTTTAACATTTAATCTTTTGACTTTAAATGACGGTTGGATGTGAGTTATTACTTTTTCAACTAAAATAAGTGTGTTTAAAGTCATTTCTGTGCCTGAAATTGGTCAAAATTGAAGATTTTGAGTAAGCAAAACTCTATAAAAATGGCAGCTTTGGTCACTGTGAGGGTTTAAAAAGTGGTTATTCAACATGAGGCCTGATCCAAATGACATTTTGAATCATTTTTGGTAGAGTCCAAAAAATCAATTTTCTGATGAAAAACGATGACCCCGGACCAGTTGAACGTTGAAAAAATGGTCAATATTGATGAAATTTTAACATTTAATCTTTTGACTTTAAATGACGGTTGGATGTCAGTTATTACTTTTTCAACTAAAATAAGTGTGTTTAAAGTCATTTCTGTGCCTGAAATTGGTCAAAATTGAAGATTTTGAGTAAGCAAAACTCTGTAAAAATGGCAGTTTTGGTCACTGTGAGGGTTTAAAACGTGGTTATTCAACATGAGGCCCGATCCAAATGACATTTTGAATCATTTTTGGTAGAGTCCAAAAAATCAATTTTCTGATGAAAAACAATGACCCCGGACCAGTCGAACGTTGAAAAAATGGTCAATATTGATGAAATTTTAACATTTAATCTTTTGACTTTAAATGACGGTTGGATGTGAGTTATTACTTTTTCAACTAAAATAAGTGTGTTTAAAGTCATTTCTGTGCCTGAAATAGGTCAAAATTGAAGATTTTGAGTAAGCAAAACTCTGTAAAAATGGCAGTTTTGGTCACTGTGAGGGTTTAAAAAGTGGTTATTCAACATGAGGCCTGATCCAAATGACATTTTGAATCATTTTTGGTAGAGTCCAAAAAATCAATTTTCTGATGAAAAACGATAACCCCGGACCAGTCAAACGTTGAAAAAATGGTCAATATTGATGAAATTTTAACATTTAATCTTTTGACTTTAAATGACGGTTGGATGTCAGTTATTACTTTTTCAACTAAAATAAGTGTGTTTAAAGTCATTTCTGTGCCTGAAATTGGTCAAAATTGAAGATTTTGAGTAAGCAAAACTCTGTAAAAATGGCAATTTTGGTCACTGAGAGGGTTTAAAAAGTGGTTATTCAACATGAGGCCCAATCCAAATGACATTTTGAATCCTTTTTGGTAGAGTCCAAAAAATCAATTTTCTGATGAAAAACGATGACCCCGGACCAGTCGAACGTTGAAAAAATGGTCAATATTGATGACATTTTAACATTTAATCTTTTGACTTTAAATGACGGTTGGATGTGAGTTATTACTTTTTCAACTAAAATAAGTGTGTTTAAAGTCATTTCTGTGCCTGAAATTGGTCAAAATTGAAGATTTTGAGTAAGCAAAACTCTGTAAAAATGGCAATTTTGGTCACTGTGAGGGTTTAAAAAGTGGTTATTCAACATAAGGCCCGATCCAAATGACATTTTGAATCATTTTTGGTAGAGTCCAAAAAATCAATTTTCTGATGAAAAACGATGACCCCGGACCAGTCGAACGTTGAAAAAATGGTCAATATTGATGAAATTTTAATATTTAATCTTTTCACTTTAAATGACGGTTGGATGTGAGTTATTACTTTTTCAACTAAAATAAGTGTGTTTAAAGTCATTTCTGTGCCTGAAATTGGTCAAATTGAAGATTTTGAGTAAGCAAAACTCTGTAAAAAGGGCAATTTTGGTCACTGTGAGGGTTTAAAAAGTGGTTATTCAACATGAGGCCCGATCCAAATGACAATTTTGAATCATTTTTTGTAGAGTCCAAAAAATCAATTTTCTGATGAAAAACGATGACCCCGGACCAGTCGAACGTTCAAAAAATGGTCAATATTGATGAAATTTTAACATTTAATCTTTTGACTTTAAATGACGGTTGGATGTGAGTTATTACTTTTTCAACTAAAATAAGTGTGTTTAAAGTCATTTCTGTTCCTGAAATTGGTCAAAATTGAAGATTTTGAGTAAGCAAAACTCTGTAAAAATGGCAATTTTGGTCACTGTGAGGGTTTAAAAAGTGGTTATTCAACATGAGGCCCGATCCAAATGACATTTTGAATCATTTTTGGTAGAGTCCAAAAAATCCATTTTCTGATGAAAAACGATGACCCCGGACCAGTCGAACGTTGAAAAAATTGTCAATATTGATGAAATTTTAACATTTAATCTTTTGACTTTAAATGAGGGTTGGATGTGAGTTATTACTTTTTCAACTAAAATAAGTGTATTTAAAGTCATTTCTGTGCCTGAAATTGGTCAAAATTGAAGATTTTGAGTAAGCAAAACTCTGTAAAAATGGCAATTTTGGTCACTGTGAGGGTTTAAAAAGTGGTTATTCAACATGAGGCCCGATCCAAATGACATTTTGAATCATTTTTGGTAGAGTCCAAAAAATCAATTTTCTGATGAAAAACGATGACCCCGGACCAGTCGAACGTTGAAAAAATGGTCAATATTGATGAAATTTTAACATTTAATCTTTTGACTTTAAATGACGGTTGGATGTGAGTTATTACTTTTTCAACTAAAATAAGTGTGTTTAAAGTCATTTCTGTGCCTGAAATTGGTCAAAATTGAAGATTTTGAGTAAGCAAAACTCTGTAAAAATGGCAATTTTGGTCACTGTGAGGGTTTAAAAAGTGGTTATTCAACATGAGGCCCGATCCAAATGACATTTTGAATCATTTTTGGTAGAGTCCAAAAAATCAATTTTCTGATGAAAAACGATGACCCCGGACCAGTCGAACGTTGAAAAAATGGTCAATATTGATGAAATTTTAATATTTAATCTTTTGACTTTAAATGACGGTTGGATGTGAGTTATTACTTTTTCAACTAAAATAAGTGTGTTTAAAGTCATTTCTGTGCCTGAAATTGGTCAAAATTGAAGATTTTGAGTAAGCAAAACTCTGTAAAAATTGCAGTTTTGGTCTCTGTGAGGGTTTAAAAAGTGGTTATCAACATGAGGCCCGATCCAAATGACATTTTGAATCATTTTTGGTAGAGTCCAAAAAATCAATTTTCTGATGAAAAACGATGACCCCGGACCAGTCGAACGTTGAAAAAATGGTCAATATTGATGAAATTTTAACATTTAATCTTTTGACTTTAAATGACGGTTGGATGTGAGTTATTACTTTTTCAACTAAAATAAGTGTGTTTAAAGTCATTTCTGTGCCTGAAATTGGTCAAAATTGAAGATTTTGAGTAAGCAAAACTCTGTAAAAATGGCAGTTTTGGTCACTGTGAGGGTTTAAAAAGTGGTTATTCAACATGAGGCCTGATCCAAATGACATTTTGAATCATTTTTGGTAGAGTCCAAAAAATCAATTTTCTGATGAAAAACGATGACCCCGGACCAGTCGAACGTTGAAAAAATGGTCAATATTGATGAAATTTTAACATTTAATCTTTTGACTTTAAATGACGGTTGGATGTGAGTTATTACTTTTTCAACTAAAATAAGTGTGTTTAAAGTCATTTCTGTGCCTGAAATTGGTCAAAATTGAAGATTTTGAGTAAGCAAAACTCTGTTAAAATGGCAATTTTGGTCACTGTGAGGGTTTAAAAAGTGGTTATTCAACATGAGGCCTGATCCAAATGACATTTTGAATCATTTTTGGTAGAGTCCAAAAAATCAATTTTCTGATGAAAAACGATGACCCCGGACCAGTCGAACGTTGAAAAAATGGTCAATATTGATGAAATTTTAATATTTAATCTTTTGACTTTAAATGACGGTTGGATGTGAGTTATTACTTTTTCAACTAAAATAAATGTGTTTAAAGTCATTTCTGTGCCTGAAATTGGTCAAAATTGAAGATTTTGAGTAAGCAAAACTCTGTAAAAATGGCAGTTTTGGTCACTGTGAGGGTTTAAAAAGTGGTTATACAACATGAGGCCTGATCCAAATGACATTTTGAATCATTTTTGGTAGAGTCCAAAAAATCAATTTTCCGATGAAAAACGATGACCCCGGACCAGTCGAACGTTGAAAAAATGGTCAAAATTGATGAAATTTTAACATTTAATCTTTTGACTTTAAATGACGGTTGGATGTGAGTTATTACTTTTTCAACTAAAATAAGTGTGTTTAAAGTCATTTCTGTGCCTGAAATTGGTCAAAATTGAAGATTTTGAGTAAGCAAAACTCTGTAAAAATGGCAATTTTGGTCACTGTGAGGGTTTAAAAAGTGGTTATTCAACATGAGGCCCGATCCAAATGACATTTTGAATCATTTTTGGTAGAGTCCAAAAAATTCATTTTCTGATGAAAAACGATGACCCCGGACCAGTCGAACGTTGAAAAAATGGTCAATATTGATGAAATTTTAACATTTAATCTTTTGACTTTAAATGACGGTTGGATGTGAGTTATTACTTTTTCAACTAAAATAAGTGTGTTTAAAGTCATTTCTGTGCCTGAAATTGGTCAAAATTGAAGATTTCGAGTAAGCAAAACTCTGTAAAAATGGCAATTTTGGTCACTGTGAGGGTTTAAAAAGTGGTTATTCAACATGAGGCCCGATCCAAATGACATTTTGAATCATTTTTGGTAGAGTCCAAAAAATCCATTTTCTGATGAAAAACGATGACCCCGGACCAGTCGAACGTTGAAAAAATGGTCAATATTGATGAAATTTTAACATTTAATCTTTTGACTTTAAATGACGGTTGGATGTGAGTTATTACTTTTTCAACTAAAATAAGTGTGTTTAAAGTCATTTCTGTGCCTGAAATTGGTCAAAATTGAAGATTTTGAGTAAGCAAAACTCTGTAAAAATGGCAATTTTGGTCACTGTGAGGGTTTAAAAAGTGGTTATTCAACATGAGGCCCGATCCAAATGACATTTTGAATCATTTTTGGTAGAGTCCAAAAAATTCATTTTCTGATGAAAAACGATGACCCCGGACCAGTCGAACGTTGAAAAAATGGTCAATATTGATGAAATTTTAATATTTAATCTTTTGACTTTAAATGACGGTTGGATGTGAGTTATTACTTTTTCAACTAAAATAAGTGTGTTTAAAGTCATTTCTGTGCCTGAAATTGGTCAAAATTGAAGATTTTGAGTAAGCAAAACTCTGTAAAAATGGCAGTTTTGGTCACTGTGAGGGTTTAAAAAGTGGTTGTTCAACATGAGGCCCGATCCAAATGACATTTTGAATTATTTTTGGTAGAGTCCAAAAAATCAATTTTCTGATGAAAAACGATGACCCCGACCAGTCAAACGTTGAAAAAATGGTCAATATTGATGAAATTTTAACATTTAATCTTTTGACTTTAAATGACGGTTGGATGTGAGTTATTACTTTTTCAACTAAAATAAGTGTGTTTAAAGTCATTTCTGTGCCTGAAATTGGTCAAAATTGAAGATTTTGAGTAAGCAAAACTCTGTAAAAATGGCAATTTTGGTCACTGTGAGGGTTTAAAAAGTGGTTATTCAACATGAGGCCCGATCCAAATGACATTTTGAATCATTTTTGGTAGAGTCCAAAAAATCAATTTTCTGATGAAAAACGATGACCCCGGACCAGTCGAACGTTGAAAAAATGGTCAATATTGATGAAATTTTAATATTTAATCTTTTGACTTTAAATGACGGTTGGATGTGAGTTATTACTTTTTCAACTAAAATAAGTGTGTTTAAAGTCATTTCTGTGCCTGAAATTGGTCAAAATTGAAGATTTTGAGTAAGCAAAACTCTGTAAAAATTGCAGTTTTGGTCACTGTGAGGGTTTAAAAAGTGGTTATTCAACATGAGGCCTGATCCAAATGACATTTTGAATCATTTTTGGTAGAGTCCAAAAAATCAATTTTCTGATGAAAAACGATGACCCCGGACCAGTCGAACGTTGAAAAAATGGTCAAAATTGATGAAATTTTAACATTTAATCTTTTGACTTTAAATGACGGTTGGATGTGAGTTATTACTTTTTCAACTAAAATAAGTGTGTTTAAAGTCATTTCTGTGCCTGAAATTGGTCAAAATTGAAGATTTTGAGTAAGCAAAACTCTGTAAAAATGGCAATTTTGGTCACTGTGAGGGTTTAAAAAGTGGTTATTCAACATGAGGCCCGATCCAAATGACATTTTGAATCATTTTTGGTAGAGTCCAAAAAATTCATTTTCTGATGAAAAACGATGACCCCGGACCAGTCGAACGTTGAAAAAATGGTCAATATTGATGAAATTTTAACATTTAATCTTTTGACTTTAAATGACGGTTGGATGTGAGTTATTACTTTTTCAACTAAAATAAGTGTGTTTAAAGTCATTTCTGTGCCTGAAATTGGTCAAAATTGAAGATTTCGAGTAAGCAAAACTCTGTAAAAATGGCAATTTTGGTCACTGTGAGGGTTTAAAAAGTGGTTATTCAACATGAGGCCCGATCCAAATGACATTTTGAATCATTTTTGGTAGAGTCCAAAAAATCCATTTTCTGATGAAAAACGATGACCCCGGACCAGTCGAACGTTGAAAAAATGGTCAATATTGATGAAATTTTAACATTTAATCTTTTGACTTTAAATGACGGTTGGATGTGAGTTATTACTTTTTCAACTAAAATAAGTGTGTTTAAAGTCATTTCTGTGCCTGAAATTGGTCAAAATTGAAGATTTTGAGTAAGCAAAACTCTGTAAAAATGGCAATTTTGGTCACTGTGAGGGTTTAAAAAGTGGTTATTCAACATGAGGCCCGATCCAAATGACATTTTGAATCATTTTTGGTAGAGTCCAAAAAATTCATTTTCTGATGAAAAACGATGACCCCGGACCAGTCGAACGTTGAAAAAATGGTCAATATTGATGAAATTTTAATATTTAATCTTTTGACTTTAAATGAGGGTTGGATGTGAGTTATTACTTTTTCAACTAAAATAAGTGTGTTTAAAGTCATTTCTGTGCCTGAAATTGGTCAAAATTGAAGATTTTGAGTAAGCAAAACTCTGTAAAAATGGCAGTTTTGGTCACTGTGAGGGTTTAAAAAGTGGTTATTCAACATGAGGCCCGATCCAAATGACATTTTGAATTATTTTTGGTAGAGTCCAAAAAATCAATTTTCTGATGAAAAACGATGACCCCGGACCAGTCGAACGTTGAAAAAATGGTCAATATTGATGAAATTTTAACATTTAATCTTTTGACTTTAAATGACGGTTGGATGTGAGTTATTACTTTTTCAACTAAAATAAGTGTGTTTAAAGTCATTTCTGTGCCTGAAATTGGTCAAAATTGAAGATTTTGAGTAAGCAAAACTCTGTAAAAATGGCAATTTTGGTCACCGTGAGGGTTTAAAAAGTGGTTATTCAACATGAGGCCCGATCCAAATGACATTTTGAATCATTTTTGGTAGAGTCCAAAAAATCAATTTTCTGATGAAAAACGATGACCCCGGACCAGTCGAACGTTGAAAAAATGGTCAATATTGATGAAATTTTAACATTTAATCTTTTGACTTTAAATGACGGTTGGATGTGAGTTATTACTTTTTCAACTAAAATAAGTGTGTTTAAAGTCATTTCTGTGCCTGAAATTGGTCAAAATTGAAGATTTTGAGTAAGCAAAACTCTGTAAAAATGGCAGTTTTGGTCACTGTGAGGGTTTAAAAAGTGGTTATTCAACATGAGGCCTGATCCAAATGACATTTTGAATCATTTTTGGTAGAGTCCAAAAAATCAATTTTCTGATGAAAAACGATGACCCCGGACCAGTCGAACGTTGAAAAAATGGTCAAAATTGATGAAATTTTAACATTTAATCTTTTGACTTTAAATGACGGTTGGATGTGAGTTATTACTTTTTCAACTAAAATAAGTGTGTTTAAAGTCATTTCTGTGCCTGAAATTGGTCAAAATTGAAGATTTTGAGTAAGCAAAACTCTGTAAAAATGGCAATTTTGGTCACTGTGAGGGTTTAAAAAGTGGTTATTCAACATGAGGCCCGATCCAAATGACATTTTGAATCATTTTTGGTAGAGTCCGAAAAATTCATTTTCTGATGAAAAACGATGACCCCGGACCAGTCGAACGTTGAAAAAATGGTCAATATTGATGAAATTTTAATATTTAATCTTTTGACTTTAAATGACGGTTGGATGTGAGTTATTACTTTTTCAACTAAAATAAGTGTGTTTAAAGTCATTTCTGTGCCTGAAATTGGTCAAAATTGAAGATTTTGAGTAAGCAAAACTCTGTAAAAATGGCAGTTTTGGTCACTGTGAGGGTTTAAAAAGTGGTTATTCAACATGAGGCCCGATCCAAATGACATTTTGAATTATTTTTGGTAGAGTCCAAAAAATCAATTTTCTGATGAAAAACGATGACCCCGGAACAGTCGAACGTTGAAAAAATGGTCAATATTGATGAAATTTTAACATTTAATCTTTTGACTTTAAATGACGGTTGGATGTGAGTTATTACTTTTTCAACTAAAATAAGTGTGTTTAAAGTCATTTCTGTGCCTGAAATTGGTCAAAATTGAAGATTTTGAGTAAGCAAAACTCTGTAAAAATGGCAATTTTGGTCACTGTGAGGGTTTAAAAAGTGGTTATTCAACATGAGGCCCGATCCAAATGACATTTTGAATCATTTTTGGTAGAGTCCAAAAAATCAATTTTCTGATGAAAAACGATGACCCCGGACCAGTCGAACGTTGAAAAAATGGTCAATATTGATGAAATTTTAATATTTAATCTTTTGACTTTAAATGAGGGTTGGATGTGAGTTATTACTTTTTCAACTAAAATAAGTGTGTTTAAAGTCATTTCTGTGCCTGAAATTGGTCAAAATTGAAGATTTTGAGTAAGCAAAACTCTGTAAAAATGGCAATTTTGGTCACTGTGAGGGTTTAAAAAGTGGTTATTCAACATGAGGCCCGATCCAAATGACATTTTGAATCATTTTTGGTAGAGTCCAAAAAATTCATTTTCTGATGAAAAACGATGACCCCGGACCAGTCGAACGTTGAAAAAATGGTCAATATTGATGAAATTTTAATATTTAATCTTTTGACTTTAAATGAGGGTTGGATGTGAGTTATTACTTTTTCAACTAAAATAAGTGTGTTTAAAGTCATTTCTGTGCCTGAAATTGGTCAAAATTGAAGATTTTGAGTAAGCAAAACTCTGTAAAAATGGCAGTTTTGGTCACTGTGAGGGTTTAAAAAGTGGTTATTCAACATGAGGCCCGATCCAAATGACATTTTGAATTATTTTTGGTAGAGTCCAAAAAATCAATTTTCTGATGAAAAACGATGACCCCGGACCAGTCGAACGTTGAAAAAATGGTCAATATTGATGAAATTTTAACATTTAATCTTTTGACTTTAAATGACGGTTGGATGTGAGTTATTACTTTTTCAACTAAAATAAGTGTGTTTAAAGTCATTTCTGTGCCTGAAATTGGTCAAAATTGAAGATTTTGAGTAAGCAAAACTCTGTAAAAATGGCAATTTTGGTCACCGTGAGGGTTTAAAAAGTGGTTATTCAACATGAGGCCCGATCCAAATGACATTTTGAATCATTTTTGGTAGAGTCCAAAAAATCAATTTTCTGATGAAAAACGATGACCCCGGACCAGTCGAACGTTGAAAAAATGGTCAATATTGATGAAATTTTAACATTTAATCTTTTGACTTTAAATGACGGTTGGATGTGAGTTATTACTTTTTCAACTAAAATAAGTGTGTTTAAAGTCATTTCTGTGCCTGAAATTGGTCAAAATTGAAGATTTTGAGTAAGCAAAACTCTGTAAAAATGGCAGTTTTGGTCACTGTGAGGGTTTAAAAAGTGGTTATTCAACATGAGGCCTGATCCAAATGACATTTTGAATCATTTTTGGTAGAGTCCAAAAAATCAATTTTCTGATGAAAAACGATGACCCCGGACCAGTCGAACGTTGAAAAAATGGTCAAAATTGATGAAATTTTAACATTTAATCTTTTGACTTTAAATGACGGTTGGATGTGAGTTATTACTTTTTCAACTAAAATAAGTGTGTTTAAAGTCATTTCTGTGCCTGAAATTGGTCAAAATTGAAGATTTTGAGTAAGCAAAACTCTGTAAAAATGGCAATTTTGGTCACTGTGAGGGTTTAAAAAGTGGTTATTCAACATGAGGCCCGATCCAAATGACATTTTGAATCATTTTTGGTAGAGTCCGAAAAATTCATTTTCTGATGAAAAACGATGACCCCGGACCAGTCGAACGTTGAAAAAATGGTCAATATTGATGAAATTTTAATATTTAATCTTTTGACTTTAAATGACGGTTGGATGTGAGTTATTACTTTTTCAACTAAAATAAGTGTGTTTAAAGTCATTTCTGTGCCTGAAATTGGTCAAAATTGAAGATTTTGAGTAAGCAAAACTCTGTAAAAATGGCAGTTTTGGTCACTGTGAGGGTTTAAAAAGTGGTTATTCAACATGAGGCCCGATCCAAATGACATTTTGAATTATTTTTGGTAGAGTCCAAAAAATCAATTTTCTGATGAAAAACGATGACCCCGGAACAGTCGAACGTTGAAAAAATGGTCAATATTGATGAAATTTTAACATTTAATCTTTTGACTTTAAATGACGGTTGGATGTGAGTTATTACTTTTTCAACTAAAATAAGTGTGTTTAAAGTCATTTCTGTGCCTGAAATTGGTCAAAATTGAAGATTTTGAGTAAGCAAAACTCTGTAAAAATGGCAATTTTGGTCACTGTGAGGGTTTAAAAAGTGGTTATTCAACATGAGGCCCGATCCAAATGACATTTTGAATCATTTTTGGTAGAGTCCAAAAAATCAATTTTCTGATGAAAAACGATGACCCCGGACCAGTCGAACGTTGAAAAAATGGTCAATATTGATGAAATTTTAATATTTAATCTTTTGACTTTAAATGACGGTTGGATGTGAGTTATTACTTTTTCAACTAAAATAAGTGTGTTTAAAGTCATTTCTGTGCCTGAAATTGGTCAAAATTGAAGATTTTGAGTAAGCAAAACTCTGTAAAAATTGCAGTTTTGGTCACTGTGAGGGTTTAAAAAGTGGTTATCAACATGAGGCCCGATCCAAATGACATTTTGAATCATTTTTGGTAGAGTCCAAAAAATCAATTTTCTGATGAAAAACGATGACCCCGGACCAGTCGAACGTTGAAAAAATGGTCAATATTGATGAAATTTTAACATTTAATCTTTTGACTTTAAATGACGGTTGGATGTGAGTTATTACTTTTTCAACTAAAATAAGTGTGTTTAAAGTCATTTCTGTGCCTGAAATTGGTCAAAATTGAAGATTTCGAGTAAGCAAAACTCTGTAAAAATGGCAATTTTGGTCACTGTGAGGGTTTAAAAAGTGGTTATTCAACATGAGGCCCGATCCAAATGACATTTTGAATCATTTTTGGTAGAGTCCAAAAAATCCATTTTCTGATGAAAAACGAGACCCCGGACCAGTCGAACGTTGAAAAAATGGTCAATATTGATGAAATTTTAACATTTAATCTTTTGACTTTAAATGACGGTTGGATGTGAGTTATTACTTTTTCAACTAAAATAAGTGTGTTTAAAGTCATTTCTGTGCCTGAAATTGGTCAAAATTGAAGATTTTGAGTAAGCAAAACTCTGTAAAAATGGCAATTTTGGTCACTGTGAGGGTTTAAAAAGTGGTTATTCAACATGAGGCCCGATCCAAATGACATTTTGAATCATTTTTGGTAGAGTCCAAAAAATTCATTTTCTGATGAAAAACGATGACCCCCGGACCAGTCGAACGTTGAAAAAATGGTCAATATTGATGAAATTTTAATATTTAATCTTTTGACTTTAAATGAGGGTTGGATGTGAGTTATTACTTTTTCAACTAAAATAAGTGTGTTTAAAGTCATTTCTGTGCCTGAAATTGGTCAAAATTGAAGATTTTGAGTAAGCAAAACTCTGTAAAAATGGCAGTTTTGGTCACTGTGAGGGTTTAAAAAGTGGTTATTCAACATGAGGCCCGATCCAAATGACATTTTGAATTATTTTTGGTAGAGTCCAAAAAATCAATTTTCTGATGAAAAACGATGACCCCGGACCAGTCGAACGTTGAAAAAATGGTCAATATTGATGAAATTTTAACATTTAATCTTTTGACTTTAAATGACGGTTGGATGTGAGTTATTACTTTTTCAACTAAAATAAGTGTGTTTAAAGTCATTTCTGTGCCTGAAATTGGTCAAAATTGAAGATTTTGAGTAAGCAAAACTCTGTAAAAATGGCAATTTTGGTCACCGTGAGGGTTTAAAAAGTGGTTATTCAACATGAGGCCCGATCCAAATGACATTTTGAATCATTTTTGGTAGAGTCCAAAAAATCAATTTTCTGATGAAAAACGATGACCCCGGACCAGTCGAACGTTGAAAAAATGGTCAAAATTGATGAAATTTTAACATTTAATCTTTTGACTTTAAATGACGGTTGGATGTGAGTTATTACTTTTTCAACTAAAATAAGTGTGTTTAAAGTCATTTCTGTGCCTGAAATTGGTCAAAATTGAAGATTTTGAGTAAGCAAAACTCTGTAAAAATGGCAGTTTTGGTCACTGTGAGGGTTTAAAAAGTGGTTATTCAACATGAGGCCCGATCCAAATGACATTTTGAATTATTTTTGGTAGAGTCCAAAAAATCAATTTTCTGATGAAAAACGATGACCCCGGAACAGTCGAACGTTGAAAAAATGGTCAATATTGATGAAATTTTAACATTTAATCTTTTGACTTTAAATGACGGTTGGATGTGAGTTATTACTTTTTCAACTAAAATAAGTGTGTTTAAAGTCATTTCTGTGCCTGAAATTGGTCAAAATTGAAGATTTTGAGTAAGCAAAACTCTGTAAAAATGGCAATTTTGGTCACTGTGAGGGTTTGAAAAGTGGTTATTCAACATGAGGCCCGATCCAAATGACATTTTGAATCATTTTTGGTAGAGTCCAAAAAATCAATTTTCTGATGAAAAACGATGACCCCGGACCAGTCGAACGTTGAAAAAATGGTCAATATTGATGAAATTTTAATATTTAATCTTTTGACTTTAAATGACGGTTGGATGTGAGTTATTACTTTTTCAACTAAAATAAGTGTGTTTAAAGTCATTTCTGTGCCTGAAATTGGTCAAAATTGAAGATTTTGAGTAAGCAAAACTCTGTAAAAATGGCAGTTTTGGTCACTGTGAGGGTTTAAAAAGTGGTTATACAACATGAGGCCTGATCCAAATGACATTTTGAATCATTTTTCGTAGAGTCCAAAAAATCAATTTTCTGATGAAAAACGATGACCCCGGACCAGTCGAACGTTGAAAAAATGGTCAAAATTGATGAAATTTTAACATTTAATCTTTTGACTTTAAATGACGGTTGGATGTGAGTTATTACTTTTTCAACTAAAATAAGTGTGTTTAAAGTCATTTCTGTGCCTGAAATTGGTCAAAATTGAAGATTTTGAGTAAGCAAAACTCTGTAAAAATGGCAATTTTGGTCACTGTGAGGTTTTAAAAAGTGGTTATTCAACATGAGGCCCGATCCAAATGACATTTTGAATCATTTTTGGTAGAGTCCAAAAAATTCATTTTCTGATGAAAAACGATGACCCCGGACCAGTCGAACGTTGAAAAAATGGTCAATATTGATGAAATTTTAACATTTAATCTTTTGACTTTAAATGACGGTTGGATGTGAGTTATTACTTTTTCAACTAAAATAAGTGTGTTTAAAGTCATTTCTGTGCCTGAAATTGGTCAAAATTGAAGATTTCGAGTAAGCAAAACTCTGTAAAAATGGCAATTTTGGTCACTGTGAGGGTTTAAAAAGTGGTTATTCAACATGAGGCCCGATCCAAATGACATTTTGAATCATTTTTGGTAGAGTCCAAAAAATCCATTTTCTGATGAAAAACGATGACCCCGGACCAGTCGAACGTTGAAAAAATGGTCAATATTGATGAAATTTTAACATTTAATCTTTTGACTTTAAATGACGGTTGGATGTGAGTTATTACTTTTTCAACTAAAATAAGTGTGTTTAAAGTCATTTCTGTGCCTGAAATTGGTCAAAATTGAAGATTTTGAGTAAGCAAAACTCTGTAAAAATGGCAATTTTGGTCACTGTGAGGGTTTAAAAAGTGGTTATTCAACATGAGGCCCGATCCAAATGACATTTTGAATCATTTTTGGTAGAGTCCAAAAAATTCATTTTCTGATGAAAAACGATGACCCCGGACCAGTCGAACGTTGAAAAAATGGTCAATATTGATGAAATTTTAATATTTAATCTTTTGACTTTAAATGACGGTTGGATGTGAGTTATTACTTTTTCAACTAAAATAAGTGTGTTTAAAGTCATTTCTGTGCCTGAAATTGGTCAAAATTGAAGATTTTGAGTAAGCAAAACTCTGTAAAAATGGCAGTTTTGGTCACTGTGAGGGTTTAAAAAGTGGTTATTCAACATGAGGCCCGATCCAAATGACATTTTGAATTATTTTTGGTAGAGTCCAAAAAATCAATTTTCTGATGAAAAACGATGACCCCGACCAGTCAAACGTTGAAAAAATGGTCAATATTGATGAAATTTTAACATTTAATCTTTTGACTTTAAATGACGGTTGGATGTGAGTTATTACTTTTTCAACTAAAATAAGTGTGTTTAAAGTCATTTCTGTGCCTGAAATTGGTCAAAATTGAAGATTTTGAGTAAGCAAAACTCTGTAAAAATGGCAATTTTGGTCACTGTGAGGGTTTAAAAAGTGGTTATTCAACATGAGGCCCGATCCAAATGACATTTTGAATCATTTTTGGTAGAGTCCAAAAAATCAATTTTCTGATGAAAAACGATGACCCCGGACCAGTCGAACGTTGAAAAAATGGTCAATATTGATGAAATTTTAATATTTAATCTTTTGACTTTAAATGACGGTTGGATGTGAGTTATTACTTTTTCAACTAAAATAAGTGTGTTTAAAGTCATTTCTGTGCCTGAAATTGGTCAAAATTGAAGATTTTGAGTAAGCAAAACTCTGTAAAAATTGCAGTTTTGGTCACTGTGAGGGTTTAAAAAGTGGTTATTCAACATGAGGCCTGATCCAAATGACATTTTGAATCATTTTTGATAGAGTCCAAAAAATCAATTTTCTGATGAAAAACGATGACCCCGGACCAGTCGAACGTTGAAAAAATGGTCAAAATTGATGAAATTTTAACATTTAATCTTTTGACTGTAAATGACGGTTGGATGTGAGTTATTACTTTTTCAACTAAAATAAGTGTGTTTAAAGTCATTTCTGTGCCTGAAATTGGTCAAAATTGAAGATTTTGAGTAAGCAAAACTCTGTAAAAATGGCAATTTTGGTCACTGTGAGGGTTTAAAAAGTGGTTATTCAACATGAGGCCCGATCCAAATGACATTTTGAATCATTTTTGGTAGAGTCCAAAAAATTCATTTTCTGATGAAAAACGATGACCCCGGACCAGTCGAACGTTGAAAAAATGGTCAATATTGATGAAATTTTAACATTTAATCTTTTGACTTTAAATGACGGTTGGATGTGAGTTATTACTTTTTCAACTAAAATAAGTGTGTTTAAAGTCATTTCTGTGCCTGAAATTGGTCAAAATTGAAGATTTCGAGTAAGCAAAACTCTGTAAAAATGGCAATTTTGGTCACTGTGAGGGTTTAAAAAGTGGTTATTCAACATGAGGCCCGATCCAAATGACATTTTGAATCATTTTTGGTAGAGTCCAAAAAATCAATTTTCTGATGAAAAACGATGACCCCGGACCAGTCGAACGTTGAAAAAATGGTCAATATTGATGAAATTTTAACATTTAATCTTTTGACTTTAAATGACGGTTGGATGTGAGTTATTACTTTTTCAACTAAAATAAGTGTGTTTAAAGTCATTTCTGTGCCTGAAATTGGTCAAAATTGAAGATTTTGAGTAAGCAAAACTCTGTAAAAATTGCAGTTTTGGTCACTGTGAGGGTTTAAAAAGTGGTTATTCAACATGAGGCCTGATCCAAATGACATTTTGAATCATTTTTGGTAGAGTCCAAAAAATCAATTTTCTGATGAAAAACGATGACCCCGGACCAGTCGAACGTTGAAAAAATGGTCAAAATTGATGAAATTTTAACATTTAATCTTTTGACTTTAAATGACGGTTGGATGTGAGTTATTACTTTTTCATCTAAAATAAGTGTGTTTAAAGTCATTTCTGTGCCTGAAATTGGTCAAAATTGAAGATTTTGAGTAAGCAAAACTCTGTAAAAATGGCAATTTTGGTCACTGTGAGGGTTTAAAAAGTGGTTATTCAACATGAGGCCCGATCCAAATGACATTTTGAATCATTTTTGGTAGAGTCCAAAAAATTCATTTTCTGATGAAAAACGATGACCCCGGACCAGTCGAACGTTGAAAAAATGGTCAATATTGATGAAATTTTAACATTTAATCTTTTGACTTTAAATGACGGTTGGATGTGAGTTATTACTTTTTCAACTAAAATAAGTGTGTTTAAAGTCATTTCTGTGCCTGAAATTGGTCAAAATTGAAGATTTCGAGTAAGCAAAACTCTGTAAAAATGGCAATTTTGGTCACTGTGAGGGTTTAAAAAGTGGTTATTCAACATGAGGCCCGATCCAAATGACATTTTGAATCATTTTTGGTAGAGTCCAAAAAATCCATTTTCTGATGAAAAACGATGACCCCGGACCAGTCGAACGTTGAAAAAATGGTCAATATTGATGAAATTTTAACATTTAATCTTTTGACTTTAAATGACGGTTGGATGTGAGTTATTACTTTTTCAACTAAAATAAGTGTGTTTAAAGTCATTTCTGTGCCTGAAATTGGTCAAAATTGAAGATTTTGAGTAAGCAAAACTCTGTAAAAATGGCAGTTTTGGTCACTGTGAGGGTTTAAAAAGTGGTTATTCAACATGAGGCCCGATCCAAATGACATTTTGAATTATTTTTGGTAGAGTCCAAAAAATCAATTTTCTGATGAAAAACGATGACCCCGACCAGTCAAACGTTGAAAAAATGGTCAATATTGATGAAATTTTAACATTTAATCTTTTGACTTTAAATGACGGTTGGATGTGAGTTATTACTTTTTCAACTAAAATAAGTGTGTTTAAAGTCATTTCTGTGCCTGAAATTGGTCAAAATTGAAGATTTTGAGTAAGCAAAACTCTGTAAAAATGGCAATTTTGGTCACTGTGAGGGTTTAAAAAGTGGTTATTCAACATGAGGCCCGATCCAAATGACATTTTGAATCATTTTTGGTAGAGTCCAAAAAATCAATTTTCTGATGAAAAACGATGACCCCGGACCAGTCGAACGTTGAAAAAATGGTCAATATTGATGAAATTTTAACATTTAATCTTTTGACTTTAAATGGCGGTTGGATGTGAGTTATTACTTTTTCAACTAAAATAAGTGTGTTTAAAGTCATTTCTGTGCCTGAAATTGGTCAAAATTGAAGATTTTGAGTAAGCAAAACTCTGTAAAAATGGCAGTTTTGGTCACTGTGAGGGTTTAAAAAGTGGTTATTCAACATGAGGCCTGATCCAAATGACATTTTGAATCATTTTTGGTAGAGTCCAAAAAATCCATTTTCTGATGAAAAACGATGACCCCGGACCAGTCGAACGTTGAAAAAATGGTCAATATTGATGAAATTTTAACATTTAATCTTTTGACTTTAAATGACGGTTGGATGTCAGTTATTACTTTTTCAACTAAAATAAGTGTGTTTAAAGTAATTTCTGTGCCTGAAATTGGTCAAAATTGAAGATTTTGAGTAAGCAAAACTCTGTAATAATTGCAGTTTTGGTCACTGTGAGGGTTTAAAAAGTGGTTATTCAACATGAGGCCCGATCCAAATGACATTTTGAATCATTTTTGGTAGAGTCCAAAAAATCAATTTTCTGATGAAAAACGATGACCCCGGACCAGTCGAACGTTGAAAAAATGGTCAATATTGATGAAATTTTAACATTTAATCTTTTGACTTTAAATGACGGTTGGATGTGAGTTATTACTTTTTCAACTAAAATAAGTGTGTTTAAAGTCATTTCTGTGCCTGAAATTGGTCAAAATTGAAGATTTTGAGTAAGCAAAACTCTATAAAAATGGCAGCTTTGGTCACTGTGAGGGTTTAAAAAGTGGTTATTCAACATGAGGCCTGATCCAAATGACATTTTGAATCATTTTTGGTAGAGTCCAAAAAATCAATTTTCTGATGAAAAACGATGACCCCGGACCAGTTGAACGTTGAAAAAATGGTCAATATTGATGAAATTTTAACATTTAATCTTTTGACTTTAAATGACGGTTGGATGTCAGTTATTACTTTTTCAACTAAAATAAGTGTGTTTAAAGTCATTTCTGTGCCTGAAATTGGTCAAAATTGAAGATTTTGAGTAAGCAAAACTCTGTAAAAATGGCAGTTTTGGTCACTGTGAGGGTTTAAAACGTGGTTATTCAACATGAGGCCCGATCCAAATGACATTTTGAATCATTTTTGGTAGAGTCCAAAAAATCAATTTTCTGATGAAAAACAATGACCCCGGACCAGTCGAACGTTGAAAAAATGGTCAATATTGATGAAATTTTAACATTTAATCTTTTGACTTTAAATGACGGTTGGATGTGAGTTATTACTTTTTCAACTAAAATAAGTGTGTTTAAAGTCATTTCTGTGCCTGAAATAGGTCAAAATTGAAGATTTTGAGTAAGCAAAACTCTGTAAAAATGGCAGTTTTGGTCACTGTGAGGGTTTAAAAAGTGGTTATTCAACATGAGGCCTGATCCAAATGACATTTTGAATCATTTTTGGTAGAGTCCAAAAAATCAATTTTCTGATGAAAAACGATAACCCCGGACCAGTCAAACGTTGAAAAAATGGTCAATATTGATGAAATTTTAACATTTAATCTTTTGACTTTAAATGACGGTTGGATGTCAGTTATTACTTTTTCAACTAAAATAAGTGTGTTTAAAGTCATTTCTGTGCCTGAAATTGGTCAAAATTGAAGATTTTGAGTAAGCAAAACTCTGTAAAAATGGCAATTTTGGTCACTGAGAGGGTTTAAAAAGTGGTTATTCAACATGAGGCCCAATCCAAATGACATTTTGAATCCTTTTTGGTAGAGTCCAAAAAATCAATTTTCTGATGAAAAACGATGACCCCGGACCAGTCGAACGTTGAAAAAATGGTCAATATTGATGACATTTTAACATTTAATCTTTTGACTTTAAATGACGGTTGGATGTGAGTTATTACTTTTTCAACTAAAATAAGTGTGTTTAAAGTCATTTCTGTGCCTGAAATTGGTCAAAATTGAAGATTTTGAGTAAGCAAAACTCTGTAAAAATGGCAATTTTGGTCACTGTGAGGGTTTAAAAAGTGGTTATTCAACATAAGGCCCGATCCAAATGACATTTTGAATCATTTTTGGTAGAGTCCAAAAAATCAATTTTCTGATGAAAAACGATGACCCCGGACCAGTCGAACGTTGAAAAAATGGTCAATATTGATGAAATTTTAATATTTAATCTTTTCACTTTAAATGACGGTTGGATGTGAGTTATTACTTTTTCAACTAAAATAAGTGTGTTTAAAGTCATTTCTGTGCCTGAAATTGGTCAAATTGAAGATTTTGAGTAAGCAAAACTCTGTAAAAAGGGCAATTTTGGTCACTGTGAGGGTTTAAAAAGTGGTTATTCAACATGAGGCCCGATCCAAATGACAATTTTGAATCATTTTTTGTAGAGTCCAAAAAATCAATTTTCTGATGAAAAACGATGACCCCGGACCAGTCGAACGTTCAAAAAATGGTCAATATTGATGAAATTTTAACATTTAATCTTTTGACTTTAAATGACGGTTGGATGTGAGTTATTACTTTTTCAACTAAAATAAGTGTGTTTAAAGTCATTTCTGTTCCTGAAATTGGTCAAAATTGAAGATTTTGAGTAAGCAAAACTCTGTAAAAATGGCAATTTTGGTCACTGTGAGGGTTTAAAAAGTGGTTATTCAACATGAGGCCCGATCCAAATGACATTTTGAATCATTTTTGGTAGAGTCCAAAAAATCCATTTTCTGATGAAAAACGATGACCCCGGACCAGTCGAACGTTGAAAAAATTGTCAATATTGATGAAATTTTAACATTTAATCTTTTGACTTTAAATGAGGGTTGGATGTGAGTTATTACTTTTTCAACTAAAATAAGTGTATTTAAAGTCATTTCTGTGCCTGAAATTGGTCAAAATTGAAGATTTTGAGTAAGCAAAACTCTGTAAAAATGGCAATTTTGGTCACTGTGAGGGTTTAAAAAGTGGTTATTCAACATGAGGCCCGATCCAAATGACATTTTGAATCATTTTTGGTAGAGTCCAAAAAATCAATTTTCTGATGAAAAACGATGACCCCGGACCAGTCGAACGTTGAAAAAATGGTCAATATTGATGAAATTTTAACATTTAATCTTTTGACTTTAAATGACGGTTGGATGTGAGTTATTACTTTTTCAACTAAAATAAGTGTGTTTAAAGTCATTTCTGTGCCTGAAATTGGTCAAAATTGAAGATTTTGAGTAAGCAAAACTCTGTAAAAATGGCAATTTTGGTCACTGTGAGGGTTTAAAAAGTGGTTATTCAACATGAGGCCCGATCCAAATGACATTTTGAATCATTTTTGGTAGAGTCCAAAAAATCAATTTTCTGATGAAAAACGATGACCCCGGACCAGTCGAACGTTGAAAAAATGGTCAATATTGATGAAATTTTAATATTTAATCTTTTGACTTTAAATGACGGTTGGATGTGAGTTATTACTTTTTCAACTAAAATAAGTGTGTTTAAAGTCATTTCTGTGCCTGAAATTGGTCAAAATTGAAGATTTTGAGTAAGCAAAACTCTGTAAAAATTGCAGTTTTGGTCTCTGTGAGGGTTTAAAAAGTGGTTATCAACATGAGGCCCGATCCAAATGACATTTTGAATCATTTTTGGTAGAGTCCAAAAAATCAATTTTCTGATGAAAAACGATGACCCCGGACCAGTCGAACGTTGAAAAAATGGTCAATATTGATGAAATTTTAACATTTAATCTTTTGACTTTAAATGACGGTTGGATGTGAGTTATTACTTTTTCAACTAAAATAAGTGTGTTTAAAGTCATTTCTGTGCCTGAAATTGGTCAAAATTGAAGATTTTGAGTAAGCAAAACTCTGTAAAAATGGCAGTTTTGGTCACTGTGAGGGTTTAAAAAGTGGTTATTCAACATGAGGCCTGATCCAAATGACATTTTGAATCATTTTTGGTAGAGTCCAAAAAATCAATTTTCTGATGAAAAACGATGACCCCGGACCAGTCGAACGTTGAAAAAATGGTCAATATTGATGAAATTTTAACATTTAATCTTTTGACTTTAAATGACGGTTGGATGTGAGTTATTACTTTTTCAACTAAAATAAGTGTGTTTAAAGTCATTTCTGTGCCTGAAATTGGTCAAAATTGAAGATTTTGAGTAAGCAAAACTCTGTTAAAATGGCAATTTTGGTCACTGTGAGGGTTTAAAAAGTGGTTATTCAACATGAGGCCTGATCCAAATGACATTTTGAATCATTTTTGGTAGAGTCCAAAAAATCAATTTTCTGATGAAAAACGATGACCCCGGACCAGTCGAACGTTGAAAAAATGGTCAATATTGATGAAATTTTAATATTTAATCTTTTGACTTTAAATGACGGTTGGATGTGAGTTATTACTTTTTCAACTAAAATAAATGTGTTTAAAGTCATTTCTGTGCCTGAAATTGGTCAAAATTGAAGATTTTGAGTAAGCAAAACTCTGTAAAAATGGCAGTTTTGGTCACTGTGAGGGTTTAAAAAGTGGTTATACAACATGAGGCCTGATCCAAATGACATTTTGAATCATTTTTGGTAGAGTCCAAAAAATCAATTTTCCGATGAAAAACGATGACCCCGGACCAGTCGAACGTTGAAAAAATGGTCAAAATTGATGAAATTTTAACATTTAATCTTTTGACTTTAAATGACGGTTGGATGTGAGTTATTACTTTTTCAACTAAAATAAGTGTGTTTAAAGTCATTTCTGTGCCTGAAATTGGTCAAAATTGAAGATTTTGAGTAAGCAAAACTCTGTAAAAATGGCAATTTTGGTCACTGTGAGGGTTTAAAAAGTGGTTATTCAACATGAGGCCCGATCCAAATGACATTTTGAATCATTTTTGGTAGAGTCCAAAAAATTCATTTTCTGATGAAAAACGATGACCCCGGACCAGTCGAACGTTGAAAAAATGGTCAATATTGATGAAATTTTAACATTTAATCTTTTGACTTTAAATGACGGTTGGATGTGAGTTATTACTTTTTCAACTAAAATAAGTGTGTTTAAAGTCATTTCTGTGCCTGAAATTGGTCAAAATTGAAGATTTCGAGTAAGCAAAACTCTGTAAAAATGGCAATTTTGGTCACTGTGAGGGTTTAAAAAGTGGTTATTCAACATGAGGCCCGATCCAAATGACATTTTGAATCATTTTTGGTAGAGTCCAAAAAATCCATTTTCTGATGAAAAACGATGACCCCGGACCAGTCGAACGTTGAAAAAATGGTCAATATTGATGAAATTTTAACATTTAATCTTTTGACTTTAAATGACGGTTGGATGTGAGTTATTACTTTTTCAACTAAAATAAGTGTGTTTAAAGTCATTTCTGTGCCTGAAATTGGTCAAAATTGAAGATTTTGAGTAAGCAAAACTCTGTAAAAATGGCAATTTTGGTCACTGTGAGGGTTTAAAAAGTGGTTATTCAACATGAGGCCCGATCCAAATGACATTTTGAATCATTTTTGGTAGAGTCCAAAAAATTCATTTTCTGATGAAAAACGATGACCCCGGACCAGTCGAACGTTGAAAAAATGGTCAATATTGATGAAATTTTAATATTTAATCTTTTGACTTTAAATGACGGTTGGATGTGAGTTATTACTTTTTCAACTAAAATAAGTGTGTTTAAAGTCATTTCTGTGCCTGAAATTGGTCAAAATTGAAGATTTTGAGTAAGCAAAACTCTGTAAAAATGGCAGTTTTGGTCACTGTGAGGGTTTAAAAAGTGGTTGTTCAACATGAGGCCCGATCCAAATGACATTTTGAATTATTTTTGGTAGAGTCCAAAAAATCAATTTTCTGATGAAAAACGATGACCCCGACCAGTCAAACGTTGAAAAAATGGTCAATATTGATGAAATTTTAACATTTAATCTTTTGACTTTAAATGACGGTTGGATGTGAGTTATTACTTTTTCAACTAAAATAAGTGTGTTTAAAGTCATTTCTGTGCCTGAAATTGGTCAAAATTGAAGATTTTGAGTAAGCAAAACTCTGTAAAAATGGCAATTTTGGTCACTGTGAGGGTTTAAAAAGTGGTTATTCAACATGAGGCCCGATCCAAATGACATTTTGAATCATTTTTGGTAGAGTCCAAAAAATCAATTTTCTGATGAAAAACGATGACCCCGGACCAGTCGAACGTTGAAAAAATGGTCAATATTGATGAAATTTTAATATTTAATCTTTTGACTTTAAATGACGGTTGGATGTGAGTTATTACTTTTTCAACTAAAATAAGTGTGTTTAAAGTCATTTCTGTGCCTGAAATTGGTCAAAATTGAAGATTTTGAGTAAGCAAAACTCTGTAAAAATTGCAGTTTTGGTCACTGTGAGGGTTTAAAAAGTGGTTATTCAACATGAGGCCTGATCCAAATGACATTTTGAATCATTTTTGGTAGAGTCCAAAAAATCAATTTTCTGATGAAAAACGATGACCCCGGACCAGTCGAACGTTGAAAAAATGGTCAAAATTGATGAAATTTTAACATTTAATCTTTTGACTTTAAATGACGGTTGGATGTGAGTTATTACTTTTTCAACTAAAATAAGTGTGTTTAAAGTCATTTCTGTGCCTGAAATTGGTCAAAATTGAAGATTTTGAGTAAGCAAAACTCTGTAAAAATGGCAATTTTGGTCACTGTGAGGGTTTAAAAAGTGGTTATTCAACATGAGGCCCGATCCAAATGACATTTTGAATCATTTTTGGTAGAGTCCAAAAAATTCATTTTCTGATGAAAAACGATGACCCCGGACCAGTCGAACGTTGAAAAAATGGTCAATATTGATGAAATTTTAACATTTAATCTTTTGACTTTAAATGACGGTTGGATGTGAGTTATTACTTTTTCAACTAAAATAAGTGTGTTTAAAGTCATTTCTGTGCCTGAAATTGGTCAAAATTGAAGATTTCGAGTAAGCAAAACTCTGTAAAAATGGCAATTTTGGTCACTGTGAGGGTTTAAAAAGTGGTTATTCAACATGAGGCCCGATCCAAATGACATTTTGAATCATTTTTGGTAGAGTCCAAAAAATCCATTTTCTGATGAAAAACGATGACCCCGGACCAGTCGAACGTTGAAAAAATGGTCAATATTGATGAAATTTTAACATTTAATCTTTTGACTTTAAATGACGGTTGGATGTGAGTTATTACTTTTTCAACTAAAATAAGTGTGTTTAAAGTCATTTCTGTGCCTGAAATTGGTCAAAATTGAAGATTTTGAGTAAGCAAAACTCTGTAAAAATGGCAATTTTGGTCACTGTGAGGGTTTAAAAAGTGGTTATTCAACATGAGGCCCGATCCAAATGACATTTTGAATCATTTTTGGTAGAGTCCAAAAAATTCATTTTCTGATGAAAAACGATGACCCCGGACCAGTCGAACGTTGAAAAAATGGTCAATATTGATGAAATTTTAATATTTAATCTTTTGACTTTAAATGAGGGTTGGATGTGAGTTATTACTTTTTCAACTAAAATAAGTGTGTTTAAAGTCATTTCTGTGCCTGAAATTGGTCAAAATTGAAGATTTTGAGTAAGCAAAACTCTGTAAAAATGGCAGTTTTGGTCACTGTGAGGGTTTAAAAAGTGGTTATTCAACATGAGGCCCGATCCAAATGACATTTTGAATTATTTTTGGTAGAGTCCAAAAAATCAATTTTCTGATGAAAAACGATGACCCCGGACCAGTCGAACGTTGAAAAAATGGTCAATATTGATGAAATTTTAACATTTAATCTTTTGACTTTAAATGACGGTTGGATGTGAGTTATTACTTTTTCAACTAAAATAAGTGTGTTTAAAGTCATTTCTGTGCCTGAAATTGGTCAAAATTGAAGATTTTGAGTAAGCAAAACTCTGTAAAAATGGCAATTTTGGTCACCGTGAGGGTTTAAAAAGTGGTTATTCAACATGAGGCCCGATCCAAATGACATTTTGAATCATTTTTGGTAGAGTCCAAAAAATCAATTTTCTGATGAAAAACGATGACCCCGGACCAGTCGAACGTTGAAAAAATGGTCAATATTGATGAAATTTTAACATTTAATCTTTTGACTTTAAATGACGGTTGGATGTGAGTTATTACTTTTTCAACTAAAATAAGTGTGTTTAAAGTCATTTCTGTGCCTGAAATTGGTCAAAATTGAAGATTTTGAGTAAGCAAAACTCTGTAAAAATGGCAGTTTTGGTCACTGTGAGGGTTTAAAAAGTGGTTATTCAACATGAGGCCTGATCCAAATGACATTTTGAATCATTTTTGGTAGAGTCCAAAAAATCAATTTTCTGATGAAAAACGATGACCCCGGACCAGTCGAACGTTGAAAAAATGGTCAAAATTGATGAAATTTTAACATTTAATCTTTTGACTTTAAATGACGGTTGGATGTGAGTTATTACTTTTTCAACTAAAATAAGTGTGTTTAAAGTCATTTCTGTGCCTGAAATTGGTCAAAATTGAAGATTTTGAGTAAGCAAAACTCTGTAAAAATGGCAATTTTGGTCACTGTGAGGGTTTAAAAAGTGGTTATTCAACATGAGGCCCGATCCAAATGACATTTTGAATCATTTTTGGTAGAGTCCGAAAAATTCATTTTCTGATGAAAAACGATGACCCCGGACCAGTCGAACGTTGAAAAAATGGTCAATATTGATGAAATTTTAATATTTAATCTTTTGACTTTAAATGACGGTTGGATGTGAGTTATTACTTTTTCAACTAAAATAAGTGTGTTTAAAGTCATTTCTGTGCCTGAAATTGGTCAAAATTGAAGATTTTGAGTAAGCAAAACTCTGTAAAAATGGCAGTTTTGGTCACTGTGAGGGTTTAAAAAGTGGTTATTCAACATGAGGCCCGATCCAAATGACATTTTGAATTATTTTTGGTAGAGTCCAAAAAATCAATTTTCTGATGAAAAACGATGACCCCGGAACAGTCGAACGTTGAAAAAATGGTCAATATTGATGAAATTTTAACATTTAATCTTTTGACTTTAAATGACGGTTGGATGTGAGTTATTACTTTTTCAACTAAAATAAGTGTGTTTAAAGTCATTTCTGTGCCTGAAATTGGTCAAAATTGAAGATTTTGAGTAAGCAAAACTCTGTAAAAATGGCAATTTTGGTCACTGTGAGGGTTTAAAAAGTGGTTATTCAACATGAGGCCCGATCCAAATGACATTTTGAATCATTTTTGGTAGAGTCCAAAAAATCAATTTTCTGATGAAAAACGATGACCCCGGACCAGTCGAACGTTGAAAAAATGGTCAATATTGATGAAATTTTAATATTTAATCTTTTGACTTTAAATGAGGGTTGGATGTGAGTTATTACTTTTTCAACTAAAATAAGTGTGTTTAAAGTCATTTCTGTGCCTGAAATTGGTCAAAATTGAAGATTTTGAGTAAGCAAAACTCTGTAAAAATGGCAATTTTGGTCACTGTGAGGGTTTAAAAAGTGGTTATTCAACATGAGGCCCGATCCAAATGACATTTTGAATCATTTTTGGTAGAGTCCAAAAAATTCATTTTCTGATGAAAAACGATGACCCCGGACCAGTCGAACGTTGAAAAAATGGTCAATATTGATGAAATTTTAATATTTAATCTTTTGACTTTAAATGAGGGTTGGATGTGAGTTATTACTTTTTCAACTAAAATAAGTGTGTTTAAAGTCATTTCTGTGCCTGAAATTGGTCAAAATTGAAGATTTTGAGTAAGCAAAACTCTGTAAAAATGGCAGTTTTGGTCACTGTGAGGGTTTAAAAAGTGGTTATTCAACATGAGGCCCGATCCAAATGACATTTTGAATTATTTTTGGTAGAGTCCAAAAAATCAATTTTCTGATGAAAAACGATGACCCCGGACCAGTCGAACGTTGAAAAAATGGTCAATATTGATGAAATTTTAACATTTAATCTTTTGACTTTAAATGACGGTTGGATGTGAGTTATTACTTTTTCAACTAAAATAAGTGTGTTTAAAGTCATTTCTGTGCCTGAAATTGGTCAAAATTGAAGATTTTGAGTAAGCAAAACTCTGTAAAAATGGCAATTTTGGTCACCGTGAGGGTTTAAAAAGTGGTTATTCAACATGAGGCCCGATCCAAATGACATTTTGAATCATTTTTGGTAGAGTCCAAAAAATCAATTTTCTGATGAAAAACGATGACCCCGGACCAGTCGAACGTTGAAAAAATGGTCAATATTGATGAAATTTTAACATTTAATCTTTTGACTTTAAATGACGGTTGGATGTGAGTTATTACTTTTTCAACTAAAATAAGTGTGTTTAAAGTCATTTCTGTGCCTGAAATTGGTCAAAATTGAAGATTTTGAGTAAGCAAAACTCTGTAAAAATGGCAGTTTTGGTCACTGTGAGGGTTTAAAAAGTGGTTATTCAACATGAGGCCTGATCCAAATGACATTTTGAATCATTTTTGGTAGAGTCCAAAAAATCAATTTTCTGATGAAAAACGATGACCCCGGACCAGTCGAACGTTGAAAAAATGGTCAAAATTGATGAAATTTTAACATTTAATCTTTTGACTTTAAATGACGGTTGGATGTGAGTTATTACTTTTTCAACTAAAATAAGTGTGTTTAAAGTCATTTCTGTGCCTGAAATTGGTCAAAATTGAAGATTTTGAGTAAGCAAAACTCTGTAAAAATGGCAATTTTGGTCACTGTGAGGGTTTAAAAAGTGGTTATTCAACATGAGGCCCGATCCAAATGACATTTTGAATCATTTTTGGTAGAGTCCGAAAAATTCATTTTCTGATGAAAAACGATGACCCCGGACCAGTCGAACGTTGAAAAAATGGTCAATATTGATGAAATTTTAATATTTAATCTTTTGACTTTAAATGACGGTTGGATGTGAGTTATTACTTTTTCAACTAAAATAAGTGTGTTTAAAGTCATTTCTGTGCCTGAAATTGGTCAAAATTGAAGATTTTGAGTAAGCAAAACTCTGTAAAAATGGCAGTTTTGGTCACTGTGAGGGTTTAAAAAGTGGTTATTCAACATGAGGCCCGATCCAAATGACATTTTGAATTATTTTTGGTAGAGTCCAAAAAATCAATTTTCTGATGAAAAACGATGACCCCGGAACAGTCGAACGTTGAAAAAATGGTCAATATTGATGAAATTTTAACATTTAATCTTTTGACTTTAAATGACGGTTGGATGTGAGTTATTACTTTTTCAACTAAAATAAGTGTGTTTAAAGTCATTTCTGTGCCTGAAATTGGTCAAAATTGAAGATTTTGAGTAAGCAAAACTCTGTAAAAATGGCAATTTTGGTCACTGTGAGGGTTTAAAAAGTGGTTATTCAACATGAGGCCCGATCCAAATGACATTTTGAATCATTTTTGGTAGAGTCCAAAAAATCAATTTTCTGATGAAAAACGATGACCCCGGACCAGTCGAACGTTGAAAAAATGGTCAATATTGATGAAATTTTAATATTTAATCTTTTGACTTTAAATGACGGTTGGATGTGAGTTATTACTTTTTCAACTAAAATAAGTGTGTTTAAAGTCATTTCTGTGCCTGAAATTGGTCAAAATTGAAGATTTTGAGTAAGCAAAACTCTGTAAAAATTGCAGTTTTGGTCACTGTGAGGGTTTAAAAAGTGGTTATCAACATGAGGCCCGATCCAAATGACATTTTGAATCATTTTTGGTAGAGTCCAAAAAATCAATTTTCTGATGAAAAACGATGACCCCGGACCAGTCGAACGTTGAAAAAATGGTCAATATTGATGAAATTTTAACATTTAATCTTTTGACTTTAAATGACGGTTGGATGTGAGTTATTACTTTTTCAACTAAAATAAGTGTGTTTAAAGTCATTTCTGTGCCTGAAATTGGTCAAAATTGAAGATTTCGAGTAAGCAAAACTCTGTAAAAATGGCAATTTTGGTCACTGTGAGGGTTTAAAAAGTGGTTATTCAACATGAGGCCCGATCCAAATGACATTTTGAATCATTTTTGGTAGAGTCCAAAAAATCCATTTTCTGATGAAAAACGATGACCCCGGACCAGTCGAACGTTGAAAAAATGGTCAATATTGATGAAATTTTAACATTTAATCTTTTGACTTTAAATGACGGTTGGATGTGAGTTATTACTTTTTCAACTAAAATAAGTGTGTTTAAAGTCATTTCTGTGCCTGAAATTGGTCAAAATTGAAGATTTTGAGTAAGCAAAACTCTGTAAAAATGGCAATTTTGGTCACTGTGAGGGTTTAAAAAGTGGTTATTCAACATGAGGCCCGATCCAAATGACATTTTGAATCATTTTTGGTAGAGTCCAAAAAATTCATTTTCTGATGAAAAACGATGACCCCGGACCAGTCGAACGTTGAAAAAATGGTCAATATTGATGAAATTTTAATATTTAATCTTTTGACTTTAAATGAGGGTTGGATGTGAGTTATTACTTTTTCAACTAAAATAAGTGTGTTTAAAGTCATTTCTGTGCCTGAAATTGGTCAAAATTGAAGATTTTGAGTAAGCAAAACTCTGTAAAAATGGCAGTTTTGGTCACTGTGAGGGTTTAAAAAGTGGTTATTCAACATGAGGCCCGATCCAAATGACATTTTGAATTATTTTTGGTAGAGTCCAAAAAATCAATTTTCTGATGAAAAACGATGACCCCGGACCAGTCGAACGTTGAAAAAATGGTCAATATTGATGAAATTTTAACATTTAATCTTTTGACTTTAAATGACGGTTGGATGTGAGTTATTACTTTTTCAACTAAAATAAGTGTGTTTAAAGTCATTTCTGTGCCTGAAATTGGTCAAAATTGAAGATTTTGAGTAAGCAAAACTCTGTAAAAATGGCAATTTTGGTCACCGTGAGGGTTTAAAAAGTGGTTATTCAACATGAGGCCCGATCCAAATGACATTTTGAATCATTTTTGGTAGAGTCCAAAAAATCAATTTTCTGATGAAAAACGATGACCCCGGACCAGTCGAACGTTGAAAAAATGGTCAAAATTGATGAAATTTTAACATTTAATCTTTTGACTTTAAATGACGGTTGGATGTGAGTTATTACTTTTTCAACTAAAATAAGTGTGTTTAAAGTCATTTCTGTGCCTGAAATTGGTCAAAATTGAAGATTTTGAGTAAGCAAAACTCTGTAAAAATGGCAGTTTTGGTCACTGTGAGGGTTTAAAAAGTGGTTATTCAACATGAGGCCCGATCCAAATGACATTTTGAATTATTTTTGGTAGAGTCCAAAAAATCAATTTTCTGATGAAAAACGATGACCCCGGAACAGTCGAACGTTGAAAAAATGGTCAATATTGATGAAATTTTAACATTTAATCTTTTGACTTTAAATGACGGTTGGATGTGAGTTATTACTTTTTCAACTAAAATAAGTGTGTTTAAAGTCATTTCTGTGCCTGAAATTGGTCAAAATTGAAGATTTTGAGTAAGCAAAACTCTGTAAAAATGGCAATTTTGGTCACTGTGAGGGTTTGAAAAGTGGTTATTCAACATGAGGCCCGATCCAAATGACATTTTGAATCATTTTTGGTAGAGTCCAAAAAATCAATTTTCTGATGAAAAACGATGACCCCGGACCAGTCGAACGTTGAAAAAATGGTCAATATTGATGAAATTTTAATATTTAATCTTTTGACTTTAAATGACGGTTGGATGTGAGTTATTACTTTTTCAACTAAAATAAGTGTGTTTAAAGTCATTTCTGTGCCTGAAATTGGTCAAAATTGAAGATTTTGAGTAAGCAAAACTCTGTAAAAATGGCAGTTTTGGTCACTGTGAGGGTTTAAAAAGTGGTTATACAACATGAGGCCTGATCCAAATGACATTTTGAATCATTTTTCGTAGAGTCCAAAAAATCAATTTTCTGATGAAAAACGATGACCCCGGACCAGTCGAACGTTGAAAAAATGGTCAAAATTGATGAAATTTTAACATTTAATCTTTTGACTTTAAATGACGGTTGGATGTGAGTTATTACTTTTTCAACTAAAATAAGTGTGTTTAAAGTCATTTCTGTGCCTGAAATTGGTCAAAATTGAAGATTTTGAGTAAGCAAAACTCTGTAAAAATGGCAATTTTGGTCACTGTGAGGTTTTAAAAAGTGGTTATTCAACATGAGGCCCGATCCAAATGACATTTTGAATCATTTTTGGTAGAGTCCAAAAAATTCATTTTCTGATGAAAAACGATGACCCCGGACCAGTCGAACGTTGAAAAAATGGTCAATATTGATGAAATTTTAACATTTAATCTTTTGACTTTAAATGACGGTTGGATGTGAGTTATTACTTTTTCAACTAAAATAAGTGTGTTTAAAGTCATTTCTGTGCCTGAAATTGGTCAAAATTGAAGATTTCGAGTAAGCAAAACTCTGTAAAAATGGCAATTTTGGTCACTGTGAGGGTTTAAAAAGTGGTTATTCAACATGAGGCCCGATCCAAATGACATTTTGAATCATTTTTGGTAGAGTCCAAAAAATCCATTTTCTGATGAAAAACGATGACCCCGGACCAGTCGAACGTTGAAAAAATGGTCAATATTGATGAAATTTTAACATTTAATCTTTTGACTTTAAATGACGGTTGGATGTGAGTTATTACTTTTTCAACTAAAATAAGTGTGTTTAAAGTCATTTCTGTGCCTGAAATTGGTCAAAATTGAAGATTTTGAGTAAGCAAAACTCTGTAAAAATGGCAATTTTGGTCACTGTGAGGGTTTAAAAAGTGGTTATTCAACATGAGGCCCGATCCAAATGACATTTTGAATCATTTTTGGTAGAGTCCAAAAAATTCATTTTCTGATGAAAAACGATGACCCCGGACCAGTCGAACGTTGAAAAAATGGTCAATATTGATGAAATTTTAATATTTAATCTTTTGACTTTAAATGACGGTTGGATGTGAGTTATTACTTTTTCAACTAAAATAAGTGTGTTTAAAGTCATTTCTGTGCCTGAAATTGGTCAAAATTGAAGATTTTGAGTAAGCAAAACTCTGTAAAAATGGCAGTTTTGGTCACTGTGAGGGTTTAAAAAGTGGTTATTCAACATGAGGCCCGATCCAAATGACATTTTGAATTATTTTTGGTAGAGTCCAAAAAATCAATTTTCTGATGAAAAACGATGACCCCGACCAGTCAAACGTTGAAAAAATGGTCAATATTGATGAAATTTTAACATTTAATCTTTTGACTTTAAATGACGGTTGGATGTGAGTTATTACTTTTTCAACTAAAATAAGTGTGTTTAAAGTCATTTCTGTGCCTGAAATTGGTCAAAATTGAAGATTTTGAGTAAGCAAAACTCTGTAAAAATGGCAATTTTGGTCACTGTGAGGGTTTAAAAAGTGGTTATTCAACATGAGGCCCGATCCAAATGACATTTTGAATCATTTTTGGTAGAGTCCAAAAAATCAATTTTCTGATGAAAAACGATGACCCCGGACCAGTCGAACGTTGAAAAAATGGTCAATATTGATGAAATTTTAATATTTAATCTTTTGACTTTAAATGACGGTTGGATGTGAGTTATTACTTTTTCAACTAAAATAAGTGTGTTTAAAGTCATTTCTGTGCCTGAAATTGGTCAAAATTGAAGATTTTGAGTAAGCAAAACTCTGTAAAAATTGCAGTTTTGGTCACTGTGAGGGTTTAAAAAGTGGTTATTCAACATGAGGCCTGATCCAAATGACATTTTGAATCATTTTTGATAGAGTCCAAAAAATCAATTTTCTGATGAAAAACGATGACCCCGGACCAGTCGAACGTTGAAAAAATGGTCAAAATTGATGAAATTTTAACATTTAATCTTTTGACTGTAAATGACGGTTGGATGTGAGTTATTACTTTTTCAACTAAAATAAGTGTGTTTAAAGTCATTTCTGTGCCTGAAATTGGTCAAAATTGAAGATTTTGAGTAAGCAAAACTCTGTAAAAATGGCAATTTTGGTCACTGTGAGGGTTTAAAAAGTGGTTATTCAACATGAGGCCCGATCCAAATGACATTTTGAATCATTTTTGGTAGAGTCCAAAAAATTCATTTTCTGATGAAAAACGATGACCCCGGACCAGTCGAACGTTGAAAAAATGGTCAATATTGATGAAATTTTAACATTTAATCTTTTGACTTTAAATGACGGTTGGATGTGAGTTATTACTTTTTCAACTAAAATAAGTGTGTTTAAAGTCATTTCTGTGCCTGAAATTGGTCAAAATTGAAGATTTCGAGTAAGCAAAACTCTGTAAAAATGGCAATTTTGGTCACTGTGAGGGTTTAAAAAGTGGTTATTCAACATGAGGCCCGATCCAAATGACATTTTGAATCATTTTTGGTAGAGTCCAAAAAATCCATTTTCTGATGAAAAACGATGACCCCGGACCAGTCGAACGTTGAAAAAATGGTCAATATTGATGAAATTTTAACATTTAATCTTTTGACTTTAAATGACGGTTGGATGTGAGTTATTACTTTTTCAACTAAAATAAGTGTGTTTAAAGTCATTTCTGTGCCTGAAATTGGTCAAAATTGAAGATTTTGAGTAAGCAAAACTCTGTAAAAATGGCAATTTTGGTCACTGTGAGGGTTTAAAAAGTGGTTATTCAACATGAGGCCCAATCCAAATGACATTTTGAATCATTTTTGGTAGAGTCCAAAAAATCAATTTTCTGATGAAAAACGATGACCCCGGACCAGTCGAACGTTGAAAAAATGGTCAATATTGATGAAATTTTAATATTTAATCTTTTGACTTTAAATGACGGTTGGATGTGAGTTATTACTTTTTCAACTAAAATAAGTGTGTTTAAAGTCATTTCTGTGCCTGAAATTGGTCAAAATTGAAGATTTTGAGTAAGCAAAACTCTGTAAAAATTGCAGTTTTGGTCACTGTGAGGGTTTAAAAAGTGGTTATTCAACATGAGGCCTGATCCAAATGACATTTTGAATCATTTTTGGTAGAGTCCAAAAAATCCATTTTCTGATGAAAAACGATGACCCCGGACCAGTCGAACGTTGAAAAAATGGTCAATATTGATGAAATTTTAACATTTAATCTTTTGACTTTAAATGACGGTTGGATGTCAGTTATTACTTTTTCAACTAAAATAAGTGTGTTTAAAGTAATTTCTGTGCCTGAAATTGGTCAAAATTGAAGATTTTGAGTAAGCAAAACTCTGTAAAAATGGCAGTTTTGGTCACTGTGAGGGTTTAAAAAGTGGTTATTCAACATGAGGCCCGATCCAAATGACTTTTTGAATCATTTTTGGTAGAGTCCAAAAAATCAATTTTCTGATGAAAAACGATGACCCCGGACCAGTCGAACGTTGAAAAAATGGTCAATATTGATGAAATTTTAACATTTAATCTTTTGACTTTAAATGGCGGTTGGATGTGAGTTATTACTTTTTCAACTAAAATAAGTGTGTTTAAAGTCATTTCTGTGCCTGAAATTGGTCAAAATTGAAGATTTTGAGTAAGCAAAACTCTGTAAAAATGGCAGTTTTGGTCACTGTGAGGGTTTAAAAAGTGGTTATTCAACATGAGGCCTGATCCAAATGACATTTTGAATCATTTTTGGTAGAGTCCAAAAAATCCATTTTCTGATGAAAAATGATGACCCCGGACCAGTCGAACGTTGAAAAAATGGTCAATATTGATGACATTTTAACATTTAATCTTTTGACTTTAAATGACGGTTGGATGTGAGTTATTACTTTTTCAACTAAAATAAGTGTGTTTAAAGTCATTTCTGTGCCTGAAATTGGTCAAAATTGAAGATTTTGAGTAAGCAAAACTCTGTAAAAATGGCAATTTTGGTCACTGTGAGGGTTTAAAAAGTGGTTATTCAACATGAGGCCCGATCCAAATGACATTTTGAATCATTTTTGGTAGAGTCCAAAAATCAATTTTCTGATGAAAAACGATGACCCCGGACCAGTCGAACGTTGAAAAAATGGTCAATATTGATGAAATTTTAACATTTAATCTTTTGACTTTAAATGACGGTTGGATGTGAGTTATTACTTTTTCAACTAAAATAAGTGTGTTTAAAGTCATTTCTGTGCCTGAAATTGGTCAAAATTGAAGATTTTGAGTAAGCAAAACTCTGTAAAAATGGCAATTTTGGTCACTGTGAGGGTTTAAAAAGTGGTTATTCAACATGAGGCCCGATCCAAATGACATTTTGAATCATTTTTGGTAGAGTCCAAAAAATCAATTTTCTGATGAAAAACGATGACCCCGGACCAGTCGAACGTTGAAAAAATGGTCAATATTGATGAAATTTTAATATTTAATCTTTTGACTTTAAATGACGGTTGGATGTGAGTTATTACTTTTTCAACTAAAATAAGTGTGTTTAAAGTCATTTCTGTGCCTGAAATTGGTCAAAATTGAAGATTTTGAGTAAGCAAAACTCTGTAATAATTGCAGTTTTGGTCACTGTGAGGGTTTAAAAAGTGGTTATTCAACATGAGGCCCGATCCAAATGACATTTTGAATCATTTTTGGTAGAGTCCAAAAAATCAATTTTCTGATGAAAAACGATGACCCCGGACCAGTCGAACGTTGAAAAAATGGTCAATATTGATGAAATTTTAACATTTAATCTTTTGACTTTAAATGACGGTTGGATGTGAGTTATTACTTTTTCAACTAAAATAACTGTGTTTAAAGTCATTTCTGTGCCTGAAATTGGTCAAAATTGAAGATTTTGAGTAAGCAAAACTCTGTAAAAATGGCAATTTTGGTCACTGTGAGGGTTTAAAAAGTGGTTATTCAACATGAGGCCCGATCCAAATGACATTTTGAATCATTTTTGGTAGAGTCCAAAAAATTCATTTTCTGATGAAAAACGATGACCCCGGACCAGTCGAACGTTGAAAAAATGGTCAATATTGAGGAAATTTTAATATTTAATCTTTTGACTTTAAATGACGGTTGGATGTGAGTTATTACTTTTTCAACTAAAATAAGTGTGTTTAAAGTCATTTCTGTGCCTGAAATTGGTCAAAATTGAAGATTTTGAGTAAGCAAAACTCTGTAAAAATGGCAATTTTGGTCACTGTGAGGGTTTAAAAAGTGGTTATTCAACATGAGGCCCGATCCAAATGACATTTTGAATCATTTTTGGTAGAGTCCAAAAAATCAATTTTCTGATGAAAAACGATGACCCCGGACCAGTCGAACGTTGAAAAAATGGTCAATATTGATGAAATTTTAATATTTAATCTTTTGACTTTAAATGACGGTTGGATGTGAGTTATTACTTTTTCAACTAAAATAAGTGTGTTTAAAGTCATTTCTGTGCCTGAAATTGGTCAAAATTGAAGATTTTGAGTAAGCAAAACTCTGTAAAAATTGCAGTTTTGGTCACTGTGAGGGTTTAAAAAGTGGTTATCAACATGAGGCCCGATCCAAATGACATTTTGAATCATTTTTGGTACAGTCCAAAAAATCAATTTTCTGATGAAAAACGATGACCCCGGACCAGTCGAACGTTGAAAAAATGGTCAATATTGATGAAATTTTAACATTTAATCTTTTGACTTTAAATGACGGTTGGATGTGAGTTATTACTTTTTCAACTAAAATAAATGTGTTTAAAGTCATTTCTGTGCCTGAAATTGGTCAAAATTGAAGATTTTGAGTAAGCAAAACTCTGTAAAAATGGCAGTTTTGGTCACTGTGAGGGTTTAAAAAGTGGTTATACAACATGAGGCCTGATCCAAATGACATTTTGAATCATTTTTGGTAGAGTCCAAAAAATCAATTTTCTGATGAAAAACGATGACCCCGGACCAGTCGAACGTTGAAAAAATGGTCAAAATTGATGAAATTTTAACATTTAATCTTTTGACTTTAAATGACGGTTGGATGTGAGTTATTACTTTTTCAACTAAAATAAGTGTGTTTAAAGTCATTTCTGTGCCTGAAATTGGTCAAAATTGAAGATTTTGAGTAAGCAAAACTCTGTAAAAATGGCAATTTTGGTCACTGTGAGGGTTTAAAAAGTGGTTATTCAACATGAGGCCCGATCCAAATGACATTTTGAATCATTTTTGGTAGAGTCCAAAAAATTCATTTTCTGATGAAAAACGATGACCCCGACCAGTCAAACGTTGAAAAAATGGTCAATATTGATGAAATTTTAACATTTAATCTTTTGACTTTAAATGACGGTTGGATGTGAGTTATTACTTTTTCAACTAAAATAAGTGTGTTTAAAGTCATTTCTGTGCCTGAAATTGGTCAAAATTGAAGATTTCGAGTAAGCAAAACTCTGTAAAAATGGCAATTTTGGTCACTGTGAGGGTTTAAAAAGTGGTTATTCAACATGAGGCCCGATCCAAATGACATTTTGAATCATTTTTGGTAGAGTCCAAAAAATCCATTTTCTGATGAAAAACGATGACCCCGGACCAGTCGAACGTTGAAAAAATGGTCAATATTGATGAAATTTTAATATTTAATCTTTTGACTTTAAATGACGGTTGGATGTGAGTTATTACTTTTTCAACTAAAATAAGTGTGTTTAAAGTCATTTCTGTGCCTGAAATTGGTCAAAATTGAAGATTTTGAGTAAGCAAAACTCTGTAAAAATTGCAGTTTTGGTCACTGTGAGGGTTTAAAAAGTGGTTATTCAACATGAGGCCTGATCCAAATGACATTTTGAATCATTTTTGGTAGAGTCCAAAAAATCAATTTTCTGATGAAAAACGATGACCCCGGACCAGTCGAACGTTGAAAAAATGGTCAAAATTGATGAAATTTTAACATTTAATCTTTTGACTTTAAATGACGGTTGGATGTGAGTTATTACTTTTTCAACTAAAATAAGTGTGTTTAAAGTCATTTCTGTGCCTGAAATTGGTCAAAATTGAAGATTTTGAGTAAGCAAAACTCTGTAAAAATGGCAATTTTGGTCACTGTGAGGGTTTAAAAAGTGGTTATTCAACATGAGGCCCGATCCAAATGACATTTTGAATCATTTTTGGTAGAGTCCAAAAAATTCATTTTCTGATGAAAAACGATGACCCCGGACCAGTCGAACGTTGAAAAAATGGTCAATATTGATGAAATTTTAACATTTAATCTTTTGACTTTAAATGACGGTTGGATGTGAGTTATTACTTTTTCAACTAAAATAAGTGTGTTTAAAGTCATTTCTGTGCCTGAAATTGGTCAAAATTGAAGATTTCGAGTAAGCAAAACTCTGTAAAAATGGCAATTTTGGTCACTGTGAGGGTTTAAAAAGTGGTTATTCAACATGAGGCCCGATCCAAATGACATTTTGAATCATTTTTGGTAGAGTCCAAAAAATCCATTTTCTGATGAAAAACGATGACCCCGGACCAGTCGAACGTTGAAAAAATGGTCAATATTGATGAAATTTTAACATTTAATCTTTTGACTTTAAATGACGGTTGGATGTGAGTTATTACTTTTTCAACTAAAATAAGTGTGTTTAAAGTCATTTCTGTGCCTGAAATTGGTCAAAATTGAAGATTTTGAGTAAGCAAAACTCTGTAAAAATGGCAATTTTGGTCACTGTGAGGGTTTAAAAAGTGGTTATTCAACATGAGGCCCGATCCAAATGACATTTTGAATCATTTTTGGTAGAGTCCAAAAAATTCATTTTCTGATGAAAAACGATGACCCCGGACCAGTCGAACGTTGAAAAAATGGTCAATATTGATGAAATTTTAATATTTAATCTTTTGACTTTAAATGAGGGTTGGATGTGAGTTATTACTTTTTCAACTAAAATAAGTGTGTTTAAAGTCATTTCTGTGCCTGAAATTGGTCAAAATTGAAGATTTTGAGTAAGCAAAACTCTGTAAAAATGGCAGTTTTGGTCACTGTGAGGGTTTAAAAAGTGGTTATTCAACATGAGGCCCGATCCAAATGACATTTTGAATTATTTTTGGTAGAGTCCAAAAAATCAATTTTCTGATGAAAAACGATGACCCCGACCAGTCAAACGTTGAAAAAATGGTCAATATTGATGAAATTTTAACATTTAATCTTTTGACTTTAAATGACGGTTGGATGTGAGTTATTACTTTTTCAACTAAAATAAGTGTGTTTAAAGTCATTTCTGTGCCTGAAATTGGTCAAAATTGAAGATTTTGAGTAAGCAAAACTCTGTAAAAATGGCAATTTTGGTCACTGTGAGGGTTTAAAAAGTGGTTATTCAACATGAGGCCCGATCCAAATGACATTTTGAATCATTTTTGGTAGAGTCCAAAAAATCAATTTTCTGATGAAAAACGATGACCCCGGACCAGTCGAACGTTGAAAAAATGGTCAATATTGATGAAATTTTAATATTTAATCTTTTGACTTTAAATGACGGTTGGATGTGAGTTATTACTTTTTCAACTAAAATAAGTGTGTTTAAAGTCATTTCTGTGCCTGAAATTGGTCAAAATTGAAGATTTTGAGTAAGCAAAACTCTGTAAAAATTGCAGTTTTGGTCACTGTGAGGGTTTAAAAAGTGGTTATCAACATGAGGCCCGATCCAAATGACATTTTGAATCATTTTTGGTAGAGTCCAAAAAATCAATTTTCTGATGAAAAACGATGACCCCGGACCAGTCGAACGTTGAAAAAATGGTCAATATTGATGAAATTTTAACATTTAATCTTTTGACTTTAAATGGCGGTTGGATGTGAGTTATTACTTTTTCAACTAAAATAAGTGTGTTTAAAGTCATTTCTGTGCCTGAAATTGGTCAAAATTGAAGATTTTGAGTAAGCAAAACTCTGTAAAAATGGCAGTTTTGGTCACTGTGAGGGTTTAAAAAGTGGTTATTCAACATGAGGCCTGATCCAAATGACATTTTGAATCATTTTTGGTAGAGTCCAAAAAATCCATTTTCTGATGAAAAACGATGACCCCGGACCAGTCGAACGTTGAAAAAATGGTCAATATTGATGAAATTTTAACATTTAATCTTTTGACTTTAAATGACGGTTGGATGTCAGTTATTACTTTTTCAACTAAAATAAGTGTGTTTAAAGTAATTTCTGTGCCTGAAATTGGTCAAAATTGAAGATTTTGAGTAAGCAAAACTCTGTAAAAATGGCAGTTTTGGTCACTGTGAGGGTTTAAAAAGTGGTTATTCAACATGAGGCCCGATCCAAATGACATTTTGAATTATTTTTGGTAGAGTCCAAAAAATCAATTTTCTGATGAAAAACGATGACCCCGGAACAGTCGAACGTTGAAAAAATGGTCAATATTGATGAAATTTTAACATTTAATCTTTTGACTTTAAATGACGGTTGGATGTGAGTTATTACTTTTTCAACTAAAATAAGTGTGTTTAAAGTCATTTCTGTGCCTGAAATTGGTCAAAATTGAAGATTTTGAGTAAGCAAAACTCTGTAAAAATGGCAATTTTGGTCACTGTGAGGGTTTAAAAAGTGGTTATTCAACATGAGGCCCGATCCAAATGACATTTTGAATCATTTTTGGTAGAGTCCAAAAAATCAATTTTCTGATGAAAAACGATGACCCCGGACCAGTCGAACGTTGAAAAAATGGTCAATATTGATGAAATTTTAATATTTAATCTTTTGACTTTAAATGACGGTTGGATGTGAGTTATTACTTTTTCAACTAAAATAAGTGTGTTTAAAGTCATTTCTGTGCCTGAAATTGGTCAAAATTGAAGATTTTGAGTAAGCAAAACTCTGTAAAAATTGCAGTTTTGGTCACTGTGAGGGTTTAAAAAGTGGTTATCAACATGAGGCCCGATCCAAATGACATTTTGAATCATTTTTGGTACAGTCCAAAAAATCAATTTTCTGATGAAAAACGATGACCCCGGACCAGTCGAACGTTGAAAAAATGGTCAATATTGATGAAATTTTAACATTTAATCTTTTGACTTTAAATGACGGTTGGATGTGAGTTATTACTTTTTCAACTAAAATAAATGTGTTTAAAGTCATTTCTGTGCCTGAAATTGGTCAAAATTGAAGATTTTGAGTAAGCAAAACTCTGTAAAAATGGCAGTTTTGGTCACTGTGAGGGTTTAAAAAGTGGTTATACAACATGAGGCCTGATCCAAATGACATTTTGAATCATTTTTGGTAGAGTCCAAAAAATCAATTTTCTGATGAAAAACGATGACCCCGGACCAGTCGAACGTTGAAAAAATGGTCAAAATTGATGAAATTTTAACATTTAATCTTTTGACTTTAAATGACGGTTGGATGTGAGTTATTACTTTTTCAACTAAAATAAGTGTGTTTAAAGTCATTTCTGTGCCTGAAATTGGTCAAAATTGAAGATTTTGAGTAAGCAAAACTCTGTAAAAATGGCAACTTTGGTCACTGTGAGGGTTTAAAAAGTGGTTATTCAACATGAGGCCCGATCCAAATGACATTTTGAATCATTTTTGGTAGAGTCCAAAAAATTCATTTTCTGATGAAAAACGATGACCCCGGACCAGTCGAACGTTGAAAAAATGGTCAATATTGATGAAATTTTAACATTTAATCTTTTGACTTTAAATGACGGTTGGATGTGAGTTATTACTTTTTCAACTAAAATAAGTGTGTTTAAAGTCATTTCTGTGCCTGAAATTGGTCAAAATTGAAGATTTCGAGTAAGCAAAACTCTGTAAAAATGGCAATTTTGGTCACTGTGAGGGTTTAAAAAGTGGTTATTCAACATGAGGCCCGATCCAAATGACATTTTGAATCATTTTTGGTAGAGTCCAAAAAATCCATTTTCTGATGAAAAACGATGACCCCGGACCAGTCGAACGTTGAAAAAATGGTCAATATTGATGAAATTTTAACATTTAATCTTTTGACTTTAAATGACGGTTGGATGTGAGTTATTACTTTTTCAACTAAAATAAGTGTGTTTAAAGTCATTTCTGTGCCTGAAATTGGTCAAAATTGAAGATTTTGAGTAAGCAAAACTCTGTAAAAATGGCAGTTTTGGTCACTGTGAGGGTTTAAAAAGTGGTTATTCAACATGAGGCCCGATCCAAATGACATTTTGAATTATTTTTGGTAGAGTCCAAAAAATCAATTTTCTGATGAAAAACGATGACCCCGACCAGTCAAACGTTGAAAAAATGGTCAATATTGATGAAATTTTAACATTTAATCTTTTGACTTTAAATGACGGTTGGATGTGAGTTATTACTTTTTCAACTAAAATAAGTGTGTTTAAAGTCATTTCTGTGCCTGAAATTGGTCAAAATTGAAGATTTTGAGTAAGCAAAACTCTGTAAAAATGGCAATTTTGGTCACTGTGAGGGTTTAAAAAGTGGTTATTCAACATGAGGCCCGATCCAAATGACATTTTGAATCATTTTTGGTAGAGTCCAAAAAATCAATTTTCTGATGAAAAACGATGACCCCGGACCAGTCGAACGTTGAAAAAATGGTCAATATTGATGAAATTTTAATATTTAATCTTTTGACTTTAAATGACGGTTGGATGTGAGTTATTACTTTTTCAACTAAAATAAGTGTGTTTAAAGTCATTTCTGTGCCTGAAATTGGTCAAAATTGAAGATTTTGAGTAAGCAAAACTCTGTAAAAATTGCAGTTTTGGTCACTGTGAGGGTTTAAAAAGTGGTTATTCAACATGAGGCCTGATCCAAATGACATTTTGAATCATTTTTGGTAGAGTCCAAAAAATCAATTTTCTGATGAAAAACGATGACCCCGGACCAGTCGAACGTTGAAAAAATGGTCAAAATTGATGAAATTTTAACATTTAATCTTTTGACTTTAAATGACGGTTGGATGTGAGTTATTACTTTTTCATCTAAAATAAGTGTGTTTAAAGTCATTTCTGTGCCTGAAATTGGTCAAAATTGAAGATTTTGAGTAAGCAAAACTCTGTAAAAATGGCAATTTTGGTCACTGTGAGGGTTTAAAAAGTGGTTATTCAACATGAGGCCCGATCCAAATGACATTTTGAATCATTTTTGGTAGAGTCCAAAAAATTCATTTTCTGATGAAAAACGATGACCCCGGACCAGTCGAACGTTGAAAAAATGGTCAATATTGATGAAATTTTAACATTTAATCTTTTGACTTTAAATGACGGTTGGATGTGAGTTATTACTTTTTCAACTAAAATAAGTGTGTTTAAAGTCATTTCTGTGCCTGAAATTGGTCAAAATTGAAGATTTCGAGTAAGCAAAACTCTGTAAAAATGGCAATTTTGGTCACTGTGAGGGTTTAAAAAGTGGTTATTCAACATGAGGCCCGATCCAAATGACATTTTGAATCATTTTTGGTAGAGTCCAAAAAATCCATTTTCTGATGAAAAACGATGACCCCGGACCAGTCGAACGTTGAAAAAATGGTCAATATTGATGAAATTTTAACATTTAATCTTTTGACTTTAAATGACGGTTGGATGTGAGTTATTACTTTTTCAACTAAAATAAGTGTGTTTAAAGTCATTTCTGTGCCTGAAATTGGTCAAAATTGAAGATTTTGAGTAAGCAAAACTCTGTAAAAATGGCAGTTTTGGTCACTGTGAGGGTTTAAAAAGTGGTTATTCAACATGAGGCCCGATCCAAATGACATTTTGAATTATTTTTGGTAGAGTCCAAAAAATCAATTTTCTGATGAAAAACGATGACCCCGACCAGTCAAACGTTGAAAAAATGGTCAATATTGATGAAATTTTAACATTTAATCTTTTGACTTTAAATGACGGTTGGATGTGAGTTATTACTTTTTCAACTAAAATAAGTGTGTTTAAAGTCATTTCTGTGCCTGAAATTGGTCAAAATTGAAGATTTTGAGTAAGCAAAACTCTGTAAAAATGGCAATTTTGGTCACTGTGAGGGTTTAAAAAGTGGTTATTCAACATGAGGCCCGATCCAAATGACATTTTGAATCATTTTTGGTAGAGTCCAAAAAATCAATTTTCTGATGAAAAACGATGACCCCGGACCAGTCGAACGTTGAAAAAATGGTCAATATTGATGAAATTTTAACATTTAATCTTTTGACTTTAAATGGCGGTTGGATGTGAGTTATTACTTTTTCAACTAAAATAAGTGTGTTTAAAGTCATTTCTGTGCCTGAAATTGGTCAAAATTGAAGATTTTGAGTAAGCAAAACTCTGTAAAAATGGCAGTTTTGGTCACTGTGAGGGTTTAAAAAGTGGTTATTCAACATGAGGCCTGATCCAAATGACATTTTGAATCATTTTTGGTAGAGTCCAAAAAATCCATTTTCTGATGAAAAACGATGACCCCGGACCAGTCGAACGTTGAAAAAATGGTCAATATTGATGAAATTTTAACATTTAATCTTTTGACTTTAAATGACGGTTGGATGTCAGTTATTACTTTTTCAACTAAAATAAGTGTGTTTAAAGTAATTTCTGTGCCTGAAATTGGTCAAAATTGAAGATTTTGAGTAAGCAAAACTCTGTAATAATTGCAGTTTTGGTCACTGTGAGGGTTTAAAAAGTGGTTATTCAACATGAGGCCCGATCCAAATGACATTTTGAATCATTTTTGGTAGAGTCCAAAAAATCAATTTTCTGATGAAAAACGATGACCCCGGACCAGTCGAACGTTGAAAAAATGGTCAATATTGATGAAATTTTAACATTTAATCTTTTGACTTTAAATGACGGTTGGATGTGAGTTATTACTTTTTCAACTAAAATAAGTGTGTTTAAAGTCATTTCTGTGCCTGAAATTGGTCAAAATTGAAGATTTTGAGTAAGCAAAACTCTATAAAAATGGCAGCTTTGGTCACTGTGAGGGTTTAAAAAGTGGTTATTCAACATGAGGCCTGATCCAAATGACATTTTGAATCATTTTTGGTAGAGTCCAAAAAATCAATTTTCTGATGAAAAACGATGACCCCGGACCAGTTGAACGTTGAAAAAATGGTCAATATTGATGAAATTTTAACATTTAATCTTTTGACTTTAAATGACGGTTGGATGTCAGTTATTACTTTTTCAACTAAAATAAGTGTGTTTAAAGTCATTTCTGTGCCTGAAATTGGTCAAAATTGAAGATTTTGAGTAAGCAAAACTCTGTAAAAATGGCAGTTTTGGTCACTGTGAGGGTTTAAAACGTGGTTATTCAACATGAGGCCCGATCCAAATGACATTTTGAATCATTTTTGGTAGAGTCCAAAAAATCAATTTTCTGATGAAAAACAATGACCCCGGACCAGTCGAACGTTGAAAAAATGGTCAATATTGATGAAATTTTAACATTTAATCTTTTGACTTTAAATGACGGTTGGATGTGAGTTATTACTTTTTCAACTAAAATAAGTGTGTTTAAAGTCATTTCTGTGCCTGAAATAGGTCAAAATTGAAGATTTTGAGTAAGCAAAACTCTGTAAAAATGGCAGTTTTGGTCACTGTGAGGGTTTAAAAAGTGGTTATTCAACATGAGGCCTGATCCAAATGACATTTTGAATCATTTTTGGTAGAGTCCAAAAAATCAATTTTCTGATGAAAAACGATAACCCCGGACCAGTCAAACGTTGAAAAAATGGTCAATATTGATGAAATTTTAACATTTAATCTTTTGACTTTAAATGACGGTTGGATGTCAGTTATTACTTTTTCAACTAAAATAAGTGTGTTTAAAGTCATTTCTGTGCCTGAAATTGGTCAAAATTGAAGATTTTGAGTAAGCAAAACTCTGTAAAAATGGCAATTTTGGTCACTGAGAGGGTTTAAAAAGTGGTTATTCAACATGAGGCCCAATCCAAATGACATTTTGAATCCTTTTTGGTAGAGTCCAAAAAATCAATTTTCTGATGAAAAACGATGACCCCGGACCAGTCGAACGTTGAAAAAATGGTCAATATTGATGACATTTTAACATTTAATGTTTTGACTTTAAATGACGGTTGGATGTGAGTTATTACTTTTTCAACTAAAATAAGTGTGTTTAAAGTCATTTCTGTGCCTGAAATTGGTCAAAATTGAAGATTTTGAGTAAGCAAAACTCTGTAAAAATGGCAATTTTGGTCACTGTGAGGGTTTAAAAAGTGGTTATTCAACATAAGGCCCGATCCAAATGACATTTTGAATCATTTTTGGTAGAGTCCAAAAAATCAATTTTCTGATGAAAAACGATGACCCCGGACCAGTCGAACGTTGAAAAAATGGTCAATATTGATGAAATTTTAATATTTAATCTTTTCACTTTAAATGACGGTTGGATGTGAGTTATTACTTTTTCAACTAAAATAAGTGTGTTTAAAGTCATTTCTGTGCCTGAAATTGGTCAAATTGAAGATTTTGAGTAAGCAAAACTCTGTAAAAAGGGCAATTTTGGTCACTGTGAGGGTTTAAAAAGTGGTTATTCAACATGAGGCCCGATCCAAATGACAATTTTGAATCATTTTTTGTAGAGTCCAAAAAATCAATTTTCTGATGAAAAACGATGACCCCGGACCAGTCGAACGTTCAAAAAATGGTCAATATTGATGAAATTTTAACATTTAATCTTTTGACTTTAAATGACGGTTGGATGTGAGTTATTACTTTTTCAACTAAAATAAGTGTGTTTAAAGTCATTTCTGTTCCTGAAATTGGTCAAAATTGAAGATTTTGAGTAAGCAAAACTCTGTAAAAATGGCAATTTTGGTCACTGTGAGGGTTTAAAAAGTGGTTATTCAACATGAGGCCCGATCCAAATGACATTTTGAATCATTTTTGGTAGAGTCCAAAAAATCCATTTTCTGATGAAAAACGATGACCCCGGACCAGTCGAACGTTGAAAAAATTGTCAATATTGATGAAATTTTAACATTTAATCTTTTGACTTTAAATGAGGGTTGGATGTGAGTTATTACTTTTTCAACTAAAATAAGTGTATTTAAAGTCATTTCTGTGCCTGAAATTGGTCAAAATTGAAGATTTTGAGTAAGCAAAACTCTGTAAAAATGGCAATTTTGGTCACTGTGAGGGTTTAAAAAGTGGTTATTCAACATGAGGCCCGATCCAAATGACATTTTGAATCATTTTTGGTAGAGTCCAAAAAATCAATTTTCTGATGAAAAACGATGACCCCGGACCAGTCGAACGTTGAAAAAATGGTCAATATTGATGAAATTTTAACATTTAATCTTTTGACTTTAAATGACGGTTGGATGTGAGTTATTACTTTTTCAACTAAAATAAGTGTGTTTAAAGTCATTTCTGTGCCTGAAATTGGTCAAAATTGAAGATTTTGAGTAAGCAAAACTCTGTAAAAATGGCAATTTTGGTCACTGTGAGGGTTTAAAAAGTGGTTATTCAACATGAGGCCCGATCCAAATGACATTTTGAATCATTTTTGGTAGAGTCCAAAAAATCAATTTTCTGATGAAAAACGATGACCCCGGACCAGTCGAACGTTGAAAAAATGGTCAATATTGATGAAATTTTAATATTTAATCTTTTGACTTTAAATGACGGTTGGATGTGAGTTATTACTTTTTCAACTAAAATAAGTGTGTTTAAAGTCATTTCTGTGCCTGAAATTGGTCAAAATTGAAGATTTTGAGTAAGCAAAACTCTGTAAAAATTGCAGTTTTGGTCTCTGTGAGGGTTTAAAAAGTGGTTATCAACATGAGGCCCGATCCAAATGACATTTTGAATCATTTTTGGTAGAGTCCAAAAAATCAATTTTCTGATGAAAAACGATGACCCCGGACCAGTCGAACGTTGAAAAAATGGTCAATATTGATGAAATTTTAACATTTAATCTTTTGACTTTAAATGACGGTTGGATGTGAGTTATTACTTTTTCAACTAAAATAAGTGTGTTTAAAGTCATTTCTGTGCCTGAAATTGGTCAAAATTGAAGATTTTGAGTAAGCAAAACTCTGTAAAAATGGCAGTTTTGGTCACTGTGAGGGTTTAAAAAGTGGTTATTCAACATGAGGCCTGATCCAAATGACATTTTGAATCATTTTTGGTAGAGTCCAAAAAATCAATTTTCTGATGAAAAACGATGACCCCGGACCAGTCGAACGTTGAAAAAATGGTCAATATTGATGAAATTTTAACATTTAATCTTTTGACTTTAAATGACGGTTGGATGTGAGTTATTACTTTTTCAACTAAAATAAGTGTGTTTAAAGTCATTTCTGTGCCTGAAATTGGTCAAAATTGAAGATTTTGAGTAAGCAAAACTCTGTTAAAATGGCAATTTTGGTCACTGTGAGGGTTTAAAAAGTGGTTATTCAACATGAGGCCTGATCCAAATGACATTTTGAATCATTTTTGGTAGAGTCCAAAAAATTCATTTTCTGATGAAAAACGATGACCCCGGACCAGTCGAACGTTGAAAAAATGGTCAATATTGATGAAATTTTAATATTTAATCTTTTGACTTTAAATGACGGTTGGATGTGAGTTATTACTTTTTCAACTAAAATAAGTGTGTTTAAAGTCATTTCTGTGCCTGAAATTGGTCAAAATTGAAGATTTTGAGTAAGCAAAACTCTGTAAAAATGGCAGTTTTGGTCACTGTGAGGGTTTAAAAAGTGGTTATTCAACATGAGGCCCGATCCAAATGACATTTTGAATTATTTTTGGTAGAGTCCAAAAAATCAATTTTCTGATGAAAAACGATGACCCCGGACCAGTCGAACGTTGAAAAAATGGTCAATATTGATGAAATTTTAACATTTAATCTTTTGACTTTAAATGACGGTTGGATGTGAGTTATTACTTTTTCAACTAAAATAAGTGTGTTTAAAGTCATTTCTGTGCCTGAAATTGGTCAAAATTGAAGATTTTGAGTAAGCAAAACTCTGTAAAAATGGCAATTTTGGTCACCGTGAGGGTTTAAAAAGTGGTTATTCAACATGAGGCCCGATCCAAATGACATTTTGAATCATTTTTGGTAGAGTCCAAAAAATCAATTTTCTGATGAAAAACGATGACCCCGGACCAGTCGAACGTTGAAAAAATGGTCAATATTGATGAAATTTTAATATTTAATCTTTTGACTTTAAATGACGGTTGGATGTGAGTTATTACTTTTTCAACTAAAATAAGTGTGTTTAAAGTCATTTCTGTGCCTGAAATTGGTCAAAATTGAAGATTTTGAGTAAGCAAAACTCTGTAAAAATTGCAGTTTTGGTCACTGTGAGGGTTTAAAAAGTGGTTATCAACATGAGGCCCGATCCAAATGACATTTTGAATCATTTTTGGTAGAGTCCAAAAAATCAATTTTCTGATGAAAAACGATGACCCCGGACCAGTCGAACGTTGAAAAAATGGTCAATATTGATGAAATTTTAACATTTAATCTTTTGACTTTAAATGACGGTTGGATGTGAGTTATTACTTTTTCAACTAAAATAAGTGTGTTTAAAGTCATTTCTGTGCCTGAAATTGGTCAAAATTGAAGATTTTGAGTAAGCAAAACTCTGTAAAAATGGCAATTTTGGTCACTGTGAGGGTTTAAAACGTGGTTATTCAACATGAGGCCCGATCCAAATGACATTTTGAATCATTTTTGGTAGAGTCCAAAAAATCAATTTTCTGATGAAAAACAATGACCCCGGACCAGTCGAACGTTGAAAAAATGGTCAATATTGATGAAATTTTAACATTTAATCTTTTGACTTTAAATGATGGTTGGATGTGAGTTATTACTTTTTCAACTAAAATAAGTGTGTTTAAAGTCATTTCTGTGCCTGAAATAGGTCAAAATTGAAGATTTTGAGTAAGCAAAACTCTGTAAAAATGGCAGTTTTGGTCACTGTGAGGGTTTAAAAAGTGGTTATTCAACATGAGGCCTGATCCAAATGACATTTTGAATCATTTTTGGTAGAGTCCAAAAAATCAATTTTCTGATGAAAAACGATAACCCCGGACCAGTCAAACGTTGAAAAAATGGTCAATATTGATGAAATTTTAACATTTAATCTTTTGACTTTAAATGACGGTTGGATGTCAGTTATTACTTTTTCAACTAAAATAAGTGTGTTTAAAGTCATTTCTGTGCCTGAAATTGGTCAAAATTGAAGATTTTGAGTAAGCAAAACTCTGTAAAAATGGCAATTTTGGTCACTGAGAGGGTTTAAAAAGTGGTTATTCAACATGAGGCCCAATCCAAATGACATTTTGAATCCTTTTTGGTAGAGTCCAAAAAATCAATTTTCTGATGAAAAACGATGACCCCGGACCAGTCGAACGTTGAAAAAATGGTCAATATTGATGACATTTTAACATTTAATCTTTTGACTTTAAATGACGGTTGGATGTGAGTTATTACTTTTTCAACTAAAATAAGTGTGTTTAAAGTCATTTCTGTGCCTGAAATTGGTCAAAATTGAAGATTTTGAGTAAGCAAAACTCTGTAAAAATGGCAATTTTGGTCACTGTGAGGGTTTAAAAAGTGGTTATTCAACATAAGGCCCGATCCAAATGACATTTTGAATCATTTTTGGTAGAGTCCAAAAAATCAATTTTCTGATGAAAAACGATGACCCCGGACCAGTCGAACGTTGAAAAAATGGTCAATATTGATGAAATTTTAATATTTAATCTTTTCACTTTAAATGACGGTTGGATGTGAGTTATTACTTTTTCAACTAAAATAAGTGTGTTTAAAGTCATTTCTGTGCCTGAAATTGGTCAAATTGAAGATTTTGAGTAAGCAAAACTCTGTAAAAAGGGCAATTTTGGTCACTGTGAGGGTTTAAAAAGTGGTTATTCAACATGAGGCCCGATCCAAATGACAATTTTGAATCATTTTTTGTAGAGTCCAAAAAATCAATTTTCTGATGAAAAACGATGACCCCGGACCAGTCGAACGTTCAAAAAATGGTCAATATTGATGAAATTTTAACATTTAATCTTTTGACTTTAAATGACGGTTGGATGTGAGTTATTACTTTTTCAACTAAAATAAGTGTGTTTAAAGTCATTTCTGTTCCTGAAATTGGTCAAAATTGAAGATTTTGAGTAAGCAAAACTCTGTAAAAATGGCAATTTTGGTCACTGTGAGGGTTTAAAAAGTGGTTATTCAACATGAGGCCCGATCCAAATGACATTTTGAATCATTTTTGGTAGAGTCCAAAAAATCAATTTTCTGATGAAAAACGATGACCCCGGACCAGTCGAACGTTGAAAAAATGGTCAATATTGATGAAATTTTAATATTTAATCTTTTGACTTTAAATGACGGTTGGATGTGAGTTATTACTTTTTCAACTAAAATAAGTGTGTTTAAAGTCATTTCTGTGCCTGAAATTGGTCAAAATTGAAGATTTTGAGTAAGCAAAACTCTGTAAAAATTGCAGTTTTGGTCTCTGTGAGGGTTTAAAAAGTGGTTATCAACATGAGGCCCGATCCAAATGACATTTTGAATCATTTTTGGTAGAGTCCAAAAAATCAATTTTCTGATGAAAAACGATGACCCCGGACCAGTCGAACGTTGAAAAAATGGTCAATATTGATGAAATTTTAACATTTAATCTTTTGACTTTAAATGACGGTTGGATGTGAGTTATTACTTTTTCAACTAAAATAAGTGTGTTTAAAGTCATTTCTGTGCCTGAAATTGGTCAAAATTGAAGATTTTGAGTAAGCAAAACTCTGTAAAAATGGCAGTTTTGGTCACTGTGAGGGTTTAAAAAGTGGTTATTCAACATGAGGCCTGATCCAAATGACATTTTGAATCATTTTTGGTAGAGTCCAAAAAATCAATTTTCTGATGAAAAACGATGACCCCGGACCAGTCGAACGTTGAAAAAATGGTCAATATTGATGAAATTTTAACATTTAATCTTTTGACTTTAAATGACGGTTGGATGTGAGTTATTACTTTTTCAACTAAAATAAGTGTGTTTAAAGTCATTTCTGTGCCTGAAATTGGTCAAAATTGAAGATTTTGAGTAAGCAAAACTCTGTTAAAATGGCAATTTTGGTCACTGTGAGGGTTTAAAAAGTGGTTATTCAACATGAGGCCTGATCCAAATGACATTTTGAATCATTTTTGGTAGAGTCCAAAAAATTCATTTTCTGATGAAAAACGATGACCCCGGACCAGTCGAACGTTGAAAAAATGGTCAATATTGATGAAATTTTAATATTTAATCTTTTGACTTTAAATGACGGTTGGATGTGAGTTATTACTTTTTCAACTAAAATAAGTGTGTTTAAAGTCATTTCTGTGCCTGAAATTGGTCAAAATTGAAGATTTTGAGTAAGCAAAACTCTGTAAAAATGGCAGTTTTGGTCACTGTGAGGGTTTAAAAAGTGGTTATTCAACATGAGGCCCGATCCAAATGACATTTTGAATTATTTTTGGTAGAGTCCAAAAAATCAATTTTCTGATGAAAAACGATGACCCCGGACCAGTCGAACGTTGAAAAAATGGTCAATATTGATGAAATTTTAACATTTAATCTTTTGACTTTAAATGACGGTTGGATGTGAGTTATTACTTTTTCAACTAAAATAAGTGTGTTTAAAGTCATTTCTGTGCCTGAAATTGGTCAAAATTGAAGATTTTGAGTAAGCAAAACTCTGTAAAAATGGCAATTTTGGTCACCGTGAGGGTTTAAAAAGTGGTTATTCAACATGAGGCCCGATCCAAATGACATTTTGAATCATTTTTGGTAGAGTCCAAAAAATCAATTTTCTGATGAAAAACGATGACCCCGGACCAGTCGAACGTTGAAAAAATGGTCAATATTGATGAAATTTTAATATTTAATCTTTTGACTTTAAATGACGGTTGGATGTGAGTTATTACTTTTTCAACTAAAATAAGTGTGTTTAAAGTCATTTCTGTGCCTGAAATTGGTCAAAATTGAAGATTTTGAGTAAGCAAAACTCTGTAAAAATTGCAGTTTTGGTCACTGTGAGGGTTTAAAAAGTGGTTATCAACATGAGGCCCGATCCAAATGACATTTTGAATCATTTTTGGTAGAGTCCAAAAAATCAATTTTCTGATGAAAAACGATGACCCCGGACCAGTCGAACGTTGAAAAAATGGTCAATATTGATGAAATTTTAACATTTAATCTTTTGACTTTAAATGACGGTTGGATGTGAGTTATTACTTTTTCAACTAAAATAAGTGTGTTTAAAGTCATTTCTGTGCCTGAAATTGGTCAAAATTGAAGATTTTGAGTAAGCAAAACTCTGTAAAAATGGCAATTTTGGTCACTGTGAGGGTTTAAAACGTGGTTATTCAACATGAGGCCCGATCCAAATGACATTTTGAATCATTTTTGGTAGAGTCCAAAAAATCAATTTTCTGATGAAAAACAATGACCCCGGACCAGTCGAACGTTGAAAAAATGGTCAATATTGATGAAATTTTAACATTTAATCTTTTGACTTTAAATGATGGTTGGATGTGAGTTATTACTTTTTCAACTAAAATAAGTGTGTTTAAAGTCATTTCTGTGCCTGAAATAGGTCAAAATTGAAGATTTTGAGTAAGCAAAACTCTGTAAAAATGGCAGTTTTGGTCACTGTGAGGGTTTAAAAAGTGGTTATTCAACATGAGGCCTGATCCAAATGACATTTTGAATCATTTTTGGTAGAGTCCAAAAAATCAATTTTCTGATGAAAAACGATAACCCCGGACCAGTCAAACGTTGAAAAAATGGTCAATATTGATGAAATTTTAACATTTAATCTTTTGACTTTAAATGACGGTTGGATGTCAGTTATTACTTTTTCAACTAAAATAAGTGTGTTTAAAGTCATTTCTGTGCCTGAAATTGGTCAAAATTGAAGATTTTGAGTAAGCAAAACTCTGTAAAAATGGCAATTTTGGTCACTGAGAGGGTTTAAAAAGTGGTTATTCAACATGAGGCCCAATCCAAATGACATTTTGAATCCTTTTTGGTAGAGTCCAAAAAATCAATTTTCTGATGAAAAACGATGACCCCGGACCAGTCGAACGTTGAAAAAATGGTCAATATTGATGACATTTTAACATTTAATCTTTTGACTTTAAATGACGGTTGGATGTGAGTTATTACTTTTTCAACTAAAATAAGTGTGTTTAAAGTCATTTCTGTGCCTGAAATTGGTCAAAATTGAAGATTTTGAGTAAGCAAAACTCTGTAAAAATGGCAATTTTGGTCACTGTGAGGGTTTAAAAAGTGGTTATTCAACATAAGGCCCGATCCAAATGACATTTTGAATCATTTTTGGTAGAGTCCAAAAAATCAATTTTCTGATGAAAAACGATGACCCCGGACCAGTCGAACGTTGAAAAAATGGTCAATATTGATGAAATTTTAATATTTAATCTTTTCACTTTAAATGACGGTTGGATGTGAGTTATTACTTTTTCAACTAAAATAAGTGTGTTTAAAGTCATTTCTGTGCCTGAAATTGGTCAAATTGAAGATTTTGAGTAAGCAAAACTCTGTAAAAAGGGCAATTTTGGTCACTGTGAGGGTTTAAAAAGTGGTTATTCAACATGAGGCCCGATCCAAATGACAATTTTGAATCATTTTTTGTAGAGTCCAAAAAATCAATTTTCTGATGAAAAACGATGACCCCGGACCAGTCGAACGTTCAAAAAATGGTCAATATTGATGAAATTTTAACATTTAATCTTTTGACTTTAAATGACGGTTGGATGTGAGTTATTACTTTTTCAACTAAAATAAGTGTGTTTAAAGTCATTTCTGTTCCTGAAATTGGTCAAAATTGAAGATTTTGAGTAAGCAAAACTCTGTAAAAATGGCAATTTTGGTCACTGTGAGGGTTTAAAAAGTGGTTATTCAACATGAGGCCCGATCCAAATGACATTTTGAATCATTTTTGGTAGAGTCCAAAAAATCCATTTTCTGATGAAAAACGATGACCCCGGACCAGTCGAACGTTGAAAAAATTGTCAATATTGATGAAATTTTAACATTTAATCTTTTGACTTTAAATGAGGGTTGGATGTGAGTTATTACTTTTTCAACTAAAATAAGTGTATTTAAAGTCATTTCTGTGCCTGAAATTGGTCAAAATTGAAGATTTTGAGTAAGCAAAACTCTGTAAAAATGGCAATTTTGGTCACTGTGAGGGTTTAAAAAGTGGTTATTCAACATGAGGCCCGATCCAAATGACATTTTGAATCATTTTTGGTAGAGTCCAAAAAATCAATTTTCTGATGAAAAACGATGACCCCGGACCAGTCGAACGTTGAAAAAATGGTCAATATTGATGAAATTTTAACATTTAATCTTTTGACTTTAAATGACGGTTGGATGTGAGTTATTACTTTTTCAACTAAAATAAGTGTGTTTAAAGTCATTTCTGTGCCTGAAATTGGTCAAAATTGAAGATTTTGAGTAAGCAAAACTCTGTAAAAATGGCAATTTTGGTCACTGTGAGGGTTTAAAAAGTGGTTATTCAACATGAGGCCCGATCCAAATGACATTTTGAATCATTTTTGGTAGAGTCCAAAAAATCAATTTTCTGATGAAAAACGATGACCCCGGACCAGTCGAACGTTGAAAAAATGGTCAATATTGATGAAATTTTAATATTTAATCTTTTGACTTTAAATGACGGTTGGATGTGAGTTATTACTTTTTCAACTAAAATAAGTGTGTTTAAAGTCATTTCTGTGCCTGAAATTGGTCAAAATTGAAGATTTTGAGTAAGCAAAACTCTGTAAAAATTGCAGTTTTGGTCTCTGTGAGGGTTTAAAAAGTGGTTATCAACATGAGGCCCGATCCAAATGACATTTTGAATCATTTTTGGTAGAGTCCAAAAAATCAATTTTCTGATGAAAAACGATGACCCCGGACCAGTCGAACGTTGAAAAAATGGTCAATATTGATGAAATTTTAACATTTAATCTTTTGACTTTAAATGACGGTTGGATGTGAGTTATTACTTTTTCAACTAAAATAAGTGTGTTTAAAGTCATTTCTGTGCCTGAAATTGGTCAAAATTGAAGATTTTGAGTAAGCAAAACTCTGTAAAAATGGCAGTTTTGGTCACTGTGAGGGTTTAAAAAGTGGTTATTCAACATGAGGCCTGATCCAAATGACATTTTGAATCATTTTTGGTAGAGTCCAAAAAATCAATTTTCTGATGAAAAACGATGACCCCGGACCAGTCGAACGTTGAAAAAATGGTCAATATTGATGAAATTTTAACATTTAATCTTTTGACTTTAAATGACGGTTGGATGTGAGTTATTACTTTTTCAACTAAAATAAGTGTGTTTAAAGTCATTTCTGTGCCTGAAATTGGTCAAAATTGAAGATTTTGAGTAAGCAAAACTCTGTTAAAATGGCAATTTTGGTCACTGTGAGGGTTTAAAAAGTGGTTATTCAACATGAGGCCTGATCCAAATGACATTTTGAATCATTTTTGGTAGAGTCCAAAAAATTCATTTTCTGATGAAAAACGATGACCCCGGACCAGTCGAACGTTGAAAAAATGGTCAATATTGATGAAATTTTAATATTTAATCTTTTGACTTTAAATGACGGTTGGATGTGAGTTATTACTTTTTCAACTAAAATAAGTGTGTTTAAAGTCATTTCTGTGCCTGAAATTGGTCAAAATTGAAGATTTTGAGTAAGCAAAACTCTGTAAAAATGGCAGTTTTGGTCACTGTGAGGGTTTAAAAAGTGGTTATTCAACATGAGGCCCGATCCAAATGACATTTTGAATTATTTTTGGTAGAGTCCAAAAAATCAATTTTCTGATGAAAAACGATGACCCCGGACCAGTCGAACGTTGAAAAAATGGTCAATATTGATGAAATTTTAATATTTAATCTTTTGACTTTAAATGCGGTTGGATGTGAGTTTATTACTTTTTCAACTAAAATAAGTGTGTTTAAAGTCATTTCTGTGCCTGAAATTGGTCAAAATTGAAGATTTTGAGTAAGCAAAACTCTGTAAAAATTGCAGTTTTGGTCACTGTGAGGGTTTAAAAAGTGGTTATCAACATGAGGCCCGATCCAAATGACATTTTGAATCATTTTTGGTAGAGTCCAAAAAATCAATTTTCTGATGAAAAACGATGACCCCGGACCAGTCGAACGTTGAAAAAATGGTCAATATTGATGAAATTTTAACATTTAATCTTTTGACTTTAAATGACGGTTGGATGTGAGTTATTACTTTTTCAACTAAAATAAGTGTGTTTAAAGTCATTTCTGTGCCTGAAATTGGTCAAAATTGAAGATTTTGAGTAAGCAAAACTCTGTAAAAATGGCAATTTTGGTCACTGTGAGGGTTTAAAAAGTGGTTATTCAACATGAGGCCCGATCCAAATGACATTTTGAATCATTTTTGGTAGAGTCCAAAAAATCAATTTTCTGATGAAAAACAATGACCCCGGACCAGTCGAACGTTGAAAAAATGGTCAATATTGATGAAATTTTAATATTTAATCTTTTCACTTTAAATGACGGTTGGATGTGAGTTATTACTTTTTCAACTAAAATAAGTGTGTTTAAAGTCATTTCTGTGCCTGAATTGGTCAAATTGAAGATTTTGAGTAAGCAAAACTCTGTAAAAATGGCAATTTTGGTCACTGTGAGGGTTTAAAAAGTGGTTATTCAACATGAGGCCCGATCCAAATGACATTTTGAATCATTTTTGGTAGAGTCCAAAAAAAATCAATTTTCTGATGAAAAACGATGACCCCGGACCAGTCGAACGTTCAAAAAATGGTCAATATTGATGAAATTTTAACATTTAATCTTTTGACTTTAAATGACGGTTGGATGTGAGTTATTACTTTTTTCAACTAAAATAAGTGTGTTTAAAGTCATTTCTGTGCCTGAAATTGGTCAAAATTGAAGATTTTGAGTAAGCAAAACTCTGTAAAATGGCAATTTTGGTCACTGTGAGGGTTTAAAAAAGTGGTTATTCAACATGAGGCCCGATCCAAATGACATTTTGAATCATTTTTGGTAGAGTCCAAAAAATCCATTTTCTGATGAAAAACGATGACCCCGGACCAGTCGAACGTTGAAAAAATTGTCAATATTGATGAAATTTTAACATTTAAATCTTTTGACTTTAAATGACGGTTGGATGTGAGTTATTACTTTTTCAACTAAAATAAGTGTATTTAAAGTCATTTCTGTGCCTGAAATTGGTCAAAATTGAAGATTTTGAGTAAGCACAACTCTGTAAAAATTGCAGTTTGGTCACTGTGAGGGTTTAAAAAGTGGTTATCAACATGAGGCCCGATCCAAATGACATTTTGAATCATTTTTGGTAGAGTCCAAAAAATCAATTTTCTGATGAAAAACGATGACCCCGGACCAGTCGAACGTTGAAAAAATGGTCAATATTGATGAAATTTTAACATTTAATCTTTTGACTTTAAATGACGGTTGGATGTGAGTTATTACTTTTTCAACTAAAATAAGTGTGTTTAAAGTAATTTCTGTGCCTGAAATTGGTCAAAATTGAAATTTTGAGTAAGCAAAACTCTGTAAAAATGGCAGTTTTGGTCACTGTGAGGGTTTTAAAAAGTGGGTTATTCAACATGAGGCCTGATCCAAATGACATTTTGAATCATTTTGGTAGAGTCCAAAAAATCAATTTTCTGATGAAAAACGATGACCCCGGACCAGTCGAACGTTGAAAAAATGGTCAATATTGATGACATTTTAACATTTAATCTTTGACTTTAAATGACGGTTGGATGTGAGTTATTACTTTTTCAACTAAAATAAGTGTGTTTAAAGTCATTTCTGTGCCTGAAATTGGTCAAAATTGAAGATTTTGAGTAAGCAAAACTCTGTAAAAATGGCAATTTTGGTCACTGTGAGGGTTTAAAAAGTGGTTATTCAACATGAGGCCCGATCCAAATGACATTTTGAATCATTTTTGGTAGAGTCCAAAAAATTCATTTTCTGATGAAAAACGATGACCCCGGACCAGTCGAACGTTGAAAAAATGGTCAATATTGATGAAATTTTAATATTTAATCTTTTGACTTTAAATGACGGTTGGATGTGAGTTATTACTTTTTCAACTAAAATAAGTGTGTTTAAAGTCATTTCTGTGCCTGAAATTGGTCAAAATTGAAGATTTTGAGTAAGCAAAACTCTGTAAAAATGGCAGTTTTGGTCACTGTGAGGGTTTAAAAAGTGGTTATTCAACATGAGGCCCGATCCAAATGACATTCTGAATTATTTTTGGTAGAGTCCAAAAAATCAATTTTCTGATGAAAAACGATGACCCCGGACCAGTCGAACGTTGAAAAAATGGTCAATATTGATGAAATTTTAATATTTAATCTTTTCACTTTAAATGACGGTTGGATGTGAGTTATTACTTTTTCAACTAAAATAAGTGTGTTTAAAGTCATTTCTGTGCCTGAAATTGGTCAAATTGAAGATTTTGAGTAAGCAAAACTCTGTAAAAAGGGCAATTTTGGTCACTGTGAGGGTTTAAAAAGTGGTTATTCAACATGAGGCCCGATCCAAATGACAATTTTGAATCATTTTTTGTAGAGTCCAAAAAATCAATTTTCTGATGAAAAACGATGACCCCGGACCAGTCGAACGTTCAAAAAATGGTCAATATTGATGAAATTTTAACATTTAATCTTTTGACTTTAAATGACGGTTGGATGTGAGTTATTACTTTTTCAACTAAAATAAGTGTGTTTAAAGTCATTTCTGTTCCTGAAATTGGTCAAAATTGAAGATTTTGAGTAAGCAAAACTCTGTAAAAATGGCAATTTTGGTCACTGTGAGGGTTTAAAAAGTGGTTATTCAACATGAGGCCCGATCCAAATGACATTTTGAATCATTTTTGGTAGAGTCCAAAAAATCCATTTTCTGATGAAAAACGATGACCCCGGACCAGTCGAACGTTGAAAAAATTGTCAATATTGATGAAATTTTAACATTTAATCTTTTGACTTTAAATGAGGGTTGGATGTGAGTTATTACTTTTTCAACTAAAATAAGTGTATTTAAAGTCATTTCTGTGCCTGAAATTGGTCAAAATTGAAGATTTTGAGTAAGCAAAACTCTGTAAAAATGGCAATTTTGGTCACTGTGAGGGTTTAAAAAGTGGTTATTCAACATGAGGCCCGATCTAAATGACATTTTGAATCATTTTTGGTAGAGTCCAAAAAATCAATTTTCTGATGAAAAACGATGACCCCGGACCAGTCGAACGTTGAAAAAATGGTCAATATTGATGAAATTTTAATATTTAATCTTTTGACTTTAAATGACGGTTGGATGTGAGTTATTACTTTTTCAACTAAAATAAGTGTGTTTAAAGTCATTTCTGTGCCTGAAATTGGTCAAAATTGAAGATTTTGAGTAAGCAAAACTCTGTAAAAATTGCAGTTTTGGTCTCTGTGAGGGTTTAAAAAGTGGTTATTCAACATGAGGCCCGATCTAAATGACATTTTGAATCATTTTTGGTAGAGTCCAAAAAATCCATTTTCTGATGAAAAACGATGACCCCGGACCAGTCGAACGTTGAAAAAATTGTCAATATTGATGAAATTTTAACATTTAATCTTTTGACTTTAAATGACGGTTGGATGTGAGTTATTACTTTTTCAACTAAAATAAGTGTATTTAAAGTCATTTCTGTGCCTGAAATTGGTCAAAATTGAAGATTTTGAGTAAGCACAACTCTGTAAAAATTGCAGTTTTGGTCACTGTGAGGGTTTAAAAAGTGGTTATCAACATGAGGCCCGATCCAAATGACATTTTGAATCATTTTTGGTAGAGTCCAAAAAATCAATTTTCTGATGAAAAACGATGACCCCGGACCAGTCGAACGTTGAAAAAATGGTCAATATTGATGAAATTTTAACATTTAATCTTTTGACTTTAAATGACGGTTGGATGTGAGTTATTACTTTTTCAACTAAAATAAGTGTGTTTAAAGTAATTTCTGTGCCTGAAATTGGTCAAAATTGAAATTTTGAGTAAGCAAAACTCTGTAAAAATGGCAGTTTTGGTCACTGTGAGGGTTTAAAAAGTGGTTATTCAACATGAGGCCTGATCCAAATGACATTTTGAATCATTTTTGGTAGAGTCCAAAAAATCAATTTTCTGATGAAAAACGATGACCCCGGACCAGTCGAACGTTGAAAAAATGGTCAATATTGATGACATTTTAACATTTAATCTTTTGACTTTAAATGACGGTTGGATGTGAGTTATTACTTTTTCAACTAAAATAAGTGTGTTTAAAGTCATTTCTGTGCCTGAAATTGGTCAAAATTGAAGATTTTGAGTAAGCAAAACTCTGTAAAAATGGCAATTTTGGTCACTGTGAGGGTTTAAAAAGTGGTTATTCAACATGAGCCCGATCCAAATGACATTTTGAATCATTTTTGGTAGAGTCCAAAAAATTCATTTTCTGATGAAAAACGATGACCCCGGACCAGTCGAACGTTGAAAAAATGGTCAATATTGATGAAATTTTAATATTTAATCTTTTGACTTTAAATGACGGTTGGATGTGAGTTATTACTTTTTCAACTAAAATAAGTGTGTTTAAAGTCATTTCTGTGCCTGAAATTGGTCAAAATTGAAGATTTTGAGTAAGCAAAACTCTGTAAAAATGGCAGTTTTGGTCACTGTGAGGGTTTAAAAAGTGGTTATTCAACATGAGGCCCGATCCAAATGACATTCTGAATTATTTTTGGTAGAGTCCAAAAAATCAATTTTCTGATGAAAAACGATGACCCCGGACCAGTCGAACGTTGAAAAAATGGTCAATATTGATGAAATTTTAATATTTAATCTTTTCACTTTAAATGACGGTTGGATGTGAGTTATTACTTTTTCAACTAAAATAAGTGTGTTTAAAGTCATTTCTGTGCCTGAAATTGGTCAAATTGAAGATTTTGAGTAAGCAAAACTCTGTAAAAAGGGCAATTTTGGTCACTGTGAGGGTTTAAAAAGTGGTTATTCAACATGAGGCCCGATCCAAATGACAATTTTGAATCATTTTTTGTAGAGTCCAAAAAATCAATTTTCTGATGAAAAACGATGACCCCGGACCAGTCGAACGTTCAAAAAATGGTCAATATTGATGAAATTTTAACATTTAATCTTTTGACTTTAAATGACGGTTGGATGTGAGTTATTACTTTTTCAACTAAAATAAGTGTGTTTAAAGTCATTTCTGTTCCTGAAATTGGTCAAAATTGAAGATTTTGAGTAAGCAAAACTCTGTAAAAATGGCAATTTTGGTCACTGTGAGGGTTTAAAAAGTGGTTATTCAACATGAGGCCCGATCCAAATGACATTTTGAATCATTTTTGGTAGAGTCCAAAAAATCCATTTTCTGATGAAAAACGATGACCCCGGACCAGTCGAACGTTGAAAAAATTGTCAATATTGATGAAATTTTAACATTTAATCTTTTGACTTTAAATGAGGGTTGGATGTGAGTTATTACTTTTTCAACTAAAATAAGTGTATTTAAAGTCATTTCTGTGCCTGAAATTGGTCAAAATTGAAGATTTTGAGTAAGCAAAACTCTGTAAAAATGGCAATTTTGGTCACTGTGAGGGTTTAAAAAGTGGTTATTCAACATGAGGCCCGATCTAAATGACATTTTGAATCATTTTTGGTAGAGTCCAAAAAATCAATTTTCTGATGAAAAACGATGACCCCGGACCAGTCGAACGTTGAAAAAATGGTCAATATTGATGAAATTTTAACATTTAATCTTTTGACTTTAAATGACGGTTGGATGTGAGTTATTACTTTTTCAACTAAAATAAGTGTGTTTAAAGTCATTTCTGTGCCTGAAATTGGTCAAAATTGAAGATTTTGAGTAAGCAAAACTCTGTAAAAATGGCAATTTTGGTCACTGTGAGGGTTTAAAAAGTGGTTATTCAACATGAGGCCCGATCCAAATGACATTTTGAATCATTTTTGGTAGAGTCCAAAAAATCAATTTTCTGATGAAAAACGATGACCCCGGACCAGTCGAACGTTGAAAAAATGGTCAATATTGATGAAATTTTAATATTTAATCTTTTGACTTTAAATGACGGTTGGATGTGAGTTATTACTTTTTCAACTAAAATAAGTGTGTTTAAAGTCATTTCTGTGCCTGAAATTGGTCAAAATTGAAGATTTTGAGTAAGCAAAACTCTGTAAAAATTGCAGTTTTGGTCTCTGTGAGGGTTTAAAAAGTGGTTATCAACATGAGGCCCGATCCAAATGACATTTTGAATCATTTTTGGTAGAGTCCAAAAAATCAATTTTCTGATGAAAAACGATGACCCCGGACCAGTCGAACGTTGAAAAAATGGTCAATATTGATGAAATTTTAACATTTAATCTTTTGACTTTAAATGACGGTTGGATGTGAGTTATTACTTTTTCAACTAAAATAAGTGTGTTTAAAGTCATTTCTGTGCCTGAAATTGGTCAAAATTGAAGATTTTGAGTAAGCAAAACTCTGTAAAAATGGCAGTTTTGGTCACTGTGAGGGTTTAAAAAGTGGTTATTCAACATGAGGCCTGATCCAAATGACATTTTGAATCATTTTTGGTAGAGTCCAAAAAATCAATTTTCTGATGAAAAACGATGACCCCGGACCAGTCGAACGTTGAAAAAATGGTCAATATTGATGAAATTTTAACATTTAATCTTTTGACTTTAAATGACGGTTGGATGTGAGTTATTACTTTTTCAACTAAAATAAGTGTGTTTAAAGTCATTTCTGTGCCTGAAATTGGTCAAAATTGAAGATTTTGAGTAAGCAAAACTCTGTTAAAATGGCAATTTTGGTCACTGTGAGGGTTTAAAAAGTGGTTATTCAACATGAGGCCTGATCCAAATGACATTTTGAATCATTTTTGGTAGAGTCCAAAAAATTCATTTTCTGATGAAAAACGATGACCCCGGACCAGTCGAACGTTGAAAAAATGGTCAATATTGATGAAATTTTAATATTTAATCTTTTGACTTTAAATGACGGTTGGATGTGAGTTATTACTTTTTCAACTAAAATAAGTGTGTTTAAAGTCATTTCTGTGCCTGAAATTGGTCAAAATTGAAGATTTTGAGTAAGCAAAACTCTGTAAAAATGGCAGTTTTGGTCACTGTGAGGGTTTAAAAAGTGGTTATTCAACATGAGGCCCGATCCAAATGACATTTTGAATTATTTTTGGTAGAGTCCAAAAAATCAATTTTCTGATGAAAAACGATGACCCCGGACCAGTCGAACGTTGAAAAAATGGTCAATATTGATGAAATTTTAACATTTAATCTTTTGACTTTAAATGACGGTTGGATGTGAGTTATTACTTTTTCAACTAAAATAAGTGTGTTTAAAGTCATTTCTGTGCCTGAAATTGGTCAAAATTGAAGATTTTGAGTAAGCAAAACTCTGTAAAAATGGCAATTTTGGTCACCGTGAGGGTTTAAAAAGTGGTTATTCAACATGAGGCCCGATCCAAATGACATTTTGAATCATTTTTGGTAGAGTCCAAAAAATCAATTTTCTGATGAAAAACGATGACCCCGGACCAGTCGAACGTTGAAAAAATGGTCAATATTGATGAAATTTTAATATTTAATCTTTTGACTTTAAATGACGGTTGGATGTGAGTTATTACTTTTTCAACTAAAATAAGTGTGTTTAAAGTCATTTCTGTGCCTGAAATTGGTCAAAATTGAAGATTTTGAGTAAGCAAAACTCTGTAAAAATTGCAGTTTTGGTCACTGTGAGGGTTTAAAAAGTGGTTATCAACATGAGGCCCGATCCAAATGACATTTTGAATCATTTTTGGTAGAGTCCAAAAAATCAATTTTCTGATGAAAAACGATGACCCCGGACCAGTCGAACGTTGAAAAAATGGTCAATATTGATGAAATTTTAACATTTAATCTTTTGACTTTAAATGACGGTTGGATGTGAGTTATTACTTTTTCAACTAAAATAAGTGTGTTTAAAGTCATTTCTGTGCCTGAAATTGGTCAAAATTGAAGATTTTGAGTAAGCAAAACTCTGTAAAAATGGCAATTTTGGTCACTGTGAGGGTTTAAAAAGTGGTTATTCAACATGAGGCCCGATCCAAATGACATTTTGAATCATTTTTGGTAGAGTCCAAAAAATCAATTTTCTGATGAAAAACAATGACCCCGGACCAGTCGAACGTTGAAAAAATGGTCAATATTGATGAAATTTTAATATTTAATCTTTTCACTTTAAATGACGGTTGGATGTGAGTTATTACTTTTTCAACTAAAATAAGTGTGTTTAAAGTCATTTCTGTGCCTGAAATTGGTCAAATTGAAGATTTTGAGTAAGCAAAACTCTGTAAAAATGGCAATTTTGGTCACTGTGAGGGTTTAAAAAGTGGTTATTCAACATGAGGCCCGATCCAAATGACATTTTGAATCATTTTTGGTAGAGTCCAAAAAAATCAATTTTCTGATGAAAAACGATGACCCCGGACCAGTCGAACGTTCAAAAAATGGTCAATATTGATGAAATTTTAACATTTAATCTTTTGACTTTAAATGACGGTTGGATGTGAGTTATTACTTTTTCAACTAAAATAAGTGTGTTTAAAGTCATTTCTGTGCCTGAAATTGGTCAAAATTGAAGATTTTGAGTAAGCAAAACTCTGTAAAAATGGCAATTTTGGTCACTGTGAGGGTTTAAAAAGTGGTTATTCAACATGAGGCCCGATCCAAATGACATTTTGAATCATTTTTGGTAGAGTCCAAAAAATCCATTTTCTGATGAAAAACGATGACCCCGGACCAGTCGAACGTTGAAAAAATTGTCAATATTGATGAAATTTTAACATTTAATCTTTTGACTTTAAATGACGGTTGGATGTGAGTTATTACTTTTTCAACTAAAATAAGTGTATTTAAAGTCATTTCTGTGCCTGAAATTGGTCAAAATTGAAGATTTTGAGTAAGCACAACTCTGTAAAAATTGCAGTTTTGGTCACTGTGAGGGTTTAAAAAGTGGTTATCAACATGAGGCCCGATCCAAATGACATTTTGAATCATTTTTGGTAGAGTCCAAAAAATCAATTTTCTGATGAAAAACGATGACCCCGGACCAGTCGAACGTTGAAAAAATGGTCAATATTGATGAAATTTTAACATTTAATCTTTTGACTTTAAATGACGGTTGGATGTGAGTTATTACTTTTTCAACTAAAATAAGTGTGTTTAAAGTAATTTCTGTGCCTGAAATTGGTCAAAATTGAAATTTTGAGTAAGCAAAACTCTGTAAAAATGGCAGTTTTGGTCACTGTGAGGGTTTAAAAAGTGGTTATTCAACATGAGGCCTGATCCAAATGACATTTTGAATCATTTTTGGTAGAGTCCAAAAAATCAATTTTCTGATGAAAAACGATGACCCCGGACCAGTCGAACGTTGAAAAAATGGTCAATATTGATGACATTTTAACATTTAATCTTTTGACTTTAAATGACGGTTGGATGTGAGTTATTACTTTTTCAACTAAAATAAGTGTGTTTAAAGTCATTTCTGTGCCTGAAATTGGTCAAAATTGAAGATTTTGAGTAAGCAAAACTCTGTAAAAATGGCAATTTTGGTCACTGTGAGGGTTTAAAAAGTGGTTATTCAACATGAGGCCCGATCCAAATGACATTTTGAATCATTTTTGGTAGAGTCCAAAAAATTCATTTTCTGATGAAAAACGATGACCCCGGACCAGTCGAACGTTGAAAAAATGGTCAATATTGATGAAATTTTAATATTTAATCTTTTGACTTTAAATGACGGTTGGATGTGAGTTATTACTTTTTCAACTAAAATAAGTGTGTTTAAAGTCATTTCTGTGCCTGAAATTGGTCAAAATTGAAGATTTTGAGTAAGCAAAACTCTGTAAAAATGGCAGTTTTGGTCACTGTGAGGGTTTAAAAAGTGGTTATTCAACATGAGGCCCGATCCAAATGACATTCTGAATTATTTTTGGTAGAGTCCAAAAAATCAATTTTCTGATGAAAAACGATGACCCCGGACCAGTCGAACGTTGAAAAAATGGTCAATATTGATGAAATTTTAATATTTAATCTTTTGACTTTAAATGACGGTTGGATGTGAGTTATTACTTTTTCAACTAAAATAAGTGTGTTTAAAGTCATTTCTGTGCCTGAAATTGGTCAAAATTGAAGATTTTGAGTAAGCAAAACTCTGTAAAAATTGCAGTTTTGGTCACTGTGAGGGTTTAAAAAGTGGTTATCAACATGAGGCCCGATCCAAATGACATTTTGAATCATTTTTGGTAGAGTCCAAAAAATCAATTTTCTGATGAAAAACGATGACCCCGGACCAGTCGAACGTTGAAAAAATGGTCAATATTGATGAAATTTTAACATTTAATCTTTTGACTTTAAATGACGGTTGGATGTGAGTTATTACTTTTTCAACTAAAATAAGTGTGTTTAAAGTCATTTCTGTGCCTGAAATTGGTCAAAATTGAAGATTTTGAGTAAGCAAAACTCTGTAAAAATGGCAATTTTGGTCACTGTGAGGGTTTAAAAAGTGGTTATTCAACATGAGGCCCGATCCAAATGACATTTTGAATCATTTTTGGTAGAGTCCAAAAAATCAATTTTCTGATGAAAAACGATGACCCCGGACCAGTCGAACGTTGAAAAAATGGTCAATATTGATGAAATTTTAACATTTAATCTTTTGACTTTAAATGACGGTTGGATGTGAGTTATTACTTTTTCAACTAAAATAAGTGTGTTTAAAGTCATTTCTGTGCCTGAAATTGGTCAAAATTGAAGATTTTGAGTAAGCAAAACTCTGTAAAAATGGCAATTTTGGTCACTGTGAGGGTTTAAAAAGTGGTTATTCAACATGAGGCCCGATCCAAATGACATTTTGAATCATTTTTGGTAGAGTCCAAAAAATTCATTTTCTGATGAAAAACGATGACCCCGGACCAGTCGAACGTTGAAAAAATGGTCAATATTGATGAAATTTTAATATTTAATCTTTTGACTTTAAATGACGGTTGGATGTGAGTTATTACTTTTTCAACTAAAATAAGTGTGTTTAAAGTCATTTCTGTGCCTGAAATTGGTCAAAATTGAAGATTTTGAGTAAGCAAAACTCTGTAAAAATGGCAGTTTTGGTCACTGTGAGGGTTTAAAAAGTGGTTATTCAACATGAGGCCCGATCCAAATGACATTTTGAATTATTTTTGGTAGAGTCCAAAAAATCAATTTTCTGATGAAAAACGATGACCCCGGACCAGTCGAACGTTGAAAAAATGGTCAATATTGATGAAATTTTAACATTTAATCTTTTGACTTTAAATGACGGTTGGATGTGAGTTATTACTTTTTCAACTAAAATAAGTGTGTTTAAAGTCATTTCTGTGCCTGAAATTGGTCAAAATTGAAGATTTCGAGTAAGCAAAACTCTGTAAAAATGGCAATTTTGGTCACTGTGAGGGTTTAAAAAGTGGTTATTCAACATGAGGCCCGATCCAAATGACATTTTGAATCATTTTTGGTAGAGTCCAAAAAATCAATTTTCTGATGAAAAACGATGACCCCGGACCAGTCGAACGTTGAAAAAATGGTCAATATTGATGAAATTTTAACATTTAATCTTTTGACTTTAAATGACGGTTGGATGTGAGTTATTACTTTTTCAACTAAAATAAGTGTGTTTAAAGTCATTTCTGTGCCTGAAATTGGTCAAAATTGAAGATTTTGAGTAAGCAAAACTCTGTAAAAATGGCAATTTTGGTCACTGTGAGGGTTTAAAAAGTGGTTATTCAACATGAGGCCCGATCCAAATGACATTTTGAATCATTTTTGGTAGAGTCCAAAAAATTCATTTTCTGATGAAAAACGATGACCCCGGACCAGTCGAACGTTGAAAAAATGGTCAATATTGATGAAATTTTAATATTTAATCTTTTGACTTTAAATGACGGTTGGATGTGAGTTATTACTTTTTCAACTAAAATAAGTGTGTTTAAAGTCATTTCTGTGCCTGAAATTGGTCAAAATTGAAGATTTTGAGTAAGCAAAACTCTGTAAAAATGGCAGTTTTGGTCACTGTGAGGGTTTAAAAAGTGGTTATTCAACATGAGGCCCGATCCAAATGGCATTTTGAATTATTTTTGGTAGAGTCCAAAAAATCAATTTTCTGATGAAAAACGATGACCCCGGACCAGTCGAACGTTGAAAAAATGGTCAATATTGATGAAATTTTAACATTTAATCTTTTGACTTTAAATGACGGTTGGATGTGAGTTATTACTTTTTCAACTAAAATAAGTGTGTTTAAAGTCATTTCTGTGCCTGAAATTGGTCAAAATTGAAGATTTTGAGTAAGCAAAACTCTGTAAAAATGGCAATTTTGGTCACTGTGAGGGTTTAAAAAGTGGTTATTCAACATGAGGCCCGATCCAAATGACATTTTGAATCATTTTTGGTAGAGTCCAAAAAATCCATTTTCTGATGAAAAACGATGACCCCGGACCAGTCGAACGTTGAAAAAATGGTCAATATTGATGAAATTTTAATATTTAATCTTTTGACTTTAAATGACGGTTGGATGTGAGTTATTACTTTTTCAACTAAAATAAGTGTGTTTAAAGTCATTTCTGTGCCTGAAATTGGTCAAAATTGAAGATTTTGAGTAAGCAAAACTCTGTAAAAATGGCAGTTTTGGTCACTGTGAGGGTTTAAAAAGTGGTTATTCAACATGAGGCCCGATCCAAATGACATTCTGAATTATTTTTGGTAGAGTCCAAAAAATCAATTTTCTGATGAAAAACGATGACCCCGGACCAGTCGAACGTTGAAAAAATGGTCAATATTGATGAAATTTTAATATTTAATCTTTTGACTTTAAATGACGGTTGGATGTGAGTTATTACTTTTTCAACTAAAATAAGTGTGTTTAAAGTCATTTCTGTGCCTGAAATTGGTCAAAATTGAAGATTTTGAGTAAGCAAAACTCTGTAAAAATTGCAGTTTTGGTCACTGTGAGGGTTTAAAAAGTGGTTATCAACATGAGGCCCGATCCAAATGACATTTTGAATCATTTTTGGTAGAGTCCAAAAAATCAATTTTCTGATGAAAAACGATGACCCCGGACCAGTCGAACGTTGAAAAAATGGTCAATATTGATGAAATTTTAACATTTAATCTTTTGACTTTAAATGACGGTTGGATGTGAGTTATTACTTTTTCAACTAAAATAAGTGTGTTTAAAGTCATTTCTGTGCCTGAAATTGGTCAAAATTGAAGATTTTGAGTAAGCAAAACTCTGTAAAAATGGCAATTTTGGTCACTGTGAGGGTTTAAAAAGTGGTTATTCAACATGAGGCCCGATCCAAATGACATTTTGAATCATTTTTGGTAGAGTCCAAAAAATTCATTTTCTGATGAAAAACGATGACCCCGGACCAGTCGAACGTTGAAAAAATGGTCAATATTGATGAAATTTTAATATTTAATCTTTTGACTTTAAATGACGGTTGGATGTGAGTTATTACTTTTTCAACTAAAATAAGTGTGTTTAAAGTCATTTCTGTGCCTGAAATTGGTCAAAATTGAAGATTTTGAGTAAGCAAAACTCTGTAAAAATGGCAGTTTTGGTCACTGTGAGGGTTTAAAAAGTGGTTATTCAACATGAGGCCCGATCCAAATGACATTTTGAATTATTTTTGGTAGAGTCCAAAAAATCAATTTTCTGATGAAAAACGATGACCCCGGACCAGTCGAACGTTGAAAAAATGGTCAATATTGATGAAATTTTAACATTTAATCTTTTGACTTTAAATGACGGTTGGATGTGAGTTATTACTTTTTCAACTAAAATAAGTGTGTTTAAAGTCATTTCTGTGCCTGAAATTGGTCAAAATTGAAGATTTCGAGTAAGCAAAACTCTGTAAAAATGGCAATTTTGGTCACTGTGAGGGTTTAAAAAGTGGTTATTCAACATGAGGCCCGATCCAAATGACATTTTGAATCATTTTTGGTAGAGTCCAAAAAATCCATTTTCTGATGAAAAACGATGACCCCGGACCAGTCGAACGTTGAAAAAATGGTCAATATTGATGAAATTTTAACATTTAATCTTTTGACTTTAAATGACGGTTGGATGTGAGTTATTACTTTTTCAACTAAAATAAGTGTGTTTAAAGTCATTTCTGTGCCTGAAATTGGTCAAAATTGAAGATTTTGAGTAAGCAAAACTCTGTAAAAATGGCAATTTTGGTCACTGTGAGGGTTTAAAAAGTGGTTATTCAACATGAGGCCCGATCCAAATGACATTTTGAATCATTTTTGGTAGAGTCCAAAAAATTCATTTTCTGATGAAAAACGATGACCCCGGACCAGTCGAACGTTGAAAAAATGGTCAATATTGATGAAATTTTAATATTTAATCTTTTGACTTTAAATGACGGTTGGATGTGAGTTATTACTTTTTCAACTAAAATAAGTGTGTTTAAAGTCATTTCTGTGCCTGAAATTGGTCAAAATTGAAGATTTTGAGTAAGCAAAACTCTGTAAAAATGGCAGTTTTGGTCACTGTGAGGGTTTAAAAAGTGGTTATTCAACATGAGGCCCGATCCAAATGACATTTTGAATTATTTTTGGTAGAGTCCAAAAAATCAATTTTCTGATGAAAAACGATGACCCCGGACCAGTCGAACGTTGAAAAAATGGTCAATATTGATGAAATTTTAACATTTAATCTTTTGACTTTAAATGACGGTTGGATGTGAGTTATTACTTTTTCAACTAAAATAAGTGTGTTTAAAGTCATTTCTGTGCCTGAAATTGGTCAAAATTGAAGATTTTGAGTAAGCAAAACTCTGTAAAAATGGCAATTTTGGTCACTGTGAGGGTTTAAAAAGTGGTTATTCAACATGAGGCCCGATCCAAATGACATTTTGAATCATTTTTGGTAGAGTCCAAAAAATTAATTTTCTGATGAAAAACGATGACCCCGGACCAGTCGAACGTTGAAAAAATGGTCAATATTGATGAAATTTTAATATTTAATCTTTTGACTTTAAATGACGGTTGGATGTGAGTTATTACTTTTTCAACTAAAATAAGTGTGTTTAAAGTCATTTCTGTGCCTGAAATTGGTCAAAATTGAAGATTTTGAGTAAGCAAAACTCTGTAAAAATTGCAGTTTTGGTCACTGTGAGGGTTTAAAAAGTGGTTATCAACATGAGGCCCGATCCAAATGACATTTTGAATCATTTTTGGTAGAGTCCAAAAAATCAATTTTCTGATGAAAAACGATGACCCCGGACCAGTCGAACGTTGAAAAAATGGTCAATATTGATGAAATTTTAACATTTAATCTTTTGACTTTAAATGACGGTTGGATGTGAGTTATTACTTTTTCAACTAAAATAAGTGTGTTTAAAGTCATTTCTGTGCCTGAAATTGGTCAAAATTGAAGATTTTGAGTAAGCAAAACTCTGTAAAAATGGCAGTTTTGGTCACTGTGAGGGTTTAAAAAGTGGTTATTCAACATGAGGCCCGATCCAAATGACATTTTGAATTATTTTTGGTAGAGTCCAAAAAATCAATTTTCTGATGAAAAACGATGACCCCGGACCAGTCGAACGTTGAAAAAATGGTCAATATTGATGAAATTTTAACATTTAATCTTTTGACTTTAAATGACGGTTGGATGTGAGTTATTACTTTTTCAACTAAAATAAGTGTGTTTAAAGTCATTTCTGTGCCTGAAATTGGTCAAAATTGAAGATTTTGAGTAAGCAAAACTCTGTAAAAATGGCAATTTTGGTCACTGTGAGGGTTTAAAAAGTGGTTATTCAACATGAGGCCCGATCCAAATGACATTTTGAATCATTCTTGGTAGAGTCCAAAAAATCAATTTTCTGATGAAAAACGATGACCCCGGACCAGTCGAACGTTGAAAAAATGGTCAATATTGATGAAATTTTAATATTTAATCTTTTGACTTTAAATGACGGTTGGATGTGAGTTATTACTTTTTCAACTAAAATAAGTGTGTTTAAAGTCATTTCTGTGCCTGAAATTGGTCAAAATTGAAGATTTTGAGTAAGCAAAACTCTGTAAAAATGGCAGTTTTGGTCACTGTGAGGGTTTAAAAAGTGGTTATTCAACATGAGGCCCGATCCAAATGACATTTTGAATTATTTTTGGTAGAGTCCAAAAAATCAATTTTCTGATGAAAAACGATGACCCCGGACCAGTCGAACGTTGAAAAAATGGTCAATATTGATGAAATTTTAACATTTAATCTTTTGACTTTAAATGACGGTTGGATGTGAGTTATTACTTTTTCAACTAAAATAAGTGTGTTTAAAGTCATTTCTGTGCCTGAAATTGGTCAAAATTGAAGATTTCGAGTAAGCAAAACTCTGTAAAAATGGCAATTTTGGTCACTGTGAGGGTTTAAAAAGTGGTTATTCAACATGAGGCCCGATCCAAATGACATTTTGAATCATTTTTGGTAGAGTCCAAAAAATCCATTTTCTGATGAAAAACGATGACCCCGGACCAGTCGAACGTTGAAAAAATTGTCAATATTGATGAAATTTTAACATTTAATCTTTTGACTTTAAATGACGGTTGGATGTGAGTTATTACTTTTTCAACTAAAATAAGTGTATTTAAAGTCATTTCTGTGCCTGAAATTGGTTAAATTGAAGATTTTGAGTAAGCAAAACTCTGTAAAAATGGCAATTTTGGTCACTGTGAGGGTTTAAAAAGTGGTTATTCAACATGAGGCCTGATCCAAATGACATTTTGAATCATTTTTGGTAGAGTCCAAAAAATCAATTTTCTGATGAAAAACGATGACCCCGGACCAGTCGAACATTGAAAAAATGGTCAATATTGATGAAATTTTAACATTTAATCTTTTGACTTTAAATGACGGTTGGATGTGAGTTATTACTTTTTCAACTAAAATAAGTGTGTTTAAAGTCATTTCTGTGCCTGAAATTGGTCAAAATTGAAGATTTTGAGTAAGCAAAACTCTGTAAAAATGGCAATTTTGGTCACTGTGAGGGTTTAAAAAGTGGTTATTCAACATGAGGCCCGATCCAAATGACATTTTGAATCATTTTTGGTAGAGTCCAAAAAATCAAGTTTCTGATGAAAAACGATGACCCCGGACCAGTCGAACGTTGAAAAAATGGTCAATATTGATGAAATTTTAACATTTAATCTTTTGACTTTAAATGACGGTTGGATGTGAGTTATTACTTTTTCAACTAAAATAAGTGTGTTTAAAGTCATTTCTGTGCCTGAAATTGGTCAAAATTGAAGATTTTGAGTAAGCAAAACTCTGTAAAAATGGCAATTTTGGTCACTGTGAGGGTTTAAAAAGTGGTTATTCAACATGAGGCCCGATCCAAATGACATTTTGAATCATTTTTGGTAGAGTCCAAAAAATCAATTTTCTGATGAAAAACGATGACCCCGGACCAGTCGAACGTTGAAAAAATGGTCAATATTGATGAAATTTTTACATTTAATCTTTTCACTTTAAATGACGGTTGGATGTGAGTTATTAATTTTTCAACTAAAATAAGTGTGTTTAAAGTCATTTCTGTGCCTGAAATTGGTCAAAATTGAAGATTTTGAGTAAGCAAAACTCTGTAAAAATGGCAATTTTGGTCACTGTGAGGGTTTAAAAAGTGGTTATTCAACATGAGGCCCGATCCAAATGACATTTTGAATCATTTTTGGTAGAGTCCAAAAAATCAATTTTCTGATGAAAAACGATGACCCCGGACCAGTCGAACGTTGAAAAAATGGTCAATATTGATGAAATTTTAACATTTAATCTTTTGACTTTAAATGACGGTTGGATGTGAGTTATTACTTTTTCAACTAAAATAAGTGTGTTTAAAGTCATTTCTGTGCCTGAAATTGGTCAAAATTGAAGATTTTGAGTAAGCAAAACTCTGTAAAAATGGCAGTTTTGGTCACTGTGAGGGTTTAAAAAGTGGTTATTCAACATGAGGCCTGATCCAAATGACATTTTGAATCATTTTTGGTAGAGTCCAAAAAATCCATTTTCTGATGAAAAACGATGACCCCGGACCAGTCGAACATTGAAAAAATGGTCAATATTGATGACATTTTAACATTTAATCTTTTGACTTTAAATGACGGTTGGATGTGAGTTATTACTTTTTCAACTAAAATAAGTGTGTTTAAAGTCATTTCTGTGCCTGAAATTGGTCAAAATTGAAGATTTTGAGTAAGCAAAACTCTGTAAAAATGGCAGTTTTGGTCACTGTGAGGGTTTAAAAAGTGGTTATTCAACACGAGGCCCGATCCAAATGACATTTTGATTCATTTTTGGTAGAGTCCAAAAAATCAATTTTCTGATGAAAAACGATGACCCCGGACCAGTCGAACGTTGAAAAAATGGTCAATATTGATGAAATGTTAACATTTAATCTTTTGACTTTAAATGACGGTTGGATGTGAGTTATTACTTTTTCAACTAAAATAAGTGTGTTTAAAGTCATTTCTGTGCCTGAAATTGGTCAAAATTGAAGATTTTGAGTAAGCAAAACTCTGTAAAAATGGCAGTTTTGGTCACTGTGAGGGTTTAAAAAGTGGTTATTCAACATGAGGCCCGATCCAAATGACATTTTGAATCATTTTTGGTAGAGTCCAAAAAATCAATTTTCTGATGAAAAATGATGACCCCGGACCACTCGAACGTTGAAAAAATGGTCAATATTGATGAAATTTTAACATTTAATCTTTTGACTTTAAATGACGGTTGGATGTGAGTTATTACTTTTTCAACTAAAATAAGTGTGTTTAAAGTCATTTCTGTGCCTGAAATTGGTCAAAATTGAAGATTTTGAGTAAGCAAAACTCTGTAAAAATGGCAATTTTGGTCACTGTGAGGGTTTAAAAAGTGGTTATTCAACATGAGGCCCGATCCAAATGACATTTTGAATCATTTTTGGTAGAGTCCAAAAAATCAATTTTCTGATGAAAAACGATGACCCCGGACCAGTCGAACGTTGAAAAAATGGTCAATATTGATGAAATTTTAACATTTAATCTTTTGACTTTAAATGACGGTTGGATGTGAGTTATTACTTTTTCAACTAAAATAAGTGTGTTTAAAGTCATTTCTGTGCCTGAAATTGGTCAAAATTGAAGATTTTGAGTAAGCAAAACTCTGTAAAAATGGCAATTTTGGTCACTGTGAGGGTTTAAAAAGTGGTTATTCAACATGAGGCCCGATCCAAATGACATTTTGAATCATTTTTGGTAGAGTCCAAAAAATTCATTTTCTGATGAAAAACGATGACCCCGGACCAGTCGAACGTTGAAAAAATGGTCAATATTGATGAAATTTTAATATTTAATCTTTTGACTTTAAATGACGGTTGGATGTGAGTTATTACTTTTTCAACTAAAATAAGTGTGTTTAAAGTCATTTCTGTGCCTGAAATTGGTCAAAATTGAAGATTTTGAGTAAGCAAAACTCTGTAAAAATGGCAGTTTTGGTCACTGTGAGGGTTTAAAAAGTGGTTATTCAACATGAGGCCCGATCCAAATGACATTCTGAATTATTTTTGGTAGAGTCCAAAAAATCAATTTTCTGATGAAAAACGATGACCCCGGACCAGTCGAACGTTGAAAAAATGGTCAATATTGATGAAATTTTAATATTTAATCTTTTGACTTTAAATGACGGTTGGATGTGAGTTATTACTTTTTCAACTAAAATAAGTGTGTTTAAAGTCATTTCTGTGCCTGAAATTGGTCAAAATTGAAGATTTTGAGTAAGCAAAACTCTGTAAAAATTGCAGTTTTGGTCACTGTGAGGGTTTAAAAAGTGGTTATCAACATGAGGCCCGATCCAAATGACATTTTGAATCATTTTTGGTAGAGTCCAAAAAATCAATTTTCTGATGAAAAACGATGACCCCGGACCAGTCGAACGTTGAAAAAATGGTCAATATTGATGAAATTTTAATATTTAATCTTTTCACTTTAAATGACGGTTGGATGTGAGTTATTACTTTTTCAACTAAAATAAGTGTGTTTAAAGTCATTTCTGTGCCTGAAATTGGTCAAATTGAAGATTTTGAGTAAGCAAAACTCTGTAAAAATGGCAATTTTGGTCACTGTGAGGGTTTAAAAAGTGGTTATTCAACATGAGGCCCGATCCAAATGACATTTTGAATCATTTTTGGTAGAGTCCAAAAAAATCAATTTTCTGATGAAAAACGATGACCCCGGACCAGTCGAACGTTCAAAAAATGGTCAATATTGATGAAATTTTAACATTTAATCTTTTGACTTTAAATGACGGTTGGATGTGAGTTATTACTTTTTCAACTAAAATAAGTGTGTTTAAAGTCATTTCTGTGCCTGAAATTGGTCAAAATTGAAGATTTTGAGTAAGCAAAACTCTGTAAAAATGGCAATTTTGGTCACTGTGAGGGTTTAAAAAGTGGTTATTCAACATGAGGCCCGATCCAAATGACATTTTGAATCATTTTTGGTAGAGTCCAAAAAATCCATTTTCTGATGAAAAACGATGACCCCGGACCAGTCGAACGTTGAAAAAATTGTCAATATTGATGAAATTTTAACATTTAATCTTTTGACTTTAAATGACGGTTGGATGTGAGTTATTACTTTTTCAACTAAAATAAGTGTATTTAAAGTCATTTCTGTGCCTGAAATTGGTCAAAATTGAAGATTTTGAGTAAGCACAACTCTGTAAAAATTGCAGTTTTGGTCACTGTGAGGGTTTAAAAAGTGGTTATCAACATGAGGCCCGATCCAAATGACATTTTGAATCATTTTTGGTAGAGTCCAAAAAATCAATTTTCTGATGAAAAACGATGACCCCGGACCAGTCGAACGTTGAAAAAATGGTCAATATTGATGAAATTTTAACATTTAATCTTTTGACTTTAAATGACGGTTGGATGTGAGTTATTACTTTTTCAACTAAAATAAGTGTGTTTAAAGTAATTTCTGTGCCTGAAATTGGTCAAAATTGAAATTTTGAGTAAGCAAAACTCTGTAAAAATGGCAGTTTTGGTCACTGTGAGGGTTTAAAAAGTGGTTATTCAACATGAGGCCTGATCCAAATGACATTTTGAATCATTTTTGGTAGAGTCCAAAAAATCAATTTTCTGATGAAAAACGATGACCCCGGACCAGTCGAACGTTGAAAAAATGGTCAATATTGATGACATTTTAACATTTAATCTTTTGACTTTAAATGACGGTTGGATGTGAGTTATTACTTTTTCAACTAAAATAAGTGTGTTTAAAGTCATTTCTGTGCCTGAAATTGGTCAAAATTGAAGATTTTGAGTAAGCAAAACTCTGTAAAAATGGCAATTTTGGTCACTGTGAGGGTTTAAAAAGTGGTTATTCAACATGAGGCCCGATCCAAATGACATTTTGAATCATTTTTGGTAGAGTCCAAAAAATTCATTTTCTGATGAAAAACGATGACCCCGGACCAGTCGAACGTTGAAAAAATGGTCAATATTGATGAAATTTTAATATTTAATCTTTTGACTTTAAATGACGGTTGGATGTGAGTTATTACTTTTTCAACTAAAATAAGTGTGTTTAAAGTCATTTCTGTGCCTGAAATTGGTCAAAATTGAAGATTTTGAGTAAGCAAAACTCTGTAAAAATGGCAGTTTTGGTCACTGTGAGGGTTTAAAAAGTGGTTATTCAACATGAGGCCCGATCCAAATGACATTCTGAATTATTTTTGGTAGAGTCCAAAAAATCAATTTTCTGATGAAAAACGATGACCCCGGACCAGTCGAACGTTGAAAAAATGGTCAATATTGATGAAATTTTAATATTTAATCTTTTGACTTTAAATGACGGTTGGATGTGAGTTATTACTTTTTCAACTAAAATAAGTGTGTTTAAAGTCATTTCTGTGCCTGAAATTGGTCAAAATTGAAGATTTTGAGTAAGCAAAACTCTGTAAAAATTGCAGTTTTGGTCACTGTGAGGGTTTAAAAAGTGGTTATCAACATGAGGCCCGATCCAAATGACATTTTGAATCATTTTTGGTAGAGTCCAAAAAATCAATTTTCTGATGAAAAACGATGACCCCGGACCAGTCGAACGTTGAAAAAATGGTCAATATTGATGAAATTTTAACATTTAATCTTTTGACTTTAAATGACGGTTGGATGTGAGTTATTACTTTTTCAACTAAAATAAGTGTGTTTAAAGTCATTTCTGTGCCTGAAATTGGTCAAAATTGAAGATTTTGAGTAAGCAAAACTCTGTAAAAATGGCAATTTTGGTCACTGTGAGGGTTTAAAAAGTGGTTATTCAACATGAGGCCCGATCCAAATGACATTTTGAATCATTTTTGGTAGAGTCCAAAAAATCAATTTTCTGATGAAAAACGATGACCCCGGACCAGTCGAACGTTGAAAAAATGGTCAATATTGATGAAATTTTAACATTTAATCTTTTGACTTTAAATGACGGTTGGATGTGAGTTATTACTTTTTCAACTAAAATAAGTGTGTTTAAAGTCATTTCTGTGCCTGAAATTGGTCAAAATTGAAGATTTTGAGTAAGCAAAACTCTGTAAAAATGGCAATTTTGGTCACTGTGAGGGTTTAAAAAGTGGTTATTCAACATGAGGCCCGATCCAAATGACATTTTGAATCATTTTTGGTAGAGTCCAAAAAATTCATTTTCTGATGAAAAACGATGACCCCGGACCAGTCGAACGTTGAAAAAATGGTCAATATTGATGAAATTTTAATATTTAATCTTTTGACTTTAAATGACGGTTGGATGTGAGTTATTACTTTTTCAACTAAAATAAGTGTGTTTAAAGTCATTTCTGTGCCTGAAATTGGTCAAAATTGAAGATTTTGAGTAAGCAAAACTCTGTAAAAATGGCAGTTTTGGTCACTGTGAGGGTTTAAAAAGTGGTTATTCAACATGAGGCCCGATCCAAATGACATTTTGAATTATTTTTGGTAGAGTCCAAAAAATCAATTTTCTGATGAAAAACGATGACCCCGGACCAGTCGAACGTTGAAAAAATGGTCAATATTGATGAAATTTTAACATTTAATCTTTTGACTTTAAATGACGGTTGGATGTGAGTTATTACTTTTTCAACTAAAATAAGTGTGTTTAAAGTCATTTCTGTGCCTGAAATTGGTCAAAATTGAAGATTTCGAGTAAGCAAAACTCTGTAAAAATGGCAATTTTGGTCACTGTGAGGGTTTAAAAAGTGGTTATTCAACATGAGGCCCGATCCAAATGACATTTTGAATCATTTTTGGTAGAGTCCAAAAAATCAATTTTCTGATGAAAAACGATGACCCCGGACCAGTCGAACGTTGAAAAAATGGTCAATATTGATGAAATTTTAACATTTAATCTTTTGACTTTAAATGACGGTTGGATGTGAGTTATTACTTTTTCAACTAAAATAAGTGTGTTTAAAGTAATTTCTGTGCCTGAAATTGGTCAAAATTGAAATTTTGAGTAAGCAAAACTCTGTAAAAATGGCAGTTTTGGTCACTGTGAGGGTTTAAAAAGTGGTTATTCAACATGAGGCCTGATCCAAATGACATTTTGAATCATTTTTGGTAGAGTCCAAAAAATCAATTTTCTGATGAAAAACGATGACCCCGGACCAGTCGAACGTTGAAAAAATGGTCAATATTGATGACATTTTAACATTTAATCTTTTGACTTTAAATGACGGTTGGATGTGAGTTATTACTTTTTCAACTAAAATAAGTGTGTTTAAAGTCATTTCTGTGCCTGAAATTGGTCAAAATTGAAGATTTTGAGTAAGCAAAACTCTGTAAAAATGGCAATTTTGGTCACTGTGAGGGTTTAAAAAGTGGTTATTCAACATGAGGCCCGATCCAAATGACATTTTGAATCATTTTTGGTAGAGTCCAAAAAATTCATTTTCTGATGAAAAACGATGACCCCGGACCAGTCGAACGTTGAAAAAATGGTCAATATTGATGAAATTTTAATATTTAATCTTTTGACTTTAAATGACGGTTGGATGTGAGTTATTACTTTTTCAACTAAAATAAGTGTGTTTAAAGTCATTTCTGTGCCTGAAATTGGTCAAAATTGAAGATTTTGAGTAAGCAAAACTCTGTAAAAATGGCAGTTTTGGTCACTGTGAGGGTTTAAAAAGTGGTTATTCAACATGAGGCCCGATCCAAATGACATTCTGAATTATTTTTGGTAGAGTCCAAAAAATCAATTTTCTGATGAAAAACGATGACCCCGGACCAGTCGAACGTTGAAAAAATGGTCAATATTGATGAAATTTTAATATTTAATCTTTTGACTTTAAATGACGGTTGGATGTGAGTTATTACTTTTTCAACTAAAATAAGTGTGTTTAAAGTCATTTCTGTGCCTGAAATTGGTCAAAATTGAAGATTTTGAGTAAGCAAAACTCTGTAAAAATTGCAGTTTTGGTCACTGTGAGGGTTTAAAAAGTGGTTATCAACATGAGGCCCGATCCAAATGACATTTTGAATCATTTTTGGTAGAGTCCAAAAAATCAATTTTCTGATGAAAAACGATGACCCCGGACCAGTCGAACGTTGAAAAAATGGTCAATATTGATGAAATTTTAACATTTAATCTTTTGACTTTAAATGACGGTTGGATGTGAGTTATTACTTTTTCAACTAAAATAAGTGTGTTTAAAGTCATTTCTGTGCCTGAAATTGGTCAAAATTGAAGATTTTGAGTAAGCAAAACTCTGTAAAAATGGCAATTTTGGTCACTGTGAGGGTTTAAAAAGTGGTTATTCAACATGAGGCCCGATCCAAATGACATTTTGAATCATTTTTGGTAGAGTCCAAAAAATCAATTTTCTGATGAAAAACGATGACCCCGGACCAGTCGAACGTTGAAAAAATGGTCAATATTGATGAAATTTTAACATTTAATCTTTTGACTTTAAATGACGGTTGGATGTGAGTTATTACTTTTTCAACTAAAATAAGTGTGTTTAAAGTCATTTCTGTGCCTGAAATTGGTCAAAATTGAAGATTTTGAGTAAGCAAAACTCTGTAAAAATGGCAATTTTGGTCACTGTGAGGGTTTAAAAAGTGGTTATTCAACATGAGGCCCGATCCAAATGACATTTTGAATCATTTTTGGTAGAGTCCAAAAAATTCATTTTCTGATGAAAAACGATGACCCCGGACCAGTCGAACGTTGAAAAAATGGTCAATATTGATGAAATTTTAATATTTAATCTTTTGACTTTAAATGACGGTTGGATGTGAGTTATTACTTTTTCAACTAAAATAAGTGTGTTTAAAGTCATTTCTGTGCCTGAAATTGGTCAAAATTGAAGATTTTGAGTAAGCAAAACTCTGTAAAAATGGCAGTTTTGGTCACTGTGAGGGTTTAAAAAGTGGTTATTCAACATGAGGCCCGATCCAAATGACATTTTGAATTATTTTTGGTAGAGTCCAAAAAATCAATTTTCTGATGAAAAACGATGACCCCGGACCAGTCGAACGTTGAAAAAATGGTCAATATTGATGAAATTTTAACATTTAATCTTTTGACTTTAAATGACGGTTGGATGTGAGTTATTACTTTTTCAACTAAAATAAGTGTGTTTAAAGTCATTTCTGTGCCTGAAATTGGTCAAAATTGAAGATTTCGAGTAAGCAAAACTCTGTAAAAATGGCAATTTTGGTCACTGTGAGGGTTTAAAAAGTGGTTATTCAACATGAGGCCCGATCCAAATGACATTTTGAATCATTTTTGGTAGAGTCCAAAAAATCAATTTTCTGATGAAAAACGATGACCCCGGACCAGTCGAACGTTGAAAAAATGGTCAATATTGATGAAATTTTAACATTTAATCTTTTGACTTTAAATGACGGTTGGATGTGAGTTATTACTTTTTCAACTAAAATAAGTGTGTTTAAAGTCATTTCTGTGCCTGAAATTGGTCAAAATTGAAGATTTTGAGTAAGCAAAACTCTGTAAAAATGGCAATTTTGGTCACTGTGAGGGTTTAAAAAGTGGTTATTCAACATGAGGCCCGATCCAAATGACATTTTGAATCATTTTTGGTAGAGTCCAAAAAATTCATTTTCTGATGAAAAACGATGACCCCGGACCAGTCGAACGTTGAAAAAATGGTCAATATTGATGAAATTTTAATATTTAATCTTTTGACTTTAAATGACGGTTGGATGTGAGTTATTACTTTTTCAACTAAAATAAGTGTGTTTAAAGTCATTTCTGTGCCTGAAATTGGTCAAAATTGAAGATTTTGAGTAAGCAAAACTCTGTAAAAATGGCAGTTTTGGTCACTGTGAGGGTTTAAAAAGTGGTTATTCAACATGAGGCCCGATCCAAATGGCATTTTGAATTATTTTTGGTAGAGTCCAAAAAATCAATTTTCTGATGAAAAACGATGACCCCGGACCAGTCGAACGTTGAAAAAATGGTCAATATTGATGAAATTTTAACATTTAATCTTTTGACTTTAAATGACGGTTGGATGTGAGTTATTACTTTTTCAACTAAAATAAGTGTGTTTAAAGTCATTTCTGTGCCTGAAATTGGTCAAAATTGAAGATTTTGAGTAAGCAAAACTCTGTAAAAATGGCAATTTTGGTCACTGTGAGGGTTTAAAAAGTGGTTATTCAACATGAGGCCCGATCCAAATGACATTTTGAATCATTTTTGGTAGAGTCCAAAAAATCCATTTTCTGATGAAAAACGATGACCCCGGACCAGTCGAACGTTGAAAAAATGGTCAATATTGATGAAATTTTAATATTTAATCTTTTGACTTTAAATGACGGTTGGATGTGAGTTATTACTTTTTCAACTAAAATAAGTGTGTTTAAAGTCATTTCTGTGCCTGAAATTGGTCAAAATTGAAGATTTTGAGTAAGCAAAACTCTGTAAAAATGGCAGTTTTGGTCACTGTGAGGGTTTAAAAAGTGGTTATTCAACATGAGGCCCGATCCAAATGACATTCTGAATTATTTTTGGTAGAGTCCAAAAAATCAATTTTCTGATGAAAAACGATGACCCCGGACCAGTCGAACGTTGAAAAAATGGTCAATATTGATGAAATTTTAATATTTAATCTTTTGACTTTAAATGACGGTTGGATGTGAGTTATTACTTTTTCAACTAAAATAAGTGTGTTTAAAGTCATTTCTGTGCCTGAAATTGGTCAAAATTGAAGATTTTGAGTAAGCAAAACTCTGTAAAAATTGCAGTTTTGGTCACTGTGAGGGTTTAAAAAGTGGTTATCAACATGAGGCCCGATCCAAATGACATTTTGAATCATTTTTGGTAGAGTCCAAAAAATCAATTTTCTGATGAAAAACGATGACCCCGGACCAGTCGAACGTTGAAAAAATGGTCAATATTGATGAAATTTTAACATTTAATCTTTTGACTTTAAATGACGGTTGGATGTGAGTTATTACTTTTTCAACTAAAATAAGTGTGTTTAAAGTCATTTCTGTGCCTGAAATTGGTCAAAATTGAAGATTTTGAGTAAGCAAAACTCTGTAAAAATGGCAATTTTGGTCACTGTGAGGGTTTAAAAAGTGGGTATTCAACATGAGGCCTGATCCAAATGACATTTTGAATCATTTTTGGTAGAGTCCAAAAAATCCATTTTCTGATGAAAAACGATGACCCCGGACCAGTCGAACATTGAAAAAATGGTCAATATTGATGACATTTTAACATTTAATCTTTTGACTTTAAATGACGGTTGGATGTGAGTTATTACTTTTTCAACTAAAATAAGTGTGTTTAAAGTCATTTCTGTGCCTGAAATTGGTCAAAATTGAAGATTTTGAGTAAGCAAAACTCTGTAAAAATGGCAGTTTTGGTCACTGTGAGGGTTTAAAAAGTGGTTATTCAACACGAGGCCCGATCCAAATGACATTTTGATTCATTTTTGGTAGAGTCCAAAAAATCAATTTTCTGATGAAAAACGATGACCCCGGACCAGTCGAACGTTGAAAAAATGGTCAATATTGATGAAATGTTAACATTTAATCTTTTGACTTTAAATGACGGTTGGATGTGAGTTATTACTTTTTCAACTAAAATAAGTGTGTTTAAAGTCATTTCTGTGCCTGAAATTGGTCAAAATTGAAGATTTTGAGTAAGCAAAACTCTGTAAAAATGGCAGTTTTGGTCACTGTGAGGGTTTAAAAAGTGGTTATTCAACATGAGGCCCGATCCAAATGACATTTTGAATCATTTTTGGTAGAGTCCAAAAAATCAATTTTCTGATGAAAAATGATGACCCCGGACCACTCGAACGTTGAAAAAATGGTCAATATTGATGAAATTTTAACATTTAATCTTTTGACTTTAAATGACGGTTGGATGTGAGTTATTACTTTTTCAACTAAAATAAGTGTGTTTAAAGTCATTTCTGTGCCTGAAATTGGTCAAAATTGAAGATTTTGAGTAAGCAAAACTCTGTAAAAATGGCAATTTTGGTCACTGTGAGGGTTTAAAAAGTGGTTATTCAACATGAGGCCCGATCCAAATGACATTTTGAATCATTTTTGGTAGAGTCCAAAAAATCAATTTTCTGATGAAAAACGATGACCCCGGACCAGTCGAACGTTGAAAAAATGGTCAATATTGATGAAATTTTAACATTTAATCTTTTGACTTTAAATGACGGTTGGATGTGAGTTATTACTTTTTCAACTAAAATAAGTGTGTTTAAAGTCATTTCTGTGCCTGAAATTGGTCAAAATTGAAGATTTTGAGTAAGCAAAACTCTGTAAAAATGGCAATTTTGGTCACTGTGAGGGTTTAAAAAGTGGTTATTCAACATGAGGCCCGATCCAAATGACATTTTGAATCATTTTTGGTAGAGTCCAAAAAATTCATTTTCTGATGAAAAACGATGACCCCGGACCAGTCGAACGTTGAAAAAATGGTCAATATTGATGAAATTTTAATATTTAATCTTTTGACTTTAAATGACGGTTGGATGTGAGTTATTACTTTTTCAACTAAAATAAGTGTGTTTAAAGTCATTTCTGTGCCTGAAATTGGTCAAAATTGAAGATTTTGAGTAAGCAAAACTCTGTAAAAATGGCAGTTTTGGTCACTGTGAGGGTTTAAAAAGTGGTTATTCAACATGAGGCCCGATCCAAATGACATTCTGAATTATTTTTGGTAGAGTCCAAAAAATCAATTTTCTGATGAAAAACGATGACCCCGGACCAGTCGAACGTTGAAAAAATGGTCAATATTGATGAAATTTTAATATTTAATCTTTTGACTTTAAATGACGGTTGGATGTGAGTTATTACTTTTTCAACTAAAATAAGTGTGTTTAAAGTCATTTCTGTGCCTGAAATTGGTCAAAATTGAAGATTTTGAGTAAGCAAAACTCTGTAAAAATTGCAGTTTTGGTCACTGTGAGGGTTTAAAAAGTGGTTATCAACATGAGGCCCGATCCAAATGACATTTTGAATCATTTTTGGTAGAGTCCAAAAAATCAATTTTCTGATGAAAAACGATGACCCCGGACCAGTCGAACGTTGAAAAAATGGTCAATATTGATGAAATTTTAATATTTAATCTTTTCACTTTAAATGACGGTTGGATGTGAGTTATTACTTTTTCAACTAAAATAAGTGTGTTTAAAGTCATTTCTGTGCCTGAAATTGGTCAAATTGAAGATTTTGAGTAAGCAAAACTCTGTAAAAATGGCAATTTTGGTCACTGTGAGGGTTTAAAAAGTGGTTATTCAACATGAGGCCCGATCCAAATGACATTTTGAATCATTTTTGGTAGAGTCCAAAAAAATCAATTTTCTGATGAAAAACGATGACCCCGGACCAGTCGAACGTTCAAAAAATGGTCAATATTGATGAAATTTTAACATTTAATCTTTTGACTTTAAATGACGGTTGGATGTGAGTTATTACTTTTTCAACTAAAATAAGTGTGTTTAAAGTCATTTCTGTGCCTGAAATTGGTCAAAATTGAAGATTTTGAGTAAGCAAAACTCTGTAAAAATGGCAATTTTGGTCACTGTGAGGGTTTAAAAAGTGGTTATTCAACATGAGGCCCGATCCAAATGACATTTTGAATCATTTTTGGTAGAGTCCAAAAAATCCATTTTCTGATGAAAAACGATGACCCCGGACCAGTCGAACGTTGAAAAAATTGTCAATATTGATGAAATTTTAACATTTAATCTTTTGACTTTAAATGACGGTTGGATGTGAGTTATTACTTTTTCAACTAAAATAAGTGTATTTAAAGTCATTTCTGTGCCTGAAATTGGTCAAAATTGAAGATTTTGAGTAAGCACAACTCTGTAAAAATTGCAGTTTTGGTCACTGTGAGGGTTTAAAAAGTGGTTATCAACATGAGGCCCGATCCAAATGACATTTTGAATCATTTTTGGTAGAGTCCAAAAAATCAATTTTCTGATGAAAAACGATGACCCCGGACCAGTCGAACGTTGAAAAAATGGTCAATATTGATGAAATTTTAACATTTAATCTTTTGACTTTAAATGACGGTTGGATGTGAGTTATTACTTTTTCAACTAAAATAAGTGTGTTTAAAGTAATTTCTGTGCCTGAAATTGGTCAAAATTGAAATTTTGAGTAAGCAAAACTCTGTAAAAATGGCAGTTTTGGTCACTGTGAGGGTTTAAAAAGTGGTTATTCAACATGAGGCCTGATCCAAATGACATTTTGAATCATTTTTGGTAGAGTCCAAAAAATCAATTTTCTGATGAAAAACGATGACCCCGGACCAGTCGAACGTTGAAAAAATGGTCAATATTGATGACATTTTAACATTTAATCTTTTGACTTTAAATGACGGTTGGATGTGAGTTATTACTTTTTCAACTAAAATAAGTGTGTTTAAAGTCATTTCTGTGCCTGAAATTGGTCAAAATTGAAGATTTTGAGTAAGCAAAACTCTGTAAAAATGGCAATTTTGGTCACTGTGAGGGTTTAAAAAGTGGTTATTCAACATGAGGCCCGATCCAAATGACATTTTGAATCATTTTTGGTAGAGTCCAAAAAATTCATTTTCTGATGAAAAACGATGACCCCGGACCAGTCGAACGTTGAAAAAATGGTCAATATTGATGAAATTTTAATATTTAATCTTTTGACTTTAAATGACGGTTGGATGTGAGTTATTACTTTTTCAACTAAAATAAGTGTGTTTAAAGTCATTTCTGTGCCTGAAATTGGTCAAAATTGAAGATTTTGAGTAAGCAAAACTCTGTAAAAATGGCAGTTTTGGTCACTGTGAGGGTTTAAAAAGTGGTTATTCAACATGAGGCCCGATCCAAATGACATTCTGAATTATTTTTGGTAGAGTCCAAAAAATCAATTTTCTGATGAAAAACGATGACCCCGGACCAGTCGAACGTTGAAAAAATGGTCAATATTGATGAAATTTTAATATTTAATCTTTTGACTTTAAATGACGGTTGGATGTGAGTTATTACTTTTTCAACTAAAATAAGTGTGTTTAAAGTCATTTCTGTGCCTGAAATTGGTCAAAATTGAAGATTTTGAGTAAGCAAAACTCTGTAAAAATTGCAGTTTTGGTCACTGTGAGGGTTTAAAAAGTGGTTATCAACATGAGGCCCGATCCAAATGACATTTTGAATCATTTTTGGTAGAGTCCAAAAAATCAATTTTCTGATGAAAAACGATGACCCCGGACCAGTCGAACGTTGAAAAAATGGTCAATATTGATGAAATTTTAACATTTAATCTTTTGACTTTAAATGACGGTTGGATGTGAGTTATTACTTTTTCAACTAAAATAAGTGTGTTTAAAGTCATTTCTGTGCCTGAAATTGGTCAAAATTGAAGATTTTGAGTAAGCAAAACTCTGTAAAAATGGCAATTTTGGTCACTGTGAGGGTTTAAAAAGTGGTTATTCAACATGAGGCCCGATCCAAATGACATTTTGAATCATTTTTGGTAGAGTCCAAAAAATCAATTTTCTGATGAAAAACGATGACCCCGGACCAGTCGAACGTTGAAAAAATGGTCAATATTGATGAAATTTTAACATTTAATCTTTTGACTTTAAATGACGGTTGGATGTGAGTTATTACTTTTTCAACTAAAATAAGTGTGTTTAAAGTCATTTCTGTGCCTGAAATTGGTCAAAATTGAAGATTTTGAGTAAGCAAAACTCTGTAAAAATGGCAATTTTGGTCACTGTGAGGGTTTAAAAAGTGGTTATTCAACATGAGGCCCGATCCAAATGACATTTTGAATCATTTTTGGTAGAGTCCAAAAAATTCATTTTCTGATGAAAAACGATGACCCCGGACCAGTCGAACGTTGAAAAAATGGTCAATATTGATGACATTTTAATATTTAATCTTTTGACTTTAAATGACGGTTGGATGTGAGTTATTACTTTTTCAACTAAAATAAGTGTGTTTAAAGTCATTTCTGTGCCTGAAATTGGTCAAAATTGAAGATTTTGAGTAAGCAAAACTCTGTAAAAATGGCAGTTTTGGTCACTGTGAGGGTTTAAAAAGTGGTTATTCAACATGAGGCCCGATCCAAATGACATTTTGAATTATTTTTGGTAGAGTCCAAAAAATCAATTTTCTGATGAAAAACGATGACCCCGGACCAGTCGAACGTTGAAAAAATGGTCAATATTGATGAAATTTTAACATTTAATCTTTTGACTTTAAATGACGGTTGGATGTGAGTTATTACTTTTTCAACTAAAATAAGTGTGTTTAAAGTCATTTCTGTGCCTGAAATTGGTCAAAATTGAAGATTTCGAGTAAGCAAAACTCTGTAAAAATGGCAATTTTGGTCACTGTGAGGGTTTAAAAAGTGGTTATTCAACATGAGGCCCGATCCAAATGACATTTTGAATCATTTTTGGTAGAGTCCAAAAAATCAATTTTCTGATGAAAAACGATGACCCCGGACCAGTCGAACGTTGAAAAAATGGTCAATATTGATGAAATTTTAACATTTAATCTTTTGACTTTAAATGACGGTTGGATGTGAGTTATTACTTTTTCAACTAAAATAAGTGTGTTTAAAGTCATTTCTAAGCCTGAAATTGGTCAAAATTGAAGATTTTGAGTAAGCAAAACTCTGTAAAAATGGCAATTTTGGTCACTGTGAGGGTTTAAAAAGTGGTTATTCAACATGAGGCCCGATCCAAATGACATTTTGAATCATTTTTGGTAGAGTCCAAAAAATTCATTTTCTGATGAAAAACGATGACCCCGGACCAGTCGAACGTTGAAAAAATGGTCAATATTGATGAAATTTTAATATTTAATCTTTTGACTTTAAATGACGGTTGGATGTGAGTTATTACTTTTTCAACTAAAATAAGTGTGTTTAAAGTCATTTCTGTGCCTGAAATTGGTCAAAATTGAAGATTTTGAGTAAGCAAAACTCTGTAAAAATGGCAGTTTTGGTCACTGTGAGGGTTTAAAAAGTGGTTATTCAACATGAGGCCCGATCCAAATGGCATTTTGAATTATTTTTGGTAGAGTCCAAAAAATCAATTTTCTGATGAAAAACGATGACCCCGGACCAGTCGAACGTTGAAAAAATGGTCAATATTGATGAAATTTTAACATTTAATCTTTTGACTTTAAATGACGGTTGGATGTGAGTTATTACTTTTTCAACTAAAATAAGTGTGTTTAAAGTCATTTCTGTGCCTGAAATTGGTCAAAATTGAAGATTTTGAGTAAGCAAAACTCTGTAAAAATGGCAATTTTGGTCACTGTGAGGGTTTAAAAAGTGGTTATTCAACATGAGGCCCGATCCAAATGACATTTTGAATCATTTTTGGTAGAGTCCAAAAAATCCATTTTCTGATGAAAAACGATGACCCCGGACCAGTCGAACGTTGAAAAAATGGTCAATATTGATGAAATTTTAATATTTAATCTTTTGACTTTAAATGACGGTTGGATGTGAGTTATTACTTTTTCAACTAAAATAAGTGTGTTTAAAGTCATTTCTGTGCCTGAAATTGGTCAAAATTGAAGATTTTGAGTAAGCAAAACTCTGTAAAAATGGCAGTTTTGGTCACTGTGAGGGTTTAAAAAGTGGTTATTCAACATGAGGCCCGATCCAAATGACATTCTGAATTATTTTTGGTAGAGTCCAAAAAATCAATTTTCTGATGAAAAACGATGACCCCGGACCAGTCGAACGTTGAAAAAATGGTCAATATTGATGAAATTTTAATATTTAATCTTTTGACTTTAAATGACGGTTGGATGTGAGTTATTACTTTTTCAACTAAAATAAGTGTGTTTAAAGTCATTTCTGTGCCTGAAATTGGTCAAAATTGAAGATTTTGAGTAAGCAAAACTCTGTAAAAATGGCAGTTTTGGTCACTGTGAGGGTTTAAAAAGTGGTTATTCAACATGAGGCCCGATCCAAATGACATTCTGAATTATTTTTGGTAGAGTCCAAAAAATCAATTTTCTGATGAAAAACGATGACCCCGGACCAGTCGAACGTTGAAAAAATGGTCAATATTGATGAAATTTTAATATTTAATCTTTTGACTTTAAATGACGGTTGGATGTGAGTTATTACTTTTTCAACTAAAATAAGTGTGTTTAAAGTCATTTCTGTGCCTGAAATTGGTCAAAATTGAAGATTTTGAGTAAGCAAAACTCTGTAAAAATGGCAGTTTTGGTCACTGTGAGGGTTTAAAAAGTGGTTATTCAACATGAGGCCCGATCCAAATGACATTTTGAATTATTTTTGGTAGAGTCCAAAAAATCAATTTTCTGATGAAAAACGATGACCCCGGACCAGTCGAACGTTGAAAAAATGGTCAATATTGATGAAATTTTAACATTTAATCTTTTGACTTTAAATGACGGTTGGATGTGAGTTATTACTTTTTCAACTAAAATAAGTGTGTTTAAAGTCATTTCTGTGCCTGAAATTGGTCAAAATTGAAGATTTCGAGTAAGCAAAACTCTGTAAAAATGGCAATTTTGGTCACTGTGAGGGTTTAAAAAGTGGTTATTCAACATGAGGCCCGATCCAAATGACATTTTGAATCATTTTTGGTAGAGTCCAAAAAATCAATTTTCTGATGAAAAACGATGACCCCGGACCAGTCGAACGTTGAAAAAATGGTCAATATTGATGAAATTTTAACATTTAATCTTTTGACTTTAAATGACGGTTGGATGTGAGTTATTACTTTTTCAACTAAAATAAGTGTGTTTAAAGTCATTTCTGTGCCTGAAATTGGTCAAAATTGAAGATTTTGAGTAAGCAAAACTCTGTAAAAATGGCAATTTTGGTCACTGTGAGGGTTTAAAAAGTGGTTATTCAACATGAGGCCCGATCCAAATGACATTTTGAATCATTTTTGGTAGAGTCCAAAAAATTCATTTTCTGATGAAAAACGATGACCCCGGACCAGTCGAACGTTGAAAAAATGGTCAATATTGATGAAATTTTAATATTTAATCTTTTGACTTTAAATGACGGTTGGATGTGAGTTATTACTTTTTCAACTAAAATAAGTGTGTTTAAAGTCATTTCTGTGCCTGAAATTGGTCAAAATTGAAGATTTTGAGTAAGCAAAACTCTGTAAAAATGGCAGTTTTGGTCACTGTGAGGGTTTAAAAAGTGGTTATTCAACATGAGGCCCGATCCAAATGGCATTTTGAATTATTTTTGGTAGAGTCCAAAAAATCAATTTTCTGATGAAAAACGATGACCCCGGACCAGTCGAACGTTGAAAAAATGGTCAATATTGATGAAATTTTAACATTTAATCTTTTGACTTTAAATGACGGTTGGATGTGAGTTATTACTTTTTCAACTAAAATAAGTGTGTTTAAAGTCATTTCTGTGCCTGAAATTGGTCAAAATTGAAGATTTTGAGTAAGCAAAACTCTGTAAAAATGGCAATTTTGGTCACTGTGAGGGTTTAAAAAGTGGTTATTCAACATGAGGCCCGATCCAAATGACATTTTGAATCATTTTTGGTAGAGTCCAAAAAATCCATTTTCTGATGAAAAACGATGACCCCGGACCAGTCGAACGTTGAAAAAATGGTCAATATTGATGAAATTTTAATATTTAATCTTTTGACTTTAAATGACGGTTGGATGTGAGTTATTACTTTTTCAACTAAAATAAGTGTGTTTAAAGTCATTTCTGTGCCTGAAATTGGTCAAAATTGAAGATTTTGAGTAAGCAAAACTCTGTAAAAATGGCAGTTTTGGTCACTGTGAGGGTTTAAAAAGTGGTTATTCAACATGAGGCCCGATCCAAATGACATTCTGAATTATTTTTGGTAGAGTCCAAAAAATCAATTTTCTGATGAAAAACGATGACCCCGGACCAGTCGAACGTTGAAAAAATGGTCAATATTGATGAAATTTTAATATTTAATCTTTTGACTTTAAATGACGGTTGGATGTGAGTTATTACTTTTTCAACTAAAATAAGTGTGTTTAAAGTCATTTCTGTGCCTGAAATTGGTCAAAATTGAAGATTTTGAGTAAGCAAAACTCTGTAAAAATTGCAGTTTTGGTCACTGTGAGGGTTTAAAAAGTGGTTATCAACATGAGGCCCGATCCAAATGACATTTTGAATCATTTTTGGTAGAGTCCAAAAAATCAATTTTCTGATGAAAAACGATGACCCCGGACCAGTCGAACGTTGAAAAAATGGTCAATATTGATGAAATTTTAACATTTAATCTTTTGACTTTAAATGACGGTTGGATGTGAGTTATTACTTTTTCAACTAAAATAAGTGTGTTTAAAGTCATTTCTGTGCCTGAAATTGGTCAAAATTGAAGATTTTGAGTAAGCAAAACTCTGTAAAAATGGCAATTTTGGTCACTGTGAGGGTTTAAAAAGTGGTTATTCAACATGAGGCCCGATCCAAATGACATTTTGAATCATTTTTGGTAGAGTCCAAAAAATTCATTTTCTGATGAAAAACGATGACCCCGGACCAGTCGAACGTTGAAAAAATGGTCAATATTGATGAAATTTTAATATTTAATCTTTTGACTTTAAATGACGGTTGGATGTGAGTTATTACTTTTTCAACTAAAATAAGTGTGTTTAAAGTCATTTCTGTGCCTGAAATTGGTCAAAATTGAAGATTTTGAGTAAGCAAAACTCTGTAAAAATGGCAGTTTTGGTCACTGTGAGGGTTTAAAAAGTGGTTATTCAACATGAGGCCCGATCCAAATGACATTTTGAATTATTTTTGGTAGAGTCCAAAAAATCAATTTTCTGATGAAAAACGATGACCCCGGACCAGTCGAACGTTGAAAAAATGGTCAATATTGATGAAATTTTAACATTTAATCTTTTGACTTTAAATGACGGTTGGATGTGAGTTATTACTTTTTCAACTAAAATAAGTGTGTTTAAAGTCATTTCTGTGCCTGAAATTGGTCAAAATTGAAGATTTCGAGTAAGCAAAACTCTGTAAAAATGGCAATTTTGGTCACTGTGAGGGTTTAAAAAGTGGTTATTCAACATGAGGCCCGATCCAAATGACATTTTGAATCATTTTTGGTAGAGTCCAAAAAATCCATTTTCTGATGAAAAACGATGACCCCGGACCAGTCGAACGTTGAAAAAATGGTCAATATTGATGAAATTTTAACATTTAATCTTTTGACTTTAAATGACGGTTGGATGTGAGTTATTACTTTTTCAACTAAAATAAGTGTGTTTAAAGTCATTTCTGTGCCTGAAATTGGTCAAAATTGAAGATTTTGAGTAAGCAAAACTCTGTAAAAATGGCAATTTTGGTCACTGTGAGGGTTTAAAAAGTGGTTATTCAACATGAGGCCCGATCCAAATGACATTTTGAATCATTTTTGGTAGAGTCCAAAAAATTCATTTTCTGATGAAAAACGATGACCCCGGACCAGTCGAACGTTGAAAAAATGGTCAATATTGATGAAATTTTAATATTTAATCTTTTGACTTTAAATGACGGTTGGATGTGAGTTATTACTTTTTCAACTAAAATAAGTGTGTTTAAAGTCATTTCTGTGCCTGAAATTGGTCAAAATTGAAGATTTTGAGTAAGCAAAACTCTGTAAAAATGGCAGTTTTGGTCACTGTGAGGGTTTAAAAAGTGGTTATTCAACATGAGGCCCGATCCAAATGACATTTTGAATTATTTTTGGTAGAGTCCAAAAAATCAATTTTCTGATGAAAAACGATGACCCCGGACCAGTCGAACGTTGAAAAAATGGTCAATATTGATGAAATTTTAACATTTAATCTTTTGACTTTTAATGACGGTTGGATGTGAGTTATTACTTTTTCAACTAAAATAAGTGTGTTTAAAGTCATTTCTGTGCCTGAAATTGGTCAAAATTGAAGATTTTGAGTAAGCAAAACTCTGTAAAAATGGCAATTTTGGTCACTGTGAGGGTTTAAAAAGTGGTTATTCAACATGAGGCCCGATCCAAATGACATTTTGAATCATTTTTGGTAGAGTCCAAAAAATTAATTTTCTGATGAAAAACGATGACCCCGGACCAGTCGAACGTTGAAAAAATGGTCAATATTGATGAAATTTTAATATTTAATCTTTTGACTTTAAATGACGGTTGGATGTGAGTTATTACTTTTTCAACTAAAATAAGTGTGTTTAAAGTCATTTCTGTGCCTGAAATTGGTCAAAATTGAAGATTTTGAGTAAGCAAAACTCTGTAAAAATTGCAGTTTTGGTCACTGTGAGGGTTTAAAAAGTGGTTATCAACATGAGGCCCGATCCAAATGACATTTTGAATCATTTTTGGTAGAGTCCAAAAAATCAATTTTCTGATGAAAAACGATGACCCCGGACCAGTCGAACGTTGAAAAAATGGTCAATATTGATGAAATTTTAACATTTAATCTTTTGACTTTAAATGACGGTTGGATGTGAGTTATTACTTTTTCAACTAAAATAAGTGTGTTTAAAGTCATTTCTGTGCCTGAAATTGGTCAAAATTGTAGATTTTGAGTAAGCAAAACTCTGTAAAAATGGCAGTTTTGGTCACTGTGAGGGTTTAAAAAGTGGTTATTCAACATGAGGCCCGATCCAAATGACATTTTGAATTATTTTTGGTAGAGTCCAAAAAATCAATTTTCTGATGAAAAACGATGACCCCGGACCAGTCGAACGTTGAAAAAATGGTCAATATTGATGAAATTTTAACATTTAATCTTTTGACTTTAAATGACGGTTGGATGTGAGTTATTACTTTTTCAACTAAAATAAGTGTGTTTAAAGTCATTTCTGTGCCTGAAATTGGTCAAAATTGAAGATTTTGAGTAAGCAAAACTCTGTAAAAATGGCAATTTTGGTCACTGTGAGGGTTTAAAAAGTGGTTATTCAACATGAGGCCCGATCCAAATGACATTTTGAATCATTCTTGGTAGAGTCCAAAAAATCAATTTTCTGATGAAAAACGATGACCCCGGACCAGTCGAACGTTGAAAAAATGGTCAATATTGATGAAATTTTAATATTTAATCTTTTGACTTTAAATGACGGTTGGATGTGAGTTATTACTTTTTCAACTAAAATAAGTGTGTTTAAAGTCATTTCTGTGCCTGAAATTGGTCAAAATTGAAGATTTTGAGTAAGCAAAACTCTGTAAAAATGGCAGTTTTGGTCACTGTGAGGGTTTAAAAAGTGGTTATTCAACATGAGGCCCGATCCAAATGACATTTTGAATTATTTTTGGTAGAGTCCAAAAAATCAATTTTCTGATGAAAAACGATGACCCCGGACCAGTCGAACGTTGAAAAAATGGTCAATATTGATGAAATTTTAACATTTAATCTTTTGACTTTAAATGACGGTTGGATGTGAGTTATTACTTTTTCAACTAAAATAAGTGTGTTTAAAGTCATTTCTGTGCCTGAAATTGGTCAAAATTGAAGATTTCGAGTAAGCAAAACTCTGTAAAAATGGCAATTTTGGTCACTGTGAGGGTTTAAAAAGTGGTTATTCAACATGAGGCCCGATCCAAATGACATTTTGAATCATTTTTGGTAGAGTCCAAAAAATCCATTTTCTGATGAAAAACGATGACCCCGGACCAGTCGAACGTTGAAAAAATTGTCAATATTGATGAAATTTTAACATTTAATCTTTTGACTTTAAATGACGGTTGGATGTGAGTTATTACTTTTTCAACTAAAATAAGTGTATTTAAAGTCATTTCTGTGCCTGAAATTGGTTAAATTGAAGATTTTGAGTAAGCAAAACTCTGTAAAAATGGCAATTTTGGTCACTGTGAGGGTTTAAAAAGTGGTTATTCAACATGAGGCCTGATCCAAATGACATTTTGAATCATTTTTGGTAGAGTCCAAAAAATCAATTTTCTGATGAAAAACGATGACCCCGGACCAGTCGAACATTGAAAAAATGGTCAATATTGATGAAATTTTAACATTTAATCTTTTGACTTTAAATGACGGTTGGATGTGAGTTATTACTTTTTCAACTAAAATAAGTGTGTTTAAAGTCATTTCTGTGCCTGAAATTGGTCAAAATTGAAGATTTTGAGTAAGCAAAACTCTGTAAAAATGGCAATTTTGGTCACTGTGAGGGTTTAAAAAGTGGTTATTCAACATGAGGCCCGATCCAAATGACATTTTGAATCATTTTTGGTAGAGTCCAAAAAATCAAGTTTCTGATGAAAAACGATGACCCCGGACCAGTCGAACGTTGAAAAAATGGTCAATATTGATGAAATTTTAACATTTAATCTTTTGACTTTAAATGACGGTTGGATGTGAGTTATTACTTTTTCAACTAAAATAAGTGTGTTTAAAGTCATTTCTGTGCCTGAAATTGGTCAAAATTGAAGATTTTGAGTAAGCAAAACTCTGTAAAAATGGCAATTTTGGTCACTGTGAGGGTTTAAAAAGTGGTTATTCAACATGAGGCCCGATCCAAATGACATTTTGAATCATTTTTGGTAGAGTCCAAAAAATCAATTTTCTGATGAAAAACGATGACCCCGGACCAGTCGAACGTTGAAAAAATGGTCAATATTGATGAAATTTTTACATTTAATCTTTTCACTTTAAATGACGGTTGGATGTGAGTTATTAATTTTTCAACTAAAATAAGTGTGTTTAAAGTCATTTCTGTGCCTGAAATTGGTCAAAATTGAAGATTTTGAGTAAGCAAAACTCTGTAAAAATGGCAATTTTGGTCACTGTGAGGGTTTAAAAAGTGGTTATTCAACATGAGGCCCGATCCAAATGACATTTTGAATCATTTTTGGTAGAGTCCAAAAAATCAATTTTCTGATGAAAAACGATGACCCCGGACCAGTCGAACGTTGAAAAAATGGTCAATATTGATGAAATTTTAACATTTAATCTTTTGACTTTAAATGACGGTTGGATGTGAGTTATTACTTTTTCAACTAAAATAAGTGTGTTTAAAGTCATTTCTGTGCCTGAAATTGGTCAAAATTGAATATTTTGAGTAAGCAAAACTCTGTAAAAATGGCAGTTTTGGTCACTGTGAGGGTTTAAAAAGTGGTTATTCAACATGAGGCCTGATCCAAATGACATTTTGAATCATTTTTGGTAGAGTCCAAAAAATCCATTTTCTGATGAAAAACGATGACCCCGGACCAGTCGAACATTGAAAAAATGGTCAATATTGATGACATTTTAACATTTAATCTTTTGACTTTAAATGACGGTTGGATGTGAGTTATTACTTTTTCAACTAAAATAAGTGTGTTTAAAGTCATTTCTGTGCCTGAAATTGGTCAAAATTGAAGATTTTGAGTAAGCAAAACTCTGTAAAAATGGCAGTTTTGGTCACTGTGAGGGTTTAAAAAGTGGTTATTCAACACGAGGCCCGATCCAAATGACATTTTGATTCATTTTTGGTAGAGTCCAAAAAATCAATTTTCTGATGAAAAACGATGACCCCGGACCAGTCGAACGTTGAAAAAATGGTCAATATTGATGAAATTTTAACATTTAATCTTTTGACTTTAAATGACGGTTGGATGTGAGTTATTACTTTTTCAACTAAAATAAGTGTGTTTAAAGTCATTTCTGTGCCTGAAATTGGTCAAAATTGAAGATTTTGAGTAAGCAAAACTCTGTAAAAATGGCAGTTTTGGTCACTGTGAGGGTTTAAAAAGTGGTTATTCAACATGAGGCCCGATCCAAATGACATTTTGAATCATTTTTGGTAGAGTCCAAAAAATCAATTTTCTGATGAAAAATGATGACCCCGGACCACTCGAACGTTGAAAAAATGGTCAATATTGATGAAATTTTAACATTTAATCTTTTGACTTTAAATAACGGTTGGATGTGAGTTATTACTTTTTCAACTAAAATAAGTGTGTTTAAAGTCATTTCTGTGCCTGAAATTGGTCAAAATTGAAGATTTTGAGTAAGCAAAACTCTGTAAAAATGGCAATTTTGGTCACTGTGAGGGTTTAAAAAGTGGTTATTCAACATGAGGCCCGATCCAAATGACATTTTGAATCATTTTTGGTAGAGTCCAAAAAATCAATTTTCTGATGAAAAACGATGACCCCGGACCAGTCGAACGTTGAAAAAATGGTCAATATTGATGAAATTTTAACATTTAATCTTTTGACTTTAAATGACGGTTGGATGTGAGTTATTACTTTTTCAACTAAAATAAGTGTGTTTAAAGTCATTTCTGTGCCTGAAATTGGTCAAAATTGAAGATTTTGAGTAAGCAAAACTCTGTAAAAATGGCAATTTTGGTCACTGTGAGGGTTTAAAAAGTGGTTATTCAACATGAGGCCCGATCCAAATGACATTTTGAATCATTTTTGGTAGAGTCCAAAAAATTCATTTTCTGATGAAAAACGATGACCCCGGACCAGTCGAACGTTGAAAAAATGGTCAATATTGATGAAATTTTAATATTTAATCTTTTGACTTTAAATGACGGTTGGATGTGAGTTATTACTTTTTCAACTAAAATAAGTGTGTTTAAAGTCATTTCTGTGCCTGAAATTGGTCAAAATTGAAGATTTTGAGTAAGCAAAACTCTGTAAAAATGGCAGTTTTGGTCACTGTGAGGGTTTAAAAAGTGGTTATTCAACATGAGGCCCGATCCAAATGACATTCTGAATTATTTTTGGTAGAGTCCAAAAAATCAATTTTCTGATGAAAAACGATGACCCCGGACCAGTCGAACGTTGAAAAAATGGTCAATATTGATGAAATTTTAATATTTAATCTTTTGACTTTAAATGACGGTTGGATGTGAGTTATTACTTTTTCAACTAAAATAAGTGTGTTTAAAGTCATTTCTGTGCCTGAAATTGGTCAAAATTGAAGATTTTGAGTAAGCAAAACTCTGTAAAAATTGCAGTTTTGGTCACTGTGAGGGTTTAAAAAGTGGTTATCAACATGAGGCCCGATCCAAATGACATTTTGAATCATTTTTGGTAGAGTCCAAAAAATCAATTTTCTGATGAAAAACGATGACCCCGGACCAGTCGAACGTTGAAAAAATGGTCAATATTGATGAAATTTTAACATTTAATCTTTTGACTTTAAATGACGGTTGGATGTGAGTTATTACTTTTTCAACTAAAATAAGTGTGTTTAAAGTCATTTCTGTGCCTGAAATTGGTCAAAATTGAAGATTTTGAGTAAGCAAAACTCTGTAAAAATGGCAGTTTTGGTCACTGTGAGGGTTTAAAAAGTGGTTATTCAACATGAGGCCCGATCCAAATGACATTTTGAATTATTTTTGGTAGAGTCCAAAAAATCAATTTTCTGATGAAAAACGATGACCCCGGACCAGTCGAACGTTGAAAAAATGGTCAATATTGATGAAATTTTAACATTTAATCTTTTGACTTTAAATGACGGTTGGATGTGAGTTATTACTTTTTCAACTAAAATAAGTGTGTTTAAAGTCATTTCTGTGCCTGAAATTGGTCAAAATTGAAGATTTCGAGTAAGCAAAACTCTGTAAAAATGGCAATTTTGGTCACTGTGAGGGTTTAAAAAGTGGTTATTCAACATGAGGCCCGATCCAAATGACATTTTGAATCATTTTTGGTAGAGTCCAAAAAATCCATTTTCTGATGAAAAACGATGACCCCGGACCAGTCGAACGTTGAAAAAATGGTCAATATTGATGAAATTTTAACATTTAATCTTTTGACTTTAAATGACGGTTGGATGTGAGTTATTACTTTTTCAACTAAAATAAGTGTGTTTAAAGTCATTTCTGTGCCTGAAATTGGTCAAAATTGAAGATTTTGAGTAAGCAAAACTCTGTAAAAATGGCAATTTTGGTCACTGTGAGGGTTTAAAAAGTGGTTATTCAACATGAGGCCCGATCCAAATGACATTTTGAATCATTTTTGGTAGAGTCCAAAAAATTCATTTTCTGATGAAAAACGATGACCCCGGACCAGTCGAACGTTGAAAAAATGGTCAATATTGATGAAATTTTAATATTTAATCTTTTGACTTTAAATGACGGTTGGATGTGAGTTATTACTTTTTCAACTAAAATAAGTGTGTTTAAAGTCATTTCTGTGCCTGAAATTGGTCAAAATTAAAGATTTTGAGTAAGCAAAACTCTGTAAAAATGGCAGTTTTGGTCACTGTGAGGGTTTAAAAAGTGGTTATTCAACATGAGGCCCGATCCAAATGACATTTTGAATTATTTTTGGTAGAGTCCAAAAAATCAATTTTCTGATGAAAAACGATGACCCCGGACCAGTCGAACGTTGAAAAAATGGTCAATATTGATGAAATTTTAACATTTAATCTTTTGACTTTAAATGACGGTTGGATGTGAGTTATTACTTTTTCAACTAAAATAAGTGTGTTTAAAGTCATTTCTGTGCCTGAAATTGGTCAAAATTGAAGATTTCGAGTAAGCAAAACTCTGTAAAAATGGCAATTTTGGTCACTGTGAGGGTTTAAAAAGTGGTTATTCAACATGAGGCCCGATCCAAATGACATTTTGAATCATTTTTGGTAGAGTCCAAAAAATCCATTTTCTGATGAAAAACGATGACCCCGGACCAGTCGAACGTTGAAAAAATGGTCAATATTGATGAAATTTTAACATTTAATCTTTTGACTTTAAATGACGGTTGGATGTGAGTTATTACTTTTTCAACTAAAATAAGTGTGTTTAAAGTCATTTCTGTGCCTGAAATTGGTCAAAATTGAAGATTTTGAGTAAGCAAAACTCTGTAAAAATTGCAATTTTGGTCACTGTGAGGGTTTAAAAAGTGGTTATTCAACATGAGGCCCGATCCAAATGACATTTTGAATCATTTTTGGTAGAGTCCAAAAAATTCATTTTCTGATGAAAAACGATGACCCCGGACCAGTCGAACGTTGAAAAAATGGTCAATATTGATGAAATTTTAATATTTAATCTTTTGACTTTAAATGACGGTTGGATGTGAGTTATTACTTTTTCAACTAAAATAAGTGTGTTTAAAGTCATTTCTGTGCCTGAAATTGGTCAAAATTGAAGATTTTGAGTAAGCAAAACTCTGTAAAAATGGCAGTTTTGGTCACTGTGAGGGTTTAAAAAGTGGTTATTCAACATGAGGCCCGATCCAAATGACATTTTGAATTATTTTTGGTAGAGTCCAAAAAATCAATTTTCTGATGAAAAACGATGACCCCGGACCAGTCGAACGTTGAAAAAATGGTCAATATTGATGAAATTTTAACATTTAATCTTTTGACTTTAAATGACGGTTGGATGTGAGTTATTACTTTTTCAACTAAAATAAGTGTGTTTAAAGTCATTTCTGTGCCTGAAATTGGTCAAAATTGAAGATTTTGAGTAAGCAAAACTCTGTAAAAATGGCAATTTTGGTCACTGTGAGGGTTTAAAAAGTGGTTATTCAACATGAGGCCCGATCCAAATGACATTTTGAATCATTTTTGGTAGAGTCCAAAAAATTAATTTTCTGATGAAAAACGATGACCCCGGACCAGTCGAACGTTGAAAAAATGGTCAATATTGATGAAATTTTAATATTTAATCTTTTGACTTTAAATGACGGTTGGATGTGAGGTATTACTTTTTCAACTAAAATAAGTGTGTTTAAAGTCATTTCTGTGCCTGAAATTGGTCAAAATTGAAGATTTTGAGTAAGCAAAACTCTGTAAAAATTGCTGTTTTGGTCACTGTGAGGGTTTAAAAAGTGGTTATCAACATGAGGCCCGATCCAAATGACATTTTGAATCATTTTTGGTAGAGTCCAAAAAATCAATTTTCTGATGAAAAACGATGACCCCGGACCAGTCGAACGTTGAAAAAATGGTCAATATTGATGAAATTTTAACATTTAATCTTTTGACTTTAAATGACGGTTGGATGTGAGTTATTACTTTTTCAACTAAAATAAGTGTGTTTAAAGTCATTTCTGTGCCTGAAATTGGTCAAAATTGAAGATTTTGAGTAAGCAAAACTCTGTAAAAATGGCAGTTTTGGTCACTGTGAGGGTTTAAAAAGTGGTTATTCAACATGAGGCCCGATCCAAATGACATTTTGAATTATTTTTGGTAGAGTCCAAAAAATCAATTTTCTGATGAAAAACGATGACCCCGGACCAGTCGAACGTTGAAAAAATGGTCAATATTGATGAAATTTTAACATTTAATCTTTTGACTTTAAATGACGGTTGGATGTGAGTTATTACTTTTTCAACTAAAATAAGTGTGTTTAAAGTCATTTCTGTGCCTGAAATTGGTCAAAATTGAAGATTTTGAGTAAGCAAAACTCTGTAAAAATGGCAGTTTTGGTCACTGTGAGGGTTTAAAAAGTGGTTATTCAACATGAGGCCTGATCCAAATGACTTTTTGAATCATTTTTGGTAGAGTCCAAAAAATCCATTTTCTGATGAAAAACGATGACCCCGGACCAGTCGAACATTGAAAAAATGGTCAATATTGATGACATTTTAACATTTAATCTTTTGACTTTAAATGACGGTTGGATGTGAGTTATTACTTTTTCAACTAAAATAAGTGTGTTTAAAGTCATTTCTGTGCCTGAAATTGGTCAAAATTGAAGATTTTGAGTAAGCAAAACTCTGTAAAAATGGCAGTTTTGGTCACTGTGAGGGTTTAAAAAGTGGTTATTCAACACGAGGCCCGATCCAAATGACATTTTGATTCATTTTTGGTAGAGTCCAAAAAATCAATTTTCTGATGAAAAACGATGACCCCGGACCAGTCGAACGTTGAAAAAATGGTCAATATTGATGAAATGTTAACATTTAATCTTTTGACTTTAAATGACGGTTGGATGTGAGTTATTACTTTTTCAACTAAAATAAGTGTGTTTAAAGTCATTTCTGTGCCTGAAATTGGTCAAAATTGAAGATTTTGAGTAAGCAAAACTCTGTAAAAATGGCAGTTTTGGTCACTGTGAGGGTTTAAAAAGTGGTTATTCAACATGAGGCCCGATCCAAATGACATTTTGAATCATTTTTGGTAGAGTCCAAAAAATCAATTTTCTGATGAAAAACGATGACCCCGGACCAGAACGTTGAAAAAATGGTCAATATTGATGAAATTTTAATATTTAATCTTTTCACTTTAAATGACGGTTGGATGTGAGTTATTACTTTTTCAACTAAAATAAGTGTGTTTAAAGTCATTTCTGTGCCTGAAATTGGTCAAAATTGAAGATTTTGAGTAAGCAAAACTCTGTAAAAATGGCAATTTTGGTCACTGTGAGGGTTTAAAAAGTGGTTATTCAACATGAGGCCCGATCCAAATGACATTTTGAATCATTTTTGGTAGAGTCCAAAAAATCAATTTTCTGATGAAAAACGATGACCCCGGACCAGTCGAACATTCAAAAAATGGTCAATATTGATGAAATTTTAACATTTAATCTTTTGACTTTAAATGACGGTTGGATGTGAGTTATTACTTTTTCAACTAAAATAAGTGTGTTTAAAGTCATTTCTGTGCCTGAAATTGGTCAAAATTGAAGATTTCGAGTAAGCAAAACTCTGTAACAATGGCAATTTTGGTCACTGTGAGGGTTTAAAAAGTGGTTATTCAACATGAGGCCCGATCCAAATGACATTTTGAATCATTTTTGGTAGAGTCCAAAAAATCCATTTTCTGATGAAAAACGATGACCCCGGACCAGTCGAACGTTGAAAAAATTGTCAATATTGATGAAATTTTAACATTTAATCTTTTGACTTTAAATGACGGTTGGATGTGAGTTATTACTTTTTCAACTAAAATAAGTGTATTTAAAGTCATTTCTGTGCCTGAAATTGGTCAAAATTGAAGATTTTGAGTAAGCAAAACTCTGTAAAAATGGCAGTTTTGGTCACTGTGAGGGTTTAAAAAGTGGTTATTCAACATGAGGCCCGATCCAAATGACATTTTGAATCATTTTTGGTAGAGTCCAAAAAATCAATTTTCTGATGAAAAACGATGACCCCGGACCAGTCGAACGTTGAAAAAATGGTCAATATTGATGAAATTTTAACATTTAATCTTTTGACTTTAAATGACGGTTGGATGTGAGTTATTACTTTTTCAACTAAAATAAGTGTGTTTAAAGTCATTTCTGTGCCTGAAATTGGTCAAAATTGAAGATTTCGAGTAAGCAAAACTCTGTAAAAATGGCAGTTTTGGTCACTGTGAGGGTTTAAAAAGTGGTTATTCAACATGAGGCCCGATCCAAATGACATTCTGAATTATTTTTGGTAGAGTCCAAAAAATCAATTTTCTGATGAAAAACGATGACCCCGGACCAGTCGAACGTTGAAAAAATGGTCAATATTGATGAAATTTTAATATTTAATCTTTTGACTTTAAATGACGGTTGGATGTGAGTTATTACTTTTTCAACTAAAATAAGTGTGTTTAAAGTCATTTCTGTGCCTGAAATTGGTCAAAATTGAAGATTTTGAGTAAGCAAAACTCTGTAAAAATTGCAGTTTTGGTCACTGTGAGGGTTTAAAAAGTGGTTATCAACATGAGGCCCGATCCAAATGACATTTTGAATCATTTTTGGTAGAGTCCAAAAAATCAATTTTCTGATGAAAAACGATGACCCCGGACCAGTCGAACGTTGAAAAAATGGTCAATATTGATGAAATTTTAATATTTAATCTTTTCACTTTAAATGACGGTTGGATGTGAGTTATTACTTTTTCAACTAAAATAAGTGTGTTTAAAGTCATTTCTGTGCCTGAAATTGGTCAAATTGAAGATTTTGAGTAAGCAAAACTCTGTAAAAATGGCAATTTTGGTCACTGTGAGGGTTTAAAAAGTGGTTATTCAACATGAGGCCCGATCCAAATGACATTTTGAATCATTTTTGGTAGAGTCCAAAAAAATCAATTTTCTGATGAAAAACGATGACCCCGGACCAGTCGAACGTTGAAAAAATGGTCAATATTGATGAAATTTTAACATTTAATCTTTTGACTTTAAATGACGGTTGGATGTGAGTTATTACTTTTTCAACTAAAATAAGTGTGTTTAAAGTCATTTCTGTGCCTGAAATTGGTCAAAATTGAAGATTTTGAGTAAGCAAAACTCTGTAAAAATGGCAATTTTGGTCACTGTGAGGGTTTAAAAAGTGGTTATTCAACATGAGGCCCGATCCAAATGACATTTTGAATCATTTTTGGTAGAGTCCAAAAAATCAATTTTCTGATGAAAAACGATGACCCCGGACCAGTCGAACGTTGAAAAAATGGTCAATATTGATGAAATTTTAACATTTAATCTTTTGACTTTAAATGACGGTTGGATGTGAGTTATTACTTTTTCAACTAAAATAAGTGTATTTAAAGTCATTTCTGTGCCTGAAATTGGTCAAAATTGAAGATTTTGAGTAAGCACAACTCTGTAAAAATTGCAGTTTTGGTCACTGTGAGGGTTTAAAAAGTGGTTATCAACATGAGGCCCGATCCAAATGACATTTTGAATCATTTTTGGTAGAGTCCAAAAAATCAATTTTCTGATGAAAAACGATGACCCCGGACCAGTCGAACGTTGAAAAAATGGTCAATATTGATGAAATTTTAACATTTAATCTTTTGACTTTAAATGACGGTTGGATGTGAGTTATTACTTTTTCAACTAAAATAAGTGTGTTTAAAGTAATTTCTGTGCCTGAAATTGGTCAAAATTGAAATTTTGAGTAAGCAAAACTCTGTAAAAATGGCAGTTTTGGTCACTGTGAGGGTTTAAAAAGTGGTTATTCAACATGAGGCCTGATCCAAATGACATTTTGAATAATTTTTGGTAGAGTCCAAAAAATCAATTTTCTGATGAAAAACGATGACCCCGGACCAGTCGAACGTTGAAAAAATGGTCAATATTGATGACATTTTAACATTTAATCTTTTGACTTTAAATGACGGTTGGATGTGAGTTATTACTTTTTCAACTAAAATAAGTGTGTTTAAAGTCATTTCTGTGCCTGAAATTGGTCAAAATTGAAGATTTTGAGTAAGCAAAACTCTGTAAAAATGGCAATTTTGGTCACTGTGAGGGTTTAAAAAGTGGTTATTCAACATGAGGCCCGATCCAAATGACATTTTGAATCATTTTTGGTAGAGTCCAAAAAATTCATTTTCTGATGAAAAACGATGACCCCGGACCAGTCGAACGTTGAAAAAATGGTCAATATTGATGAAATTTTAATATTTAATCTTTTGACTTTAAATGACGGTTGGATGTGAGTTATTACTTTTTCAACTAAAATAAGTGTGTTTAAAGTCATTTCTGTGCCTGAAATTGGTCAAAATTGAAGATTTTGAGTAAGCAAAACTCTGTAAAAATGGCAGTTTTGGTCACTGTGAGGGTTTAAAAAGTGGTTATTCAACATGAGGCCCGATCCAAATGACATTCTGAATTATTTTTGGTAGAGTCCAAAAAATCAATTTTCTGATGAAAAACGATGACCCCGGACCAGTCGAACGTTGAAAAAATGGTCAATATTGATGAAATTTTAATATTTAATCTTTTGACTTTAAATGACGGTTGGATGTGAGTTATTACTTTTTCAACTAAAATAAGTGTGTTTAAAGTCATTTCTGTGCCTGAAATTGGTCAAAATTGAAGATTTTGAGTAAGCAAAACTCTGTAAAAATTGCAGTTTTGGTCACTGTGAGGGTTTAAAAAGTGGTTATCAACATGAGGCCCGATCCAAATGACATTTTGAATCATTTTTGGTAGAGTCCAAAAAATCAATTTTCTGATGAAAAACGATGACCCCGGACCAGTCGAACGTTGAAAAAATGGTCAATATTGATGAAATTTTAACATTTAATCTTTTGACTTTAAATGACGGTTGGATGTGAGTTATTACTTTTTCAACTAAAATAAGTGTGTTTAAAGTCATTTCTGTGCCTGAAATTGGTCAAAATTGAAGATTTTGAGTAAGCAAAACTCTGTAAAAATGGCAATTTTGGTCACTGTGAGGGTTTAAAAAGTGGTTATTCAACATGAGGCCCGATCCAAATGACATTTTGAATCATTTTTGGTAGAGTCCAAAAAATCAATTTTCTGATGAAAAACGATGACCCCGGACCAGTCGAACGTTGAAAAAATGGTCAATATTGATGAAATTTTAACATTTAATCTTTTGACTTTAAATGACGGTTGGATGTGAGTTATTACTTTTTCAACTAAAATAAGTGTGTTTAAAGTCATTTCTGTGCCTGAAATTGGTCAAAATTGAAGATTTTGAGTAAGCAAAACTCTGTAAAAATGGCAATTTTGGTCACTGTGAGGGTTTAAAAAGTGGTTATTCAACATGAGGCCCGATCCAAATGACATTTTGAATCATTTTTGGTAGAGTCCAAAAAATTCATTTTCTGATGAAAAACGATGACCCCGGACCAGTCGAACGTTGAAAAAATGGTCAATATTGATGAAATTTTAATATTTAATCTTTTGACTTTAAATGACGGTTGGATGTGAGTTATTACTTTTTCAACTAAAATAAGTGTGTTTAAAGTCATTTCTGTGCCTGAAATTGGTCAAAATTGAAGATTTTGAGTAAGCAAAACTCTGTAAAAATGGCAGTTTTGGTCACTGTGAGGGTTTAAAAAGTGGTTATTCAACATGAGGCCCGATCCAAATGACATTTTGAATTATTTTTGGTAGAGTCCAAAAAATCAATTTTCTGATGAAAAACGATGACCCCGGACCAGTCGAACGTTGAAAAAATGGTCAATATTGATGAAATTTTAACATTTAATCTTTTGACTTTAAATGACGGTTGGATGTGAGTTATTACTTTTTCAACTAAAATAAGTGTGTTTAAAGTCATTTCTGTGCCTGAAATTGGTCAAAATTGAAGATTTCGAGTAAGCAAAACTCTGTAAAAATGGCAATTTTGGTCACTGTGAGGGTTTAAAAAGTGGTTATTCAACATGAGGCCCGATCCAAATGACATTTTGAATCATTTTTGGTAGAGTCCAAAAAATCAATTTTCTGATGAAAAACGATGACCCCGGACCAGTCGAACGTTGAAAAAATGGTCAATATTGATGAAATTTTAACATTTAATCTTTTGACTTTAAATGACGGTTGGATGTGAGTTATTACTTTTTCAACTAAAATAAGTGTGTTTAAAGTCATTTCTGTGCCTGAAATTGGTCAAAATTGAAGATTTTGAGTAAGCAAAACTCTGTAAAAATGGCAATTTTGGTCACTGTGAGGGTTTAAAAAGTGGTTATTCAACATGAGGCCCGATCCAAATGACATTTTGAATCATTTTTGGTAGAGTCCAAAAAATTCATTTTCTGATGAAAAACGATGACCCCGGACCAGTCGAACGTTGAAAAAATGGTCAATATTGATGAAATTTTAATATTTAATCTTTTGACTTTAAATGACGGTTGGATGTGAGTTATTACTTTTTCAACTAAAATAAGTGTGTTTAAAGTCATTTCTGTGCCTGAAATTGGTCAAAATTGAAGATTTTGAGTAAGCAAAACTCTGTAAAAATGGCAGTTTTGGTCACTGTGAGGGTTTAAAAAGTGGTTATTCAACATGAGGCCCGATCCAAATGGCATTTTGAATTATTTTTGGTAGAGTCCAAAAAATCAATTTTCTGATGAAAAACGATGACCCCGGACCAGTCGAACGTTGAAAAAATGGTCAATATTGATGAAATTTTAACATTTAATCTTTTGACTTTAAATGACGGTTGGATGTGAGTTATTACTTTTTCAACTAAAATAAGTGTGTTTAAAGTCATTTCTGTGCCTGAAATTGGTCAAAATTGAAGATTTTGAGTAAGCAAAACTCTGTAAAAATGGCAATTTTGGTCACTGTGAGGGTTTAAAAAGTGGTTATTCAACATGAGGCCCGATCCAAATGACATTTTGAATCATTTTTGGTAGAGTCCAAAAAATCCATTTTCTGATGAAAAACGATGACCCCGGACCAGTCGAACGTTGAAAAAATGGTCAATATTGATGAAATTTTAATATTTAATCTTTTGACTTTAAATGACGGTTGGATGTGAGTTATTACTTTTTCAACTAAAATAAGTGTGTTTAAAGTCATTTCTGTGCCTGAAATTGGTCAAAATTGAAGATTTTGAGTAAGCAAAACTCTGTAAAAATGGCAGTTTTGGTCACTGTGAGGGTTTAAAAAGTGGTTATTCAACATGAGGCCCGATCCAAATGACATTCTGAATTATTTTTGGTAGAGTCCAAAAAATCAATTTTCTGATGAAAAACGATGACCCCGGACCAGTCGAACGTTGAAAAAATGGTCAATATTGATGAAATTTTAATATTTAATCTTTTGACTTTAAATGACGGTTGGATGTGAGTTATTACTTTTTCAACTAAAATAAGTGTGTTTAAAGTCATTTCTGTGCCTGAAATTGGTCAAAATTGAAGATTTTGAGTAAGCAAAACTCTGTAAAAATTGCAGTTTTGGTCACTGTGAGGGTTTAAAAAGTGGTTATCAACATGAGGCCCGATCCAAATGACATTTTGAATCATTTTTGGTAGAGTCCAAAAAATCAATTTTCTGATGAAAAACGATGACCCCGGACCAGTCGAACGTTGAAAAAATGGTCAATATTGATGAAATTTTAACATTTAATCTTTTGACTTTAAATGACGGTTGGATGTGAGTTATTACTTTTTCAACTAAAATAAGTGTGTTTAAAGTCATTTCTGTGCCTGAAATTGGTCAAAATTGAAGATTTTGAGTAAGCAAAACTCTGTAAAAATGGCAATTTTGGTCACTGTGAGGGTTTAAAAAGTGGTTATTCAACATGAGGCCCGATCCAAATGACATTTTGAATCATTTTTGGTAGAGTCCAAAAAATTCATTTTCTGATGAAAAACGATGACCCCGGACCAGTCGAACGTTGAAAAAATGGTCAATATTGATGAAATTATAATATTTAATCTTTTGACTTTAAATGACGGTTGGATGTGAGTTATTACTTTTTCAACTAAAATAAGTGTGTTTAAAGTCATTTCTGTGCCTGAAATTGGTCAAAATTGAAGATTTTGAGTAAGCAAAACTCTGTAAAAATGGCAGTTTTGGTCACTGTGAGGGTTTAAAAAGTGGTTATTCAACATGAGGCCCGATCCAAATGACATTTTGAATTATTTTTGGTAGAGTCCAAAAAATCAATTTTCTGATGAAAAACGATGACCCCGGACCAGTCGAACGTTGAAAAAATGGTCAATATTGATGAAATTTTAACATTTAATCTTTTGACTTTAAATGACGGTTGGATGTGAGTTATTACTTTTTCAACTAAAATAAGTGTGTTTAAAGTCATTTCTGTGCCTGAAATTGGTCAAAATTGAAGATTTCGAGTAAGCAAAACTCTGTAAAAATGGCAATTTTGGTCACTGTGAGGGTTTAAAAAGTGGTTATTCAACATGAGGCCCGATCCAAATGACATTTTGAATCATTTTTGGTAGAGTCCAAAAAATCCATTTTCTGATGAAAAACGATGACCCCGGACCAGTCGAACGTTGAAAAAATGGTCAATATTGATGAAATTTTAACATTTAATCTTTTGACTTTAAATGACGGTTGGATGTGAGTTATTACTTTTTCAACTAAAATAAGTGTGTTTAAAGTCATTTCTGTGCCTGAAATTGGTCAAAATTGAAGATTTTGAGTAAGCAAAACTCTGTAAAAATGGCAATTTTGGTCACTGTGAGGGTTTAAAAAGTGGTTATTCAACATGAGGCCCGATCCAAATGACATTTTGAATCATTTTTGGTAGAGTCCAAAAAATTCATTTTCTGATGAAAAACGATGACCCCGGACCAGTCGAACGTTGAAAAAATGGTCAATATTGATGAAATTTTAATATTTAATCTTTTGACTTTAAATGACGGTTGGATGTGAGTTATTACTTTTTCAACTAAAATAAGTGTGTTTAAAGTCATTTCTGTGCCTGAAATTGGTCAAAATTGAAGATTTTGAGTAAGCAAAACTCTGTAAAAATGGCAGTTTTGGTCACTGTGAGGGTTTAAAAAGTGGTTATTCAACATGAGGCCCGATCCAAATGACATTTTGAATTATTTTTGGTAGAGTCCAAAAAATCAATTTTCTGATGAAAAACGATGACCCCGGACCAGTCGAACGTTGAAAAAATGGTCAATATTGATGAAATTTTAACATTTAATCTTTTGACTTTTAATGACGGTTGGATGTGAGTTATTACTTTTTCAACTAAAATAAGTGTGTTTAAAGTCATTTCTGTGCCTGAAATTGGTCAAAATTGAAGATTTTGAGTAAGCAAAACTCTGTAAAAATGGCAATTTTGGTCACTGTGAGGGTTTAAAAAGTGGTTATTCAACATGAGGCCCGATCCAAATGACATTTTGAATCATTTTTGGTAGAGTCCAAAAAATTTATTTTCTGATGAAAAACGATGACCCCGGACCAGTCGAACGTTGAAAAAATGGTCAATATTGATGAAATTTTAATATTTAATCTTTTGACTTTAAATGACGGTTGGATGTGAGTTATTACTTTTTCAACTAAAATAAGTGTGTTTAAAGTCATTTCTGTGCCTGAAATTGGTCAAAATTGAAGATTTTGAGTAAGCAAAACTCTGTAAAAATTGCAGTTTTGGTCACTGTGAGGGTTTAAAAAGTGGTTATCAACATGAGGCCCGATCCAAATGACATTTTGAATCATTTTTGGTAGAGTCCAAAAAATCAATTTTCTGATGAAAAACGATGACCCCGGACCAGTCGAACGTTGAAAAAATGGTCAATATTGATGAAATTTTAACATTTAATCTTTTGACTTTAAATGACGGTTGGATGTGAGTTATTACTTTTTCAACTAAAATAAGTGTGTTTAAAGTCATTTCTGTGCCTGAAATTGGTCAAAATTGAAGATTTTGAGTAAGCAAAACTCTGTAAAAATGGCAGTTTTGGTCACTGTGAGGGTTTAAAAAGTGGTTATTCAACATGAGGCCCGATCCAAATGACATTTTGAATTATTTTTGGTAGAGTCCAAAAAATCAATTTTCTGATGAAAAACGATGACCCCGGACCAGTCGAACGTTGAAAAAATGGTCAATATTGATGAAATTTTAACATTTAATCTTTTGACTTTAAATGACGGTTGGATGTGAGTTATTACTTTTTCAACTAAAATAAGTGTGTTTAAAGTCATTTCTGTGCCTGAAATTGGTCAAAATTGAAGATTTTGAGTAAGCAAAACTCTGTAAAAATGGCAATTTTGGTCACTGTGAGGGTTTAAAAAGTGGTTATTCAACATGAGGCCCGATCCAAATGACATTTTGAATCATTCTTGGTAGAGTCCAAAAAATCAATTTTCTGATGAAAAACGATGACCCCGGACCAGTCGAACGTTGAAAAAATGGTCAATATTGATGAAATTTTAATATTTAATCTTTTGACTTTAAATGACGGTTGGATGTGAGTTATTACTTTTTCAACTAAAATAAGTGTGTTTAAAGTCATTTCTGTGCCTGAAATTGGTCAAAATTGAAGATTTTGAGTAAGCAAAACTCTGTAAAAATGGCAGTTTTGGTCACTGTGAGGGTTTAAAAAGTGGTTATTCAACATGAGGCCCGATCCAAATGACATTTTGAATTATTTTTGGTAGAGTCCAAAAAATCAATTTTCTGATGAAAAACGATGACCCCGGACCAGTCGAACGTTGAAAAAATGGTCAATATTGATGAAATTTTAACATTTAATCTTTTGACTTTAAATGACGGTTGGATGTGAGTTATTACTTTTTCAACTAAAATAAGTGTGTTTAAAGTCATTTCTGTGCCTGAAATTGGTCAAAATTGAAGATTTCGAGTAAGCAAAACTCTGTAAAAATGGCAATTTTGGTCACTGTGAGGGTTTAAAAAGTGGTTATTCAACATGAGGCCCGATCCAAATGACATTTTGAATCATTTTTGGTAGAGTCCAAAAAATCCATTTTCTGATGAAAAACGATGACCCCGGACCAGTCGAACGTTGAAAAAATTGTCAATATTGATGAAATTTTAACATTTAATCTTTTGACTTTAAATGACGGTTGGATGTGAGTTATTACTTTTTCAACTAAAATAAGTGTATTTAAAGTCATTTCTGTGCCTGAAATTGGTTAAATTGAAGATTTTGAGTAAGCAAAACTCTGTAAAAATGGCAATTTTGGTCACTGTGAGGGTTTAAAAAGTGGTTATTCAACATGAGGCCTGATCCAAATGACATTTTGAATCATTTTTGGTAGAGTCCAAAAAATCAATTTTCTGATGAAAAACGATGACCCCGGACCAGTCGAACATTGAAAAAATGGTCAATATTGATGAAATTTTAACATTTAATCTTTTGACTTTAAATGACGGTTGGATGTGAGTTATTACTTTTTCAACTAAAATAAGTGTGTTTAAAGTCATTTCTGTGCCTGAAATTGGTCAAAATTGAAGATTTTGAGTAAGCAAAACTCTGTAAAAATGGCAATTTTGGTCACTGTGAGGGTTTAAAAAGTGGTTATTCAACATGAGGCCCGATCCAAATGACATTTTGAATCATTTTTGGTAGAGTCCAAAAAATCAAGTTTCTGATGAAAAACGATGACCCCGGACCAGTCGAACGTTGAAAAAATGGTCAATATTGATGAAATTTTAACATTTAATCTTTTGACTTTAAATGACGGTTGGATGTGAGTTATTACTTTTTCAACTAAAATAAGTGTGTTTAAAGTCATTTCTGTGCCTGAAATTGGTCAAAATTGAAGATTTTGAGTAAGCAAAACTCTGTAAAAATGGCAATTTTGGTCACTGTGAGGGTTTAAAAAGTGGTTATTCAACATGAGGCCCGATCCAAATGACATTTTGAATCATTTTTGGTAGAGTCCAAAAAATCAATTTTCTGATGAAAAACGATGACCCCGGACCAGTCGAACGTTGAAAAAATGGTCAATATTGATGAAATTTTTACATTTAATCTTTTCACTTTAAATGACGGTTGGATGTGAGTTATTAATTTTTCAACTAAAATAAGTGTGTTTAAAGTCATTTCTGTGCCTGAAATTGGTCAAAATTGAAGATTTTGAGTAAGCAAAACTCTGTAAAAATGGCAATTTTGGTCACTGTGAGGGTTTAAAAAGTGGTTATTCAACATGAGGCCCGATCCAAATGACATTTTGAATCATTTTTGGTAGAGTCCAAAAAATCAATTTTCTGATGAAAAACGATGACCCCGGACCAGTCGAACGTTGAAAAAATGGTCAATATTGATGAAATTTTAACATTTAATCTTTTGACTTTAAATGACGGTTGGATGTGAGTTATTACTTTTTCAACTAAAATAAGTGTGTTTAAAGTCATTTCTGTGCCTGAAATTGGTCAAAATTGAAGATTTTGAGTAAGCAAAACTCTGTAAAAATGGCAGTTTTGGTCACTGTGAGGGTTTAAAAAGTGGTTATTCAACATGAGGCCTGATCCAATTGACATTTTGAATCATTTTTGGTAGAGTCCAAAAAATCCATTTTCTGATGAAAAACGATGACCCCGGACCAGTCGAACATTGAAAAAATGGTCAATATTGATGACATTTTAACATTTAATCTTTTGACTTTAAATGACGGTTGGATGTGAGTTATTACTTTTTCAACTAAAATAAGTGTGTTTAAAGTCATTTCTGTGCCTGAAATTGGTCAAAATTGAAGATTTTGAGTAAGCAAAACTCTGTAAAAATGGCAGTTTTGGTCACTGTGAGGGTTTAAAAAGTGGTTATTCAACACGAGGCCCGATCCAAATGACATTTTGATTCATTTTTGGTAGAGTCCAAAAAATCAATTTTCTGATGAAAAACGATGACCCCGGACCAGTCGAACGTTGAAAAAATGGTCAATATTGATGAAATGTTAACATTTAATCTTTTGACTTTAAATGACGGTTGGATGTGAGTTATTACTTTTTCAACTAAAATAAGTGTGTTTAAAGTCATTTCTGTGCCTGAAATTGGTCAAAATTGAAGATTTTGAGTAAGCAAAACTCTGTAAAAATGGCAGTTTTGGTCACTGTGAGGGTTTAAAAAGTGGTTATTCAACATGAGGCCCGATCCAAATGACATTTTGAATCATTTTTGGTAGAGTCCAAAAAATCAATTTTCTGATGAAAAATGATGACCCCGGACCACTCGAACGTTGAAAAAATGGTCAATATTGATGAAATTTTAACATTTAATCTTTTGACTTTAAATGACGGTTGGATGTGAGTTATTACTTTTTCAACTAAAATAAGTGTGTTTAAAGTCATTTCTGTGCCTGAAATTGGTCAAAATTGAAGATTTTGAGTAAGCAAAACTCTGTAAAAATGGCAATTTTGGTCACTGTGAGGGTTTAAAAAGTGGTTATTCAACATGAGGCCCGATCCAAATGACATTTTGAATCATTTTTGGTAGAGTCCAAAAAATCAATTTTCTGATGAAAAACGATGACCCCGGACCAGTCGAACGTTGAAAAAATGGTCAATATTGATGAAATTTTAACATTTAATCTTTTGACTTTAAATGACGGTTGGATGTGAGTTATTACTTTTTCAACTAAAATAAGTGTGTTTAAAGTCATTTCTGTGCCTGAAATTGGTCAAAATTGAAGATTTTGAGTAAGCAAAACTCTGTAAAAATGGCAATTTTGGTCACTGTGAGGGTTTAAAAAGTGGTTATTCAACATGAGGCCCGATCCAAATGACATTTTGAATCATTTTTGGTAGAGTCCAAAAAATTCATTTTCTGATGAAAAACGATGACCCCGGACCAGTCGAACGTTGAAAAAATGGTCAATATTGATGAAATTTTAATATTTAATCTTTTGACTTTAAATGACGGTTGGATGTGAGTTATTACTTTTTCAACTAAAATAAGTGTGTTTAAAGTCATTTCTGTGCCTGAAATTGGTCAAAATTGAAGATTTTGAGTAAGCAAAACTCTGTAAAAATGGCAGTTTTGGTCACTGTGAGGGTTTAAAAAGTGGTTATTCAACATGAGGCCCGATCCAAATGACATTCTGAATTATTTTTGGTAGAGTCCAAAAAATCAATTTTCTGATGAAAAACGATGACCCCGGACCAGTCGAACGTTGAAAAAATGGTCAATATTGATGAAATTTTAATATTTAATCTTTTGACTTTAAATGACGGTTGGATGTGAGTTATTACTTTTTCAACTAAAATAAGTGTGTTTAAAGTCATTTCTATGCCTGAAATTGGTCAAAATTGAAGATTTTGAGTAAGCAAAACTCTGTAAAAATTGCAGTTTTGGTCACTGTGAGGGTTTAAAAAGTGGTTATCAACATGAGGCCCGATCCAAATGACATTTTGAATCATTTTTGGTAGAGTCCAAAAAATCAATTTTCTGATGAAAAACGATGACCCCGGACCAGTCGAACGTTGAAAAAATGGTCAATATTGATGAAATTTTAACATTTAATCTTTTGACTTTAAATGACGGTTGGATGTGAGTTATTACTTTTTCAACTAAAATAAGTGTGTTTAAAGTCATTTCTGTGCCTGAAATTGGTCAAAATTGAAGATTTTGAGTAAGCAAAACTCTGTAAAAATGGCAGTTTTGGTCACTGTGAGGGTTTAAAAAGTGGTTATTCAACATGAGGCCCGATCCAAATGACATTTTGAATTATTTTTGGTAGAGTCCAAAAAATCAATTTTCTGATGAAAAACGATGACCCCGGACCAGTCGAACGTTGAAAAAATGGTCAATATTGATGAAATTTTAACATTTAATCTTTTGACTTTAAATGACGGTTGGATGTGAGTTATTACTTTTTCAACTAAAATAAGTGTGTTTAAAGTCATTTCTGTGCCTGAAATTGGTCAAAATTGAAGATTTCGAGTAAGCAAAACTCTGTAAAAATGGCAATTTTGGTCACTGTGAGGGTTTAAAAAGTGGTTATTCAACATGAGGCCCGATCCAAATGACATTTTGAATTATTTTTGGTAGAGTCCAAAAAATCCATTTTCTGATGAAAAACGATGACCCCGGACCAGTCGAACGTTGAAAAAATGGTCAATATTGATGAAATTTTAACATTTAATCTTTTGACTTTAAATGACGGTTGGATGTGAGTTATTACTTTTTCAACTAAAATAAGTGTGTTTAAAGTCATTTCTGTGCCTGAAATTGGTCAAAATTGAAGATTTTGAGTAAGCAAAACTCTGTAAAAATGGCAATTTTGGTCACTGTGAGGGTTTAAAAAGTGGTTATTCAACATGAGGCCCGATCCAAATGACATTTTGAATCATTTTTGGTAGAGTCCAAAAAATTCATTTTCTGATGAAAAACGATGACCCCGGACCAGTCGAACGTTGAAAAAATGGTCAATATTGATGAAATTTTAATATTTAATCTTTTGACTTTAAATGACGGTTGGATGTGAGTTATTACTTTTTCAACTAAAATAAGTGTGTTTAAAGTCATTTCTGTGCCTGAAATTGGTCAAAATTAAAGATTTTGAGTAAGCAAAACTCTGTAAAAATGGCAGTTTTGGTCACTGTGAGGGTTTAAAAAGTGGTTATTCAACATGAGGCCCGATCCAAATGACATTTTGAATTATTTTTGGTAGAGTCCAAAAAATCAATTTTCTGATGAAAAACGATGACCCCGGACCAGTCGAACGTTGAAAAAATGGTCAATATTGATGAAATTTTAACATTTAATCTTTTGACTTTAAATGACGGTTGGATGTGAGTTATTACTTTTTCAACTAAAATAAGTGTGTTTAAAGTCATTTCTGTGCCTGAAATTGGTCAAAATTGTAGATTTCGAGTAAGCAAAACTCTGTAAAAATGGCAATTTTGGTCACTGTGAGGGTTTAAAAAGTGGTTATTCAACATGAGGCCCGATCCAAATGACATTTTGAATCATTTTTGGTAGAGTCCAAAAAATCCATTTTCTGATGAAAAACGATGACCCCGGACCAGTCGAACGTTGAAAAAATGGTCAATATTGATGAAATTTTAACATTTAATCTTTTGACTTTAAATGACGGTTGGATGTGAGTTATTACTTTTTCAACTAAAATAAGTGTGTTTAAAGTCATTTCTGTGCCTGAAATTGGTCAAAATTGAAGATTTTGAGTAAGCAAAACTCTGTAAAAATGGCAATTTTGGTCACTGTGAGGGTTTAAAAAGTGGTTATTCAACATGAGGCCCGATCCAAATGACATTTTGAATCATTTTTGGTAGAGTCCAAAAAATTCATTTTCTGATGAAAAACGATGACCCCGGACCAGTCGAACGTTGAAAAAATGGTCAATATTGATGAAATTTTAATATTTAATCTTTTGACTTTAAATGACGGTTGGATGTGAGTTATTACTTTTTCAACTAAAATAAGTGTGTTTAAAGTCATTTCTGTGCCTGAAATTGGTCAAAATTGAAGATTTTGAGTAAGCAAAACTCTGTAAAAATGGCAGTTTTGGTCACTGTGAGGGTTTAAAAAGTGGTTATTCAACATGAGGCCCGATCCAAATGACATTTTGAATTATTTTTGGTAGAGTCCAAAAAATCAATTTTCTGATGAAAAACGATGACCCCGGACCAGTCGAACGTTGAAAAAATGGTCAATATTGATGAAATTTTAACATTTAATCTTTTGACTTTAAATGACGGTTGGATGTGAGTTATTACTTTTTCAACTAAAATAAGTGTGTTTAAAGTCATTTCTGTGCCTGAAATTGGTCAAAATTGAAGATTTTGAGTAAGCAAAACTCTGTAAAAATGGCAATTTTGGTCACTGTGAGGGTTTAAAAAGTGGTTATTCAACATGAGGCCCGATCCAAATGACATTTTGAATTATTTTTGGTAGAGTCCAAAAAATCAATTTTCTGATGAAAAACGATGACCCCGGACCAGTCGAACGTTGAAAAAATGGTCAATATTGATGAAATTTTAACATTTAATCTTTTGACTTTAAATGACGGTTGGATGTGAGTTATTACTTTTTCAACTAAAATAAGTGTGTTTAAAGTCATTTCTGTGCCTGAAATTGGTCAAAATTGAAGATTTTGAGTAAGCAAAACTCTGTAAAAATGGCAATTTTGGTCACTGTGAGGGTTTAAAAAGTGGTTATTCAACATGAGGCCCGATCCAAATGACATTTTGAATCATTTTTGGTAGAGTCCAAAAAATTAATTTTCTGATGAAAAACGATGACCCCGGACCAGTCGAACGTTGAAAAAATGGTCAATATTGATGAAATTTTAATATTTAATCTTTTGACTTTAAATGACGGTTGGATGTGAGTTATTACTTTTTCAACTAAAATAAGTGTGTTTAAAGTCATTTCTGTGCCTGAAATTGGTCAAAATTGAAGATTTTGAGTAAGCAAAACTCTGTAAAAATTGCAGTTTTGGTCACTGTGAGGGTTTAAAAAGTGGTTATCAACATGAGGCCCGATCCAAATGACATTTTGAATCATTTTTGGTAGAGTCCAAAAAATCAATTTTCTGATGAAAAACGATGACCCCGGACCAGTCGAACGTTGAAAAAATGGTCAATATTGATGAAATTTTAACATTTAATCTTTTGACTTTAAATGACGGTTGGATGTGAGTTATTACTTTTTCAACTAAAATAAGTGTGTTTAAAGTCATTTCTGTGCCTGAAATTGGTCAAAATTGAAGATTTTGAGTAAGCAAAACTCTGTAAAAATGGCAGTTTTGGTCACTGTGAGGGTTTAAAAAGTGGTTATTCAACATGAGGCCCGATCCAAATGACATTTTGAATTATTTTTGGTAGAGTCCAAAAAATCAATTTTCTGATGAAAAACGATGACCCCGGACCAGTCGAACGTTGAAAAAATGGTCAATATTGATGAAATTTTAACATTTAATCTTTTGACTTTAAATGACGGTTGGATGTGAGTTATTACTTTTTCAACTAAAATAAGTGTGTTTAAAGTCATTTCTGTGCCTGAAATTGGTCAAAATTGAAGATTTTGAGTAAGCAAAACTCTGTAAAAATGGCAATTTTGGTCACTGTGAGGGTTTAAAAAGTGGTTATTCAACATGAGGCCCGATCCAAATGACATTTTGAATCATTCTTGGTAGAGTCCAAAAAAATCAATTTTCTGATGAAAAACGATGACCCCGGACCAGTCGAACGTTGAAAAAATGGTCAATATTGATGAAATTTTAATATTTAATCTTTTGACTTTAAATGACGGTTGGATGTGAGTTATTACTTTTTCAACTAAAATAAGTGTGTTTAAAGTCATTTCTGTGCCTGAAATTGGTCAAAATTGAAGATTTTGAGTAAGCAAAACTCTGTAAAAATGGCAGTTTTGGTCACTGTGAGGGTTTAAAAAGTGGTTATTCAACATGAGGCCCGATCCAAATGACATTTTGAATTATTTTTGGTAGAGTCCAAAAAATCAATTTTCTGATGAAAAACGATGACCCCGGACCAGTCGAACGTTGAAAAAATGGTCAATATTGATGAAATTTTAACATTTAATCTTTTGACTTTAAATGACGGTTGGATGTGAGTTATTACTTTTTCAACTAAAATAAGTGTGTTTAAAGTCATTTCTGTGCCTGAAATTGGTCAAAATTGAAGATTTCGAGTAAGCAAAACTCTGTAAAAATGGCAATTTTGGTCACTGTGAGGGTTTAAAAAGTGGTTATTCAACATGAGGCCCGATCCAAATGACATTTTGAATCATTTTTGGTAGAGTCCAAAAAATCCATTTTCTGATGAAAAACGATGACCCCGGACCAGTCGAACGTTGAAAAAATTGTCAATATTGATGAAATTTTAACATTTAATCTTTTGACTTTAAATGACGGTTGGATGTGAGTTATTACTTTTTCAACTAAAATAAGTGTATTTAAAGTCATTTCTGTGCCTGAAATTGGTTAAATTGAAGATTTTGAGTAAGCAAAACTCTGTAAAAATGGCAATTTTGGTCACTGTGAGGGTTTAAAAAGTGGTTATTCAACATGAGGCCTGATCCAAATGACATTTTGAATCATTTTTGGTAGAGTCCAAAAAATCCATTTTCTGATGAAAAACGATGACCCCGGACCAGTCGAACGTTGAAAAAATTGTCAATATTGATGAAATTTTAACATTTAATCTTTTGACTTTAAATGACGGTTGGATGTGAGTTATTACTTTTTCAACTAAAATAAGTGTATTTAAAGTCATTTCTGTGCCTGAAATTGGTCAAAATTGAAGATTTTGAGTAAGCAAAACTCTGTAAAAATGGCAGTTTTGGTCACTGTGAGGGTTTAAAAAGTGGTTATTCAACATGAGGCCCGATCCAAATGACATTTTGAATCATTTTTGGTAGAGTCCAAAAAATCAATTTTCTGATGAAAAACGATGACCCCGGACCAGTCGAACGTTGAAAAAATGGTCAATATTGATGAAATTTTAACATTTAATCTTTTGACTTTAAATGACGGTTGGATGTGAGTTATTACTTTTTCAACTAAAATAAGTGTGTTTAAAGTCATTTCTGTGCCTGAAATTGGTCAAAATTGAAGATTTCGAGTAAGCAAAACTCTGTAAAAATGGCAATTTTGGTCACTGTGAGGGTTTAAAAAGTGGTTATTCAACATGAGGCCCGATCCAAATGACATTTTGAATCATTTTTGGTAGAGTCCAAAAAATCCATTTTCTGATGAAAAACGATGACCCCGGACCAGTTGAACGTTGAAAAAATGGTCAATATTGATGAAATTTTAACATTTAATCTTTTGACTTTAAATGACGGTTGGATGTGAGTTATTACTTTTTCAACTAAAATAAGTGTGTTTAAAGTCATTTCTGTGCCTGAAATTGGTCAAAATTGAAGATTTTGAGTAAGCAAAACTCTGTAAAAATGGCAGTTTTGGTCACTGTGAGGGTTTAAAAAGTGGTTATTCAACATGAGGCCCGATCCAAATGACATTTTGAATTATTTTTGGTAGAGTCCAAAAAATCAATTTTCTGATGAAAAACGATGACCCCGGACCAGTCGAACGTTGAAAAAATGGTCAATATTGATGAAATTTTAACATTTAATCTTTTGACTTTAAATGACGGTTGGATGTGAGTTATTACTTTTTCAACTAAAATAAGTGTGTTTAAAGTCATTTCTGTGCCTGAAATTGGTCAAAATTGAAGATTTTGAGTAAGCAAAACTCTGTAAAAATGGCAATTTTGGTCACTGTGAGGGTTTAAAAAGTGGTTATTCAACATGAGGCCCGATCCAAATGACATTTTGAATCATTTTTGGTAGAGTCCAAAAAATTAATTTTCTGATGAAAAACGATGACCCCGGACCAGTCGAACGTTGAAAAAATGGTCAATATTGATGAAATTTTAATATTTAATCTTTTGACTTTAAATGACGGTTGGATGTGAGTTATTACTTTTTCAACTAAAATAAGTGTGTTTAAAGTCATTTCTGTGCCTGAAATTGGTCAAAATTGAAGATTTTGAGTAAGCAAAACTCTGTAAAAATTGCAGTTTTGGTCACTGTGAGGGTTTAAAAAGTGGTTATCAACATGAGGCCCGATCCAAATGACATTTTGAATCATTTTTGGTAGAGTCCAAAAAATCAATTTTCTGATGAAAAACGATGACCCCGGACCAGTCGAACGTTGAAAAAATGGTCAATATTGATGAAATTTTAACATTTAATCTTTTGACTTTAAATGACGGTTGGATGTGAGTTATTACTTTTTCAACTAAAATAAGTGTGTTTAAAGTCATTTCTGTGCCTGAAATTGGTCAAAATTGAAGATTTTGAGTAAGCAAAACTCTGAAAAAATGGCAGTTTTGGTCACTGTGAGGGTTTAAAAAGTGGTTATTCAACATGAGGCCTGATCCAAATGACATTTTGAATCATTTTTGGTAGAGTCCAAAAAATCAATTTTCTGATGAAAAACGATGACCCCGGACCAGTCGAACGTTGAAAAAATGGTCAAAATTGATGAAATTTTAACATTTAATCTTTTGACTTTAAATGACGGTTGGATGTGAGTTATTACTTTTTCAACTAAAATAAGTGTGTTTAAAGTCATTTCTGTGCCTGAAATTGGTCAAAATTGAAGATTTTGAGTAAGCAAAACTCTGTAAAAATGGCAATTTTGGTCACTGTGAGGGTTTAAAAAGTGGTTATTCAACATGAGGCCCGATCCAAATGACATTTTGAATCATTTTTGGTAGAGTCCAAAAAATTCATTTTCTGATGAAAAACGATGACCCCGGACCAGTCGAACGTTGAAAAAATGGTCAATATTGATGAAATTTTAATATTTAATCTTTTGACTTTAAATGACGGTTGGATGTGAGTTATTACTTTTTCAACTAAAATAAGTGTGTTTAAAGTCATTTCTGTGCCTGAAATTGGTCAAAATTGAAGATTTTGAGTAAGCAAAGCTCTGAAAAAATGGCAGTTTTGGTCACTGTGAGGGTTTAAAAAGTGGTTATTCAACATGAGGCCCGATCCAAATGACATTTTGAATTATTTTTGGTAGAGTCCAAAAAATCAATTTTCTGATGAAAAACGATGACCCCGGACCAGTCGAACGTTGAAAAAATGGTCAATATTGATGAAATTTTAACATTCAATCTTTTGACTTTAAATGACGGTTGGATGTGAGTTATTACTTTTTCAACTAAAATAAGTGTGTTTAAAGTCATTTCTGTGCCTGAAATTGGTCAAAATTGAAGATTTCGAGTGAGCAAAACTCTGTAAAAATGGCAATTTTGGTCACTGTGAGGGTTTAAAAAGTGGTTATTCAACATGAGGCCCGATCCAAATGACATTTTGAATCATTTTTGGTAGAGTCCAAAAAATCAATTTTCTGATGAAAAACGATGACCCCGGACCAGTCGAACATTCAAAAAATGGTCAATATTGATGAAATTTTAACATTTAATCTTTTGACTTTAAATGACGGTTGGATGTGAGTTATTACTTTTTCAACTAAAATAAGTGTGTTTAAAGTCATTTCTGTGCCTGAAATTGGTCAAAATTGAAGATTTCGAGTAAGCAAAACTCTGTAACAATGGCAATTTTGGTCACTGTGAGGGTTTAAAAAGTGGTTATTCAACATGAGGCCCGATCCAAATGACATTTTGAATCATTTTTGGTAGAGTCCAAAAAATCCATTTTCTGATGAAAAACGATGACCCCGGACCAGTCGAACGTTGAAAAAATTGTCAATATTGATGAAATTTTAACATTTAATCTTTTGACTTTAAATGACGGTTGGATGTGAGTTATTACTTTTTCAACTAAAATAAGTGTATTTAAAGTCATTTCTGTGCCTGAAATTGGTCAAAATTGAAGATTTTGAGTAAGCAAAACTCTGTAAAAATGGCAGTTTTGGTCACTGTGAGGGTTTAAAAAGTGGTTATTCAACATGAGGCCCGATCCAAATGACATTTTGAATCATTTTTGGTAGAGTCCAAAAAATTCAATTTTCTGATGAAAAACGATGACCCCGGACCAGTCGAACGTTGAAAAAATGGTCAATATTGATGAAATTTTAACATTTAATCTTTTGACTTTAAATGACGGTTGGATGTGAGTTATTACTTTTTCAACTAAAATAAGTGTGTTTAAAGTCATTTCTGTGCCTGAAATTGGTCAAAATTGAAGATTTCGAGTAAGCAAAACTCTGTAAAAATGGCAATTTTGGTCACTGTGAGGGTTTAAAAAGTGGTTATTCAACATGAGGCCCGATCCAAATGACATTTTGAATCATTTTTGGTAGAGTCCAAAAAATCCATTTTCTGATGAAAAACGATGACCCCGGACCAGTTGAACGTTGAAAAAATGGTCAATATTGATGAAATTTTAACATTTAATCTTTTGACTTTAAATGACGGTTGGATGTGAGTTATTACTTTTTCAACTAAAATAAGTGTGTTTAAAGTCATTTCTGTGCCTGAAATTGGTCAAAATTGAAGATTTTGAGTAAGCAAAACTCTGTAAAAATGGCAGTTTTGGTCACTGTGAGGGTTTAAAAAGTGGTTATTCAACATGAGGCCCGATCCAAATGACATTTTGAATTATTTTTGGTAGAGTCCAAAAAATCAATTTTCTGATGAAAAACGATGACCCCGGACCAGTCGAACGTTGAAAAAATGGTCAATATTGATGAAATTTTAACATTTAATCTTTTGACTTTAAATGACGGTTGGATGTGAGTTATTACTTTTTCAACTAAAATAAGTGTGTTTAAAGTCATTTCTGTGCCTGAAATTGGTCAAAATTGAAGATTTTGAGTAAGCAAAACTCTGTAAAAATGGCAATTTTGGTCACTGTGAGGGTTTAAAAAGTGGTTATTCAACATGAGGCCCGATTCAAATGACATTTTGAATCATTTTTGGTAGAGTCCAAAAAATTAATTTTCTGATGAAAAACGATGACCCCGGACCAGTCGAACGTTGAAAAAATGGTCAATATTGATGAAATTTTAATATTTAATCTTTTGACTTTAAATGACGGTTGGATGTGAGTTATTACTTTTTCAACTAAAATAAGTGTGTTTAAAGTCATTTCTGTGCCTGAAATTGGTCAAAATTGAAGATTTTGAGTAAGCAAAACTCTGTAAAAATTGCAGTTTTGGTCACTGTGAGGGTTTAAAAAGTGGTTATCAACATGAGGCCCGATCCAAATGACATTTTGAATCATTTTTGGTAGAGTCCAAAAAATCAATTTTCTGATGAAAAACGATGACCCCGGACCAGTCGAACGTTGAAAAAATGGTCAATATTGATGAAATTTTAACATTTAATCTTTTGACTTTAAATGACGGTTGGATGTGAGTTATTACTTTTTCAACTAAAATAAGTGTGTTTAAAGTCATTTCTGTGCCTGAAATTGGTCAAAATTGAAGATTTTGAGTAAGCAAAACTCTGTAAAAATGGCAATTTTGGTCACTGTGAGGGTTTAAAAAGTGGTTATTCAACATGAGGCCCGATCCAAATGACATTTTGAATCATTTTTGGTAGAGTCCAAAAAATTAATTTTCTGATGAAAAACGATGACCCCGGACCAGTCGAACGTTGAAAAAATGGTCAATATTGATGAAATTTTAATATTTAATCTTTTGACTTTAAATGACGGTTGGATGTGAGTTATTACTTTTTCAACTAAAATAAGTGTGTTTAAAGTCATTTCTGTGCCTGAAATTGGTCAAAATTGAAGATTTTGAGTAAGCAAAACTCTGTAAAAATTGCAGTTTTGGTCACTGTGAGGGTTTAAAAAGTGGTTATCAACATGAGGCCCGATCCAAATGACATTTTGAATCATTTTTGGTAGAGTCCAAAAAATCAATTTTCTGATGAAAAACGATGACCCCGGACCAGTCGAACGTTGAAAAAATGGTCAATATTGATGAAATTTTAACATTTAATCTTTTGACTTTAAATGACGGTTGGATGTGAGTTATTACTTTTTCAACTAAAATAAGTGTGTTTAAAGTCATTTCTGTGCCTGAAATTGGTCAAAATTGAAGATTTTGAGTAAGCAAAACTCTGTAAAAATGGCAGTTTTGGTCACTGTGAGGGTTTAAAAAGTGGTTATTCAACATGAGGCCCGATCCAAATGACATTTTGAATTATTTTTGGTAGAGTCCAAAAAATCAATTTTCTGATGAAAAACGATGACCCCGGACCAGTCGAACGTTGAAAAAATGGTCAATATTGATGAAATTTTAACATTTAATCTTTTGACTTTAAATGACGGTTGGATGTGAGTTATTACTTTTTCAACTAAAATAAGTGTGTTTAAAGTCATTTCTGTGCCTGAAATTGGTCAAAATTGAAGATTTTGAGTAAGCAAAACTCTGTAAAAATGGCAATTTTGGTCACTGTGAGGGTTTAAAAAGTGGTTATTCAACATGAGGCCCGATCCAAATGACATTTTGAATCATTCTTGGTAGAGTCCAAAAAATCAATTTTCTGATGAAAAACGATGACCCCGGACCAGTCGAACGTTGAAAAAATGGTCAATATTGATGAAATTTTAATATTTAATCTTTTGACTTTAAATGACGGTTGGATGTGAGTTATTACTTTTTCAACTAAAATAAGTGTGTTTAAAGTCATTTCTGTGCCTGAAATTGGTCAAAATTGAAGATTTTGAGTAAGCAAAACTCTGTAAAAATGGCAGTTTTGGTCACTGTGAGGGTTTAAAAAGTGGTTATTCAACATGAGGCCCGATCCAAATGACATTTTGAATTATTTTTGGTAGAGTCCAAAAAATCAATTTTCTGATGAAAAACGATGACCCCGGACCAGTCGAACGTTGAAAAAATGGTCAATATTGATGAAATTTTAACATTTAATCTTTTGACTTTAAATGACGGTTGGATGTGAGTTATTACTTTTTCAACTAAAATAAGTGTGTTTAAAGTCATTTCTGTGCCTGAAATTGGTCAAAATTGAAGATTTCGAGTAAGCAAAACTCTGTAAAAATGGCAATTTTGGTCACTGTGAGGGTTTAAAAAGTGGTTATTCAACATGAGGCCCGATCCAAATGACATTTTGAATCATTTTTGGTAGAGTCCAAAAAATCCATTTTCTGATGAAAAACGATGACCCCGGACCAGTCGAACGTTGAAAAAATTGTCAATATTGATGAAATTTTAACATTTAATCTTTTGACTTTAAATGACGGTTGGATGTGAGTTATTACTTTTTCAACTAAAATAAGTGTATTTAAAGTCATTTCTGTGCCTGAAATTGGTTAAATTGAAGATTTTGAGTAAGCAAAACTCTGTAAAAATGGCAATTTTGGTCACTGTGAGGGTTTAAAAAGTGGTTATTCAACATGAGGCCTGATCCAAATGACATTTTGAATCATTTTTGGTAGAGTCCAAAAAATCAATTTTCTGATGAAAAACGATGACCCCGGACCAGTCGAACATTGAAAAAATGGTCAATATTGATGAAATTTTAACATTTAATCTTTTGACTTTAAATGACGGTTGGATGTGAGTTATTACTTTTTCAACTAAAATAAGTGTGTTTAAAGTCATTTCTGTGCCTGAAATTGGTCAAAATTGAAGATTTTGAGTAAGCAAAACTCTGTAAAAATGGCAATTTTGGTCACTGTGAGGGTTTAAAAAGTGGTTATTCAACATGAGGCCCGATCCAAATGACATTTTGAATCATTTTTGGTAGAGTCCAAAAAATCAATTTTCTGATGAAAAACGATGACCCCGGACCAGTCGAACGTTGAAAAAATGGTCAATATTGATGAAATTTTTACATTTAATCTTTTCACTTTAAATGACGGTTGGATGTGAGTTATTAATTTTTCAACTAAAATAAGTGTGTTTAAAGTCATTTCTGTGCCTGAAATTGGTCAAAATTGAAGATTTTGAGTAAGCAAAACTCTGTAAAAATGGCAATTTTGGTCACTGTGAGGGTTTAAAAAGTGGTTATTCAACATGAGGCCCGATCCAAATGACATTTTGAATCATTTTTGGTAGAGTCCAAAAAATCAATTTTCTGATGAAAAACGATGACCCCGGACCAGTCGAACGTTGAAAAAATGGTCAATATTGATGAAATTTTAACATTTAATCTTTTGACTTTAAATGACGGTTGGATGTGAGTTATTACTTTTTCAACTAAAATAAGTGTGTTTAAAGTCATTTCTGTGCCTGAAATTGGTCAAAATTGAAGATTTTGAGTAAGCAAAACTCTGTAAAAATGGCAGTTTTGGTCACTGTGAGGGTTTAAAAAGTGGTTATTCAACATGAGGCCTGATCCAAATGACATTTTGAATCATTTTTGGTAGAGTCCAAAAAATCCATTTTCTGATGAAAAACGATGACCCCGGACCAGTCGAACATTGAAAAAATGGTCAATATTGATGACATTTTAACATTTAATCTTTTGACTTTAAATGACGGTTGGATGTGAGTTATTACTTTTTCAACTAAAATAAGTGTGTTTAAAGTCATTTCTGTGCCTGAAATTGGTCAAAATTGAAGATTTTGAGTAAGCAAAACTCTGTAAAAATGGCAGTTTTGGTCACTGTGAGGGTTTAAAAAGTGGTTATTCAACACGAGGCCCGATCCAAATGACATTTTGATTCATTTTTGGTAGAGTCCAAAAAATCAATTTTCTGATGAAAAACGATGACCCCGGACCAGTCGAACGTTGAAAAAATGGTCAATATTGATGAAATGTTAACATTTAATCTTTTGACTTTAAATGACGGTTGGATGTGAGTTATTACTTTTTCAACTAAAATAAGTGTGTTTAAAGTCATTTCTGTGCCTGAAATTGGTCAAAATTGAAGATTTTGAGTAAGCAAAACTCTGTAAAAATGGCAGTTTTGGTCACTGTGAGGGTTTAAAAAGTGGTTATTCAACATGAGGCCCGATCCAAATGACATTTTGAATCATTTTTGGTAGAGTCCAAAAAATCAATTTTCTGATGAAAAATGATGACCCCGGACCACTCGAACGTTGAAAAAATGGTCAATATTGATGAAATTTTAACATTTAATCTTTTGACTTTAAATGACGGTTGGATGTGAGTTATTACTTTTTCAACTAAAATAAGTGTGTTTAAAGTCATTTCTGTGCCTGAAATTGGTCAAAATTGAAGATTTTGAGTAAGCAAAACTCTGTAAAAATGGCAATTTTGGTCACTGTGAGGGTTTAAAAAGTGGTTATTCAACATGAGGCCCGATCCAAATGACATTTTGAATCATTTTTGGTAGAGTCCAAAAAATCAATTTTCTGATGAAAAACGATGACCCCGGACCAGTCGAACGTTGAAAAAATGGTCAATATTGATGAAATTTTAACATTTAATCTTTTGACTTTAAATGACGGTTGGATGTGAGTTATTACTTTTTCAACTAAAATAAGTGTGTTTAAAGTCATTTCTGTGCCTGAAATTGGTCAAAATTGAAGATTTTGAGTAAGCAAAACTCTGTAAAAATGGCAGTTTTGGTCACTGTGAGGGTTTAAAAAGTGGTTATTCAACATGAGGCCCGATCCAAATGACATTCTGAATTATTTTTGGTAGAGTCCAAAAAATCAATTTTCTGATGAAAAACGATGACCCCGGACCAGTCGAACGTTGAAAAAATGGTCAATATTGATGAAATTTTAATATTTAATCTTTTGACTTTAAATGACGGTTGGATGTGAGTTATTACTTTTTCAACTAAAATAAGTGTGTTTAAAGTCATTTCTGTGCCTGAAATTGGTCAAAATTGAAGATTTTGAGTAAGCAAAACTCTGTAAAAATTGCAGTTTTGGTCACTGTGAGGGTTTAAAAAGTGGTTATCAACATGAGGCCCGATCCAAATGACATTTTGAATCATTTTTGGTAGAGTCCAAAAAATCAATTTTCTGATGAAAAACGATGACCCCGGACCAGTCGAACGTTGAAAAAATGGTCAATATTGATGAAATTTTAACATTTAATCTTTTGACTTTAAATGACGGTTGGATGTGAGTTATTACTTTTTCAACTAAAATAAGTGTGTTTAAAGTCATTTCTGTGCCTGAAATTGGTCAAAATTGAAGATTTTGAGTAAGCAAAACTCTGTAAAAATGGCAGTTTTGGTCACTGTGAGGGTTTAAAAAGTGGTTATTCAACATGAGGCCCGATCCAAATGACATTTTGAATTATTTTTGGTAGAGTCCAAAAAATCAATTTTCTGATGAAAAACGATGACCCCGGACCAGTCGAACGTTGAAAAAATGGTCAATATTGATGAAATTTTAACATTTAATCTTTTGACTTTAAATGACGGTTGGATGTGAGTTATTACTTTTTCAACTAAAATAAGTGTGTTTAAAGTCATTTCTGTGCCTGAAATTGGTCAAAATTGAAGATTTCGAGTAAGCAAAACTCTGTAAAAATGGCAATTTTGGTCACTGTGAGGGTTTAAAAAGTGGTTATTCAACATGAGGCCCGATCCAAATGACATTTTGAATCATTTTTGGTAGAGTCCAAAAAATCCATTTTCTGATGAAAAACGATGACCCCGGACCAGTCGAACGTTGAAAAAATGGTCAATATTGATGAAATTTTAACATTTAATCTTTTGACTTTAAATGACGGTTGGATGTGAGTTATTACTTTTTCAACTAAAATAAGTGTGTTTAAAGTCATTTCTGTGCCTGAAATTGGTCAAAATTGAAGATTTTGAGTAAGCAAAACTCTGTAAAAATGGCAATTTTGGTCACTGTGAGGGTTTAAAAAGTGGTTATTCAACATGAGGCCCGATCCAAATGACATTTTGAATCATTTTTGGTAGAGTCCAAAAAATTCATTTTCTGATGAAAAACGATGACCCCGGACCAGTCGAACGTTGAAAAAATGGTCAATATTGATGAAATTTTAATATTTAATCTTTTGACTTTAAATGACGGTTGGATGTGAGTTATTACTTTTTCAACTAAAATAAGTGTGTTTAAAGTCATTTCTGTGCCTGAAATTGGTCAAAATTAAAGATTTTGAGTAAGCAAAACTCTGTAAAAATGGCAGTTTTGGTCACTGTGAGGGTTTAAAAAGTGGTTATTCAACATGAGGCCCGATCCAAATGACATTTTGAATTATTTTTGGTAGAGTCCAAAAAATCAATTTTCTGATGAAAAACGATGACCCCGGACCAGTCGAACGTTGAAAAAATGGTCAATATTGATGAAATTTTAACATTTAATCTTTTGACTTTAAATGACGGTTGGATGTGAGTTATTACTTTTTCAACTAAAATAAGTGTGTTTAAAGTCATTTCTGTGCCTGAAATTGGTCAAAATTGAAGATTTTGAGTAAGCAAAACTCTGTAAAAATGGCAATTTTGGTCACTGTGAGGGTTTAAAAAGTGGTTATTCAACATGAGGCCCGATCCAAATGACATTTTGAATCATTTTTGGTAGAGTCCAAAAAATTCATTTTCTGATGAAAAACGATGACCCCGGACCAGTCGAACGTTGAAAAAATGGTCAATATTGATGAAATTTTAATATTTAATCTTTTGACTTTAAATGACGGTTGGATGTGAGTTATTACTTTTTCAACTAAAATAAGTGTGTTTAAAGTCATTTCTGTGCCTGAAATTGGTCAAAATTGAAGATTTTGAGTAAGCAAAACTCTGTAAAAATGGCAGTTTTGGTCACTGTGAGGGTTTAAAAAGTGGTTATTCAACATGAGGCCCGATCCAAATGACATTTTGAATTATTTTTGGTAGAGTCCAAAAAATCAATTTTCTGATGAAAAACGATGACCCCGGACCAGTCGAACGTTGAAAAAATGGTCAATATTGATGAAATTTTAACATTTAATCTTTTGACTTTAAATGACGGTTGGATGTGAGTTATTACTTTTTCAACTAAAATAAGTGTGTTTAAAGTCATTTCTGTGCCTGAAATTGGTCAAAATTGAAGATTTTGAGTAAGCAAAACTCTGTAAAAATGGCAATTTTGGTCACTGTGAGGGTTTAAAAAGTGGTTATTCAACATGAGGCCCGATCCAAATGACATTTTGAATCATTTTTGGTAGAGTCCAAAAAATTAATTTTCTGATGAAAAACGATGACCCCGGACCAGTCGAACGTTGAAAAAATGGTCAATATTGATGAAATTTTAATATTTAATCTTTTGACTTTAAATGACGGTTGGATGTGAGTTATTACTTTTTCAACTAAAATAAGTGTGTTTAAAGTCATTTCTGTGCCTGAAATTGGTCAAAATTGAAGATTTTGAGTAAGCAAAACTCTGTAAAAATTGCTGTTTTGGTCACTGTGAGGGTTTAAAAAGTGGTTATCAACATGAGGCCCGATCCAAATGACATTTTGAATCATTTTTGGTAGAGTCCAAAAAATCAATTTTCTGATGAAAAACGATGACCCCGGACCAGTCGAACGTTGAAAAAATGGTCAATATTGATGAAATTTTAACATTTAATCTTTTGACTTTAAATGACGGTTGGATGTGAGTTATTACTTTTTCAACTAAAATAAGTGTGTTTAAAGTCATTTCTGTGCCTGAAATTGGTCAAAATTGAAGATTTTGAGTAAGCAAAACTCTGTAAAAATGGCAGTTTTGGTCACTGTGAGGGTTTAAAAAGTGGTTATTCAACATGAGGCCCGATCCAAATGACATTTTGAATTATTTTTGGTAGAGTCCAAAAAATCAATTTTCTGATGAAAAACGATGACCCCGGACCAGTCGAACGTTGAAAAAATGGTCAATATTGATGAAATTTTAACATTTAATCTTTTGACTTTAAATGACGGTTGGATGTGAGTTATTACTTTTTCAACTAAAATAAGTGTGTTTAAAGTCATTTCTGTGCCTGAAATTGGTCAAAATTGAAGATTTTGAGTAAGCAAAACTCTGTAAAAATGGCAGTTTTGGTCACTGTGAGGGTTTAAAAAGTGGTTATTCAACATGAGGCCTGATCCAAATGACTTTTTGAATCATTTTTGGTAGAGTCCAAAAAATCCATTTTCTGATGAAAAACGATGACCCCGGACCAGTCGAACATTGAAAAAATGGTCAATATTGATGACATTTTAACATTTAATCTTTTGACTTTAAATGACGGTTGGATGTGAGTTATTACTTTTTCAACTAAAATAAGTGTGTTTAAAGTCATTTCTGTGCCTGAAATTGGTCAAAATTGAAGATTTTGAGTAAGCAAAACTCTGTAAAAATGGCAGTTTTGGTCACTGTGAGGGTTTAAAAAGTGGTTATTCAACACGAGGCCCGATCCAAATGACATTTTGATTCATTTTTGGTAGAGTCCAAAAAATCAATTTTCTGATGAAAAACGATGACCCCGGACCAGTCGAACGTTGAAAAAATGGTCAATATTGATGAAATGTTAACATTTAATCTTTTGACTTTAAATGACGGTTGGATGTGAGTTATTACTTTTTCAACTAAAATAAGTGTGTTTAAAGTCATTTCTGTGCCTGAAATTGGTCAAAATTGAAGATTTTGAGTAAGCAAAACTCTGTAAAAATGGCAGTTTTGGTCACTGTGAGGGTTTAAAAAGTGGTTATTCAACATGAGGCCCGATCCAAATGACATTTTGAATCATTTTTGGTAGAGTCCAAAAAATCAATTTTCTGATGAAAAACGATGACCCCGGACCAGAACGTTGAAAAAATGGTCAATATTGATGAAATTTTAATATTTAATCTTTTCACTTTAAATGACGGTTGGATGTGAGTTATTACTTTTTCAACTAAAATAAGTGTGTTTAAAGTCATTTCTGTGCCTGAAATTGGTCAAAATTGAAGATTTTGAGTAAGCAAAACTCTGTAAAAATGGCAATTTTGGTCACTGTGAGGGTTTAAAAAGTGGTTATTCAACATGAGGCCCGATCCAAATGACATTTTGAATCATTTTTGGTAGAGTCCAAAAAATCAATTTTCTGATGAAAAACGATGACCCCGGACCAGTCGAACATTCAAAAAATGGTCAATATTGATGAAATTTTAACATTTAATCTTTTGACTTTAAATGACGGTTGGATGTGAGTTATTACTTTTTCAACTAAAATAAGTGTGTTTAAAGTCATTTCTGTGCCTGAAATTGGTCAAAATTGAAGATTTCGAGTAAGCAAAACTCTGTAAAAATGGCAATTTTGGTCACTGTGAGGGTTTAAAAAGTGGTTATTCAACATGAGGCCCGATCCAAATGACATTTTGAATCATTTTTGGTAGAGTCCAAAAAATCCATTTTCTGATGAAAAACGATGACCCCGGACCAGTTGAACGTTGAAAAAATGGTCAATATTGATGAAATTTTAACATTTAATCTTTTGACTTTAAATGACGGTTGGATGTGAGTTATTACTTTTTCAACTAAAATAAGTGTGTTTAAAGTCATTTCTGTGCCTGAAATTGGTCAAAATTGAAGATTTTGAGTAAGCAAAACTCTGTAAAAATGGCAGTTTTGGTCACTGTGAGGGTTTAAAAAGTGGTTATTCAACATGAGGCCCGATCCAAATGACATTTTGAATTATTTTTGGTAGAGTCCAAAAAATCAATTTTCTGATGAAAAACGATGACCCCGGACCAGTCGAACGTTGAAAAAATGGTCAATATTGATGAAATTTTAACATTTAATCTTTTGACTTTAAATGACGGTTGGATGTGAGTTATTACTTTTTCAACTAAAATAAGTGTGTTTAAAGTCATTTCTGTGCCTGAAATTGGTCAAAATTGAAGATTTTGAGTAAGCAAAACTCTGTAAAAATGGCAATTTTGGTCACTGTGAGGGTTTAAAAAGTGGTTATTCAACATGAGGCCCGATCCAAATGACATTTTGAATCATTTTTGGTAGAGTCCAAAAAATTAATTTTCTGATGAAAAACGATGACCCCGGACCAGTCGAACGTTGAAAAAATGGTCAATATTGATGAAATTTTAATATTTAATCTTTTGACTTTAAATGACGGTTGGATGTGAGTTATTACTTTTTCAACTAAAATAAGTGTGTTTAAAGTCATTTCTGTGCCTGAAATTGGTCAAAATTGAAGATTTTGAGTAAGCAAAACTCTGTAAAAATTGCAGTTTTGGTCACTGTGAGGGTTTAAAAAGTGGTTATCAACATGAGGCCCGATCCAAATGACATTTTGAATCATTTTTGGTAGAGTCCAAAAAATCAATTTTCTGATGAAAAACGATGACCCCGGACCAGTCGAACGTTGAAAAAATGGTCAATATTGATGAAATTTTAACATTTAATCTTTTGACTTTAAATGACGGTTGGATGTGAGTTATTACTTTTTCAACTAAAATAAGTGTGTTTAAAGTCATTTCTGTGCCTGAAATTGGTCAAAATTGAAGATTTTGAGTAAGCAAAACTCTGAAAAAATGGCAGTTTTGGTCACTGTGAGGGTTTAAAAAGTGGTTATTCAACATGAGGCCTGATCCAAATGACATTTTGAATCATTTTTGGTAGAGTCCAAAAAATCAATTTTCTGATGAAAAACGATGACCCCGGACCAGTCGAACGTTGAAAAAATGGTCAAAATTGATGAAATTTTAACATTTAATCTTTTGACTTTAAATGACGGTTGGATGTGAGTTATTACTTTTTCAACTAAAATAAGTGTGTTTAAAGTCATTTCTGTGCCTGAAATTGGTCAAAATTGAAGATTTTGAGTAAGCAAAACTCTGTAAAAATGGCAATTTTGGTCACTGTGAGGGTTTAAAAAGTGGTTATTCAACATGAGGCCCGATCCAAATGACATTTTGAATCATTTTTGGTAGAGTCCAAAAAATTCATTTTCTGATGAAAAACGATGACCCCGGACCAGTCGAACGTTGAAAAAATGGTCAATATTGATGAAATTTTAATATTTAATCTTTTGACTTTAAATGACGGTTGGATGTGAGTTATTACTTTTTCAACTAAAATAAGTGTGTTTAAAGTCATTTCTGTGCCTGAAATTGGTCAAAATTGAAGATTTCGAGTAAGCAAAACTCTGTAAAAATGGCAATTTTGGTCACTGTGAGGGTTTAAAAAGTGGTTATTCAACATGAGGCCCGATCCAAATGACATTTTGAATCATTTTTGGTAGAGTCCAAAAAATCCATTTTCTGATGAAAAACGATGACCCCGGACCAGTTGAACGTTGAAAAAATGGTCAATATTGATGAAATTTTAACATTTAATCTTTTGACTTTAAATGACGGTTGGATGTGAGTTATTACTTTTTCAACTAAAATAAGTGTGTTTAAAGTCATTTCTGTGCCTGAAATTGGTCAAAATTGAAGATTTTGAGTAAGCAAAACTCTGTAAAAATGGCAGTTTTGGTCACTGTGAGGGTTTAAAAAGTGGTTATTCAACATGAGGCCCGATCCAAATGACATTTTGAATTATTTTTGGTAGAGTCCAAAAAATCAATTTTCTGATGAAAAACGATGACCCCGGACCAGTCGAACGTTGAAAAAATGGTCAATATTGATGAAATTTTAACATTTAATCTTTTGACTTTAAATGACGGTTGGATGTGAGTTATTACTTTTTCAACTAAAATAAGTGTGTTTAAAGTCATTTCTGTGCCTGAAATTGGTCAAAATTGAAGATTTTGAGTAAGCAAAACTCTGTAAAAATGGCAATTTTGGTCACTGTGAGGGTTTAAAAAGTGGTTATTCAACATGAGGCCCGATCCAAATGACATTTTGAATCATTTTTGGTAGAGTCCAAAAAATTAATTTTCTGATGAAAAACGATGACCCCGGACCAGTCGAACGTTGAAAAAATGGTCAATATTGATGAAATTTTAATATTTAATCTTTTGACTTTAAATGACGGTTGGATGTGAGTTATTACTTTTTCAACTAAAATAAGTGTGTTTAAAGTCATTTCTGTGCCTGAAATTGGTCAAAATTGAAGATTTTGAGTAAGCAAAACTCTGTAAAAATTGCAGTTTTGGTCACTGTGAGGGTTTAAAAAGTGGTTATCAACATGAGGCCCGATCCAAATGACATTTTGAATCATTTTTGGTAGAGTCCAAAAAATCAATTTTCTGATGAAAAACGATGACCCCGGACCAGTCGAACGTTGAAAAAATGGTCAATATTGATGAAATTTTAACATTTAATCTTTTGACTTTAAATGACGGTTGGATGTGAGTTATTACTTTTTCAACTAAAATAAGTGTGTTTAAAGTCATTTCTGTGCCTGAAATTGGTCAAAATTGAAGATTTTGAGTAAGCAAAACTCTGAAAAAATGGCAGTTTTGGTCACTGTGAGGGTTTAAAAAGTGGTTATTCAACATGAGGCCTGATCCAAATGACATTTTGAATCATTTTTGGTAGAGTCCAAAAAATCAATTTTCTGATGAAAAACGATGACCCCGGACCAGTCGAACGTTGAAAAAATGGTCAAAATTGATGAAATTTTAACATTTAATCTTTTGACTTTAAATGACGGTTGGATGTGAGTTATTACTTTTTCAACTAAAATAAGTGTGTTTAAAGTCATTTCTGTGCCTGAAATTGGTCAAAATTGAAGATTTTGAGTAAGCAAAACTCTGTAAAAATGGCAATTTTGGTCACTGTGAGGGTTTAAAAAGTGGTTATTCAACATGAGGCCCGATCCAAATGACATTTTGAATCATTTTTGGTAGAGTCCAAAAAATTCATTTTCTGATGAAAAACGATGACCCCGGACCAGTCGAACGTTGAAAAAATGGTCAATATTGATGAAATTTTAATATTTAATCTTTTGACTTTAAATGACGGTTGGATGTGAGTTATTACTTTTTCAACTAAAATAAGTGTGTTTAAAGTCATTTCTGTGCCTGAAATTGGTCAAAATTGAAGATTTTGAGTAAGCAAAGCTCTGAAAAAATGGCAGTTTTGGTCACTGTGAGGGTTTAAAAAGTGGTTATTCAACATGAGGCCCGATCCAAATGACATTTTGAATTATTTTTGGTAGAGTCCAAAAAATCAATTTTCTGATGAAAAACGATGACCCCGGACCAGTCGAACGTTGAAAAAATGGTCAATATTGATGAAATTTTAACATTCAATCTTTTGACTTTAAATGACGGTTGGATGTGAGTTATTACTTTTTCAACTAAAATAAGTGTGTTTAAAGTCATTTCTGTGCCTGAAATTGGTCAAAATTGAAGATTTCGAGTAAGCAAAACTCTGTAAAAATGGCAATTTTGGTCACTGTGAGGGTTTAAAAAGTGGTTATTCAACATGAGGCCCGATCCAAATGACATTTTGAATCATTTTTGGTAGAGTCCAAAAAATCAATTTTCTGATGAAAAACGATGACCCCGGACCAGTCGAACATTCAAAAAATGGTCAATATTGATGAAATTTTAACATTTAATCTTTTGACTTTAAATGACGGTTGGATGTGAGTTATTACTTTTTCAACTAAAATAAGTGTGTTTAAAGTCATTTCTGTGCCTGAAATTGGTCAAAATTGAAGATTTCGAGTAAGCAAAACTCTGTAACAATGGCAATTTTGGTCACTGTGAGGGTTTAAAAAGTGGTTATTCAACATGAGGCCCGATCCAAATGACATTTTGAATCATTTTTGGTAGAGTCCAAAAAATCCATTTTCTGATGAAAAACGATGACCCCGGACCAGTCGAACGTTGAAAAAATTGTCAATATTGATGAAATTTTAACATTTAATCTTTTGACTTTAAATGACGGTTGGATGTGAGTTATTACTTTTTCAACTAAAATAAGTGTATTTAAAGTCATTTCTGTGCCTGAAATTGGTCAAAATTGAAGATTTTGAGTAAGCAAAACTCTGTAAAAATGGCAGTTTTGGTCACTGTGAGGGTTTAAAAAGTGGTTATTCAACATGAGGCCCGATCCAAATGACATTTTGAATCATTTTTGGTAGAGTCCAAAAAATCAATTTTCTGATGAAAAACGATGACCCCGGACCAGTCGAACGTTGAAAAAATGGTCAATATTGATGAAATTTTAACATTTAATCTTTTGACTTTAAATGACGGTTGGATGTGAGTTATTACTTTTTCAACTAAAATAAGTGTGTTTAAAGTCATTTCTGTGCCTGAAATTGGTCAAAATTGAAGATTTCGAGTAAGCAAAACTCTGTAAAAATGGCAATTTTGGTCACTGTGAGGGTTTAAAAAGTGGTTATTCAACATGAGGCCCGATCCAAATGACATTTTGAATCATTTTTGGTAGAGTCCAAAAAATCCATTTTCTGATGAAAAACGATGACCCCGGACCAGTTGAACGTTGAAAAAATGGTCAATATTGATGAAATTTTAACATTTAATCTTTTGACTTTAAATGACGGTTGGATGTGAGTTATTACTTTTTCAACTAAAATAAGTGTGTTTAAAGTCATTTCTGTGCCTGAAATTGGTCAAAATTGAAGATTTTGAGTAAGCAAAACTCTGTAAAAATGGCAGTTTTGGTCACTGTGAGGGTTTAAAAAGTGGTTATTCAACATGAGGCCCGATCCAAATGACATTTTGAATTATTTTTGGTAGAGTCCAAAAAATCAATTTTCTGATGAAAAACGATGACCCCGGACCAGTCGAACGTTGAAAAAATGGTCAATATTGATGAAATTTTAACATTTAATCTTTTGACTTTAAATGACGGTTGGATGTGAGTTATTACTTTTTCAACTAAAATAAGTGTGTTTAAAGTCATTTCTGTGCCTGAAATTGGTCAAAATTGAAGATTTTGAGTAAGCAAAACTCTGTAAAAATGGCAATTTTGGTCACTGTGAGGGTTTAAAAAGTGGTTATTCAACATGAGGCCCGATTCAAATGACATTTTGAATCATTTTTGGTAGAGTCCAAAAAATTAATTTTCTGATGAAAAACGATGACCCCGGACCAGTCGAACGTTGAAAAAATGGTCAATATTGATGAAATTTTAATATTTAATCTTTTGACTTTAAATGACGGTTGGATGTGAGTTATTACTTTTTCAACTAAAATAAGTGTGTTTAAAGTCATTTCTGTGCCTGAAATTGGTCAAAATTGAAGATTTTGAGTAAGCAAAACTCTGTAAAAATTGCAGTTTTGGTCACTGTGAGGGTTTAAAAAGTGGTTATCAACATGAGGCCCGATCCAAATGACATTTTGAATCATTTTTGGTAGAGTCCAAAAAATCAATTTTCTGATGAAAAACGATGACCCCGGACCAGTCGAACGTTGAAAAAATGGTCAATATTGATGAAATTTTAACATTTAATCTTTTGACTTTAAATGACGGTTGGATGTGAGTTATTACTTTTTCAACTAAAATAAGTGTGTTTAAAGTCATTTCTGTGCCTGAAATTGGTCAAAATTGAAGATTTTGAGTAAGCAAAACTCTGAAAAAATGGCAGTTTTGGTCACTGTGAGGGTTTAAAAAGTGGTTATTCAACATGAGGCCTGATCCAAATGACATTTTGAATCATTTTTGGTAGAGTCCAAAAAATCAATTTTCTGATGAAAAACGATGACCCCGGACCAGTCGAACGTTGAAAAAATGGTCAAAATTGATGAAATTTTAACATTTAATCTTTTGACTTTAAATGACGGTTGGATGTGAGTTATTACTTTTTCAACTAAAATAAGTGTGTTTAAAGTCATTTCTGTGCCTGAAATTGGTCAAAATTGAAGATTTTGAGTAAGCAAAACTCTGTAAAAATGGCAATTTTGGTCACTGTGAGGGTTTAAAAAGTGGTTATTCAACATGAGGCCCGATCCAAATGACATTTTGAATCATTTTTGGTAGAGTCCAAAAAATTCATTTTCTGATGAAAAACGATGACCCCGGACCAGTCGAACGTTGAAAAAATGGTCAATATTGATGAAATTTTAATATTTAATCTTTTGACTTTAAATGACGGTTGGATGTGAGTTATTACTTTTTCAACTAAAATAAGTGTGTTTAAAGTCATTTCTGTGCCTGAAATTGGTCAAAATTGAAGATTTTGAGTAAGCAAAGCTCTGAAAAAATGGCAGTTTTGGTCACTGTGAGGGTTTAAAAAGTGGTTATTCAACATGAGGCCCGATCCAAATGACATTTTGAATTATTTTTGGTAGAGTCCAAAAAATCAATTTTCTGATGAAAAACGATGACCCCGGACCAGTCGAACGTTGAAAAAATGGTCAATATTGATGAAATTTTAACATTCAATCTTTTGACTTTAAATGACGGTTGGATGTGAGTTATTACTTTTTCAACTAAAATAAGTGTGTTTAAAGTCATTTCTGGGCCTGAAATTGGTCAAAATTGAAGATTTCGAGTAAGCAAAACTCTGTAAAAATGGCAATTTTGGTCACTGTGAGGGTTTAAAAAGTGGTTATTCAACATGAGGCCCGATCCAAATGACATTTTGAATCATTTTTGGTAGAGTCCAAAAAATCCATTTTCTGATGAAAAACGATGACCCCGGACCAGTCGAACGTTGAAAAAATTGTCAATATTGATGAAATTTTAACATTTAATCTTTTGACTGTAAATGACGGTTGGATGTGAGTTATTACTTTTTCAACTAAAATAAGTGTATTTAAAGTCATTTCTGTGCCTGAAATTGGTTAAATTGAAGATTTTGAGTAAGCAAAACTCTGTAAAAATGGCAATTTTGGTCACTGTGAGGGTTTAAAAAGTGGTTATTCAACATGAGGCCTGATCCAAATGACATTTTGAATCATTTTTGGTAGAGTCCAAAAAATCAATTTTCTGATGAAAAACGATGACCCCGGACCAGTCGAACATTGAAAAAATGGTCAATATTGATGAAATTTTAACATTTAATCTTTTGACTTTAAATGACGGTTGGATGTGAGTTATTACTTTTTCAACTAAAATAAGTGTGTTTAAAGTCATTTCTGTGCCTGAAATTGGTCAAAATTGAAGATTTTGAGTAAGCAAAACTCTGTAAAAATGGCAATTTTGGTCACTGTGAGGGTTTAAAAAGTGGTTATTCAACATGAGGCCCGATCCAAATGACATTTTGAATCATTTTTGGTAGAGTCCAAAAAATCAATTTTCTGATGAAAAACGATGACCCCGGACCAGTCGAACGTTGAAAAAATGGTCAATATTGATGAAATTTTAACATTTAATCTTTTGACTTTAAATGACGGTTGGATGTGAGTTATTACTTTTTCAACTAAAATAAGTGTGTTTAAAGTCATTTCTGTGCCTGAAATTGGTCAAAATTGAAGATTTTGAGTAAGCAAAACTCTGTAAAAATGGCAATTTTGGTCACTGTGAGGGTTTAAAAAGTGGTTATTCAACATGAGGCCCGATCCAAATGACATTTTGAATCATTTTTGGTAGAGTCCAAAAAATCAATTTTCTGATGAAAAACGATGACCCCGGACCAGTCGAACGTTGAAAAAATGGTCAATATTGATGAAATTTTAACATTTAATCTTTTCACTTTAAATGACGGTTGGATGTGAGTTATTAATTTTTCAACTAAAATAAGTGTGTTTAAAGTCATTTCTGTGCCTGAAATTGGTCAAAATTGAAGATTTTGAGTAAGAAAAACTCTGTAAAAATGGCAATTTTGGTCACTGTGAGGGTTTAAAAAGTGGTTATTCAACATGAGGCCCGATCCAAATGACATTTTGAATCATTTTTGGTAGAGTCCAAAAAATCAATTTTCTGATGAAAAACGATGACCCCGGACCAGTCGAACGTTGAAAAAATGGTCAATATTGATGAAATTTTAACATTTAATCTTTTGACTTTAAATGACGGTTGGATGTGAGTTATTACTTTTTCAACTAAAATAAGTGTGTTTAAAGTCATTTCTGTGCCTGAAATTGGTCAAAATTGAAGATTTTGAGTAAGCAAAACTCTGTAAAAATGGCAGTTTTGGTCACTGTGAGGGTTTAAAAAGTGGTTATTCAACATGAGGCCTGATCCAAATGACATTTTGAATCATTTTTGGTAGAGTCCAAAAAATCCATTTTCTGATGAAAAACGATGACCCCGGACCAGTCGAACATTGAAAAAATGGTCAATATTGATGACATTTTAACATTTAATCTTTTGACTTTAAATGACGGTTGGATGTGAGTTATTACTTTTTCAACTAAAATAAGTGTGTTTAAAGTCATTTCTGTGCCTGAAATTGGTCAAAATTGAAGATTTTGAGTAAGCAAAACTCTGTAAAAATGGCAATTTTGGTCACTGTGAGGGTTTAAAAAGTGGTTATTCAACATGAGGCCCGATCCAAATGACATTTTGAATCATTTTTGGTAGAGTCCAAAAAATCAATTTTCTGATGAAAAACGATGACCCCGGACCAGTCGAACGTTCAAAAAATGGTCAATATTGATGAAATTTTAACATTTAATCTTTTGACTTTAAATGACGGTTGGATGTGAGTTATTACTTTTTCAACTAAAATAAGTGTGTTTAAAGTCATTTCTGTGCCTGAAATTGGTCAAAATTGAAGATTTTGAGTAAGCAAAACTCTGTAAAAATGGCAGTTTTGGTCACTGTGAGGGTTTAAAAAGTGGTTATTCAACATGAGGCCTGATCCAAATGACATTTTGAATCATTTTTGGTAGAGTCCAAAAAATTAATTTTCTGATGAAAAACGATAACCCCGGACCAGTCGAACGTTGAAAAAATGGTCAATATTGATGAAATTTCAACATTTAATCTTTTGACTTTAAATGACGGTTGGATGTCAGTTATTACTTTTTCAACTAAAATAAGTGTGTTTAAAGTCATTTCTGTGCCTGAAATTGGTCAAAATTGAAGATTTTGAGTAAGCAAAACTCTGTAAAAATGGCAATTTTGGTCACTGTGAGGGTTTAAAAAGTGGTTATTCAACATGAGGCCCGATCCAAATGACATTTTGAATCATTTTTGGTAGAGTCCAAAAAATCCATTTTCTGATGAAAAACGATGACCCCGGACCAGTCGAACGTTGAAAAAATTGTCAATATTGATGAAATTTTAACATTTAATCTTTTGACTTTAAATGACGGTTGGATGTGAGTTATTACTTTTTCAACTAAAATAAGTGTGTTTAAAGTCATTTCTGTGCCTGAAATTGGTCAAAATTGAAGATTTTGAGTAAGCAAAACTCTGTAAAAATGGCAATTTTGGTCACTGTGAGGGTTTAAAAGTGGTTATTCAACATGAGGCCCGATCCAAATGACATTTTGAATCATTTTTGGTAGAGTCCAAAAAATCAATTTTCTGATGAAAAACGATGACCCCGGACCAGTCGAACGTTGAAAAAATGGTCAATATTGATGAAATTTTAATATTTAATCTTTTCACTTTAAATGACGGTTGGATGTGAGTTATTACTTTTTCAACTAAAATAAGTGTGTTTAAAGTCATTTCTGTGCCTGAAATTGGTCAAAATTGAAGATTTTGAGTAAGCAAAACTCTGTAAAAATGGCAATTTTGGTCACTGTGAGGGTTTAAAAAGTGGTTATTCAACATGAGGCCCGATCCAAATGACATTTTGAATCATTTTTGGTAGAGTCCAAAAAATCAATTTTCTGATGAAAAACGATGACCCCGGACCAGTCGAACATTCAAAAAATGGTCAATATTGATGAAATTTTAACATTTAATCTTTTGACTTTAAATGACGGTTGGATGTGAGTTATTACTTTTTCAACTAAAATAAGTGTGTTTAAAGTCATTTCTGTGCCTGAAATTGGTCAAAATTGAAGATTTCGAGTAAGCAAAACTCTGTAACAATGGCAATTTTGGTCACTGTGAGGGTTTAAAAAGTGGTTATCAACATGAGGCCCGATCCAAATGACATTTTGAATCATTTTTGGTAGAGTCCAAAAAATCCATTTTCTGATGAAAAACGATGACCCCGGACCAGTCGAACGTTGAAAAAATGGTCAATATTGATGAAATTTTAACATTTAATCTTTTGACTTTAAATGACGGTTGGATGTGAGTTATTACTTTTTCAACTAAAATAAGTGTGTTTAAAGTCATTTCTGTGCCTGAAATTGGTCAAAATTGAAGATTTTGAGTAAGCAAAACTCTGAAAAAATGGCAGTTTTGGTCACTGTGAGGGTTTAAAAAGTGGTTATTCAACATGAGGCCTGATCCAAATGACATTTTGAATCATTTTTGGTAGAGTCCAAAAAATCAATTTTCTGATGAAAAACGATGACCCTGGACCAGTCGAACGTTGAAAAAATGGTCAAAATTGATGAAATTTTAACATTTAATCTTTTGACTTTAAATGACGGTTGGATGTGAGTTATTACTTTTTCAACTAAAATAAGTGTGTTTAAAGTCATTTCTGTGCCTGAAATTGGTCAAAATTGAAGATTTTGAGTAAGCAAAACTCTGTAAAAATGGCAATTTTGGTCACTGTGAGGGTTTAAAAAGTGGTTATTCAACATGAGGCCCGATCCAAATGACATTTTGAATCATTTTTGGTAGAGTCCAAAAAATTCATTTTCTGATGAAAAACGATGACCCCGGACCAGTCGAACGTTGAAAAAATGGTCAATATTGATGAAATTTTAATATTTAATCTTTTGACTTTAAATGACGGTTGGATGTGAGTTATTACTTTTTCAACTAAAATAAGTGTGTTTAAAGTCATTTCTGTGCCTGAAATTGGTCAAAATTGAAGATTTTGAGTAAGCAAAGCTCTGAAAAAATGGCAGTTTTGGTCACTGTGAGGGTTTAAAAAGTGGTTATTCAACATGAGGCCCGATCCAAATGACATTTTGAATTATTTTTGGTAGAGTCCAAAAAATCAATTTTCTGATGAAAAACGATGACCCCGGACCAGTCGAACGTTGAAAAAATGGTCAATATTGATGAAATTTTAACATTCAATCTTTTGACTTTAAATGACGGTTGGATGTGAGTTATTACTTTTTCAACTAAAATAAGTGTGTTTAAAGTCATTTCTGTGCCTGAAATTGGTCAAAATTGAAGATTTCGAGTAAGCAAAACTCTGTAAAAATGGCAATTTTGGTCACTGTGAGGGTTTAAAAAGTGGTTATTCAACATGAGGCCCGATCCAAATGACATTTTGAATCATTTTTGGTAGAGTCCAAAAAATCCATTTTCTGATGAAAAACGATGACCCCGGACCAGTCGAACGTTGAAAAAATTGTCAATATTGATGAAATTTTAACATTTAATCTTTTGACTGTAAATGACGGTTGGATGTGAGTTATTACTTTTTCAACTAAAATAAGTGTATTTAAAGTCATTTCTGTGCCTGAAATTGGTTAAATTGAAGATTTTGAGTAAGCAAAACTCTGTAAAAATGGCAATTTTGGTCACTGTGAGGGTTTAAAAAGTGGTTATTCAACATGAGGCCTGATCCAAATGACATTTTGAATCATTTTTGGTAGAGTCCAAAAAATCCATTTTCTGATGAAAAACGATGACCCCGGACCAGTCGAACGTTGAAAAAATTGTCAATATTGATGAAATTTTAACATTTAATCTTTTGACTTTAAATGACGGTTGGATGTGAGTTATTACTTTTTCAACTAAAATAAGTGTGTTTAAAGTCATTTCTGTGCCTGAAATTGGTCAAAATTGAAGATTTTGAGTAAGCAAAACTCTGTAAAAATGGCAATTTTGGTCACTGTGAGGGTTTAAAAGTGGTTATTCAACATGAGGCCCGATCCAAATGACATTTTGAATCATTTTTGGTAGAGTCCAAAAAATCAATTTTCTGATGAAAAACGATGACCCCGGACCAGTCGAACGTTGAAAAAATGGTCAATATTGATGAAATTTTAATATTTAATCTTTTCACTTTAAATGACGGTTGGATGTGAGTTATTACTTTTTCAACTAAAATAAGTGTGTTTAAAGTCATTTCTGTGCCTGAAATTGGTCAAAATTGAAGATTTTGAGTAAGCAAAACTCTGTAAAAATGGCAATTTTGGTCACTGTGAGGGTTTAAAAAGTGGTTATTCAACATGAGGCCCGATCCAAATGACATTTTGAATCATTTTTGGTAGAGTCCAAAAAATCAATTTTCTGATGAAAAACGATGACCCCGGACCAGTCGAACATTCAAAAAATGGTCAATATTGATGAAATTTTAACATTTAATCTTTTGACTTTAAATGACGGTTGGATGTGAGTTATTACTTTTTCAACTAAAATAAGTGTGTTTAAAGTCATTTCTGTGCCTGAAATTGGTCAAAATTGAAGATTTCGAGTAAGCAAAACTCTGTAACAATGGCAATTTTGGTCACTGTGAGGGTTTAAAAAGTGGTTATCAACATGAGGCCCGATCCAAATGACATTTTGAATCATTTTTGGTAGAGTCCAAAAAATCCATTTTCTGATGAAAAACGATGACCCCGGACCAGTCGAACGTTGAAAAAATGGTCAATATTGATGAAATTTTAACATTTAATCTTTTGACTTTAAATGACGGTTGGATGTGAGTTATTACTTTTTCAACTAAAATAAGTGTGTTTAAAGTCATTTCTGTGCCTGAAATTGGTCAAAATTGAAGATTTTGAGTAAGCAAAACTCTGAAAAAATGGCAGTTTTGGTCACTGTGAGGGTTTAAAAAGTGGTTATTCAACATGAGGCCTGATCCAAATGACATTTTGAATCATTTTTGGTAGAGTCCAAAAAATCAATTTTCTGATGAAAAACGATGACCCCGGACCAGTCGAACGTTGAAAAAATGGTCAAAATTGATGAAATTTTAACATTTAATCTTTTGACTTTAAATGACGGTTGGATGTGAGTTATTACTTTTTCAACTAAAATAAGTGTGTTTAAAGTCATTTCTGTGCCTGAAATTGGTCAAAATTGAAGATTTTGAGTAAGCAAAACTCTGTAAAAATGGCAATTTTGGTCACTGTGAGGGTTTAAAAAGTGGTTATTCAACATGAGGCCCGATCCAAATGACATTTTGAATCATTTTTGGTAGAGTCCAAAAAATTCATTTTCTGATGAAAAACGATGACCCCGGACCAGTCGAACGTTGAAAAAATGGTCAATATTGATGAAATTTTAATATTTAATCTTTTGACTTTAAATGACGGTTGGATGTGAGTTATTACTTTTTCAACTAAAATAAGTGTGTTTAAAGTCATTTCTGTGCCTGAAATTGGTCAAAATTGAAGATTTTGAGTAAGCAAAGCTCTGAAAAAATGGCAGTTTTGGTCACTGTGAGGGTTTAAAAAGTGGTTATTCAACATGAGGCCCGATCCAAATGACATTTTGAATTATTTTTGGTAGAGTCCAAAAAATCAATTTTCTGATGAAAAACGATGACCCCGGACCAGTCGAACGTTGAAAAAATGGTCAATATTGATGAAATTTTAACATTCAATCTTTTGACTTTAAATGACGGTTGGATGTGAGTTATTACTTTTTCAACTAAAATAAGTGTGTTTAAAGTCATTTCTGTGCCTGAAATTGGTCAAAATTGAAGATTTCGAGTAAGCAAAACTCTGTAAAAATGGCAATTTTGGTCACTGTGAGGGTTTAAAAAGTGGTTATTCAACATGAGGCCCGATCCAAATGACATTTTGAATCATTTTTGGTAGAGTCCAAAAAATCCATTTTCTGATGAAAAACGATGACCCCGGACCAGTCGAACGTTGAAAAAATTGTCAATATTGATGAAATTTTAACATTTAATCTTTTGACTGTAAATGACGGTTGGATGTGAGTTATTACTTTTTCAACTAAAATAAGTGTATTTAAAGTCATTTCTGTGCCTGAAATTGGTTAAATTGAAGATTTTGAGTAAGCAAAACTCTGTAAAAATGGCAATTTTGGTCACTGTGAGGGTTTAAAAAGTGGTTATTCAACATGAGGCCTGATCCAAATGACATTTTGAATCATTTTTGGTAGAGTCCAAAAAATCAATTTTCTGATGAAAAACGATGACCCCGGACCAGTCGAACATTGAAAAAATGGTCAATATTGATGAAATTTTAACATTTAATCTTTTGACTTTAAATGACGGTTGGATGTGAGTTATTACTTTTTCAACTAAAATAAGTGTGTTTAAAGTCATTTCTGTGCCTGAAATTGGTCAAAATTGAAGATTTTGAGTAAGCAAAACTCTGTAAAAATGGCAATTTTGGTCACTGTGAGGGTTTAAAAAGTGGTTATTCAACATGAGGCCCGATCCAAATGACATTTTGAATCATTTTTGGTAGAGTCCAAAAAATCAATTTTCTGATGAAAAACGATGACCCCGGACCAGTCGAACGTTGAAAAAATGGTCAATATTGATGAAATTTTAACATTTAATCTTTTGACTTTAAATGACGGTTGGATGTGAGTTATTACTTTTTCAACTAAAATAAGTGTGTTTAAAGTCATTTCTGTGCCTGAAATTGGTCAAAATTGAAGATTTTGAGTAAGCAAAACTCTGTAAAAATGGCAATTTTGGTCACTGTGAGGGTTTAAAAAGTGGTTATTCAACATGAGGCCCGATCCAAATGACATTTTGAATCATTTTTGGTAGAGTCCAAAAAATCAATTTTCTGATGAAAAACGATGACCCCGGACCAGTCGAACGTTGAAAAAATGGTCAATATTGATGAAATTTTAACATTTAATCTTTTCACTTTAAATGACGGTTGGATGTGAGTTATTAATTTTTCAACTAAAATAAGTGTGTTTAAAGTCATTTCTGTGCCTGAAATTGGTCAAAATTGAAGATTTTGAGTAAGAAAAACTCTGTAAAAATGGCAATTTTGGTCACTGTGAGGGTTTAAAAAGTGGTTATTCAACATGAGGCCCGATCCAAATGACATTTTGAATCATTTTTGGTAGAGTCCAAAAAATCAATTTTCTGATGAAAAACGATGACCCCGGACCAGTCGAACGTTGAAAAAATGGTCAATATTGATGAAATTTTAACATTTAATCTTTTGACTTTAAATGACGGTTGGATGTGAGTTATTACTTTTTCAACTAAAATAAGTGTGTTTAAAGTCATTTCTGTGCCTGAAATTGGTCAAAATTGAAGATTTTGAGTAAGCAAAACTCTGTAAAAATGGCAGTTTTGGTCACTGTGAGGGTTTAAAAAGTGGTTATTCAACATGAGGCCTGATCCAAATGACATTTTGAATCATTTTTGGTAGAGTCCAAAAAATCCATTTTCTGATGAAAAACGATGACCCCGGACCAGTCGAACATTGAAAAAATGGTCAATATTGATGACATTTTAACATTTAATCTTTTGACTTTAAATGACGGTTGGATGTGAGTTATTACTTTTTCAACTAAAATAAGTGTGTTTAAAGTCATTTCTGTGCCTGAAATTGGTCAAAATTGAAGATTTTGAGTAAGCAAAACTCTGTAAAAATGGCAATTTTGGTCACTGTGAGGGTTTAAAAAGTGGTTATTCAACATGAGGCCCGATCCAAATGACATTTTGAATCATTTTTGGTAGAGTCCAAAAAATCAATTTTCTGATGAAAAACGATGACCCCGGACCAGTCGAACGTTCAAAAAATGGTCAATATTGATGAAATTTTAACATTTAATCTTTTGACTTTAAATGACGGTTGGATGTGAGTTATTACTTTTTCAACTAAAATAAGTGTGTTTAAAGTCATTTCTGTGCCTGAAATTGGTCAAAATTGAAGATTTTGAGTAAGCAAAACTCTGTAAAAATGGCAGTTTTGGTCACTGTGAGGGTTTAAAAAGTGGTTATTCAACATGAGGCCTGATCCAAATGACATTTTGAATCATTTTTGGTAGAGTCCAAAAAATTAATTTTCTGATGAAAAACGATAACCCCGGACCAGTCGAACGTTGAAAAAATGGTCAATATTGATGAAATTTCAACATTTAATCTTTTGACTTTAAATGACGGTTGGATGTCAGTTATTACTTTTTCAACTAAAATAAGTGTGTTTAAAGTCATTTCTGTGCCTGAAATTGGTCAAAATTGAAGATTTTGAGTAAGCAAAACTCTGTAAAAATGGCAATTTTGGTCACTGTGAGGGTTTAAAAAGTGGTTTTTCAACATGAGGCCCGATCCAAATGACATTTTGAATCATTTTTGGTAGAGTCCAAAAAATCCATTTTCTGATGAAAAACGATGACCCCGGACCAGTCGAACGTTGAAAAAATTGTCAATATTGATGAAATTTTAACATTTAATCTTTTGACTTTAAATGACGGTTGGATGTGAGTTATTACTTTTTCAACTAAAATAAGTGTGTTTAAAGTCATTTCTGTGCCTGAAATTGGTCAAAATTGAAGATTTTGAGTAAGCAAAACTCTGTAAAAATGGCAATTTTGGTCACTGTGAGGGTTTAAAAGTGGTTATTCAACATGAGGCCCGATCCAAATGACATTTTGAATCATTTTTGGTAGAGTCCAAAAAATCAATTTTCTGATGAAAAACGATGACCCCGGACCAGTCGAACGTTGAAAAAATGGTCAATATTGATGAAATTTTAATATTTAATCTTTTCACTTTAAATGACGGTTGGATGTGAGTTATTACTTTTTCAACTAAAATAAGTGTGTTTAAAGTCATTTCTGTGCCTGAAATTGGTCAAAATTGAAGATTTTGAGTAAGCAAAACTCTGTAAAAATGGCAATTTTGGTCACTGTGAGGGTTTAAAAAGTGGTTATTCAACATGAGGCCCGATCCAAATGACATTTTGAATCATTTTTGGTAGAGTCCAAAAAATCAATTTTCTGATGAAAAACGATGACCCCGGACCAGTCGAACATTCAAAAAATGGTCAATATTGATGAAATTTTAACATTTAATCTTTTGACTTTAAATGACGGTTGGATGTGAGTTATTACTTTTTCAACTAAAATAAGTGTGTTTAAAGTCATTTCTGTGCCTGAAATTGGTCAAAATTGAAGATTTCGAGTAAGCAAAACTCTGTAACAATGGCAATTTTGGTCACTGTGAGGGTTTAAAAAGTGGTTATTCAACATGAGGCCCGATCCAAATGACATTTTGAATCATTTTTGGTAGAGTCCAAAAAATCCATTTTCTGATGAAAAACGATGACCCCGGACCAGTCGAACGTTGAAAAAATTGTCAATATTGATGAAATTTTAACATTTAATCTTTTGACTTTAAATGACGGTTGGATGTGAGATTACTTTTTCAACTAAAATAAGTGTATTTAAAGTCATTTCTGTGCCTGAAATTGGTCAAAATTGAAGATTTTGAGTAAGCAAAACTCTGTAAAAATGGCAGTTTTGGTCACTGTGAGGGTTTAAAAAGTGGTTATTCAACATGAGGCCCGATCCAAATGACATTTTGAATCATTTTTGGTAGAGTCCAAAAAATCAATTTTCTGATGAAAAACGATGACCCCGGACCAGTCGAACGTTGAAAAAATGGTCAATATTGATGAAATTTTAACATTTAATCTTTTGACTTTAAATGACGGTTGGATGTGAGTTATTACTTTTTCAACTAAAATAAGTGTGTTTAAAGTAATTTCTGTGCCTGAAATTGGTCAAAATTGAAGATTTTGAGTAAGCAAAACTCTGTAAAAATGGCAGTTTTGGTCACTGTGAGGGTTTAAAACGTGGTTATTCAACATGAGGCCCGATCCAAATGACATTTTGAATCATTTTTGGTAGAGTCCAAAAAATCAATTTTCTGATGAAAAACAATGACCCCGGACCAGTCGAACGTTGAAAAAATGGTCAATATTGATGAAATTTTAACATTTAATCTTTTGACTTTAAATGACGGTTGGATGTGAGTTATTACTTTTTCAACTAAAATAAGTGTGTTTAAAGTCATTTCTGTGCCTGAAATTGGTCAAAATTGAAGATTTCGAGTAAGCAAAACTCTGTAAAAATGGCAATTTTGGTCACTGTGAGGGTTTAAAAAGTGGTTATTCAACATGAGGCCCGATCCAAATGACATTTTGAATCATTTTTGGTAGAGTCCAAAAAATCCATTTTCTGATGAAAAACGATGACCCCGGACCAGTCGAACGTTGAAAAAATTGTCAATATTGATGAAATTTTAACATTTAATCTTTTGACTTTAAATGACGGTTGGATGTGAGTTATTACTTTTTCAACTAAAATAAGTGTATTTAAAGTCATTTCTGTGCCTGAAATTGGTTAAATTAAAGATTTTGAGTAAGCAAAACTCTGTAAAAATGGCAATTTTGGTCACTGTGAGGGTTTAAAAAGTGGTTATTCAACATGAGGCCTGATCCAAATGACATTTTGAATCATTTTTGGTAGAGTCCAAAAAATCAATTTTCTGATGAAAAACGATGACCCCGGACCAGTCGAACATTGAAAAAATGGTCAATATTGATGAAATTTTAACATTTAATCTTTTGACTTTAAATGACGGTTGGATGTGAGTTATTACTTTTTCAACTAAAATAAGTGTGTTTAAAGTCATTTCTGTGCCTGAAATTGGTCAAAATTGAAGATTTTGAGTAAGCAAAACTCTGTAAAAATGGCAATTTTGGTCACTGTGAGGGTTTAAAAAGTGGTTATTCAACATGAGGCCCGATCCAAATGACATTTTGAATCATTTTTGGTAGAGTCCAAAAAATCAATTTTCTGATGAAAAACGATGACCCCGGACCAGTCGAACGTTGAAAAAATGGTCAATATTGATGAAATTTTAACATTTAATCTTTTGACTTTAAATGACGGTTGGATGTGAGTTATTACTTTTTCAACTAAAATAAGTGTGTTTAAAGTCATTTCTGTGCCTGAAATTGGTCAAAATTGAAGATTTTGAGTAAGCAAAACTCTGTAAAAATGGCAATTTTGGTCACTGTGAGGGTTTAAAAAGTGGTTATTCAACATGAGGCCCGATCCAAATGACATTTTGAATCATTTTTGGTAGAGTCCAAAAAATCAATTTTCTGATGAAAAACGATGACCCCGGACCAGTCGAACGTTGAAAAAATGGTCAATATTGATGAAATTTTAACATTTAATCTTTTCACTTTAAATGACGGTTGGATGTGAGTTATTAATTTTTCAACTAAAATAAGTGTGTTTAAAGTCATTTCTGTGCCTGAAATTGGTCAAAATTGAAGATTTTGAGTAAGCAAAACTCTGTAAAAATGGCAGTTTTGGTCACTGTGAGGGTTTAAAAAGTGGTTATTCAACATGAGGCCCGATCCAAATGACATTTTGAATCATTTTTGGTAGAGTCCAAAAAATCAATTTTCTGATGAAAAACGATGACCCCGGACCAGTCGAACGTTGAAAAAATGGTCAATATTGATGAAATTTTAACATTTAATCTTTTGACTTTAAATGACGGTTGGATGTGAGTTATTACTTTTTCAACTAAAATAAGTGTGTTTAAAGTCATTTCTGTGCCTGAAATTGGTCAAAATTAAAGATTTTGAGTAAGCAAAACTCTGTAAAAATGGCAGCTTTGGTCACTGTGAGGGTTTAAAAAGTGGTTATTCAACATGAGGCCTGATCCAAATGACATTTTGAATCATTTTTGGTAGAGTCCAAAAAATCCATTTTCTGATGAAAAACGATGACCCCGGACCAGTCGAACGTTGAAAAAATGGTCAATATTGATGAAATTTTAACATTTAATCTTTTGACTTTAAATGACGGTTGGATGTCAGTTATTACTTTTTCAACTAAAATAAGTGTGTTTAAAGTAATTTCTGTGCCTGAAATTGGTCAAAATTGAAGATTTTGAGTAAGCAAAACTCTGTAAAAATGGCAGTTTTGGTCACTGTGAGGGTTTAAAACGTGGTTATTCAACATGAGGCCCGATCCAAATGACATTTTGAATCATTTTTGGTAGAGTCCAAAAAATCAATTTTCTGATGAAAAACAATGACCCCGGACCAGTCGAACGTTGAAAAAATGGTCAATATTGATGAAATTTTAACATTTAATCTTTTGACTTTAAATGACGGTTGGATGTGAGTTATTACTTTTTCAACTAAAATAAGTGTGTTTAAAGTCATTTCTGTGCCTGAAATTGGTCAAAATTGAAGATTTCGAGTAAGCAAAACTCTGTAAAAATGGCAATTTTGGTCACTGTGAGGGTTTAAAAAGTGGTTATTCAACATGAGGCCCGATCCAAATGACATTTTGAATCATTTTTGGTAGAGTCCAAAAAATCCATTTTCTGATGAAAAACGATGACCCCGGACCAGTCGAACGTTGAAAAAATTGTCAATATTGATGAAATTTTAACATTTAATCTTTTGACTTTAAATGACGGTTGGATGTGAGTTATTACTTTTTCAACTAAAATAAGTGTATTTAAAGTCATTTCTGTGCCTGAAATTGGTTAAATTGAAGATTTTGAGTAAGCAAAACTCTGTAAAAATGGCTATTTTGGTCACTGTGAGGGTTTAAAAAGTGGTTATTCAACATGAGGCCTGATCCAAATGACATTTTGAATCATTTTTGGTAGAGTCCAAAAAATCAATTTTCTGATGAAAAACGATGACCCCGGACCAGTCGAACATTGAAAAAATGGTCAATATGGATGAAATTTTAACATTTAATCTTTTGACTTTAAATGACGGTTGGATGTGAGTTATTACTTTTTCAACTAAAATAAGTGTGTTTAAAGTCATTTCTGTGCCTGAAATTGGTCAAAATTGAAGATTTTGAGTAAGCAAAACTCTGTAAAAATGGCAATTTTGGTCACTGTGAGGGTTTAAAAAGTGGTTATTCAACATGAGGCCCGATCCAAATGACATTTTGAATCATTTTTGGTAGAGTCCAAAAAATCAATTTTCTGATGAAAAACGATGACCCCGGACCAGTCGAACGTTGAAAAAATGGTCAATATTGATGAAATTTTAACATTTAATCTTTTGACTTTAAATGACGGTTGGATGTGAGTTATTACTTTTTCAACTAAAATAAGTGTGTTTAAAGTCATTTCTGTGCCTGAAATTGGTCAAAATTGAAGATTTTGAGTAAGCAAAACTCTGTAAAAATGGCAATTTTGGTCACTGTGAGGGTTTAAAAAGTGGTTATTCAACATGAGGCCCGATCCAAATGACATTTTGAATCATTTTTGGTAGAGTCCAAAAAATCAATTTTCTGATGAAAAACGATGACCCCGGACCAGTCGAACGTTGAAAAAATGGTCAATATTGATGAAATTTTAACATTTAATCTTTTCACTTTAAATGACGGTTGGATGTGAGTTATTAATTTTTCAACTAAAATAAGTGTGTTTAAAGTCATTTCTGTGCCTGAAATTGGTCAAAATTGAAGATTTTGAGTAAGCAAAACTCTGTAAAAATGGCAATTTTGGTCACTGTGAGGGTTTAAAAAGTGGTTATTCAACATGAGGCCCGATCCAAATGACATTTTGAATCATTTTTGGTAGAGTCCAAAAAATCAATTTTCTGATGAAAAACGATGACCCCGGACCAGTCGAACGTTGAAAAAATGGTCAATATTGATGAAATTTTAACATTTAATCTTTTGACTTTAAATGACGGTTGGATGTGAGTTATTACTTTTTATACTAAAATAAGTGTGTTTAAAGTCATTTCTGTGCCTGAAATTGGTCAAAATTGAAGATTTTGAGTAAGCAAAACTCTGTAAAAATGGCAGTTTTGGTCACTGTGAGGGTTTAAAAAGTGGTTATTCAACATGAGGCCTGATCCAAATGACATTTTGAATCATTTTTGGTAGAGTCCAAAAAATCCATTTTCTGATGAAAAACGATGACCCCGGACCAGTCGAACATTGAAAAAATGGTCAATATTAATGACATTTTAACATTTAATCTTTTGACTTTAAATGACGGTTGGATGTGAGTTATTACTTTTTCAACTAAAATAAGTGTGTTTAAAGTCATTTCTGTGCCTGAAATTGGTCAAAATTGAAGATTTTGAGTAAGCAAAACTCTGTAAAAATGGCAGTTTTGGTCACTGTGAGGGTTTAAAAAGTGGTTATTCAACACGAGGCCCGATCCAAATGACATTTTGATTCATTTTTGGTAGAGTCCAAAAAATCAATTTTCTGATGAAAAACGATGACCCCGGACCAGTCGACCGTTGAAAAAATGGTCAATATTGATGAAATTTTAACATTTAATCTTTTGACTTTAAATGACGGTTGGATGTGAGTTATTACTTTTTCAACTAAAATAAGTGTGTTTAAAGTCATTTCTGTGCCTGAAATTGGTCAAAATTGAAGATTTTGAGTAAGCAAAACTCTGTAAAAATGGCAGTTTTGGTCACTGTGAGGGTTTAAAAAGTGGTTATTCAACATGAGGCCCGATCCAAATGACATTTTGAATCATTTTTGGTAGAGTCCAAAAAATCAATTTTCTGATGAAAAATGATGACCCCGGACCAGTCGAACGTTGAAAAAATGGTCAATATTGATGAAATTTTAACATTTAATCTTTTGACTTTAAATGACGGTTGGATGTGAGTTATTACTTTTTCAACTAAAATAAGTGTGTTTAAAGTCATTTCTGTGCCTGAAATTGGTCAAAATTGAAGATTTTGAGTAAGCAAAACTCTGTAAAAATGGCAATTTTGGTCACTGTGAGGGTTTAAAAAGTGGTTATTCAACATGAGGCCCGATCCAAATGACATTTTGAATCATTTTTGGTAGAGTCCAAAAAATCCATTTTCTGATGAAAAACGATGACCCCGGACCAGTCGAACATTGAAAAAATGGTCAATATTGATGACATTTTAACATTTAATCTTTTGACTTTAAATGACGGTTGGATGTGAGTTATTACTTTTTCAACTAAAATAAGTGTGTTTAAAGTCATTTCTGTGCCTGAAATTGGTCAAAATTGAAGATTTTGAGTAAGCAAAACTCTGTAAAAATGGCAGTTTTGGTCACTGTGAGGGTTTAAAAAGTGGTTATTCAACAGGAGGCCCGATCCAAATGACATTTTGATTCATTTTTGGTAGAGTCCAAAAAATCAATTTTCTGATGAACAACGATGACCCCGGACCAGTCGACCGTTGAAAAAATGGTCAATATTGATGAAATTTTAACATTTAATCTTTTGACTTTAAATGACGGTTGGATGTGAGTTATTACTTTTTCAACTAAAATAAGTGTGTTTAAAGTCATTTCTGTGCCTGAAATTGGTCAAAATTGAAGATTTTGAGTAAGCAAAACTCTGTAAAAATGGCAGTTTTGGTCACTGTGAGGGTTTAAAAAGTGGTTATTCAACATGAGGCCCGATCCAAATGACATTTTGAATCATTTTTGGTAGAGTCCAAAAAATCAATTTTCTGATGAAAAATGATGACCCCGGACCAGTCGAACGTTGAAAAAATGGTCAATATTGATGAAATTTTAACATTTAATCTTTTGACTTTAAATGACGGTTGGATGTGAGTTATTACTTTTTCAACTAAAATAAGTGTGTTTAAAGTCATTTCTGTTCTTGAAATTGGTCAAAATTTTAGATTTTGAGTAAGCAAAACTCTGTAAAAATGGCAATTTTGGTCACTGTGAGGGTTTAAAAAGTGGTTATTCAACATGAGGCCCGATCCAAATGACATTTTGAATCATTTTTGGTAGAGTCCAAAAAATCAATTTTCTGATGAAAAACGATGACCCCGGACCAGTCGAACGTTCAAAAAATGGTCAATATTGATGAAATTTTAACATTTAATCTTTTGACTTTAAATGACGGTTGGATGTGAGTTATTACTTTTCAACTAAAATAAGTGTGTTTAAAGTCATTTCTGTGCCTGAAATTGGTCAAAATTGAAGATTTTGAGTAAGCAAAACTCTGTAAAAATGGCAGTTTTGGTCACTGTGAGGGTTTAAAAAGTGGTTATTCAACATGAGGCCTGATCCAAATGACATTTTGAATCATTTTTGGTAGAGTCCAAAAAATCAATTTTCTGATGAAAAACGATAACCCCGGACCAGTCGAACGTTGAAAAAATGGTCAATATTGATGAAATTTTAACATTTAATCTTTTGACTTTAAATGACGGTTGGATGTCAGTTATTACTTTTTCAACTAAAATAAGTGTGTTTAAAGTCATTTCTGTGCCTGAAATTGGTCAAAATTGAAGATTTTGAGTAAGCAAAACTCTGTAACAATGGCAATTTTGGTCACTGTGAGGGTTTAAAAAGTGGTTATTCAACATGAGGCCCGATCCAAATGACATTTTGAATCATTTTTGGTAGAGTCCAAAAAATCCATTTTCTGATGAAAAACGATGACCCCGGACCAGTCGAACGTTGAAAAAATTGTCAATATTGATGAAATTTTAACATTTAATCTTTTGACTTTAAATGACGGTTGGATGTGAGTTATTACTTTTTCAACTAAAATAAGTGTATTTAAAGTCATTTCTGTGCCTGAAATTGGTCAAAATTGAAGATTTTGAGTAAGCAAAACTCTGTAAAAATGGCAGTTTTGGTCACTGTGAGGGTTTAAAAAGTGGTTATTCAACATGAGGCCCGATCCAAATGACATTTTGAATCATTTTTGGTAGAGTCCAAAAAATCAATTTTCTGATGAAAAACGATGAACCCGGACCAGTCGAACGTTGAAAAAATGGTCAATATTGATGAAATTTTAACATTTAATCTTTTGACTTTAAATGACGGTTGGATGTGAGTTATTACTTTTTCAACTAAAATAAGTGTGTTTAAAGTCATTTCTGTGCCTGAAATTGGTCAAAATTGAAGATTTTGAGTAAGCAAAACTCTGTAAAAATGGCAGCTTTGGTCACTGTGAGGGTTTAAAAAGTGGTTATTCAACATGAGGCCTGATCCAAATGACATTTTGAATCATTTTTGGTAGAGTCCAAAAAATCAATTTTCTGATGAAAAACGATGACCCCGGACCAGTCGAACGTTGAAAAAATGGTCAATATTGATGAAATGTTAACATTTAATCTTTTGACTTTAAATGACGGTTGGATGTCAGTTATTACTTTTTCAACTAAAATAAGTGTGTTTAAAGTCATTTCTGTGCCTGAAATTGGTCAAAATTGAAGATTTTGAGTAAGCAAAACTCTGTAAAAATGGCAGTTTTGGTCACTGTGAGGGTTTAAAACGTGGTTATTCAACATGAGGCCCGATCCAAATGACATTTTGAATCATTTTTGGTAGAGTCCAAAAAATCCATTTTCTGATGAAAAACGATGACCCCGGACCAGTCGAACGTTGAAAAAATTGTCAATATTGATGAAATTTTAACATTTAATCTTTTGACTTTAAATGACGGTTGGATGTGAGTTATTACTTTTTCAACTAAAATAAGTGTATTTAAAGTCATTTCTGTGCCTGAAATTGGTTAAATTGAAGATTTTGAGTAAGCAAAACTCTGTAAAAATGGCAATTTTGGTCACTGTGAGGGTTTAAAAAGTGGTTATTCAACATGAGGCCTGATCCAAATGACATTTTGAATCATTTTTGGTAGAGTCCAAAAAATCAATTTTCTGATGAAAAACGATGACCCCGGACCAGTCGAACATTGAAAAAATGGTCAATATTGATGAAATTTTAACATTTAATCTTTTGACTTTAAATGACGGTTGGATGTGAGTTATTACTTTTTCAACTAAAATAAGTGTGTTTAAAGTCATTTCTGTGCCTGAAATTGGTCAAAATTGAAGATTTTGAGTAAGCAAAACTCTGTAAAAATGGCAATTTTGGTCACTGTGAGGGTTTAAAAAGTGGTTATTCAACATGAGGCCCGATCCAAATGACATTTTGAATCATTTTTGGTAGAGTCCAAAAAATCAATTTTCTGATGAAAAACGATGACCCCGGACCAGTCGAACGTTGAAAAAATGGTCAATATTGATGAAATTTTAACATTTAATCTTTTGACTTTAAATGACGGTTGGATGTGAGTTATTACTTTTTCAACTAAAATAAGTGTGTTTAAAGTCATTTCTGTGCCTGAAATTGGTCAAAATTGAAGATTTTGAGTAAGCAAAACTCTGTAAAAATGGCAATTTTGGTCACTGTGAGGGTTTAAAAAGTGGTTATTCAACATGAGGCCCGATCCAAATGACATTTTGAATCATTTTTGGTAGAGTCCAAAAAATCAATTTTCTGATGAAAAACGATGACCCCGGACCAGTCGAACGTTGAAAAAATGGTCAATATTGATGAAATTTTAACATTTAATCTTTTCACTTTAAATGACGGTTGGATGTGAGTTATTAATTTTTCAACTAAAATAAGTGTGTTTAAAGTCATTTCTGTGCCTGAAATTGGTCAAAATTGAAGATTTTGAGTAAGCAAAACTCTGTAAAAATGGCAGTTTTGGTCACTGTGAGGGTTTAAAAAGTGGTTATTCAACATGAGGCCCGATCCAAATGACATTTTGAATCATTTTTGGTAGAGTCCAAAAAATCAATTTTCTGATGAAAAACGATGACCCCGGACCAGTCGAACGTTGAAAAAATGGTCAATATTGATGAAATTTTAACATTTAATCTTTTGACTTTAAATGACGGTTGGATGTGAGTTATTACTTTTTCAACTAAAATAAGTGTGTTTAAAGTCATTTCTGTGCCTGAAATTGGTCAAAATTGAAGATTTTGAGTAAGCAAAACTCTGTAAAAATGGCAGCTTTGGTCACTGTGAGGGTTTAAAAAGTGGTTATTCAACATGAGGCCTGATCCAAATGACATTTTGAATCATTTTTGGTAGAGTCCAAAAAATCCATTTTCTGATGAAAAACGATGACCCCGGACCAGTCGAACGTTGAAAAAATGGTCAATATTGATGAAATTTTAACATTTAATCTTTTGACTTTAAATGACGGTTGGATGTCAGTTATTACTTTTTCAACTAAAATAAGTGTGTTTAAAGTAATTTCTGTGCCTGAAATTGGTCAAAATTGAAGATTTTGAGTAAGCAAAACTCTGTAAAAATGGCAGTTTTGGTCACTGTGAGGGTTTAAAACGTGGTTATTCAACATGAGGCCCGATCCAAATGACATTTTGAATCATTTTTGGTAGAGTCCAAAAAATCAATTTTCTGATGAAAAACAATGACCCCGGACCAGTCGAACGTTGAAAAAATGGTCAATATTGATGAAATTTTAACATTTAATCTTTTGACTTTAAATGACGGTTGGATGTGAGTTATTACTTTTTCAACTAAAATAAGTGTGTTTAAAGTCATTTCTGTGCCTGAAATTGGGCAAAATTGAAGATTTCGAGTAAGCAAAACTCTGTAAAAATGGCAATTTTGGTCACTGTGAGGGTTTAAAAAGTGGTTATTCAACATGAGGCCCGATCCAAATGACATTTTGAATCATTTTTGGTAGAGTCCAAAAAATCCATTTTCTGATGAAAAACGATGACCCCGGACCAGTCGAACGTTGAAAAAATTGTCAATATTGATGAAATTTTAACATTTAATCTTTTGACTTTAAATGACGGTTGGATGTGAGTTATTACTTTTTGAACTAAAGTAAGTGTATTTAAAGTCATTTCTGTGCCTGAAATTGGTTAAATTGAAGATTTTGAGTAAGCAAAACTCTGTAAAAATGGCAATTTTTAGTCACTGTGAGGGTTTAAAAAGTGGTTATTCAACATGAGGCCTGATCCAAATGACATTTTGAATCATTTTTGGTAGAGTCCAAAAAATCAATTTTCTGATAAAAAACGATGACCCCGGACCAGTCGAACATTGAAAAAATGGTCAATATTGATGAAATTTTAACATTTAATCTTTTGACTTTAAATGACGGTTGGATGTGAGTTATTACTTTTTCAACTAAAATAAGTGTGTTTAAAGTCATTTCTGTGCCTGAAATTGGTCAAAATTGAAGATTTTGAGTAAGCAAAACTCTGTAAAAATGGCAATTTTGGTCACTGTGAGGGTTTAAAAAGTGGTTATTCAACATGAGGCCCGATCCAAATGACATTTTGAATCATTTTTGGTAGAGTCCAAAAAATCAATTTTCTGATGAAAAACGATGACCCCGGACCAGTCGAACGTTGAAAAAATGGTCAATATTGATGAAATTTTAACATTTAATCTTTTGACTTTAAATGACGGTTGGATGTGAGTTATTACTTTTTCAACTAAAATAAGTGTGTTTAAAGTCATTTCTGTGCCTGAAATTGGTCAAAATTGAAGATTTTGAGTAAGCAAAACTCTGTAAAAATGGCAATTTTGGTCACTGTGAGGGTTTAAAAAGTGGTTATTCAACATGAGGCCCGATCCAAATGACATTTTGAATCATTTTTGGTAGAGTCCAAAAAATCAATTTTCTGATGAAAAACGATGACCCCGGACCAGTCGAACGTTGAAAAAATGGTCAATATTGATGAAATTTTAACATTTAATCTTTTCACTTTAAATGACGGTTGGATGTGAGTTATTAATTTTTCAACTAAAATAAGTGTGTTTAAAGTCATTTCTGTGCCTGAAATTGGTCAAAATTGAAGATTTTGAGTAAGCAAAACTCTGTAAAAATGGCAATTTTGGTCACTGTGAGGGTTTAAAAAGTGGTTATTCAACATGAGGCCCGATCCAAATGACATTTTGAATCATTTTTGGTAGAGTCCAAAAAATCAATTTTCTGATGAAAAACGATGACCCCGGACCAGTCGAACGTTGAAAAAATGGTCAATATTGATGAAATTTTAACATTTAATCTTTTGACTTTAAATGACGGTTGGATGTGAGTTATTACTTTTTATACTAAAATAAGTGTGTTTAAAGTCATTTCTGTGCCTGAAATTGGTCAAAATTGAAGATTTTGAGTAAGCAAAACTCTGTAAAAATGGCAGTTTTGGTCACTGTGAGGGTTTAAAAAGTGGTTATTCAACACGAGGCCCGATCCAAATGACATTTTGATTCATTTTTGGTAGAGTCCAAAAAATCAATTTTCTGATGAAAAACGATGACCCCGGACCAGTCGACCGTTGAAAAAATGGTCAATATTGATGAAATTTTAACATTTAATCTTTTGACTTTAAATGACGGTTGGATGTGAGTTATTACTTTTTCAACTAAAATAAGTGTGTTTAAAGTCATTTCTGTGCCTGAAATTGGTCAAAATTGAAGATTTTGAGTAAGCAAAACTCTGTAAAAATGGCAGTTTTGGTCACTGTGAGGGTTTAAAAAGTGGTTATTCAACATGAGGCCCGATCCAAATGACATTTTGAATCATTTTTGGTAGAGTCCAAAAAATCAATTTTCTGATGAAAAATGATGACCCCGGACCAGTCGAACGTTGAAAAAATGGTCAATATTGATGAAATTTTAACATTTAATCTTTTGACTTTAAATGACGGTTGGATGTGAGTTATTACTTTTTCAACTAAAATAAGTGTGTTTAAAGTCATTTCTGTGCCTGAAATTGGTCAAAATTGAAGATTTTGAGTAAGCAAAACTCTGTAAAAATGGCAATTTTGGTCACTGTGAGGGTTTAAAAAGTGGTTATTCAACATGAGGCCCGATCCAAATGACATTTTGAATCATTTTTGGTAGAGTCCAAAAAATCCATTTTCTGATGAAAAACGATGACCCCGGACCAGTCGAACGTTGAAAAAATGGTCAATATTGATGAAATTTTAACATTTAATCTTTTGACTTTAAATGACGGTTGGATGTGAGTTATTACTTTTGCAACTAAAATAAGTGTGTTTAAAGTCATTTCTGTGCCTGAAATTGGTCAAAATTGAAGATTTTGAGTAAGCAAAACTCTGTAAAAATGGCAGTTTTGGTCACTGTGAGGGTTTAAAAAGTGGTTATTCAACACGAGGCCCGATCCAAATGACATTTTGATTCATTTTTGGTAGAGTCCAAAAAATCAATTTTCTGATGAACAACGATGACCCCGGACCAGTCGACCGTTGAAAAAATGGTCAATATTGATGAAATTTTAACATTTAATCTTTTGACTTTAAATGACGGTTGGATGTGAGTTATTACTTTTTCAACTAAAATAAGTGTGTTTAAAGTCATTTCTGTGCCTGAAATTGGTCAAAATTGAAGATTTTGAGTAAGCAAAACTCTGTAAAAATGGCAGTTTTGGTCACTGTGAGGGTTTAAAAAGTGGTTATTCAACATGAGGCCCGATCCAAATGACATTTTGAATCATTTTTGGTAGAGTCCAAAAAATCAATTTTCTGATGAAAAATGATGACCCCGGACCAGTCGAACGTTGAAAAAATGGTCAATATTGATGAAATTTTAACATTTAATCTTTTGACTTTAAATGACGGTTGGATGTGAGTTATTACTTTTTCAACTAAAATAAGTGTGTTTAAAGTCATTTCTGTGCCTGAAATTGGTCAAAATTGAAGATTTTGAGTAAGCAAAACTCTGTAAAAATGGCAATTTTGGTCACTGTGAGGGTTTAAAAAGTGGTTATTCAACATGAGGCCCGATCCAAATGACATTTTGAATCATTTTTGGTAGAGTCCAAAAAATCAATTTTCTGATGAAAAACGATGACCCCGGACCAGTCGAACGTTCAAAAAATGGTCAATATTGATGAAATTTTAACATTTAATCTTTTGACTTTAAATGACGGTTGGATGTGAGTTATTACTTTTCAACTAAAATAAGTGTGTTTAAAGTCATTTCTGTGCCTGAAATTGGTCAAAATTGAAGATTTTGAGTAAGCAAAACTCTGTAAAAATGGCAGTTTTGGTCACTGTGAGGGTTTAAAAAGTGGTTATTCAACATGAGGCCTGATCCAAATGACATTTTGAATCATTTTTGGTAGAGTCCAAAAAATCAATTTTCTGATGAAAAACGATAACCCCGGACCAGTCGAACGTTGAAAAAATGGTCAATATTGATGAAATTTTAACATTTAATCTTTTGACTTTAAATGACGGTTGGATGTCAGTTATTACTTTTTCAACTAAAATAAGTGTGTTTAAAGTCATTTCTGTGCCTGAAATTGGTCAAAATTGAAGATTTTGAGTAAGCAAAACTCTGTAACAATGGCAATTTTGGTCACTGTGAGGGTTTAAAAAGTGGTTATTCAACATGAGGCCCGATCCAAATGACATTTTGAATCATTTTTGGTAGAGTCCAAAAAATCCATTTTCTGATGAAAAACGATGACCCCGGACCAGTCGAACGTTGAAAAAATTGTCAATATTGATGAAATTTTAACATTTAATCTTTTGACTTTAAATGACGGTCGGATGTGAGTTATTACTTTTTCAACTAAAATAAGTGTATTTAAAGTCATTTCTGTGCCTGAAATTGATCAAAATTGAAGATTTTGAGTAAGCAAAACTCTGTAAAAATGGCAGCTTTGGTCACTGTGAGGGTTTAAAAAGTGGTTATTCAACATGAGGCCTGATCCAAATGACATTTTGAATCATTTTTGGTAGAGTCCAAAAAATCAATTTTCTGATGAAAAACGATGACCCCGGACCAGTCGAACGTTGAAAAAATGGTCAATATTGATGAAATGTTAACATTTAATCTTTTGACTTTAAATGACGGTTGGATGTCAGTTATTACTTTTTCAACTAAAATAAGTGTGTTTAAAGTCATTTCTGTGCCTGAAATTGGTCAAAATTGAAGATTTTGAGTAAGCAAAACTCTGTAAAAATGGCAGTTTTGGTCACTGTGAGGGTTTAAAACGTGGTTATTCAACATGAGGCCCGATCCAAATGACATTTTGAATCATTTTTGGTAGAGTCCAAAAAATCAATTTTCTGATGAAAAACAATGACCCCGGACCAGTCGAACGTTGAAAAAATGGTCAATATTGATGAAATTTTAACATTTAATCTTTTGACTTTAAATGACGGTTGGATGTGAGTTATTACTTTTTCAACTAAAATAAGTGTGTTTAAAGTCATTTCTGTGCCTGAAATTGGTCAAAATTGAAGATTTCGAGTAAGCAAAACTCTGTAAAAATGGCAATTTTGGTCACTGTGAGGGTTTAAAAAGTGGTTATTCAACATGAGGCCCGATCCAAATGACATTTTGAATCATTTTTGGTAGAGTCCAAAAAATCCATTTTCTGATGAAAAACGATGACCCCGGACCAGTCGAACGTTGAAAAAATTGTCAATATTGATGAAATTTTAACATTTAATCTTTTGACTTTAAATGACGGTTGGATGTGAGTTATTACTTTTTCAACTAAAATAAGTGTATTTAAAGTCATTTCTGTGCCTGAAATTGGTTAAATTGAAGATTTTGAGTAAGCAAAACTCTGTAAAAATGGCAATTTTGGTCACTGTGAGGGTTTAAAAAGTGGTTATTCAACATGAGGCCTGATCCAAATGACATTTTGAATCATTTTTGGCAGAGTCCAAAAAATCAATTTTCTGATGAAAAACGATGACCCCGGACCAGTCGAACATTGAAAAAATTGTCAATATTGATGAAATTTTAACATTTAATCTTTTGACTTTAAAAGACGGTTGGATGTGAGTTATTACTTTTTCAACTAAAATAAGTGTGTTTAAAGTCATTTCTGTGCCTGAAATTGGTCAAAATTGAAGATTTTGAGTAAGCAAAACTCTGTAAAAATGGCAATTTTGGTCACTGTGAGGGTTTAAAAAGTGGTTATTCAACATGAGGCCCGATCCAAATGACATTTTGAATCATTTTTGGTAGAGTCCAAAAAATCAATTTTCTGATGAAAAACGATGACCCCGGACCAGTCGAACGTTGAAAAAATGGTCAATATTGATGAAATTTTAACATTTAATCTTTTGACTTTAAATGACGGTTGGATGTGAGTTATTACTTTTTCAACTAAAATAAGTGTGTTTAAAGTCATTTCTGTGCCTGAAATTGGTCAAAATTGAAGATTTTGAGTAAGCAAAACTCTGTAAAAATGGCAATTTTGGTCACTGTGAGGGTTTAAAAAGTGGTTATTCAACATGAGGCCCGATCCAAATGACATTTTGAATCATTTTTGGTAGAGTCCAAAAAATCAATTTTCTGATGAAAAACGATGACCCCGGACCAGTCGAACGTTGAAAAAATGGTCAATATTGATGAAATTTTAACATTTAATCTTTTCACTTTAAATGACGGTTGGATGTGAGTTATTAATTTTTCAACTAAAATAAGTGTGTTTAAAGTCATTTCTGTGCCTGAAATTGGTCAAAATTGAAGATTTTGAGTAAGCAAAACTCTGTAAAAATGGCAATTTTGGTCACTGTGAGGGTTTAAAAAGTGGTTATTCAACATGAGGCCCGATCCAAATGACATTTTGAATCATTTTTGGTAGAGTCCAAAAAATCAATTTTCTGATGAAAAACGATGACCCCGGACCAGTCGAACGTTGAAAAAATGGTCAATATTGATGAAATTTTAACATTTAATCTTTTGACTTTAAATGACGGTTGGATGTGAGTTATTACTTTTTCAACTAAAATAAGTGTGTTTAAAGTCATTTCTGTGCCTGAAATTGGTCAAAATTGAAGATTTTGAGTAAGCAAAACTCTGTAAAAATGGCAGTTTTGGTCACTGTGAGGGTTTAAAAAGTGGTTATTCAACATGAGGCCCGATCCAAATGACATTTTGAATCATTTTTGGTAGAGTCCAAAAAATCAATTT